>NC_136061.1:23578237-24178237 GCF_964261635.1 Lissotriton helveticus
ATCAACAACACCAACACAATAGAAGCAGAAAGAAGACACGGCGCAATCTGCAGAGAAATCTGAGCTGGTCTCCCCTCTAAGACAAAGACGTGCGGGGAAAGGAGGGGGTGGGGGGCCTTGGAGTGACGGAGGAGAGAAAGGACACTGGGCCAGGGCAGGACCATGGGGAGGGTGGTGGGGAGAGTGGTACCGGTACCAGAAAGGGGTTGTCACATACTGGCAGGGCACAAACTAAAATGGGGGACTCCAGATAGAGGCAGCAGCCAGCAGGGTGAACAGCTACCATGAAGGAGGCGGTCGCTGGGTGAAGATGCGAAGCGCAGGCACGGGGCTGACAAGCCAGCATGGGGGGGGGGCACAGAACCGAGATGCCGGACACATATTAGGGATGGTGGGCACAGACCAGAGCGACGAGGGGAACAAGCGTTAAATGGGCAAACTTTTGTGCTGTCGGCCTTCCACCCATGGTCCATTCTTACACGCGGCAGGAATCAAATAATCAACAAGCGCCCCACACCGCAGCACTCAAGGAGGCAGTGTGAGGTGCTGGCTAAGGAGGCAGTGACAGAGGAGAGCTGCGGGTGGAGGGAGGGGGGGGAGCGGGACGGAGGAGAGCTGCGGGCGGAGGGAGTACTTCCGGGTCGCGGCTACGATTTTCTGGTGTCCTGGGCTGCGGCGGTAATGCGGGGCTGATGAGGGGTAGGCTCCCTCTTTAATTTAAATATACAGCGGGGTGAGCACCCGATGGGGGAATCCCCACACCAGGACTTCTTCCGGCGGCGGCGGTGGTCGGGCTGAAATGGCTGCCTCAAAGCTTCCGAAATTTTTCGGATTTGGGGGCGTGTTTTGCTGTCCTGAGTGACGGACGACGTCACGAGCTAAAGAACAGCAAAACTTACGCCCCCAAATCCGAAAAAGACAGTGCTTGTTTGGAGTGACTCCCTTCTCTTCCAATGGCTGGCCTCCGTTTAGGAAGCCAGCCAATGGAAGCGAACGTAGCGGAGAGGCGCGTCTAAACTGCCCTACTATACAATGCAAGATCTCCGGACCGGAAGCTGCTTCGCAGCTTATAGGTCCCTCGACCTAAAAAGGGGTGGTGGCCGCGCTGCCCTGCTCCCCTAGCCCTAAAGGGCCCTGGGGCCAAATATAATAAAGGAGAAGGAGGCTTTTTTTGGGTGGTGGGGGTTTAGTCTTGAGCATGGAAGTGAGAGCTTAGCCAATTTGCTCATTCCTCTTTCTTGAACTAGACCAGTCTGTGCGTCTGGTATCTCAGGTCACCACACTTGATCTTTGTCCCATGCACACTTTCTGTCACCGAGGTCGCCCCTCCTAATTTCTCTCTCACATTGATATTTTAGACCATCCTGCAAATCCTGAACCCAGTTCTGGAGGCCAATCTCAGCAGGATTTGTTTGCAGAGCGAGGAGATGGTCAAGCTGCAGTGCTTGAAGTGCAGGACGGAGTTCAGCCAGTCGCCCGTCCCTGCAGTCCACAGCCATGAAGAGGAACCATGTGCCACCAATGAGGGGTCTGCGGCAATGGAAGGTATGAGGCCCTGTGCTCTCATTGAGAGGGACTCTGGAAGAGTGAGAAAGCGTACATTTGGGATGGACTGCATTCTTGGTGGTAGGGGGGTGCCTTCTTGCGTAGGTTGCATGGGAGATGTTGCCGTGGCTACGAGTGGGCAGTAAGGGAATATATTCCTTAATTGAGGCGTGTATTAATCTAGTCGTTAAACAAAGCAGTGCATGTCACCTGGCCTATTCAGAGTGCTGTCGGGCAAAGGAAGAGATGAGTGAATGCGAAGAATGTCGAGCATGATTGTTGGAGTCCAGTCAAGCGAGTAGGGTGAGCCTACTTCTGACATTCATCAGTCGCTTCAAGGAAGGTGTCAACTAGCTGAAAACTTGTTTGAGAAGTTGAAGCATTGCCAGTAAAACTGAGGGTCTAGAGGGGCCGTCATTGTTGTAAGTCAGGATGTATCAATGCCCTTGTGTTGCTGTGTTCACCTCCAAACTCCAGTCTAACCGGAGCATACAGACGGTCTCTTGGTTTAAGACTGTCCCCTCAGAGAGAGATGAGTGTGAGGGTCCGCTCACAACAAAGCAGATGATGGAACCTAAAGCAGATGATAGAACCTATAGCAGATGATAGAACCTATAGCAGATGATAGAACCTAAAGCAGATGATAGAACCTATAGCAGATGATAGAACCTATAGCAGATGATAGAACCTATAGCAGATGATAGAACCTAAAGCAGATGATGGAACCTAAAGCAGATCGGGAACGTCTAAGAACAATACACTGCATCTACTTCTGTTATTCCTTATTCTTTCTGTTTGTCCTTTCCTGTATCTGTAGCCGGAAATTAGCTGTGCTCCTCTTACCAGCTCGGGCGTGGACCCTACATAACCGGTCCAGGTCCAGGCAGACACATTTTATGTGGCGCTTTCCTCAGAGTAGAAAGCTGAGACAGATTTAAATCTAAGGGGTCTCAACCCAGATATGCAGAAGCGCAAGTTTGAACTGGTGCCCTTGGCCAGTCATGGTGGAAGCTGGGTAGTGTTCCTGGATTTAAAGAGCTTCTGTATTCTTCTTGCAGTCGTTCAGTGGCATACTTCCTCTTCCAAGTCTGTGGATATCCGTCGCCCTTAGAGCATTGCACTGAGGAAACCAAAAGCTAATGTGTGGAATGATTTTGTTTCAGCCACTGGTGTTACTCATGACCATATTCCAGTCTATAGCTTCATTCTTGCCCACTCTGACACTGACACAGAAATCCCAGACCTGTGTCAGCCTTTTTTGCCATCATCTTTGAAATATAGCTTGATCCCTGAGGCACAGGAAATGCATCTGTGCACACCCATTGCACTGAGGGAGGCAGAAGGGGATCAATCAATCAATACATTTATAGAGCGCGCTACTCACCCGTGAGGGTCTCAAGGCGCTGAAGGGAGCGGGGGGGTGCGCTACTGCTCGAATAGCCAGGTCTTGAGGTGTTTCATGAAGGTGAGATGGTCTTCGGTCAGAAGTAGGTGTGCGGGGAGGGAGTTCCATGTTTTGGCTGCCAGATAGGAGAACGACCTTCCTCCGTGGTGGTTCAGCGGATCTGTGGGACGGTGGCAAGGGCGAGGCTGGCGGAGCGTAGCTGGCGGGTGGGGGTGTGGAACGAGAGGCGGTTGTTGAGGTATTTGGGGCCATTGTCGTGGAGCGCTCTGTGTGCGTGGGTGAGGAGCCTGAACGTAATCCTCTTGCTGACGGGGAGCCAGTGCAGGTTTTTCAGGTGGGCGGATATGTGGCTGTGGTGGGGGATGTCGAGGATGAGTTGTGCGGAGGCGTTCTGTATGCGCTGGAGTAGTTTCTGAAGTTTGCCGGTGGTTCCTGCGTAGAGGGCGTTTCCGTAGTTCAGTCGGCTGGTGACGAGGGCCTGGGTGACGGTTTTTCTGGTTTCGGTGAGGATCCACCGAAAGATCTTACGGAGCATGCGCAGGGTGTTGAAGCAGGAGGAGGAGACGGCGTTGACTTGCTTGGTCATTGTGAGGGAGGAGTCCAGGATGAATCCCAGGTTGCGTGCGTGGTACGTGGGTTTTGGTGCGGAGCCCAGCACTGCGGGCCACCAGGAGTCGTCCCAGGCGGAAGGGGATTGTCCGAGGATGAGGACCTCCGTCTTGTCTGAGTTCAACTTCAGGCGACTGAGTTTCCACCATTCTGCGACGTCTTTCATTCCTTCCTGGAGGTTGGTTTTGGGGGTGGCTGGGTGTTTGGTGAGGGAGAGTATCAGTTGGGTGTCATCGGCGTAGGAGATGATGTTGATGTTGTGGGGGTTGAGTGGCATGCTTGAACTGATCTCAGCTGCTGATCATTCTTGGAGTTCTCTTCCTGGTCAATGAAGAGTAAAGTGTTGGGTTGTTGAGGACATCTTAGTGATGTTCCATGGGGACCGGAAGCAGAAAGATATCTTGAGCTATGGGACGTTTGTGGTTGGATCAGCAGAGGATGGAGCAGGCCGTCACAGAGTGCAGCGCTGGAGAGGGACTGTGGGAGTTACCATGGTCTATCCGCGACCCGTATTTGTTGTGCTTCTTGTGGCTGCTCAATAATTATCCAGGTGGAGATGATCGCATTACTTGCAGGACACAGTTTGCATAGGGTTGGCTTCCTTTGCATAATGTGATTTATATATTCTTATGTTGTGGTTTCAGACGTTGTCTCCAGTGCCGCTCCTGCGGAATGCCCAGCCTGCGGCAGTGACCACGTGGTCATTCTGCCCTCCAACTCCGAGCGAGCTGAGGTGCGATCCAGCACCCCACTGTTCTCAACACAACTGTCCAGCAATAACCTCACAAAAGATACAGCCTTGCTGGTAAGTTATTTGCCTTCCTAGTACAGTCCTCTCTTTCCTCCCTCCCTTGGCCCTTTATTGTAGTTCTGTCTGGCTGGTATTTTCTCAGGGAAAGCCATATGGGTCCTCATTCCGGTAATCGATCATGGATTCTCTCTGATATCCCTAAATGTACACTCTCTATTCACACTTGTGGGTTCCACAGTATACCTTTTGAAAAATGCATTAACATGATGAAAACATGTCTGCAAGATTCAATTTTTTAACTTAAAGCACAAAGAGGATAATGTAGCTTGAAACTAAGACTGTACACAAAGTAGAAAACTGCTTAAAGCACCTTCAGGAATTTCTGACGTTGCAGCTTCCTGTCCCGCTGTACTGATATGTCAGGTAGTTTTTGTTTTTGGTAATGAACAGAGGATCTATGGTCTGTCAGACAATAGCTCTACAATATCTCCTGCACACTGGCAGGGGGCGCCATTGGTCTCCTCTGACACTGACAGATAGAGCCTCATATAAGCACTACCTCTGTTCGCTGATGTCAGGGCCTCATTTTCCACACCCTACGATGTGAATCCAGCCTTTTATCAGTGCCGTCACAGACTTTATAAAAACTTTTTTTTTTACAGTGGCCATCTTTTGCAGTGAAAGTATGCAGTGGTTCCGATGTTAGACCTACTGACTTGATCCCATCTTATAGAGACATCCAGCCGCAGATTCCTTACCTTTGAACTCCCATTCGTCAGGCTGGATCCGGAAGATTTTTGATAGCAGTACCCCCGCATGGCGGTAGGTGGCATCGGTCCCCTCCGCTTGACGTTGTAGTCGTCTATTTCGTCGTTGTGACATCCGCGTCTATATAGGTGCCACCTCGACGGTCTAATGTCAGTTCTTTTCTTTTCGTGCCAGCCAGCGCATCAAAAAGAGCTACCGCCTGTCACGTTTTGACAGACTTTTTTCGACTTTTTGTCGAATGCTTTTGGTGTGTAAGATATCCAGCAAGAAGACTCTGGGTTCAAACCGTGCAGCGCCTGTCATCGCGCCATGTCGGTCACAGACCCCCTTCTTGTGTATCTTTGGTGCCTGGAACGTGACCATGACCTGAAGTCATGCTCCGACTGCCAGACCATGGCTCCAGAGCAGAGGCTTTGAGGGAGTAGTTCCTAAACATAATCGCAGCTCGGTGTACGGCGCCAAGGAGGCCACCACATTGATCTCGGTCGAGAGGAAGGTCCAAGCACCACTCCAGGGGGTCAGATTCTTCTTCCTCCCAGTTGAAGTCACCGCAGTCAGGTAAGAAGCACCACAAGAAGCACAAGAAGTTGAAGTGTGCTTCGACTTCGCCCCGTCCATAGTGTGACGAGACAGAGTAGTCTTGACGTTCAAAGCACCACTCTGTGGAGCGGGAACCTGGGTCAGCTCCAGGTTTCCTCACTTTCCTGGGCTGGGATTGACTTTTATGACGCCATGTGCGCCATCTTTGTGCTGCCTGACCCTGCCAGTGAGCTTTTGGGCCCGCAGGCTCAGTAACCGGAGACCCTGTGGGTTCCGCGTCTCCGGCGCCATGGCCTCCTCTTGGATCCGTTTCTGGATTCGGACCGGTGTAGTCGCCCCACATCGACCTTCCCTGGCACGGCGTCCAACGTTGAGACCCTCAGCGCTGCTGCGCCCACTGGCGGCGCCTCCTCCATCGTCATTCCAGATGACACTGAGCCGGCTGGGCATCCAGCGACACCGAGGCCAGTGTAACGGAGCTGTACGGCCCCATGCCGTACACTCTGCCCTATTCTGAAGGGCTACAAATGGATGATGTTGATTGGGAGGGAAAGCACCATCCCTTAGAAATCCTACAACCAAACCAAGAACTGGACTGGTATGAGGTCCTGTGTGATACCAGTGGCCTGGACACCTCCCCGGATTCTGACATTCTGTCTCCTTCTAACCTGGATACGGAGGAGGGGGCTTCTTTTACAATGGTGGTGTGTAGGGCTGCAGAGATCTTGGACCTGCAGCTTCCTACAATGGCAATCTTGACAGAGGTCTTGCAGCCTGCTGTCTCTACCTCGGAACCCTTGCTGCCCTTCAACAAGATTGATCAACGTTCTGTTGGGCACCTTGTCCACGCCCGGCACAGGGGCTTCTGTGAATAGAACTATTGCCCGCCGCCACCGCCCTGCACTGGGCGACCCAGTTTTCCTCTCCACCCATCCCACCCCACGGAGCTTGGTGGTCCAAGCCTCCACTTCCAATGGCACGTTCTGCTTCGCACCCCTGAACAGGGAATCCAAAAGATTTGACATCTTCGGTAAAAAGCCTTTTTACATGAGACAATCTGTCATCTTGCCTACCTTCTATGCTCCTCCTCATCCTTCTAAAGAAGAAGAGCGTCTTCACCGCCTGGACCCAAAAAGAGCGTTGTCGTTCTACCTTGACCGCACTAAAACGTTCCGAGTGGAGGATCAGTGTTTTGTGAGGTATGCTGGAGCAAAGTAGGGACGTGCTGTTTAGAAGAGGACCATATCATGGTGGGTCGTCCTCTGCTTTAAAATATGTTATGCCTTGGCGAAGAAACAGCCTCCTGAAGGCCCTAGCGCAAAGGCAGCCGCAACGGCTCTTCAGGGTGGTGTTCCGATCCATGGCATTTGCCAGGCGGCCACGTTGGCATCTCTGCACACGTTCTTCAAGCATTATTACCTGGATAACCAGATACACAGAGAAGGCCTTTTTGGCCGTTCTGCAGGACTTTTTGATTTGAAGCTTCTCCCCAGTCCCTCCTGGATGGTATTGCTTGCGTATCTGTTCAAAGACATGGAATCTCCATCTAGGGGTCTCTATCAGATGGACAATTTACTTACCTTTGGTAATGCTTTATCTAGTAGAGACATGATCTAGCTGCAGATTCCGTACTGACTCACCCATCCTCCCCGGACTGCGGATCAGTTTTAGTGTCGGGCTGTTTCCCTTCAGGGCCCTAGTTGGTTTTTTAACACACCATCGTCCGTCACTTCATGGCTCTGCGCTTCTGGCGTGGAAAGTCATGAAAAGTATGACGTCAGGGTGCCGGGGTGATGCCTGTATAGAGGATGCAGACAACACAACGATGAATCCGATGCCTATGACGTCAATGGACGTCAACTGACGCCACCTATCGGCTGAAGGCGTACTGCTATCAAAAATGTTCCGGTACCAGCCTGAAGCCTGCAAGTTCAAAGGTACGGAATCTGCTGCTAGATCACGTCTCTACCAGATAAGGTGTTACTGAAGGTAAGTAACTTGTCCTTCTTACCCCCTGAAATTCTCCTCTTCTTCATAAACGCTGGTCCCGATGTCATCAGTGCCAGAGGTCAAGCCCCTGCTAGCTTCAGTGTCTGACCCAGACCAGGGTCAATCTGACTCTACTCGAGTCACCCGGTCCCTATACATTCAAACTAAGAAGAAACACTTCCTCTACCACAGAGCCTCACTCAGAGCCTTCATCATATTTTGGCTCAAATTCTGACCAAAGTTTGCCGCCACCTGAAGATGATGGGGGTGATTTTCTCCTCATTACAATGACTGCAGTGTATACATGGATTTGAAGGAGACCAGGGGGCTGAGTACTCCCCATAATACTGGGCTGATTCCACTCTTTGCCTCCTCAATGAAGGGCAGTGCTTCATTTGCCCTTGTGATCAGCCACGTGGGTGAAGTCTTAGCCCCACAGCTGCTCTCTGTTGGAGCCAACGTAAATGTTTTTAGTGAGATTTTGCACCCAGGGCCAGCCTCATTTGAGACTTACTTCCATTTAATTCAACTGTAAATTAACACCTCTATGGACACTCTGTCTAATCTTTGGTGTTGTCCACCATGGCCAGATGCCACAGCCTGGCACCTGGCGACCTGGATTTACTTACGCATCATACGGAGAGTTTGGTGGTCCAGGCCTGTACCTGAAAAGTAAATCCTAATTTGTTTCTTAGTCCCCCTCCAAACAGAGAGTCAAAAAGGATTGAGGCATTCGTGAAGCAAAGGTTCTCTTCAACCTGCTTGGCTTTGAAGTTTGTCGGTGGGGCCTGCCCGTAAGGTTGTTATACACACACCCTCTGGGACATGACCAGCGAGATCCTCCTGGCGGTCCCGCAGGTGTTTAGGGCCCCTTTAGCTCAAACCAATGCGTAAGGCCAAACGCCGTCAGGTATGTAGTTTAGGCTTGCCTTCACACTGATGATTGCTTGGAGTAAGTGATGGACACTTTCACGGTAGCTTGCTGACATGCACTGATGTGATCCTCCGACTTGTCTGGAGATGTGAAGGTGTCACTTATGGACATGCCTTTTGATGGGTCTTACCTGTTTGGAGAGAAGCCTGAATCTGTCCTTGAATGCTTTAAAGAACGCAGAGCCAGTTGGTGGGACTCTGGCCTCTTCCCGCTGTGCCTGCCTTTGCTGCAGATCCTGAATGTCCTGTAGAAATGCAGCAGGATTGAGTTCTGTTCATTCTGATAGCCCCGAACGGGGCTCTGAGGATTTAATACTCCGAAGTCCTGAATTTGAACATATGCACGCCACTTAGACTGCCTCTAGGATCTGCTGCCTCAGCGACAGGGCGGTGTGTTTACCCAAACCTCCACTTGATGCACCTCCATGCATGGAGATTGAGCCGAACCAACGGAGAGGTTTTGTTCTTCTGATGGAAGTGGTGGACAACATTCCGGCTGCTTGCCGTCCTTCCGCCTCATCTGTGTATTTGGGTTGTTGGGTAAATGTTGTGCCTCGTGTGAGGCAAAGCAAGGTGACCCTCTCCAGGAAAAACTATCTGATGCTGTCTTGTTTGTATTGGCTTTAGCCGGCAAGGCCGTGCAGTGGGCAGAGTTAATGGATACTGGTCAGCCCTTCTGGCCTTCCTGCGTTGGCCTGGTCCTGCCTCTTTATTCAAGTCACCTGTTGTGATGTGTTTTTGAAAGGACTTTTGAGTATATTTCCCTCCTTATTGTACCCCAGTTGGACCTTAATTTGGTTTTGACCTTCTTAATATGCGCCGTCTTCAAGCCGCTTCACTGTTGCACTCTGATCGTCTTGACCCTGAAATGTTATTCTTCTTGATGCTCTCTCTTCTTATTGCGAGCATTTCAAGCAGTCATGTCCGTAACCGGCAAGCGTTGCCAGTGCAGCTTCTGTACTCCACCGTTACTCTAACAAATCGGTGCTCAGAACCTGTGCGTCCTTTTTTTCTGAAAGGGGTGTCTACTTTCTGTCTGGGGCAGTGTGGGAGGGTAGGACCCTTCTGCATGGTTACACTCACGTTTTGCCCGGTGCTATGCTGTTTCTGACTACTCTGACTGGGATCCTGCTAATCAGGACCCCCAGTCTCTCTGCTTTCTCACCTAAATTGTTAAGTTCAGTACTTGGGTACTTCCCAGATTGGATACTGGGGTACTCTTATCAGTCCCCAGTATCTGGCACTAAGGTACCCAGGGCATAGGTACCCCAGAGGTCCCCCATGGGCTGAAGCATGTATTATGCCACCCGTGGGAGGCCATTCAAACTGTAACTAACGGCCTGCCGTTGCAGCCTGCATAAGCTGCTGCATGCACCACTTACTAAAGATATAGGTTTCCTACATCTAGGGTCACTGCACTTAAAACCTATAAGTCACCCCTATAGCAGGCCTTTGCAATCCTGAAGGCAGAGTGCTTGTTTTTAAGTGTGAGGGTGCCCCTGATTGAGCAGGACACCCCTACAACCTACGGAGTCCATTCTCCCGGGTTGTCGGTGAAGCAACCGTATACCATATAGAGAGGGGCAACGCCTAATCACGCAATGACATCTCAAAACTGGCTGTAACAAATCCTACCATGTTTGGTATCAAACAGTTTGGAATCATACCCCCACACCGTTTGAGAAGTATGATTCCAAGCACTGGAAGAGCCCTCCGTTAGGCTCTCTGTGTTCCTGGTGCCAGTCTTCTAGACCCGGATAGCACAAAATGGCTGCTGCCGACCAGAAACATGATTCTGCCTTCCTGCTGCTGAGCCAAGCTCGAGCAGGGAAAGTCAGAACACTAGGTTTTGCAGCGTGAATCTTTCTGGATTCACTATGCTGTGCATTATTCCGCAGTCTTGTGGTTGGGTCCGGATTCGTAATCTTTTCTTTGTTTTTTTTTTTTTTTTTTTTTTTGGAGCCCAGGTGGGCGTCGGCGTCACACCTCCTTGGGTGTATTTCCGGTGACGTCGGCATGCTTCCTGCGGAAGCTCCCACTCTTGGGCGCCATCTTCAGATTCTTTTTTCCGCGGTCGGGTCTGGATCGTTCCCGTTTGGGCTCCAGACATTTTTGGAGAAAGAAGAAGAAGAATACAGAAATTGGAAGGAAAACATCTCAGAAGACTCCAGGAGACTTCAGCAATCAAGGGCCATCGAAGAAGAAGGAGAAATCTTCGAGAACTTCGACGCCCGTCGACGAACGCACGACCAGGGGGCCTCTGAGCGCTCAGATGGACAACACGCCGTTCAAGTTCTGCCGTAACTGCCACCACAAGTACGCGCAGAAGGACCAGCACCCGGTTTGCAACCTTTGCCTACCGGTAGATCACGAAAGCAAGGACTGCAACGCCTGCTCCGCCTTCACCCCGAAGACCCTTCGTGTGAGAGAGAGGCAGAGGGTAGCGCACGCCACCCTGCAGGGAAAATCCCCAACTCCATCCCTTTACGAGCTGGGCATGTCTTCCGAGGAAGAGGACAACCCTGCCGCCGAAGACGTCAGCTACATGGTCGTAGAGACCGATTACACCAAGACTTCTGATAAGGTAGGAGACTCTACGGCCCCTAAGAGCACGAGAGACCCTGGGTCTCGAAAAAACGAGGGCAAGGCCTCGAAAGCGCCGGCGCCAAAATCTTCGGCGCCCGCGGCTACACCCAGGCCCAGCGGATCCTCTGAGAAGGAGTCCCCGGCGCCGAGAGCTGTTGAACAGCAAAAGCCGTCGAAAATCGCACCCGAAAAGGATCGATCGACGTCGAGGGAGAAGGACCCTAAAGCACCAACGCCGAAACACGGTTCGACGTCGAAAACTTCGGCACCGAAGACCAACTCTGCACCGAGCCAACCACCGAAAAGGGCGGCCGAACCATCCGACGCGGAACACGCAGCCGAGATGGAGAAAATGAAAAGGCGCCTCGAGGCCGAAATGGAAAATATCTTGCAGCGGAAGAAGGAATTAGACGCCAAGATGAAGGCCTTCACGATTCCCCACAAGACAAAGCCACAGGTGGTGGAGGTTGTCGACGAGGAAGACGATGACGCCTATGAACAGGCACCGGACGTCGAGGAGTTCGACGACCAGGAAAACGAAGAGAGTCCCTACTATAGTTACGACTATGAGGAGGAAGAGGACAACAGGACGGACGCCGGGTCGGCTCCCTCCGACTCACTGGAGCTGGATTATCTGGAGGTCGGCACCCTAAGCCCAGAGGAGGCGGTCGACTCATATCCCTCGAGGCCCTCGCCGCCGGACGACAGCGGAGCCTACAACTATGTGATAAAAACTGCCGCAGCAGCATTCAGGCTCAAGCTCGACGAAGAGAAGAGAAGCAGAAAGCGGACTTCCTTCTGGAGACATTGCTCCCCACTCAAACAAAGAGCCAGTACCTGCCCATGCTCGAGAGTGTCTTGGCCCAGGGAAGGGAAGCATTCAAGGAACCCGCAACATGCAAGGCAGTCACTCCCAGAACAGAGAAGAAATACAAACATTCCTCAAAAGACCCACCCTACATTCAGGGCAGACTCCATCATCACAGCCACAGCAAGAAAGAGGGCTAACGTGCCCACTACTTCTGGGCTGCCCCCAGATAAGGAGAGCAAGAGGATGGATCTGGTGGGCAGAAGGATCGAACGGAATGCCGCAACACAATGGCGCATGGCTAATTCCAACGCCCTGATCAACAGGCACATGTACCAGATCATGGAGGAGCGGGGGCAGTTGGTGAAGGACCTGCCCCAGGAGGCCAAGCAAAAGGCCGAAAGACTGGTGGAGGAGGGGAAGAACGCGGCAAATTCTTGCCTCAAGATGGCCCTGGATGGAGCAGACACCTCCAGCAGGCTCATGATGATGGGCATCACTGAGAGGAGACACGCCTGGCTCAGGGTTTCAGGCTTTAAACCAGAAGTGCAACACCGCATCCTGAACACACCGTTCAACGGCGAAACACTGTTTGGAACAACAGTTGATGAGAAGCTCAGTCAACTGAAAAAGGATAACAAAACTGCGAGATCCATGGGAGCATTGCAGTTCAGAGGTAGCAAAAGGGGTGCCCCGTCACGGAGGCCCGGAGGCAGAGGTGGAAACCAGCCGGGTGCATCACACCAGGTTTCCAACAAACGCACCAACAGACTCACAAGCACAGCAGGGTCAGCATAAGCAGTCCTGGCAGTACCAACCAAGAGGCCAGTCCTTTCGAGGGAGAGGAAATGGACGTGGACAGAATAAAAGAGGGGGTCAGCAGCCCGCCTCTAAGTGACTTCGCAAAACCCCATTTGCCCACCCACAGGAAAAATCCCAGGGGGCAACACGTACGGAGGGATCAGGTGTTACACAAACTAGACACCTACGACCACATGACACCAGTGGGAGGAAGATTACGATTTTACCTTCAAGAATGGAGAGAAATCACATTAGACAAGTGGATTCTCAACATCATCCAATTCGGATACTGCATAGAGTTGGAGGGGAGACCAACAAGCAGAAAACCAAAAAGAAGACCACTAGCAAACAAACAGCTAGAGCGCCTTCAGGAAGAAGCAAAGGAGCTCCTGCAGAAGCAGGCCATAGAACTGGTCCCCTTCAGGGAAAGGAACAAGGGGGTATATTCTACGTACTTCCTGGTACCAAAAGTAGACGAAACAATGAGACCCATTCTGGACCTAAGGTTCCTGAACAAATTCATAAGAACGCAAAAGTTCAAAATGACCTCCCTGCAAGAGGTGCTCCCACAGTTGCAAATTGGGGATTTCATGATCACGATAGACCTCAAAGACGCCTACCTGCACATCCCAATGAACAGGAAGCACAAGCATATGCTCAGGTTCACCGTCGGAGAAAACCACTACCAGTTCATAACACTAGCCTTCGGACTACATTCAGCACCAAGGGTCTTCACAAAGTGCCTCGCAGCAGTCGCAGCGCACCTACGAAGGCAAGGAATACACGTGTACCCTTACCTGGACGACTGGCTAGTGAAAGCAAAGTCATACCAGAAATGCAAGTGGGACGCACACACAGTGACGACCACACTCATCAACCTGGGGTCCTCCATCCATTGGAAGAAATCATCAATGGAGCCAGAACAAGTGAAAATCTTCCTGGGAGCACAGATCAACACCTTACAGGGCAAGGTGGTCCCCAGCGAGAAGAGGGCGAGAGCGCTGGTGAAAGAAACTCGCCTCTACCGGAAGGGACAAGCTCGGACAGTGAGGACTGCGAGCAAGATCATGGGGATGATGGCATCATGCATCCACCTAGTACCAAATGTACGACTCCACATGAGACCCATTCAAGAATGGCTACAGGAGCAATGGTCACAAGCTACAGGCAGTTGGGAGGATCTAGTGGTTGTAACGCACTCAGTGCAGAAGGAAATGACATCGTGGAACATGGAGAACATAACAAGGGGAAAGCCTCTAACGCCCCCAACACCAACAGTGACCATCACCACAGACGCATCCCTCAAGGGATGGGGCGCTCACATGGAGGAACTCAAAGTGAGAGGTCTCTGGACACCAGCGGATGCGACAAAGCACATCAATTACCTGGAATTGAAGACATCTTCCTTGCACTGAAAGCTTTCCAGACGAGACTGTACAAGCACAAGGTATTGCTACAAACAGACAACACCACAGCGATGTTCTACATCAACAAGCAGGGTGGGACACAGTCAACCATGCTTTATCGCTAGCGCAGGAGATATGGAGATGGGCCATCCCACTCAGGATAGACCTGCTGGCCCTACACCTACCAGGGAAGGACAACATACAAGCAGATTGGCTCAGCAGACAGACATCGGCATCCCACGAATGGGAGCTCAATGCCCAGGAGACAAGGTGGTTGTTCGACAGATGGGGAACGCCATCAGTGGACCTTTTTGCCACACGCCTGAATGCAAAATGCCAAAACTTCGCTTCCAGACAGCCCGAGGATGGATCCCTGGGGAATGCCCTATGGATAGATTGGTCCGGGACATTTGCTTACGCTTTTCCCCCGATACCACTGATGCACAGAGTGCTGAGCAAATGCAGAGCGAGCAACATGACTCTGATACTGGTCGTGCCGAAGTGGGCCAGACAGACATGGTACTCGCAGATAATGGAGATGACACAGTGTGCACCCCACAGATTCGGCAAAAGGAAAGACCTGCTCTCCATGCAGAACGGGGAGGTGCTGCACCCAGAGCCAGAGAGCATGAGCCTGGTGGCATGGCTCCTGAGGACATAGAGTTTGCACATTTGAAACTACCAGAAACCACCCTAAGGGTTCTTCGGGAGGCACGAAAACCCAGCACTCGAAAGTGCTATGTGGCAAAGTGGAAAAGGTTCACATTGTGGTGCAGAAGAGAAAAACTTCACAATAAAATGAAGAAGGACTCCACAGTGCTAAAGTACCTCACGCTCCTGCTGGAGAATAACCTAAGTTCATCCTCGTTAAGAGTCCACTTGGCAGCGATAGTCGCCTACACAAGGGGAGAAACGTGCAGGAGTTTCTTCACTTCACAGGTGGTGAAAAGATTCCTGGAAGGAGCGAAAAGGATCGCACCACCAAAGCGGGTGCCTCCACCGGCATGGAACTTGAACATAGTCCTTACGGAACTCATGAAAGAACCCTTTGAACCACTTCACAAGGCCTCCCTAGAGATGCTAACTATGAAAACAGCTTTCCTGGTTGCAATAACGTCCCTACGCAGAGTAAGCGAACTTCAGGCACTGACGCTACAAGAGCCCTACATACAAATACATAATGATAGGGTTGTGTTGAGAACCGACCCACACTTCATGCCGAAGGTGGTGTCCAAATTCCACATGTACCAATCTATACAGATACCGAGTTTTTTCCAAAAACCAACAACTAGCGCAGAGCGAGCTCTGCACACCCTGGACGCCAGAAGGGCAGTCATGCACTACATTGAGAGAACGAAGGGACACAGGAAAACAAAACAGTTCTTTGTGTCATTCGCCAACAGTTTCATGGGGAAAGCAGTAACCAAGGACACTATTGCACGATGGATCGCACGAACAATTCAGCTCTGCCACAAGCGAGCAAGACAAGAACAAGCAGAAGGGACACGTGCCCACTCCACTAGGAAAAAGGGTGCTACAATAGCCTTCCTGGCTAACACACCCATACAAGACATATGCCTGGTGGCAACATGGGCTTCAGTGCACACGTTCACGAAGCACTACTGTGTGGATATACAAATGAACAAGGAAGCACAAGTCGGACAAAAGGTGCTCCAACACATATTCAATAACCAACACTCATCTTCCACCCAGCCGCCACAGAAATAAGACACCGCTACAAAATCTATGCACGGCATAGTGAATCCAGAAAGATTCACGCTGCAAAACGAATAGTTTTCTTACCTGTCGGTATAGTTTTGCAGCTTGAAGATCTTTCTGGATTCACTAGCGAACCCACCCACCTCCGCCAGAAAGATGAGGCTGGAGAGAGAAAGGTGGTTAAAAACAGAGACATGTAAAAAAAAAAAAAGAAGGACTTTCAAGGTTACAAGCGGTAAATCACTTAATGGAACATTGCCATTACTTCGGAAACAAAACAAACACGGAAAAAAAGAATCCGAAGATGGCGCCCAAGAGTGGGAGCTTCCGCAGGAAGCATGCCGACGTCACCGGAAATACACCCAAGGAGGTGTGACGCCAACGCCCACCTGGGCTACAAAAAAAAAAAACAAAGAAAAGACTACGAATCCGGACCCAACCACAAGACCGCGGAATAATGCACAGCATAGTGAATCCAGAAAGATCTTCAAGCTGCAAAACTATACCGACAGGTAAGAAAAATATTTGTTTCCTGTCACAGGGAGGTGTGACCTCCTTCCAGACAGGCTTTAGTGTAATGAGGCCGGGTGAGGGCGCTTGCCAGCAGATGTATGATTAAACAACTACCATTTAAACAGCGAGTGCCTAAACCACGAAGGCTAAACAGCGACCAAAGTCCAACCACTACATATTGTACAACGACTTACTAAACCACGAAAATGAAAGTATTACCACAGAACCCTAATCTACCACTGTGTTCAAAACAACTCAAGATTGAAACAAGAAAAGAAAGTTTTCAAATTAATCAACACTTTGTATTGAAAAATATTTATAGTAAGGACACTTTAAATTTACTACCAAATAATCATTTTTGGTAAATACAGACACATTTACAGAGAGACTGTTATGTTGTGGTAAATAAATAAATAATACCTCTATTTTTGACTAGATATAACAATAACAGATAGCTCAATAAATAAGAGTCAAGATTCGAGGTAGTAGGAGTTTGCAGGTTTTAATACAGCATAAAGGACAGGAACAGGACAACCTGCACGGGCAAGATCTGGGATGGCTAGCCAACAGGGGGGCCCCGACAGCTGTCGGGCAGGATCTGGAATGAGCGCGCTAACTTTTAATAACAGTGCACAAGTATATATACTTAAACAATTGCATTAGAGTTCATACAGTAGGCGTAGCAGTGGGCGGGGTTTGTAGCAGTCGCGCAAGATAAGGCATAAAGTGGGTGTAACAAGAGGCGTGTACATAGACATGTGATGTAAACGTAACAGAATATGTCATAAAATGGGGCGGAAACATGGAGGGGGCTACCTAAGGAGCCGGGACCTCTAACCTAGTGGTGCGCGCAAGCTGGCAATGACGTGTTACTAGGGAGAAGCTGGGGGCTATGACTTCTGAGCTAGAAGGAGAGACTGAAGTCTGGAGAGTCAGAGCGACATGTACCTAAACACTATCTAGTATCTGATGTTTAGAGAACATGTTGATAGAATCCAAAAGTTATCAGGGCAAAGGCTAACAGACACTAAGACTGGTGCATGCATTATTCTACATGTAGTGTGTGTTGAGGAATATTAAATGACCATAAATACAGTATTTCTCTTACATGGAGACGTAAAGGCTAGACGATGACTGAAACTATTGATGCGATTCAGTAGCTTAGGAATGCAGAGAAGGAGAGCTGGACTGATAACTGGAATCATAACTTACTCTTGGCAGACTGGCAGGCAGAGCCAGGCCGAGCCGGGCACTGTGAGGCAGGAAGTAAGTGAAGGGTCAGGGATACAGGTGGGGGCTGTATCGCTCCTCATCGAGGGTTCAGGAGACAGGAGCTGAATCTGAGTCCGGGCCCTTTTGAGGCCTAGAAACGGGGACTTTACAATAAAATAACGTGCACACTGAGAAACGTGGCAACGTAGCTTTACATAGGCCTAATACTCGTAGCTTTCACGAGAACTGGAAACTGGCATACTAGAGATGGACACAACTGTAATTGCGTCTTTAATCGATCATGGGGAATACATATGCATATTAATCATGCACATACAACATAAGATGGGGAACACGTAGGGACACAGAACATGGCAAAATTTACTTTTCCACATTCCCTCCTTGTCACTACGTTTCCATCAGGAAACATCAATATTCATGATACCATCTATCATTTCATACAGTATCATTTGCTCGTCTCGAATTGTCTTGGAACGGGATTTAGGACGGGACTTGGGACTAGGAATACAAGAGGTAGCACAAATGCCGCAAATCGCAGGGCCACATTGTATACAGAGGCAGCAACTGAATATGATCGCTACTGCAATACCTAGAAATGACAATACTTTCCATCCCCAGGCAGAAATTATACTCCAAAACCAACCGGACCATGTCCAGGTGCCTGGATTCTGGTGTAACTGATGGGCAATTTTATGAAGTCTGGTTATAGCTGAATAAACAGACGGCGCGTTATTAGGAATGAAAATGCAGCAACTAGATCCGATGACTCTACATGCTCCTCCTCTATCGGCCAGTATGACGTCAAGAACGAGACGATTTTGGAGCACGACAAATCTCATAGCAGATTGCTCTTCGGTTAAGTTACCTAGGGCAGAGGCAGTCTCATTCACTACTGCCTCAAGGGTTCTGGTTAATCTACGGATTAACTTACTATTCTGGATAGGTCCTATAAAGAAAAAGAATCCTCTATTGAAATCTGTATACTGTTCTAGAGCAGTTTCAGTTTGATCGACAATCGGGGATTCAATCTCCCTTCTATGTCTAATGTGTACTAGATGTGTGTTTCTATGATAATCAGATGGGGCTAGGAAAACTGGTGGCAGTAGGAAGGCAATGTAACAGGTTCCCTCCCAATCGAGGGGCAGACGAACATATGCGGTCTGACCACAAACAAAATAAGAATGACGTGAAGCTTTGAAAATAGATTTCCCACTGTCACTATACTCGACAATAGTGGTACAATCAATATGTCCTACATGTACGGAACCATTATTTCTGACACATAATTCGCCTTTGACTGGTAGTACTGAAATTGCAGGTAAGTCTGGAGTAGGATCAGACTGAACATTCAGGACCATAAAATTCGAAGAATAATTACCCAAATTATAAACTTCATTTTCTAGATCTAACCCTGTTCTGTGGGGAAGACCTTGCTTGTCTGGAAAACATGTACTGTTCAGAAGGGACATATCATTTGAAGATGACGTTAACATGGACCATGCTCCACATGAGCCATTATGTGAGAACGGATAAGGAAAGAGTGGCAGAACTCCCTTCGGTGTCTGGAAAGGGGGGAGTCGACCACACACCCAACAATTAGTGGCATTGCTGGTCTGGTGTGAATAATGTAACATACGGATGAATGAATTGTTGCGCATAGCAAGACGATAGGATACTTCGTGAGGAGGCAGATCACTAAACGTGTGCTCTACTGTAGCATTAGAAAACTTATTTACATGAGAAATTGGAAAACATAAATGAAATGCATAGCTCGTGCAGGTAACCATCAAGCTGAGAAACAATATAAAACTTAGAAAAACGATACATCGGATTGAGTTTTGACTAACTCTCTCACTATGGGGGTCTATTTCATACATGTCAGATACCTGTCTAACCGTTTCACCTAGGGGAGGACTTAGACAATTAAACTGGCTGACTTTATTTTACTAGACCGGAGCTTACTTTTATACTCCTGCTGTGGAGTTTTCTCTAACAGGGGAGGCTTGGTATCAATGTCATTTGCGGGACAGTCCTTAAGAATAGTTTCTTGGCAGTCTTTAAAATCTTGACAATCCTTGGAAAAGTTCTTGGAAACAGTTGTTAGTCCGTGAAATTTCTTGACGTGTGACAGATGCACCCACCCCTTCCTGCCTTCCAACTTGACGGCAGTACGGGTGGCCAAAAGGACTAACTTCGGCTCCTTCCAGCGAGGCTCCAGCGGACTTGAACGATCAAAATTGCGGACGAGGACCAAGCTTCCTGGAACAATTTCATGCGGTTTCACCTCGGTATTGTCTGGAAATGCGGCGGCAACCTGTGAACGACAAGAGTGGAGGGCAGACATCAAGGAAGCTAGGTAATCTGTCAGCATATTACTGGAAACATCTGTAATACTTCGGGGTCTAGGTGTACCCCATACATTCGGGGGGCGGCCGAATACGACCTCATAAGGGGACAGACCTGATCTGGAATGTGCGACCATGCGCATATAGAACAGGGCAACTGGCAGGGCAACTAACCAGTCTACACCTTTCTCTTTGCAAACTTTGGCAATACGGATTTTCAAGGTTTGATTATGTCTCTCTACGAGACCGGCTGCTTCTGGATGGCGTACACAATGGAACTTCCACTGGTACCCTAACAAAAGGGAAACGTGCTTCATGAGTTCAGATGAGAATGGCTGGCCGTTATCAGAATATACGACCCTTGGGAGTCCATAGCGGGGGAAGAACTCACGAACCAACTGCTTGGCAGTGGTCGCGGCTGTGTAATCTGGGACTGGATATGCTTCTGTCCACCTGGACAAAGCGCATACAACTACAAGGACATACTTGAAACCTCGACATCGCTCCATCTGAATATAATCCATCTGGAGGACTTCAAAAGGGTGGTCAGGGGGTTGGAATCCACCTTGTTCCACCGGGACACTTTTACCTGGATTGAATTGACAACATATCATACAAGTACGGACTTTCTGCTTGGCTGCAGCTTGTAAATGCTTGTTAAACCAAATGTTCTGGATACTGTCTAACATGGCTTTTTCTCCTAAGTGTGCAGGACTATGTGCGGTATTGATAATGACTTGAACCATTGAGTCGGGGAGAAACCATGTGGCTCTACCCTTCGTCAACCATCCCTGATCTGTCTGGACCCCTCCTTGTTCGGACCATTTCTTAATTTCCTCGGGGGTAGCATGTAACTGGATATCTATGACATCTTGTGTAGGGTCCTTAACTGTCATACAAGTAGTCTGTTCTAGAGTGGATGTCGGTGTCTTGTTAACTGGTATGTCTGGTGTCTGTGCTGTAAGCTTGGCTGTTCGATCTGCTAGATCATTACCTTGGGAAATAATGTCAGTAACTTTCGTATGTGCTTTGCACTTCATGATAGCAATAGATGTCGGTAAATGTATGGCATCTAACAGAGCTTGAATAAGGAGACCATGCTGAATCTTGGTTCCATGAGAAGTCATGAAACCTCTCTCCTGCCAGAGCACTCCAAAGTCGTGTACAACTCCGAATGCGTAGCGTGAATCTGTGTAAATATTAACTTTCAGGTTCTTGGCGTGTATGCAGGCTTGAGTCAGAGCAACTAGCTCTGCTGCCTGAGCAGACAGGGTGTCAATACGGTGTGTTTCAATAACTTCAGTGTCAGTAGTCACTGCATACGCGGCTACTAGTTCTCCTGTACTCGTTCTCATACATGAACCATCCACATAAAGTGTCAGGTCGGGATCTGGTAATGGAATATCTGTCAGGTCTTGTCTTGGCTTAGTCATAGTGTTAACAACTTCCACACAGTCATGTGTGGCAGGATTTGAAGTAACTGACGGTAACAGTGTAGCAGGATTTAGAACGTTGCAGCGTCTGATTTCTATGTGTGGCTGGAACAGTGTCAGTTCATAACCTGTTAAACGTGCAATTGTCAAGTGCTGAGTCTGTGTTCGGTTTAAAAGAACTTCCACGGAGTGTGGAACTTGTACTGTCAAGGAATGTCCTAATACTATGGAATCACTTTGTCTGATAGCTAGTGCTGTGGCTGCAACTGACTTGAGGCACGCAGGCAGAGCCTGGGCTACTGGATCTAATGTGCTCGAAAAATAAGCACAGGGCTTGTATTGTCCTGCTTGATCTTGTGTAAGAACAGATAATGCTGTACCATTACGTTCTGTGACAAAAAGTGTAAAAGACTTACTGTAGTTCGGTGTAGCTAGAACGGGAGCTTGGCATAAAGCTTTCTTTAGCTCATTGAAACTAAGTGTATGTTCAGATGTCCAAGGGAGGACAGTCGATACGGCTGCCTCCTGTGTCGTTAACTGTATCAATGGCTTGGCTAGAAATGCATACTGAGGAATCCACTGTCTGTAATAAGAAGTAAGGCCGATAAAAGCACGTACCTCCTTCTGTGTCTTGGGCTGTGGAAGACTCGCTATTAACTGGATACGGTCAGGTGTCAACTGCCTACCCCACTTGGACAGTAAGTGGCCTAAGTAGATCACTTGCTGGACACAGAATTGAAGCTTTGAAGGAGACACCTTGTGCCCCATCTCGGCTAGGAAATACAGGACTGTAAGCGATGCTCGCTCGCAAGCATGTTCAGAACGGGCTGTGATCAGTAGATCATCGACATATTGGAGCAGGGCAGTGTCAGTTGGCATGTGAATATTGTCTAGTTGTCTCTTAAGTGCTTGACTGTAAATACTAGGACTTTCTGTGAAACCTTGAGGAGCTCGTGTGAATTTATAGCTCCTTCCATTTAAACAAAAACCGAAAAGGTACTGGCTGTCTGGATGAATTGGAACACTGAAAAATGCGTTTTTGAGGTCTATGACAGTGAAAAATGTAGCCTCAGAATCAATGGCTGTCAATAGAGATGAGATATCTGGAACAACTGGGTACTGGGGGATGATACATTTATTGAGTTCTCGAAGATCAATCACTAATCGATATACTGGAGGTGCATTTGGATCAGTACGTTTCATGACTGGAATGATAGGAGAATTACATACATTGGAGTCAGTTTCTACAACTACTCCTTGAGCCATGAGCTCGTCAATAATTTTGGATAAGGCTGCTACAGCCTCAGGTGGCAATCTGTACTGTTTGATTCTTGGTAACACTACACCTTGCTTGAGAGTCACACGATGGGGTGTGATTTGCATAAAACCAACATCAGTTGGACCTTGCGCCCATAGATGCTGCGGAACATTAGACAATCTCGGATCAAAATCTCGTAAAACATAGTGACCCTTGAAGTCACGTAAAAACAAACGTACCCCCTCTGGGGAACAGCAAATAACTGCACCTAATTCTTTCAGTGTCTTAATACCTAACAAATTTTCTGGACATGACTTCGTAAGCAATAGATCAGTAGTTCGGGACAATGGACCTACTTCTAGAGTCACTGGCTTTGATATCTCGTTTACAATAGGCTTTCCTGAAAATCCAAGGGAAACATTTCTAGAGCCTGAGAGCGGAGCCCCTGGAACCTCGTCGTGACTAATGGTAGTCCTACTTGCCCCTGTATCAATCAGAAACTTTCTGTCTTTCCCTAATACTTGACTGTGAACATAGGGACCTTCTTGATCTACAGGAATCTCGATGAGAGGCAAGCCTACCTCCCTCTCTAGGCTGTTTCATGAATACGCTTGATACCCTGGATACTCTGTCTGAGCATACTGGTACATCTGCTGTGTAACATGCTGTGTTGCAGCGATAGGCTGCGGTGCTGGAACTGTCTGTTGTGCATTCTGTGGCTGAGAAGTCTGTGAAACTTGTTCTTGTCTAGGCAGACGTGGTCTTTCTTTAGTTTTACCAGTGGCTATATTGTGTTTCAGAACTGCACACTCGTTTATAAAATGACCTGGCTGTTTACAGTAATTGCATGTCCCTTTAACGGGAGCTGCAGGATGACTGGCTTGATTCGGACCCCTCTTCTGACTGTCTTGAGGAACAGATTGTGCAACTAGTACTTTCATTTTCGTGTCCTTCATACGTCTTCTCTCGTGTTCTTGCTCTTCTCTGATTCTATTCTGGTGATACTGGAGCATCTGTAACATCTGGGACGGAGTACTAGCTTGCCAAGTACTTTCGACTTTCAAAACTCGATTTTTAACTTGTGGACTTGAATTCTCGACTAATTTAGTAACAAAAAGATGAGGGTATGACTCGCTACTCGTCTTCAAACCACTGTTTATTACGAAACATTTCTCAAATCTGGAATAAAAATCACTAGTGTCTTCGTCTTGTTTCTGTTTACAGGCTGAGATTGCATCCCAGTCTTCCTTTTTAGTGGTTAATAATCTAGGCAAAACTTGTATTAATAATTCTGGTAATTCTTTACATTTATCTCCAAGACCGGTACCTGGTACTCGTATCTTATCTTCAGCTTCTAGAGCTGTCCAATCGATCTTTTTCTCTCCCACCTCCCAATCCTTTTCCTTGAGTTTTTCGTATATGCCCGCAGGCAACAGGACTTTTAGCATTTTAATAATATCTGGATACGTGTATTCTCCCATACGGAGCATGTCTTTTAATTCTCGGTGGAACCCTGCTGGATCTTTGTCGTGACTCGGAATTAATTTCTTCATCTCTAAGAGTTCCATCTTGGTAACTGGGGTGTAAACAAATACTCGTTGCATTTCACCATCTGGTGTCCTAACTGGGTGTACTTCTCGTAACGGATGCTGTCTATCTATGTAAAACGGTTTACTTTCTGGAGGTGAGACATGAACAAAATGCGGATTCAGAAACGTTCTATATTTGTTGCGCTGTTCTAGAATGACACTAATTAAATCGGTACCTAAACCTTTCCATCTATACTGGAGTAACTCGTTCAGGACATCATGTAACGGACCTGGATCAGAATGTTGACCCTCATACAGCGTAATGAGGTGCTGGATCATATACATACCCACCAGTCGCTGCTCGGCTGGGGGCAGTTTCAGAAACATTTGTGCCACTATTTCGTCCGGAAAAGTGGTAGAATCAGTAATCCATCGGACTGCTGATCGGGCTAGTTCTTGTTCATGCATAGTACTTAACTCACTATAACCGATTCGTGATTTCAGAATGTGATCGGTAGCTTGAAATACTTGTTCTAGAGAGCCTTGTTCTGGTGCTGGAAGATGAACAGTTTTCTTGTGTTCTAGGCGTAAATGTCGGTCTGGAAGTCTAGATTTACCTACATACGCTATTCTGGCGGGATTCTCGTCGTCTACCTCTTCAGTAGAAGAGTCATTTTCTTTCTCGCTTCCTAGAGCTTCTTTGCGTTGTTCGTGTAACCTTATTATTTCTTTACGTATTTTCTTGTACATACTCTCTATACTATTGAGTGTCTTGTGCTTACCCTCGGCTATGTTATAACTCCACCTTGTCAGAACTTTCATTTCGGTCGGATCTTTAGTCGGGGAATCTTGTTCCCGTATTAAACAATTGATCAGAAACTTTAATAACATGAACTGGATCTCAGCTTTTCTGAGAGACATGACTTCAGCAATACTTTCTGGATCTTGTCCTGTACGAATGAAACGATACATTCTGTCTAGATCTTCTTTCATATTCGGTAGGGTGACCAAATACTCGGACACCTGTCTTATACGTACGGAATATATAACCATACTATCCTCGCCTGGGACTGGATCATAACAGCATTCAGTAAGAAGTCGCCTGATTTCTGCAATGGACTTATATTTAGGCGTACGCTGTAACGCACGTTCATGTAACTCGACTGCTCCTAGACGTCTACTTGGCGGCGGGGTACCAGGAGGACCTCCTCCCGCGGCCCCTATACTGGAATCGTCGACTGATACTCTTCGAGCTGGCAGAGTGACTGATGTGGCGGGAATTTGTACTACGGGCTGGACCGGGGGTACCGTAGCAGGTACTGCAACAGGTGCCCCGGTGACTGGAGGAGCAGGATTTACATTATTTACAGGAGCTGGTGGAACAGGATTTGCATATTCTGGGACTGTGTCGTCCAAATAGGACGAGAGAAAAATATCAGCTGCGGTCTGTTTGTGACGTAGCTTGGTCGGAACTAAGGGTGGCGGAAAATTACTGGATGCTTCCGGGGTTGCTTTTGGCAAGCCCTTGGCAAGAAGAGGATACATACCCTTAATGAGGGCATTCCTCTGTCTGTCTGACTGTTCGGCTTTAACTCGTTCACCTATTTCGATTAGTTCCTTTTCTTGGGCTCTTTCTAAGGATTCCCTACTTAATTCTGACTTTCTGATTTCTTTTTCGGTTCTTTTATGAGATTCTTTGCGCCATAACTCGATGGCATCTTTCTGTGACTGTCTGGCTTTCTTTTTCCATAATACTTCTTCTACTCGCATGATGCACTCGGCATCCCATGTACCCGATACGGGCCATCTATACTTTTCTTCTAACTGTTTGGTGTACTCCACCCACAAATCTAGATACAATATGGCACTTATGCCATGCTTTTGATACATAAAATGACCTGGACTGTCCCTAGGCGAGACAGGAACTGCTTCTTCTAACAGACCTTTTCTAGTTTTTAACTGACGTAACTTGGAAAACAATGGCATGACTGGGCTGGAGTCTAGACACAATACAATACACAATGAACACGATGATTACTGAACAACACATTCATACCACAACATTGAAATACATGAATGACATTTAGGATAACAGTTCGGACAAAACACTACCTGGAATACTGAAAACAGAATACATGAATTTCTCGAGAACAGAACGGACTAGAACAGAAACTAGATGCACTGCTGAAACAGTACGAAACTTACCGGTCTCATAAAGAGACACGTCAGGACCCGCATCCACCTAAGTGGACACTTCGTGTTGGATCTGCGTACCCAAACCCACGGACCAGAGACAATGCAATTGACCCTGTCTAGATACTACCCCAGCAATGGTACTCACCGGGCAGCAAGAACGGAAAGCCTCGGACTGGACTGGACTGCTTCGACGCCGGACGGACGAACTTCGGACTTCTGTTACGGGTGGGCCTCCGGATACCTCGGACCTTGGACTCTCGGCTTGGGCTCTGGTCGGGACTCGCCGCGTTCCTCCACTGCCTCGTCTGGATGCTGGACCGCAACCTCCGTCTCCTCCGTGGGCCTGAGGGATACTTGAAGCAGAAATATCTGCACGTGCACGGTATGGTTCCGTCACGGCTGCAGAGGATCAGGGGGCTTGCGTGGCTTCTCCGGCGCGTGGGGAAAGGGCAAGTCCCTATTCGGGCGCCATTATGTGGTAAATAAATAAATAATACCTCTATTTTTGACTAGATATAACAATAACAGATAGCTCAATAAATAAGAGTCAAGATTCGAGGTAGTAGGAGTTTGCAGGTTTTAATACAGCATAAAGGACAGGAACAGGACAACCTGCACGGGCAAGATCTGGGATGGCTAGCCAACAGGGGGGCCCCGACAGCTGTCGGGCAGGATCTGGAATGAGCGCGCTAACTTTTAATAACAGTGCACAAGTATATATACTTAAACAATTGCATTAGAGTTCATACAGTAGGCGTAGCAGTACGCGGGGTTTGTAGCAGTCGCGAAAGATAAGGCATAAAGTGGGTGTAACAAGAGGCGTGTACATAGACATGTGATGTAAACGTAACAGAATATGTCATAAAATGGGGCGGAAACATGGAGGGGGCTACCTAAGGAGCCGGGACCTCTAACCTAGTGGTGCGCGCAAGCTGGCAATGACGTGTTACTAGGGAGAAGCTGGGGGCTATGACTTCTGAGCTAGAAGGAGAGACTGAAGTCTGGAGAGTCAGAGCGACATGTACCTAAACACTATCTAGTATCTGATGTTTAGAGAACATGTTGATAGAATCCAAAAGTTATCAGGGCAAAGGCTAACAGACACTAAGACTGGTGCATGCATTATTCTACATGTAGTGTGTGTTGAGGAATATTAAATGACCATAAATACAGTATTTCTCTTACATGGAGACGTAAAGGCTAGACGATGACTGAAACTATTGATGCGATTCAGTAGCTTAGGAATGCAGAGAAGGAGAGCTGGACTGATAACTGGAATCATAACATACTCTTGGCAGACTGGCAGGCAGAGCCAGGCCGAGCCGGGCACTGTGAGGCAGGAAGTAAGTGAAGGGTCAGGGATACAGGTGGGGGCTGTATCGCTCCTCAGCGAGGCTTCAGGAGACAGGAGCTGAATCTGAGTCCGGGCCCTTTTGAGGCCTAGAAACGGGGACTTTACAATAAAATAACGTGCACACTGAGAAACGTGGCAACGTAGCTTTACATAGGCCTAATACTCGTAGCTTTCACGAGAACTGGAAACTGGCATACTAGAGATGGACACAACTGTAATTGCGTCTTTAAGCGATCATGGGGAATACATATGCATATTAATCATGCACATACAACATAAGATGGGGAACACGTAGGGACACAGAACATGGCAAAATTTACTTTTCCACATTGTACGTGAAAGAAACTATTTAATATAAGTTCATCATCTTTTTTCTCACAGACATTAGAATTAAAACAAAAACAGATTCCATGCCATATTTGCATTTTTTTTATTGACTCAAATAAAACATATAAAAGAACTCCAACCACCCTTTTCTGACCACTTCAACTGTGAAATGAATAGAAATGTAATTAAATGAAATTTGAACTTGTGACAGTCGCATCAATCACAGTTCAGAATCGCATCAATGAAAAAGAAACCTACAGTGCCATCTACTGGCATAACAAGGTTTATGTATACAAAGTCTATTACAACGACAGCGTAACTAAAATAAGTACATTTATAAATAGTTCAAAAAAATATTTGTAACTTTTTTATTTAATTATTGACACTTACTTCTGGTTTAAGAGGTCGTGGTTCGGATATAGTAGTTGTTAAGGAGGTCGTGGTTCAGGTTCAGGTACAGGTCGTTTTTTTGGGAGTTGTTGTTAAGCCCACTTGTTGTTAGGGATTGGTTATTAAGGTTGTTTCCCCTTGCCAGCTCCACTCAGTCTCCACGAGGGCACATTTGGTGTCCCCATGCATAGTCCAGTTAAACCAGCTCTGGCGTGAAACTGGACAAAGGACATGGGAGTATCCTCCCCACTGTCCAGACTCCGGGACGGTCCCCTGATTCGACCCAAAACTTTACTTAAGGTACTTAAGGGCCTATCTGTGGCTGGGTCCCTAGATTCGTTGCAGCACACAATTCAATTCAGACACCACTTGAACTTCTACCATCTGGACTTCGCTGGACTTCGTTTGGGCACAACTGCACCCCCCTTTCAATCTGCTGCATCGTGTGTGCTTGTGCACCATACAGGATCCTTCCAAGGCCTGTGGGCATCAAAGACACCTGAAGGAATCTCCCTTGAAGTGAAGGAGTCACTTCCCTGCATTCACTGCCACCGCAACTAAGATGACCGGTTTGCTGATCCTGAGCTCCTACAGACTCCGAAAGGTTCAAGAACACAGATGGTGGTTCTCCACAGCTCTAGAGGCCTGCCCTAACTTCTCACTAAGTTTGAGGCCGCAGGAACCGAACCCCTGTGCACTGCGTCAACTTGCTGTTGCCAAGGCTCGCTTGCGTCATTTGTGGGACAGCTCATGCACTGCTCCTGGTCTTTCTCAACGTCGTCTAAGAATTTAGATAACATTGTTGAATGAATCTTCGTGCTCTGCGGCCTAGTATCAAGTGTAAGTTGACACATGTTAAGTGCTTCGAGGGCATTGGATGACACATTGGTTTCCCCTTGCTGTGTGATGGCAGGTACTTCCTGAGGACATTTTGCCATCTGTTTGGCAGTAGGCTGTGGGGTGAGTCTATTTCTTTCTTAATTCTGAGTAAACCTACCAAGGATGTCTGTACCTCACATGGAGTTAAGCACTGTTGTTCTTTGCCCCATTGCTTGTCTCCAACACGTCATCGTCCCAAGTACGCTGGTGCCGCCACTGTCCACTTCAGTGCTCTTATTACGGCCACCACACTACTGCAGAGATATGTAGCGTGTGCGCCCCTCCTTGAACTCCCCAAATCAAAGGTTCATAGGTCGAGTAATCGAGCATGATCGTGTCCACCCACACAGCAGTCATGCATGTTTATGAAGGCTTTCCAAGACCCAGAATGCAACACAGAGTGGGCTCTCTGATCTGGAAGTGCATCCCGGGTGCACCTTCCTTGGGCTGAGCGTGTCTGCTTACTGAGCTGCTGAGGATGGGCGGTCCCTACTGCCCTCACCCCTCTTGATAAATTGGTGTGCCCGTCCCCTGCTACCACGCTTCCAGGTCTTTCTCTTCATACTCGCCACGTGGGCTATGAATGCTGCAGTTGTTTGTGTAACTTATGTGTGTAGAAGTTGTGCTTGAAGTGTGTGTGTTGTGAGAAGTTGGCCTGGCATATGATGTCCACTAGTTCTAGTGGACACCTTGCACCGGTCTTATCGACCCTTATTGATGGCGGTTGTAAAGTCAACCTTATATAGAGCTATCCTAGTGGTAGCATGAACCAGCAGTCTTAGGCTAAGACTTCAGAGAGCATGTGAAGCAAGCTGTTTTACCAATTATAATCCCTTGAATACCAAATGAAAGGACACCACACAAGGTATATATCAAATATATATGTATTTATTCTAAACACAACCCCTCTGCACTCTTTATGAGGTCAGAGGTAAAAGTACATCACAAGTTACTCAATTAGCATACGATAAGTTGCACAATATACGGTAATGCCCTAGGGGCCTCACGAACCATATACTAAAATAGTGGTATAAGAACCACGACAGAAATAGTGAGTAGGCCTAGGGCCTAGGGAATCACTGGGGCTGCACTAAACAACCAAAGGTTAGGAAGTAGGAGGCCCACGGGAGACGCGTGCAGTGTCAGTCGCGAGTTACCATTGACTTATAATGGGAAACGTAAAAGGGACACTTCGAGAGTCAAGACCCACGGGAGCACCGGAGTACTCGTGTTACCTCACCCAGGGAAGCTGGGTGCATAGGTGCCTTTTGGTGTCGGGTTTCGTCGATGTTTTCTATGGAGAGCTGCAAAGAAGTGCTGCAGGCGACCAGAGGAAAAGTGTCCAGGTGGATCCAAGGGTGGATCGAAGGTGTGAAGAACCTGAATGCAGAAGGGACAGAGTCTGGGTCACTAGCCAGTGACCAGGAAGGAACCAGGAAGGAACCAGGCAATGTCGCGATGATCTCAGGTGAAGAGGTGAAGTCTTACAAACGATCTAGTTGACTGTGGCATCGGTATCCAGATTGGACCCAACATGCCTTGGCAAACGCATTCCATGTAGGAAGTGAAGATTGGCTTCGGGTCAGACCAGCAAGGTCTGAGTAGCTTCTCCTTTGCAGGGAAGCTGGAGCAAGCCTGGAGCAACCAGGAAAGCAGTTTGGTTTCAAAGGAATGTCTTCAGGAGGCTCACTAGCCAATGGGCTAGCAACCGGGAAGACGCGTAGAGCTGAAATGCAAGAGCAGGCTCCACGCGGCACTCGTGGTGTGTGGAGGGCTGAGCTTCGGTGCAAATGGTGCTCGGGTCTGCGGCTTCTCGTACCCCAATGCACAACTGCGAGTTACCTCAGGTGTCGATGCAGTTAGCAATATTCAGGATGTCCAGGGTGTCTGGTCCCACGTCTCTCGTGTCCGCCACGGGTCTCAGCTTTGCTGTGGATGTGGGTCGGAGTCAGAGAAGTCTGGAAGTCCAGTTCCTATGTCGCTAAGTCTTCGGGTTCCGGGGGGAGTGTCGACAAAGCAGACCGGCAAGTTACTGGTGGTGCCTGTTTGCCCAGGGTAGTCACTCCTTGACCACAAGGGAGACGTCTTCTGTCTTCTAGTCAGAATAGAATGTTTAAGGTCCAAGAGTTCAGTATCAAAGTTTCGTTCCAGGATAATCTAAAGTCCTGGGGACACAGCTCTTATACTTATACTGAGTTAAGGGGCTGGATTACCTGCTAGGTCGCTCCTATGGGTGGACCTGGGAAGGGGGTGGTTACACCCCTTTCCCTTTGTCCAGTTTCGCGCCAGAGCGGGGCTGGAGTGCCTCAGCAACTGGTTTGAACCAGGCTATGCATGGAGCACCTTGTGTGCCCCTGGCAGTGTCTCAAAAAGCATCTGCTGATGCAGCCCTCCCTGCCGCAATACACAAAACCCTGTCTGGGGAGGTGCTGGCACCTCCCTGGACAGGAAGCCTATTGTCCAGGCCGCCCTTGCTGGAGTTTCCCCCAGCAACAGGAGGTCAGACTTGTGTCTGTGGCAGCAGCATCCATTTTGTGATGCTGAGGCTCTGTTTTACTTTAACCGGGGTTAGCAGCAATTACATGTCTTCTCCGTCTAGAAGGGTGGAATGCTACCCCCTCCCCCAGAACTGGTGGGGGGCGGGGGGTAGTATTCCAAAGTGTTTGACACCTTACACAACATGTTTTGATAAAGCCAAACCAAAGTTAGCATTAACCGCGAGGATTATAATGCACTTAAGAGTATATGGTATGGCTATATCATAGAACAGCTATAAGGAGATGGTTCTGAAAGTTGCAGAGGGGCTCAGCTCATGCTAAGGCACCCTCTCACACATAACCAAGCACTCTGCCTCCAGGATTGTCTAGGCCTACCATAGGAGTGACTTATAGGTGCATATGTGTCTATATATAAGGGTAGATATAGGTATACTATATCTAAGTAAGGGGTGATTACACCACCTTACCCAGGCTAAGTGATCAGCCTGTGGTGTCAGTTTGGATGGCCAGCGAGGGGTGGAATAATACATGCTGCAGCCCCTGGTAGGCCTTGGATGCACCTATGCCCTGGGTACCTAGGGTACACTATACAAGGGCTCACAAAGGTGACCCAATATCCAATCTAGTATGTACCTAAAGTACATGGTATCAATTTAGAGAGAACGGCTGGGCTGTGGGTCCGATTAGCAGGGCCACAGCCAGACTAAAGTCGAAAAACCAGAAAATCACAGCAAAAAGTGGGGGTGACCAAAGGAAGCAGACCCTACTCTCCTACATGTATTACATGTGGCTCTGACCACCCAGGACACCATTTTGTTCTCTTTATCCAAAGTAGTACCTAGGATGGAGAGTAGAGAAAGCCCACACAGACGTGCGAGTCACAGAGCTGCTCCAGAGCACTTCTCAAGTCCTTTGTAGTGGAGCAGAGTGTAGAGTACGGAGAAACAAAAGAGGGGTTATTTTGAATTATGGGGAAGTTCTTGTGCCCCTCCCTGCTCCGTCCTTCTCTGTAATGGCTCCTGATTTGGGCCCATTCTTCATCGTTTGAGCCATTATCTTGGGTTCTTCCTGACTGGGGACGCCCAAACCAACCCCCCTGAGGACGAAGACTTTAGTTGGTATATCACCAAAAAAGAGCGGGAGGACAGAAATACTCACCCATCCTCCCTGTATATAACACAAATCCACAAATAATCTGATGGTTCCGTATTGGCCTCCACAACATCCAAGTTATCTACCCAACCAGGTGTTTGTTGAGTGAAGGAGACTCACACACACATTGTAGTGGCATGCTTCATCCTAGGTGACCTCTACCCACCCGGATAAGAGAATACGAAGAGAGTGAACTCAGCCTCTTTTAGAGGGAGCTCCTTACTGAATATGAGGGATGCAGAAATTACCTTGAGGTAGACCCAAATCATTCCTCTTATTGCGCGTACCAAAGGTAAGATTAAATTATAAGAGTGCGGATGTGTAGAGAGTATTAAGACTCAAATATCCTTGCGCGTGCCAGCATGTTTCAGCCTACGTAGATGGCCCGGGCGGCACGGGCTTTAATCAGGGCCGCGAGGGATCCCTAGCTAGATAGTGTGTACATACACCAATGCACTCGGACATAAAACTTGTATTCAAAAAGATCTGCTATCTTATTTAAGGATGGGAAACTAGACCCCATAAAGGTGTGGTGGGCCAGGTATTAGAGGATATATGTATCTGCAGCATAAACATGCACTATTCATGTGTTGCAAAGCCCAGGAGTTGTTGTGGAATACTTGTTGTGACAACCTACAGGAGCTGCTGATCATTGTACCAGTGGTGGACTGGAGTCTGTCTCTGAGGAGCATCCAATGAAGCCAGATCCCCGCGAGCAGCAGCACCTCGCGCGGCCTCCACAGTCCTGGCATTCGTGCTACTGACTCTTGTTTCGCTGGAGTGTGCGCTTGAGGGCAGACCGCAGTGATATCGGCTGGGCTGGTGCAGAGTCAAGGTGCTCACTGCTCAGTGGGCTGTGTGAGGTGCACACCATCCAGAGTGGCATCTCCTGCATCACCACGACAGTCACAGGTGAGAGCAGTAGAGAGAGGCAGGGAGGCATCATTTAGTGTCCTTGGGAAGGGGGAATCACGCCCACACGACCCCATGAACGCTACCCACAGAATCCCACAGGAGTAGGGCTGATGTCCACTTTGCACTAGACCACCACTGGACACCACCATTACAGGAGCCGTCCAGACCATCTCCCAAGACGGCATGAATATTAGATGAGATCTCTGGTGCTGTTTTAAGAGGCCTCTGATGAATGTGTACAGCACAGTGCTGTGTGTTACACGTAAAGTACCTTTTCTTGGGTAAGACACGCACTGCTGAACATTGCTTTACTGATCGCCACAGGATGTTCGATTGAGTCTCCAACCCCGCACCGTCTCCCCGAGGATGCCTCTCCTGTCCTGAGGGCCCAGTGTTATTGGAGTGCAAGTGGTTTTCAGTTTTTTGGAGTCATTGGTTTGGTGAAGGTGCCACCTGTCTCCAGTGGTAAGAGGCTCTCATTGTAACAGTCTGAGAACATAAACCTTTGCCTGATCTGGGCCAATCAAAAAAGTCCCATCACCTCCTGAAAAGCCTCTTGTTCAGCTGTGTACCCACCTGGAAATTAACTATCAGGGAGAGGCTGCATCAGCGGTGGACACCGAGGGGGAGAGGCAGCCAGGAGCAATCTGGCCTGCCCTGCTGTATCTGGGACAGTGGACCATGATTTCTAAGTATCATCCTCTACTTCTTTCTTTGAGACTCCCTCCGGACTATAATCTCGTTCTTCTTGTCGTGTGCCTGCCATCCTCACATAACCTTTCATGCTCTTCCACTGACTGCTGGTCAGATGCCTAGAGCCTACTACCCACAATGCACAGCGGCAGCACTGAGTGAGCTAATGGTGTGTTTTGTGCAGACCACTGTATCCGGAAGCCTCCTTCCTCACTCCCTGCCTTAGCCTGTCATTTCTTCTCTACTTCTAACTCTTTTCCCATCTCTCTTCTCTCCATCTTTAAGGTGTCCTAAACCATTTGTATGAACTGAACGTATCTCCCCAAAACCATTCACCATCACTAACATACACCCTCTCATCACCGCCACACCGTGGTCAGTCGCCCTCCTTATCTCAAGTGTTGACCTCCTTCACACCAATGTGGTCCTGATGAGCCCTGCAGAAGGGGAGACTGGGAAAAGAGGAAGGCCCTGCAGAGGGCGAGGAGGGGTGTCAGCCCCTATTGAGATGAAAAGGAAGGGGCCCGGCCCCTGTACTTGGGAGGGGTGGGAGGCAGACATCATCTCCTGAGGGATTGTAGGCCAGAAGAGAAGAGGTTGTTTGCATCATCCTTGGAGTAAAAGGTTATCCTATTCCTACATGAGAGGATGACAGCTACTTCTCGATTCTGTGGATAGGCCATCCTGGAAGTAATGCTAATTGTTTGATGGGGTTGAGTAAGAATTATCATAAATTGCCTGCTGATGAAAATAAATGTCAACTTACAGCTTTTGAGGTTATCTCTTCTCAACTGAATGATGACGTATATATTCTGTACAGGCACAGGTTGTGACTCTCGTTGTAAATAGCAGTGTTGTTTGTATTTAGTGAGCTGTTGGCAGTGGGCTTCATGTGATCAACCAGGGAATCTTCTCCTTCACAGAGCTGGGTGTGTGGCACCTCCAGGTGCTGGTGGGTTTTATGCGTTCACGGGTGGTGGTGGGGGGGGGCTTGTCTTTTAAAGTGTCTTACACGTGCACCTCTAGCTGTTTGTATGTTTCATGAGCTCCTTCAGGAGTGCTTCTTTTTTACAAAGCTGATGACACGTTAAGGTCTTGGTGGCCTTTATGTTGTCAAGCCAGAGGGTTTCTCTTTTATAGATCTGTTGCTCTTCATGTGACTTCATATTGCTTGTCTTCTGCAGGTCTGTATGTACCTCACATTCCTATGCTGCTATATGTGACCTCACAAGAAGTCTTCTTTTTCAGAGCGTGGACCCCCGATGTTCTCAAACCGCTGTCGCTGGCAGCTTCGGCAGTGATCGGGCGGAGATGGTCTCCTACTCGGCAGCAGGGGTGCAGCCTGGAGAGGGCAGGGGTAGATTCTTCATCGGTGGAGAGGAGGAGACCTCTGAGGTAAACACCAGCTCCAGCAGCAAGATGCAGGAGCAGAGCACCGAGGACGAGCTCGATGGCACCTTCCATTCCAGCTCCCGGAGCTCAGAGACCGATGGGGCCAAGAGCCGGGAGCCCAGAACACATGTGGCGTCTGCCAGCCAGAAGGACTCCAGCTGCTGCAGTCTCACTGGCAGCTACCGGTACGGAACGCCTCGAGGGCCAACCCCTCCCTGTGCTCCCCCAGAGGCCAAGGAGGAGGACGAGACCTGGCATCTAAGTCCACGTGAGTAAACGGGAATGAGGAGTGGGGAGAAGGTATAACTGACTGCGGGCCTTGTGCTGATCTGTGAATGGGGGGGGGGCACCTGGCGTTAGGTTGATGTAAGTGGGCATACCAATCACAGGGGCAGGAATGACCCATCAGTCTCACTCCGTACTAGAGCAGAGATTGTAGCTGACATCTGAGACGTTGTCTATACAAAAAGAGCTGCGTATTAAAAAGAGCAGCGACACCTAGAGGACTTGTCGAAGCATTTGAGCCCCCACATAAAAAGATGCTGCCATGAGCCCCCTATTTTCTGATTGACACTTCAAACTGCAGATTTCTCACCCATAGAATATTCCCCAGCGGACAGACTGGATCTTTGCTCTTTCACAGCAGTGCTCCTGCGTGCCGCTAGGTGGTGCCATGCGGCTCAGCGTTGGCCTTGTTCTGCCTCAGAAGTGACGGAACGGATCTGCATTATATAAGCGCCACACCTGTGCATTGATATCCGTTCCTTTCTTTCTATGCCATTGAACACAGATCAGGAGCTCCCCTTCTTTTTTGTTTTGGTTGACCCAATGGATGTTTGTAGCTTAAGCCCATATTGTACATACATCATGTCTTGCAGACAGCGCATGCGCGCTGCGTAGGCTTGACATAAAAAGACCGTCCGTGTTAGCTGAAAACAATAACAACTGCACACAACAGTATTGAATGCCACATTTCAGATGGAAAGGCCAAATCAGAAAGTAATTACCCCAGAGGGTCAATTAATAACAGTTCCCAAAAAAGCTATTTAACTAGCTGCTCAGCTGCAGAGAAAGAGGAAGTGCTGTGTTCTTCAGGACTGTTGTATGATGTTACTCGGTTATAATTGGATATTTTGTGTTGACTATTTTGAAGGACTAATGCATATCCTCACCTCAGATCCTGACAGAATTGTTAATGCATTCAACGTCACCAAAAGACTCAAGTAAGTTCTCTGAGGGTGTTTGTATGACTCCCACATCATCTCGTCTCAGTCATAAGTGGAGGAGTGGAGGGGGAGGGGCGAGGGAGGGTCAGCTGGGAGGCGGGTGCGAGGTGTAGGGGACGGTCTTCAAGGCAAAACAACAACAAAATGGCCGTAGCAGCCACAAAAACGAAACTAGAGAGAGGCTGGGCTACAATCAAGCAGCTTCTACGATTATTCTACAAAGCGCTGCAAATCTCCAAAGCACAATTCTGTAAAGCGCTACAAATATTCACAGCACGAACTTATGGCTACGAGCAACACAGCGAGCGCAGACAATATGAATATAAATGCAGTTTGGCAGGGCTTGTCGCAAAATAGCGCGATTGTACACGGCAGTCAGCACAGCTATACTTATCAAATGATGGCAATGCGCGCAGCCTAGCGATCTCAGGAGTGAGTCAGGGAGCCAAACGATGCCAGGATCAGAGCAGGGAGCCTGGGGAGCGACCGCTACTGAGAGCGTCAGGGCGGTCACAGCAACTGCTGCAGCGGCAACACGCTTCTCCTCGTTGCTTCGCACTTCCAGCTCCCAGCGACTCGCAGGCTCTTCAGAGGGCCCAAACAACAGTAGGCTTCTCTCTGCAGGCAGAATTCCACAGCAAGGGAATTCAGGGGAGCTGGTGGTGAAGTCTTGTATCTCTGAGACTTCAGGCAGGAGGCAAGCTCAGTTCAAGCCCTTGGAGATTCTTCTTCAAGATTGCGAAAGTACACACAAAGTTAGTTTTCTCCTTTCCTTGGTAAATAAAGTAATCACTGCAGGCCAACCCCAACCGCACAGCACAGAGGCAGTCTCCTCCTTGCAGCTTCCTGGTTCTTCTCTTTGGCAAAGGTTTGTCTTGATTCCCAGAAGTGATCTAAAGTTCTGGGGTCTGGGTCCCCCTTTTATACACCAAAATCCTTTGTCTCTGAAGGTAGAGGTAGTGTCTGTACCTAGTCCAAACCAGTTCTGGTCAGTCCTGGAGCACTTTGTTTACAGGACTCCATCTTTCCTTTGACAGTGTGGGCCAGGGTCATCAGCCACACCCCAGGAGGTGGAGCCAGCATTGTGGAAGGCAGATACAGCCCTATTCAGGCCCAGGTGCTACTCCTCCTATCACTCTACATGCAGATAGGTCTATTCAGCCATGTGCTGACTCACCCTGTCTTCTGGAGCCATCCCAGCCTCTGTCACTCACAAACCAGACAAGGAATACACTACCTAGCAGAGGCAGGCTCGGATAGTTAGGCAAGAAAATACCTACTTTCTAAAAGTGGTATTTTCAAACACAGAATGTTAAAACCAACTTCACTAAAAGATGTATTTTATAATTCTGAGTTCAGGCATACTAAAAACTAATTTCTATTATAAGATGTAATAATTAAACTGCCCATTCTGGCCTATGGGGAATAGGTAGCCTTGCAATAGTGAAAAACTAAAATGGCTGTTATTCACTATTACAACATTTCACACACACCAGGGCAATGTCCTACCTTATACTTACAATGCACCCTGCCCTAGGGCCTACCTTAGGGGGGTCTGACATGAAGAAAAGGGAAGGTTTAGGGACTGGCAAGTGGCTGCACTTACCAAGTCGACATGGCAGTACCAGACTGCACACAGGCTCTGCAATGGCAGACCTGCAACACGCTTTTACAGGCTGCTTCTGTGGGTGGCATAACCAGTGCTGCAGGCCCACCAGCAGCATTTGATTTACAGGCCCTGAGAACACATGGTGCACCGTACTAGGGTCTGACAAATAAATCAAATGAGTCAATCATGGAGTCACTAATCCATTACCAACAATTTACAATAGGAGAGCATGTGCACTTTAGCCCAGAGTCGTAAAACCAACAAAAACAGGTCAGAGAAAATTCAGGAGGAAGGCAAAAGTTCAGGGATGACACTGCAAAAAGGGCCAAGTCCAACAATCACCAGTTGTGATGTGTTCTTTTTCAAAGGGCTGTAACATATGTTCCTGTATTCCCCCTTGTGTGATGCCCCAATGAATCCTTAATCTGCTACTCACTTATCTGATGTCAACTGCATTTGGGCACTTCACAGCTGTTCCATATTTTAATTTTTTTAATTTTATTTTATAAAGTTTTATATAGTGCAAACCCGATCCCGAGGGATATCGGAGCGCTTTACAAAAGGATGAAAGGGAGAGTACCTCTCCAGTAAAGAATGCCAAACAGTTGTAGTCACAAAAATCGTCACGTACAAATGATACACCGCGAGAGAAGAGGGAGAATACAGAGCCAGTAACGATATCATATAAGAATACCAAACAGTGACAGTCACAATAATCACAGACAGGTGGTACACAGCAGGTAATGAAAAAGGCCACAGAGCGTAGCGGTGCCATAGTCTAGCCTTGGCAAGATCAGTGCTTGGATTGCTTGTTTGAAGTCATTTTGTGGAAGGAAGGGCTTGATATTTCTGAGAGTCATCATCAAGTGAAGAGCTCTCTCACATACGTGGTTGATATGATTTTTCATATTCAGGTGCTTGTCCAAGGTGATTCCGAGGGATTTGGCAGAGTCTATGATGAGAGGGGTGCAATTGAAAGCAGTGAGGTGAGTCAACCAAAGGTCTAGCTTGAAAGGGTGGTTCGGAGGAGAGATGAGAAGGAATTCAGTTATGGAGGTGTTGAGCAGGAGGTGGTTCTCAGTTAACCAGTTTTGAGTAGAGGTTAAGGTAGAGTTGAGTGAGATGATGTTATCCAGGGATGAGATTTTCAGGTAAAGTTGTGTCGTCAGCATACATGTGGAAGGGAATGTTCATGTCATTTAGAGAATTAGCAAGAGGTTTCAAAAAGAGGTTGAAAAGGATAGGAGAGAGGGCAGACCCTGGGGGGACACCCATGAGTACTGGAGAGGTCTGGGAGTGGGAGTGGTTTGCCTCAACTCTTTGTGTTCTGTGGTGGAGGAAGGAAGAGAACCAATGTAGCACCAAACCCGAGAATCCCATCCCGTTCTTCAGAGTGGAAAGGAGGTTGTCATGATTAACCGTGTCGAATGCGGAGGAAAGAACAAGGAGGATCAGGAGGCAGGAGTCATTTTGATTGAGTACATTTAATATGTCGTCCATAACATGTGTGAGTGCCAATTTTGTGCTGTACCCCTTCCGAAAGCCTGATTGATGTTGCTTAAGGAGTTGGAAATTCTCCATGTGAGCGCAGAGTTGGGATTGTACACATTTTTCGAGTAATTTAGCTAAAGTGGGGATGTTAGATATGGGGCGGAAATTATTGAGATCAGATTTCTCAGCGGTTGGTTGTTTTAATATGGGTGATACATACGCTGCTTTTAGACAGTCTAGGATCATGCCTTGGGATAGAGAAGCGTTTACTATCCTTGTCCATGTGGGGATGAGAACATTCTTGATCTCTTTGAAGATGGTCGGGGGCAAAGGGTCACTGAAGTGGTTGGATGGATTGATGTTCTGAAGAATCCTGTAGATGTCTTTTTCACTGAGTGGGGGAAAAGGTGCTCCAAGAGGCTTTTATTCTTGATGATCAGGCTTGTGAGATTGGGCTTTTCTGTGACAAGAGATGGAGCGGATGCAGAAGCTGGTAGTAAAGCCTGCTTGGAGGCAAGTTCACTAGAGATGAGTCTTGATTTCTCAATGAAGAAAGCAGAAAATTCATCGCCAGACGGTGGACTGACATTGGAGACAGAGTGATTAGTAATCTCAGTTGATTATTGTTTGACCAGTTCGAAGAGTTTCTTGGGGTGATTCGCGGCTTGATCGAGTTGTTGTCTAAAGTAATCTGCCTTAGCGCACTTGACTTGCTTGTTGTAAATATTCCTAACCTCTCTAAGGAATTTTAGGTGTTCCAAGGAGGGATTTGACTTCCAGGCTCGTTCAGCTGCCCTAAGGTTGCATTGTTCCATGTTTAGATTGTCGTTGTACCATGGTTTGGATTATTTCGTTGCGGTATTTTTTAGTTCAAGCGGTGCAATGTCATCCAATATGTTAGAGATGGCCGAGTTGTAAGCGTCGGTGAGTAACTGAACCCCACCCAAATCGGCTTGGGAGGAGAGGGCAGTTTTACAGTGGGCAGCTAATTCAATTGGGTTTATTGATCTGAAATCCCTTTTCCAGATCTTAGATTTTGTTGGATGAGCCTTCCTCAACTTCACCTCTATGTTTATATAGAAGAGAATGCAGTGGTGGTGTGACCAATCGCAAGGGGTAATGGATTCCAACGTGATGGACTGCCCTTTCTAGATAATGAGGTCCAAGGTTTCACCTTTGTTGTGTGTTGGTTCGTCACAGTGTTGTTTAAGATCACGATCCTTCAAAAAGTCTTTAAGGCGGGTTACCGCTTGGTCATTAGGATTAGACCAGTGGAGTTGAAATCACCAAGAAAGATTTGGGACATAGTTGAGTCGACATTACTGGAGATAATCACCATTAGTTGTTCGATGAAGGGGAGGTTGTCTTCCGGAGGGTGATAAAGGTGTGAAGTTTACAGACCGTCCGGTTGTTACTTGCGATGTTGGGACATAGATATTCACAGGCAGAGGGCGGAGAGGACTCTACGTGGGAAATTGAGAGTGTGTTCCTATGAATGCAGGCTAGGTCCCCTCCATGCTTCCTAACTCTGCCTAGCCTAATTATGTCATGAGTAGGAGGCACAAGGAGGTCTAATATAGGAGTGGAGAATGGATTTAGCCAGGATTCAGTAAGGATGATGATGTCCAGATCATTGTGTTGAATTAGGTCGCATATTTTGGAGGCGTATTTGCTGGCTAAACCTGCAGTTGAGTAGTACACATTTCAAACGTGGAGGATTTGTGGCTGAGGGAGTCTGGGAGACATTCACTCGCATGATATTGTCTTTATTGATGACTCTAAGATTATGAGGAGGTTCTCTGTGCGGGTTAGGATGGATGGTTTGTATGTACTTTGGCGGGGTCAAGTTGGGATTGGGCCTAGTAGAGTAGGAGTTGTGAAGGTCATTAAGATCATTGGACGCCAAGGTCTCAGCTCTTCTGGGCCGTGTGGGCGTGTTAGCTAAGGGAACGGTTTGCGAGACGGCGGAGGCTAACTGGCCCAAGCAATCACTACCACTAGGGGAGGTTCTAAGCAGATTCACACAGGTGAGGAAGGAACTGATCATTGGTAAAAAATCCTTTGAAAGGACTTTCAGGTCATGTAGTTTGGTAGTGAGAAGGTGCAGCTGTAGATATATATCATCCAGGTGTGCGCCTAAATCTGAAAGGGGTATAGGATGTGTTGAGAGAGAGGGGGAGTCTCCGTGTAAGCCTGCGTGCGCTAAGGTGGTGGATAGTTGTTCCTGGGGAGGGAGTTGAAAGTGTGGGACTAGCGGGGAGCAGGGAACCTTGGAAATCAGAGATGTGGCGTTAACGGCAGTGGTCTGAACATATCTCCGAGGGTCCTGAGCAATTTCTACCGGAGATCGAGGGCATAAAAAATCCTGGTCGGGAGCCAGAGAGGTGGCGTTAGCGATAGTGGTCAGACCATATCTCTGAGTGTCCTGAGCAAGTCCTACCGAAGATCGAGTGCATGACAAATCATGGTCGGAGTAGGGCATTTAGCCATTCACCCGTGTGGTATGTGGCTTAAGGGGAGGGATGAGGGAAGAATGTTCAATTGATGAAGGTAATCAATGCTGTGTTCCTCGTTACCTTCACCTTAGCATGGCTAGTGAGTGAGTTTCAGTCTCTCTGTTTAAATGCACCTTACAAGACCTTCTTTCCATATTAACCGGTTCCCTGGACTCTTGCATCAATACTGCCGAAAGTTGTAATGCATTTCCAAGTTGGTCAAACCATCACTGCCAGAATTCCATGGTCCGCCTCACCCCTCTAAGGAGGGGGAGAGACTCCATCGCTTGGATTCCTGGAGAGCACTGAGCTTCTACAATGATTGTACCAAGGAACACCTGGTGGACAATCAACTCTTTGTGTGGTTCGCTGGTGTGAAAAAAGACAAGGCAGTGCAAAAGAGAACCGTCTCCTGCTGGATGGTGTTCTGCATCAAGATCTGCTACTCACGGGCTAAAAAGCAGCCACCGGAAGGACTGCGTGCGCATTCTACCAGAGCCAAAGCTGCTACCACTGCATTAGAACATGGAGTCCCTGTCCTAGACATCTGCAAGGCAGCTACTTGAGCTTCTTTCCTCACGGTCACAAAGCACTATTTTCTGGACAGTCACATTCAGAGAGGAGAATTTTGCCCATTCCATCCTGCAGGACTTTCTATTTGAGTCGACTCACAAACCCACCTCCAAATGGGTCCCGCTTTGGTGTCTATTCAAAGGGAAAGGAATCTGAAGCTATAAGTCTCTATAAGAAGAACAAGATACTTAACTTTGGTGACGCTCTTTCTGATAGAGACGCTATCTAGATGCAATTCCTCAATCTGCACACTGTCTACTAATTTGCTTTTGATGCTCTGTGTCTGTGGGCTCAGACAGTCTAAAAGCAAGTGTTGTCCGCGCACAGGAGTAGCACCGATATAGGCCCCGACACATCATTTCCAGAGCAGAACACCGTCCGTACTACTGATAACTTTTCAGATCCAATCTGATGTTTGGGAAATATTTAAAGGGAAGGAATCTGCGGCTACATAGTCTCTACAAGAAAGAGCGTTACCAAAGGTGAGTAACTTGTTCTTTTCTGCTCCTGGATACTTCAAATGCTGTCTAGCAGCGAGTTCCAGAGCTTGACAGCTTTTTACTGAGAAAACAGTGCCTGCTACGAATTTCTCTTGTAAAGTGGTATGAAGTGGTTGAAGCCGGAGCGCAGTGTTCTGTTTTGTTTGTTTGAATTTAGCTTGTAGGTAGTGCAGTCCTTTTCCTTGGAAGTCTTTGTTGACAATGCAGAGTGCCTTGAACATTACTCCTCAAGCTATAGGTAGCCAGTGGAGTGATTGCAGGACAGGAGTCTTGTGTTCTCGTGGGTGAATGCAGAGAAGAAGCCTTCTGGCAGCATTTTGGATGAGTGGTATTGTGCTTGTGATGAATGGGACTTTGGCAAGGAATAGGCTGTTGGCATAGTCAAGCTTGGAGATTACGAGTGTGAGGATGGCTTACCGTTTGTTGGTATGCAACATATGGTAAGATGTGGCGTAGTGTTTTCATTGTGTAGAAGGCCATCTTTGTGACGTTGTTAGCACAAGGTATCGGGGATAAGTCTGAATCCAAGGGTTAACCCTACGTTTCTAACTTCTCTTGATGTTGTTGGCAGTGTTGAAGTTCCTCGGACCATATAGTGATAGGCTGATACTTTGCTACTGTCCGCAGGTCATTATCTGTCTTTGCAGTATTGAGCTTTAGATGATTCTTGTCATCTGGGTGTTGATGGCACACAGGCAGTCATTGAGTTGTGAATTGTAGTGGTGTTCAGAGCTATCCTATTTTAGAATGCTTTGGGCGCCATCTGCAAAGTTTGAGCAGGTTGTAAGATGTATTTCGATTTGGCAGGGGGGTTTAGGTAGAATCGAGTAATAGATGCGATATGATGGACCCCTGAGGAACTCCACAGTGTTCGGTGTAAGGAGGTGATATGAAGGGCGTTGGTAGACTACTTTTTGTCTGTTTGTGAGATCAGAAGTAATCCATTTTAGAACATTTTCACCAATTGCAAGATCAAGGCGTCTTTGCAGTACCATGTGGTGGTGGACGGAGCCAACTCCAGTGGGTAAATCCAGAAGTAGCAAGGCAGCTTAATAATATATATAAAATAAATAATAACATAACGTTAGGTAAAGTTAGAGAGGTTAGTAAACACTGCTCTTTTAAAACTCTCTACTAAGCATGGTCCATTTGATGTTGGCCTGTAGTTTGCTGGGTCAGATGGTTCGAGGTTTTTCTTTTTGAGGCGAGGTGTGGTGTAGGAGGTTGTCAGCTCAGCTGAGAATGAACCTAGTTCCAGGGACTTGTTGAGTCGGTATCTGGCTACCTCCCCTGCACAGGTTGAGCGAAGGATATCGGTGCCGGGTCTGACGGAGGCCCTGATGGTCTGGCTGCAAAGATAATATTGAGGAACCCTTTTTGTACAGGTTTTTGAAGGTCTGTAGTGATGGATGATTATTGTTGTCTCTTTCTGAGGTGAGTAAGTCTTCCATTGTAGTGGTGTTCTCCGCATTCTCCTTAAGGTAATTTTCAATCTTTTTAATCTTTGAGATCTGTTCATTAGACATTTTGTCACAGAAGTCTTGTGATTGTAGTTCTTAGTGTTTAGACACTGTAGATTAGGGAATTCTTTTAGAATTTAATGGAGTTTCTGAGAAGCGTGGTCTGCTTCAGTTATGAGTGTGGAGTGGTGGTGTCTTTGTGTGGGTCTGATGGCTCTTTCATAGGCTCTGTTATTGTTGCATAGTGTGCTTTTTTCAGTTTCATCTCCTGATTCTCTCCATTTGCATTGTAGTCTGTGGAGTTGTTTTCATTCTACTGCAGGGGACATCTAGTGGTAAATTATGTGCATGTCTTTCAGACGCATGTTTGTTGTTTTTTTTCAAGATGGGTTTTGAGTGGATAGATGGCTATTTTTTTCCATTGCATATAGGAGTCTTTGTTATTGGTTTTTGTTCTCTTCGAAGTTTTTGTTATTGACAGGTGTGTAGATTCTGAAAGTGATGATGTTCTGTTCGCTCTAGCTTTCAGCGAAATCTCACTTATCCCCCCTGAGAACCACTCTGAATGCAGCAGAAAGGAGGGTCCCAGGAGTCACAATCACATCTCCTCCTCCTTGAAAGATCTAAAGTGGCTCTCAATAGAAGCTTGATTTCACTTCAAAACTGCTTGTCTAACTCACAAAGTCCTTCACACTGGTAAACCAGTCTACCTGGCAGCCAGACTCACTAAGGTAGGCCAGTCGAGAAGCCTAAGAACCACCAACACCCTACTTCTTATCCACAAAAGAAACATAAACAAAAAGCCCCGTCTCGTTCCTTGTTAGGCAAGGGCCTCAAAATCTGGGACTCCCCACCAGTAGATCTCAAGACTAACCCCTCCTACTTGACCTTCAAGAGAAAACTAAAGGATCTCCTCCTCGCCCGGCACCTCAACCCTCTGGACTGTAAAGTCTAGCGCATACTGGAAATCTCTACTCCGCTCTATGTATAGATTGTTGTGCTTCTCTCAACACAAATCCCGATGCAACGCTCGACTACGTTGTTTACTTTTACTTCTTGCAGTCTGATGTTATTGCCCGTGCCAATGTTGTAAAGCGCCCTGACACCCTTGGGTTTTGCTAACGCTATATATATATATATATAGCTGTGGTTGTGGTTCGATTCTTCTTTTTCACACCATATGTTGAGGTCTCCTAGAATGTATAGGTCTGGGTGGCCCAGATGGGTGTTGGTTACTCTACTGTAGTGCCTCGCCTGAGTTTCCTCATCCTGTAGCATGGTCTAGCTGACATCAGACCCTTGATGCCAAAGTGGCAATAATATTAAATTGAAATAACCACATAAATAGTCTGTGATGGGATATAGGATGGATTGTCTCTAAGTGCATTGATATTCGGGGAGAGTTAGAAATGTACACGGCTACTCACTGCCTGCGCGTTGTTTCCCTCCAGCCATGAACTTCATGCTGCGGATGAATGATTTCCGCTCGGTGGATCACCGCCTGAAGCTCTACCTGGATGTGGAGGTGTTTGAGGACAACATGGAGGAGTTCCAGTGCTTCCTGCAGGTAAACAAGCAGAGCCTCTCCATGTCTACTCCCTGCTCCCTGTCTGCGCGGTGATATTCCTTGCACAGTTTCTCCTCTTACAATTTGCTATATACCCGCTACATAGTGTTGTTTCTCTCCAGTCTATCCGTCTCCCCTATGAAAACTGTCCCCTATATCTATTGTGTTTGGCTCCCTTGTGGTAACTGTTCCTTTGCTTTGTGTTTGTGTCCCTGTCACAGTTCTCTCCTCTACACAGTGAACATCTGTCGTTTGAGCCTCCCCGTGCTGTCCCGCGGTGCCAACGTACTCTTTCATTTCCAGTGCTAATGGATATTTCTTGACCCTTCCCCTGCTATAGGTGTGTCTGTCTTTCCTGCCTTCCTCTCAGACTGACCTCCTCTCTCCTCTCCAGGTGCCTGTGGTGCAGTTTGGGAAAGAAGGGGAATTTTCTGCTCTTGTTGTCATCTCAGAGCATCGACTTTACATGATGGAAATCACTGCAGAAGTGCGGTGAGTGACTCTCCTGTGGTGCCAGTGTACGGTCCAGTTCATAGGCCCGGTGTGGCTGATGTCCGGTCTGCAGCGTTGCCCCCGCTACGCTCAGATATGAGGGTATTAGTTTGGGAGGGAGGCATCCTTACCGACTTTACAAACCCACTCTGGGTCGATCAAAACACAAGTCTAGACAATCTCTGCTCAACCCCTGGTAGGAGTTGTCCAAACAAGAGCTGTCCCTAGAGAAGTGTCTGCTTTGTTTGAGCAGTGCCAACAGTTTTAAGGTAAGAACACAACACAATAAAATTCCCAAACCAATTTTGATAAATAGGTAATAATTTAATGAAAATAAAGACACCTAGATTATCAAAGTCCAAGGGGCCAGAGATATATATTTTTTTATGTTTAAGACTTGTAAAGCACTGTGGAAAATCACCAGTTTATGGTAGGTCTGAATCTAGACAATTTCAAGCCAACTGTGATGGGGTGTAGGTCACCTACACCAAGTGAGTTGCCCCGGTGTAAGTTTGTACCTTAAGACCTATTCCCAAACAATTAGAACAGCTTCTTTTGGTTATTCTGGCAGCCCCTAACAACTCATGGAAGGCTTCTGGGCCCCACGTCTCCCTCCCGCCAGCTCTCCTGAATGGTCTAGTCCTCTTCACTCATTTGCTTCCTCCTGGAGTCAGAGGTCCTCCTGCTTTTTGCATCTCTTAAGCACATAAACAGGAGACTGACCACCTGACCCATGGAGGCCAGTTCCGGCCCCTGGGGGTACTCGTTTGAGTCCTATTGTTCTAGCAGGAGTCAGAAGCCGGATACTCCTTCCAACATGGCTGCCACTTCCAGCTGGAGTCTTCCCAGGCCCAGGAATGTTCCCAGGAGGCAGAGGTTGAGGTGCCAGATTTACCCTGCGCACGAGCTTGTAACTGGAGAGAATCTTGAAAAGAAGAGTCAAACTGCAGGTATTTAGAGCCTCTTTATTATTGACCAGTCCCGACAACTCCCAGGCAGCAAGTGCCAGAGTCCCCATATTCCATGTTCCACGCAGGGAACATGGATGCAAGAGGTTCCATGCAGACACAAAGAAAGGACCCAACAAATCTGCAACCGAATCATGATTATATTCTTCGCGTCCCCCCACCTCCTTTTGCAGCAATTCCATTCCAGTAACATTAACCAGGGTCCCCTGTTTTAACATGGCAGGATCCAGCTGCCACCAAGAGAGGGTGTGTTCAGCTCTGGCCCCTCCCCTACCTGACCGGGTAAAGCTGGTTTTCCCTCTTCTGTGGGTGGAGCCTGACTGTCTAGGGAGGGCCTGAGGGGTGAATGGAAGAATCCATTCCTTGCATCTCCAAGTCAAAACAGGTAGTGCTTAAGCCGCCCTCTGTCCTTTCAACTGTTCCTGTCCACTACTGGAGAGCTAATTCTTGCTAAGGGATCAGTGGTGAACACCCTCTGATCTTTCCTCGATTTAGAGGCAAAGTTCCATAATTCTCCCAGCCAAGTTATGTAATTCAAGCTCTGGAGACGTAATTGGCGACAGAACTGTCTTTCCCTCCTGCTGTGACTGGTGACTGGCTTTCTGAGGGTCCTGGGAATTAATAGGAGAAACTCTCCCTGGCATCTGGAAGTCAAGAGGTAGTGATAAAAGCTGACCCTTCTTCTGAAAACGTGTCTGGTCCACTCCCAGATAGTGAGTGGTCAGCAGTTACCATCCATTTCCTGGAGCTAGAGGCAGGCGGTTGTCGTCTGAGCCAGGGTCTCCCAGGCAAGGATGTGTACTCCAGCACGGGGGGTGCGATGAGCAGCAAAACCGGCTTTAAGCCGGTTCTTGCTCAGGCAGCCTGAAGTACCATTTTACAAAGTTACTTTTAAGTTATCAAAAATCTGATTTCACGATTAAGTCCGGTTTCATAAACTAAGCAGGAAATAACTTTATAGAATTTTCTAGCCCATTTGTAAGTGCATTTTTAAAATAAATATTCTAATCCTACTTGGGCTTATTAGGGAAACGTCTAGCCAGGCCTATGTAGTGAAATATCTTTTAGGTTTTATTTCACTGTGAGGGCACGCTAACACCAATGTAGCACGTTACAACGTGTGCTTTTACCACGCGTAGGTAACAACTAACACCAATATGACTGTTCACTTTTATTTTTTATATATATAAGCAATCTGCCTTGTGGGCGTACAATGCACACTTGAAGAGTGACTTATGAATATATAAAAATAGGTTTTTCCTACATAGCAAAGGCATGTGCCATGGAGTCACTCAGTACTTTTAATCCACAGCACAGCACAGAGCACTGTGGTGCCCCTGGCAGATGTATATTTTTATCATGTCTCTGGGTGGTGTAAATACGCACTGCAGCCCACATATAACATTTTAATGTCCAGGCCAAAGGCACAAGGTAGGCATCATTTACAATGGACTGCAAGAAAAATTGAACAGGCCGGATAAGGGGTTCCAGTGTGCAGCACGTGCTTCAGAAGAGACACACAGGCGGTTTACTACTGTTTAGTAGTTTTAAGGTTCATAACAGCAGCAAAAATAGCTACAACTGCCCCCCACTGGTCAACTCGCATCACACCCTCTACTCTTTCCTCCACTCTTCCCTCTGCTGGTCAATTTGCATATCTTCCTCCCCTTCTCCCTCTGCTGTCCACTCAGAGTGCAGATTCTGCTGCTGTTTGTTGTCCAATGCTAGTCTTTGCTGCTGTTCCTTTCTTCCCGGGCTCTACTGGCCCACGTGCAGTCCAGCCTCTGCTGGTCCTTATGAGCCCTCGTCTCCTGTCCTTTCTTGTCATGGCTCATGGTTCACCTTCAATGGCTGCCATCGAACCTTTACAGATGCGTGGCAAACATACAAGAGGTAAAGGGGATGAAGGCAGCTGAGAGCAGGACCGCCATCTTGTCCTGCCCCGCATATGGGGTCTTCAGTGAACGCTAATCATCCTGCTCATGACGTCCAAGATCCAGACATATGTGACTTGACAAACTATACAACACTGGAACATGCAAGTGTGCCAGTCATGGTGGCGGCTTGCAGTTTGTGCAGAGGAAGAGACAGTCAGCACATTTCTAGCCGCGAGCCCATGGCACGGCCTGTCCGTCAGTTCCGTGCTCCCAGGCGCCAGTCCCTCCAGAGAATTGTATGGGGGTGCAGAATCCGTCCTTGATACTGTGTGGAGGGAACTTGTTGGGTGATCCGTCGGACTAGTAAATGATGAGCTCTTTCACTCAGCATCACTGAAAACAAGGCCCCACCCCAGTGGGCTTGTAGACCGTTGAGTCAACCCGTGAAAATCTATGGATTAATAGAATCAAACGGGGGGAGGGGGGGGTGAGGGGGGGTGGCTCTACGCTTGTAAATTTAGACTCCCGTCCCTGGAAGGGCTGCTGGCTGTGTTTAGAATAGGGTAGGCACACTCTCTTGTGACGTTTGTGTTGAAGATGGCTGTAGGGAAGGCATAAGAGCTGCGACTCTGGGGAGTGCGGACTGTGATGTGCTGTGGAATGGTATAAGATGGTGTAGGAGTGCTTTGGTGTGTGCACAGTGCAGCGGCACTCGGTGGGGGGGAATTGCATACTTGTTATAAATGGTGATATAGAGAAGTTTATCACTATGTTGTAGGAGCACTGACAAAAAGGATTGAGTAGGAGCTCAGGATATGGGGGGTGAATTGCATCCTAGATTCAACAGCTGATGTATAGGAGCTGGGTAATACGGTGTAGGAGCACTGAATGCGGGGATGAACTCCATGCTAGAAACAGCGGATGATGTAGAGCAGCTGGTCAATCCAGTGTGGATGCACTAGCAGTGAAGATGGTGTAGGAGTGCTTGAGCATGTACATGATGTAGAATTACTGATGATAGTGTAGGGGTACTTGAGAGCGTGAATAGTGTAGACGCTCAGGGTGTAGGGAGGTTTGGAATAGAAGAATTAGTGGATGGTGTAGGGGAGGTGGTTGATGAAGTGTTGAAGCTCAGGCATTAAACATTGTGAATGAGTTCTCGGGTGCGTAAGTGGTGTCGGCGCTCTGGATATGGGGGTGACTGGAATGCAGGGTGCAGTGGATGGTGTAGCGGAGGCGGTTACTGTGACACAGGAGCTCTGGTTGCAGTGGATTCTGTCGCAACGTTGACTCTACTGAGATGTGTACGAATGGAGTAGGCTTTGGGTCATGGCCTAGCAATGCAGGCCGTGGGATGTCCTTCAGGTCCTTATGCTGTGATCATATATGTCTGCGTGCTAGGAAAGGTTGTACGCAGTGGCCAAGAGGGCTCCTCGCGAGTAACAGGTTGACTGTCATCTACTTTCCAATCGCAGGGGCCCGCCTTCAAGCTGGCTTCGGAAGAGGGCCACACATCAGCTGACTTCCTTGATGCACCTGGAGTTTGGTCTTTGGAGCCAGGTCCTGCACATGGGATTTGAAAATCCTCTGACATCCTACAGCCTCCTGATCCGGAACCAGATCCGCTGCGATAAGTTCTACCAGTGCTTCCGGGGTGAGGACCTAGAATCTGAAGAAGACCAGGGATTGGATTGAAGGCTATGAGGCGGGGGGCGGGAGGCGCTGAGCAAGGGGACTGGAAGCTAAAGTGCTTTAGGTGGCTTCTAAAAGGGGGCAATATCCAAGAAATCTTTAACAGGCAAATGCTTTATGGCAGAATGATCGTTCGATGGTGGGAGGGTGCCCCACTAGAGGGATCATAGACTGATGCAGAGTGAGGTACAGTAAGAGGGACTGAGCTCTGTTTGGTGCTTGGTGAGTGGCTGGTCCTTTCTCCACAGTGACCAAGACAGGCAGGGGCTGCCCTGGCTGTTCTTGATAAAAAGAGCGTCCCCCTTGTAAGAAAGTGGCTCTGTATATACTGGACCAAAGTAAGGTACAGTGTGCAACGAGTCCACAGTCCCCAGAGGTTTGGCAGGCGCTAAAGTTAGATATATCCTTACTCTCTAAAGTGGTAGTTGGTCGTGCTGTAAGGTAGTATCAGAGGACAGTATAAAGCATTTGTTGTACACACTCAGTGAGCAAATGGTCTCACACACTCAAGAACTGAACTCTAGGCCAATTGTTTTGTATATAAAAATATATAGTTGTTTATTTTAGAACCACAAGTAGGTATCATAAATACTTTCTCAGAATGAGATGTTGCAATTGAATACTTTCAAATTGCAGTAGACTTTTAAATGCAATAGCTACAGTTGTTGCAATAGGTAACACAAGTTAAACACAAAATAACATTGAGCTCAATGGGAAGTTTTAAATAAATGCAATAAAATCATTTTACAAATGTTTTTTCTTACGCAGGGCTGGATCCTGGATTCAGCCCTGGTGCATTTCCTGTAAACAGTTGAAATACATCGTTTTTGTTACACAGGCGATTTTTAAGGAATATTTGTACATTTTGAGAATCGACAGAAGAAACTTTGGTATAAACCAGGCAATGTATTCCTGGGAAGGAAAATTGGGTTAACAGTATATCACGGTTATTATGACTTTTCAGGTTCAGTGCTGGGCTCAAAGATACAGCACTGGGATCTCTCCTGGTAGCAGGTGAGTCATTGTGTTACCAGTATATCATGGTTATAATGACTTTTCAGGTTCAGTGCTGGGCTCAAAGATACAGCACTGGGATCTCTCCTGATAGCAGGTGAGTAACTTTGTATTTGTTGTTCGGCTGATTTATAGTGAAATTTTAAAGTTGCCAAAACTCGACACTTTTGAGTGAAACCCAGCCAATGTTACGCTATGGAGCAAGCCAAGTTATCGGTCTATGGGTAAGGACTCGACTGGCAGAGTTAAGGTTCTCGGGGTAGACTCAGGGGTCTGCCAGGGTCAGGTAGGTACAGTTGTTTCACCCTCAGCGGCACAGGGGCAGCCGGGTGCAGAGAGAGTAGGCCCAATGTTATCCTATGGAGGATAAGGGGCCTTGGTTGGTGGCTGCAAGCAGGCAGGCCACGCGGCTGTGGGAGCTGAGCTCCTGGTCACTTACACAGGGCAAGTGGGGAAGTACAGTAGGATAGATGCTGCACTCCCACTGGCACTCGGGCAGCTGGGCGCAGGGTTCTTTTGGGCCTTTGGGCGCCCAATGTATTTCAACGGAAAAGCTGGAAGTTGAACTAAGGCTGCAGGCTCGGGGATGGAGAGTCTTCAGGTGCGACCACCACTTCGAGAGGTAAGTTGGGATGTTGTAAGATAGGTAGGCACCCCGGAGTTGGACACGGGGCCGTAGGGCCCGGGTGCATGGGTGTCTTTTGGTGTCGGGAAACCTTACCCTCAGCTGGTCACGGTTGGAGGGGTCCTTGGTGTTGAGGATGCAGACGTCGTCAGGAGCGTCGATGAGGGTCCTTGGATGCTGTATTCTTGGTCACAGTCGCCGGGGAGACATCCTTGTGGTCTCTGTCCACTCACGGGCTGGGCTTGGCGGGTGCAAAGTGAGCTGAATTTGCGGTTCCTGGCTGGCAGGGGTTGTTGTTGTTTGAGCAGAGCCACTGCACGTGGGAGTCCCAGTCTTTAGATGAGCAAGGCAGTCAGGTCCTCCGGGGTTTTCTAGGTTGCTGACCACAGGAGACGCCGGAATTTAGCAGGAGAAGGTTCAAGGATCAACAGGCCGGTAGGGCTGGGGCAATGTCAGTGGGTGTCGTCCTCTTGTTAGCAACTGCACGGCAGGTCTTCTTTCTTCTTGTTTCAAAATCGGGATCTGAGGAAGGAAGGTTCAGGGTGTGCCCCCAAATACTATATTTAGGGGCGTTACAGGTAGGGCAAGGGCAGAGACCAATGCGTCCCTGTCCTGGGGTGAGTACACCCCCTATGCTGCCACTCTGCAGTGGGAGGGGGGCAGGAGCCTAGCTCTGATTGGGTAGAGCTCCCCCTTCTCAAAATGAGGAGAGCCCGGAGTTGTGCTTTACTTCGCCTCCCCCACCTGAGGGGTGGGGTTGGCAGAGGTTGGCACACCTCCTTTCCTTCCTTTGTTTTTCCCTCCTGTCTCCCTGCCAGAGTGGGGGTCAGAACCGGTGGGGGCCAGTTGCTTAGTACAAGTGGCCTGGAGAAGCTCACAAAGGCGGCATGCCTTTGAAGCTTCCCCTGCCCATCCTGGGGGAGGAGAACTAGCACCTCGTCCCAGGATGTACATTGTTGCAGGCCCCAGAGAGCGGAGGGCTCTCTACGTGTCTGCTGGGTGGCAGCCTAGGCAGCCTCTCAGTCCAGACACAGGATGTGGGTTGGTTTCAGGAGGCAACTCTAAGTTGCCCACTGTCGTGCATTGTACATTAAATCCTACACTCGCATCAGTGCGGATTTAATGTGCTGAGAAACTTGATACCAAACTCCTGTCTTCAGTGTAGCCATTATGGTGCTGTGGAGTTCGTAATGATAACCTCCCAGCACTACATACTCTTAATGGCAGAACTGCACTTACAGTGCCCAGGAATGGCCCTAGGTACTGTAGGGGCACATGGCTCATGCACCTGTGCCCCCACCACTGGCATAGTGCACCCAGCTAGATGGGTGACTGAGGTATGCCAGGGCAGTGTGTTTGTGGGCATGGCACACAAGGATGTGTGCCATGTCGACTCTCAGTTTAGTTCTGCACCAAGACATGCAGCCTGCAAAGGCAGTGTGTGTGTGTGTGTGTGTGTCAGGGTACAGGGTCTCTAAGGGTGGCACAATATGTGCTGCAGCCCTTAGGGTACTTCTCTGGTCACAGTGCCCTGGGTACCTAGGGCACCATTTACCAGGGGCTGACCTGTGGTCATAGATGCCAGTTGGGTTTAGGCTTCAATGCAGTTAAGGGAAGGAACAAAGGCACTGGGTACCTGATTGGCAGGACCCCAGGGCACACTCAGTCAAAGTACATCAGCAATTCAGCAAAAAGTGGGGGCATACCATGCAAGAAAAGATGGCACTTTCTCACCCCCCCCCAGCACAGAGGGTAGAAGGGAAGGTGATGGACCCCCCCAGCACTGTAGCCTTACAATTCCATCAGAGAGTACCAGCTGCCACTCACTGCGTGGTGACGACAATTTTCATGAAAGTGAATGGCGCACGGCATAGATATTCGAGGAAATGGCCAATGCTGGCACCAAGAATTCCAGCTTGCTCATTTGGCTCCCATGGCCTCTGATGTTCAGCAGGTAGAAACGTCTGAGGTGTAGTGTGAAGCACGCATTCAGAAGACCTAGTCTGCTTTCAGCCTGCAGCGCTGCTTCCTCTAAGAGATTCTAGCCATTCACACCTGTCAGTGTAGGACACCAGTGGTTAGCGCCGGTGCTCCTTCATATTGGGAGCATGGAAGCAATCATCTCTATCTAGGCCCGCCTGAAACACCGGCGGTTAGCGGCGATGCTCCGACCCGCTGGGAGCATGGAGGCAATCTCTGTCTAGGCCCGCCTGAACCTAATAATCGGTGGCTTCTCCCTTTCCAGAAAAGAGCAGTGGGAGTGGCGTGCTGGCTCTGTAGACCTAAATATGTTATAAGACGAGACTGTCCTCCCACTTTCTTCAAATCAAAGAAGGATTCTGCAGGAAGCTTTCTGCATATCCAGTGGGTTATTACACCTTGGGCTTACTTTTCTCTCCTAAATACTGGCGGTGTATGCCACTGCCAGGCTACTTAGTTCTAGCTACTGCTCCCTCCATCTTTGGAAGAGCCTCTCACCGCCTCAGACTGATGAACAGTCTCTCCAATGCTGAGGACATTTGGAGGGTCTTTTGAGCATGTTTTCTCCTCTGAGTGGACGTTACTTCTTGTGAGTCCATTGCTGTTTCTGCTGTAGTCCTCTGTGTTTTTACCTTCTTCATCTTCTGATTCCATCTTGTAATAATGCGTTCAATGGATAAATGGAGGTTGAACTCTTCTTGGTGCCATGGCGGACGGGGGGGAAGGGGGAGCTTCTTTAGAGGCTTGATAGACCGCACCTTCCCACCCCCGTCACCTTAAAGAAGAGTGCTGCTGGGTCATTGTTCAATAGACGTGTGAATCTACACCAGGGATCTGTGCTGGACCTCCGCTTTCATCTTATTATAGTAATACACACACACACACACACATATATATATATATATATATCAACGCTCCAAATGGTGACCAACTCGAGCAGCACTTACACACGACACGCTTTTCCCCAATAAAAGCGATTTTATTTAGAATGCACAGCTTCGTTCCTCAGTTGTTAAAGGCATACGGCTGCCGCCTGACGCGTTTCGTAATTTACTTCCTCAGAGGCGCTGCTGTCGAAGGAAGCACCGGGCCACATCCGCCTAATTTAATCCCATCGCACGCTGATATGAAGCTGCTCTGAATGAGTCAATGCACTGTATCTTCTGGGAGATGTAGTCTGTCTTGCCTCCTTTTATATTTGCAAGATTATCGGCTCTCCATGGGCCCCAAGGAATTGAAGCAGCGCTCTGTCCATGTGCCGTGTGCCAATGATGACCTCTCAAATGACATCTCTGATGAGATCACTGATGACATCATCCAAAGAGTGTGTTAGTTTGTGTTATAGTTAACATAGTGGAGGATAGCTGCCACATTGCTTCCCTATCAACTTTTTTACACCCTGTGTCCTGCTAATTGGTACAAGTGTTTAGAAAACACGTGTGCTCCTGATGCATCATGTGTGTGTAGAGGTTTTGAACGCGTTATAAATCTTTGTATTGAACAGTAACTCTGTGTAGGTGCCAGTTGGTGACTTGTGTTCAGCATTTTCCGCACAAGGTTTTTGTTCTGTAGGAAAAGTTTCTAACAGGCAAAGATTGTGCAGAGTAGATACTAGGAATTGTAAGTAGCCTTGAGTTATTGGACAGAATCGTCTCAGCATGACCGGTTCTACATAACATAGAAGACTGTGTGCACCAGGTACTAACCTATGTACGTGTGCATCTTTTGCTTCAGAAGATGGGCTGTCCGTGAAGCTGTCACCACAGTATGAAGGCTGCTGGTAGTATGATCGTCTGCACCTCCAGACTTTGGTTATTTTAAGTCAATACTGTCTTTTTTGACAAGTGTTGCATAGAGTGTGCACTCTTCTTAGTAGATACGTTTGACTCAGAAGTTTTACAGTGTTGTAGAGAGTAAACTCTCTCCATAGAGTAAACACTGTTTACAGTGCCCACTTTTCTACTCATATCAATTTCAACTCAATGTAGGTTTTTGTGACTGTAACGGGTTCGATGCAGATAAAATCTGTCCGTAGCAGGACATTCATTTTGGAACAGACGTTGAGTATCTTGAGAAACTTGGCTTTAACCGTTGTGTACAGATTGAACACCGTGTGCAAATGAGGGTTTACAATATATCTGTGGTTGATTGTTAATGCGGACTACGCTGCTTGTGAAGTTTATGGTATAGGGTCAACGTTGCATATAACCCATGCTCTCTAAACCCAAGGGAGTTGTATCTGTGATGGCATTAGTGATGCTTCATATTATTCTGAGCTTTTTTGTACTTACTTTCAGGCCTCTACTGCCATGCTAGTTTATGGAGTAGTGTGTACAAAAGAAGCTTGGATGATTTCTTCAACGAGGGGATCAGTGATGTCATAAATGACGTCATTTAGCATGTCATGAGTGATGTCATGTGACGTCATAAGCAATGCATAGCGGGGACGCAAATTATAGTTAGCTCTTCTAACTAAATATAACTGCTGAATTTCTGTGTTTTTTGAGTTCACAACATAAATGTTGTTTCCGTCATATTCACCTAACTATGACGTTAGTTTAACTTTTCATTTTTTTTCAGTGAATTTTTACATTTTCTTAAACCAAAAACATCTCTTATTCACACCTAACTATGTTACTTTAACCTTTAGGTTTTTTCAGTGAATTTCTAGGATTTTTCAAATGTAAAGAAATATTATATTTCCATATGTAAAGCTAATTCCTCGCAATGCACAACCCTGTGGCCAACCCCTGCAGCCCCCTCCCATCCCCCCCCCCCCCCACACCACAGGCAGCCAACCCCACGCTGAGCACGGCCATTTGTTGCTTCCAACTCCCTACATTACATAAAAGGGTAAACCCAAAAGTACTGGGACCTGGGTATTCAATGTTTCAGGGAATGTGGTCACAGTATGTACATTTAGAGAGCACAGACAATGCTTTATACTTGATCAGGAGTGAAAACAATTGCACAATTGATTAATAAATTATGTTATTTAATCACATCCTCATCACAACATATTATATGGGGGTAGGTAGGTGTTTTTTTGTGAGGATTAGGGTTTAGTGGAAAGTTTTCAAAGGTCCAGTGTGGTCACAAAAAATGCATAGTTGACGTCACATAAGCATATTTACTTAAGCCACATAAGAAAACAATTGTACACCTAGCCAACAGAACACAGTAACACTAATTTGTTGTTCATGGATAGGCGAAGATGTAAAAGTCGACGTTTCGACCCCTGATAGACGTAGGTTGATTTCCACCTTACTATGGGGTCTTCCTCAGGGTTGAGATGTTTGGTGGGGGTGAAGGAGGGCACCAAAAAGCCGCCTCATTTGTGGCGCTGATTCAACTGCAGTGCACAGGGGTTTGGTTTCTGCGGCTCCGACGAGGGATACTGGCCTCAAACTCGAGGGATGTGATGAACCACCACCTGTGTTGCTAAGCCTTTTGGAGTCCGTGGGAGCCCAGGATCAGCAGACCGGTCAGCTTAGTTGTGGTGCCTGCATATGCGGTGAAGTGACTCCTTCACTTCAGGTGTCTTGGAGGTCCACAGGACTTGGAAGGTTCCTGTATGGATCATAGGCACGGACGTTGGAGCAGACGGGCAGGACGACAAGACCTGGAGCAGCAGGAGTTTTCTAGGTGCACAGCGACTGACGTACTGATTCGCAGGATCCCAGTGAGACTAGTCAGAAACAGCATAGCACCAGGCAAAAAGTGGGGGTACCCATAGGAGCATATCCTACTTTCCTACAATGTTAATTCCCTATAAGTCAACAATGTTATTATTGCATCATGTGCTATTAGTTCTTTATTGTTTTGGTTCTGGCGTGTTTGCTCATACTCTTTCTTTTCTTCTGCAGATATCTTGGAAGACTTACCGCTCCAGCACCGGCTGCGGTTCAGGCAGGAGATCAAGGAGCGGGTGACGCGTCAGCACAGGCTCTGGTACTGGCCCTGGAGAGGGAGGCTGGGGCGTGGTGGCCGGGTGGGGTTAGTGATAAAGGTGGATGTCGGGTCATGATGCGTCATTGAAGAGCAAAGCAATGTGAAGTCGGTGCCACTGTTCCTCCTTTGTCTGCTGCTACAGCCACTCGCCCAGAGGAAGATGGAACGGGGTCACCGGGATTAAAACTGCGTGTAAATACCCAGTACCGAACACCTGCTTCCCCTGTGCTGGTGGAGGGCTAGCAGTGATAGGACTGGTAACACGGCCCACCACATCCAGCGTCAGTAGTTGCAGACCTGTCTCTACCTCTGCCCTGGAGTAGTGGTGGTAGCAGCGGCACTTGCGGTGGTGGTGGTGGTGGTGGCGGTGGCGGCAGTGATGGGTGGTAGTGGTGGTCGTGGCTGCAGCGGTGGCACCGACTGTGGTGGTTGGGAGCTGATGTGAGTGTTGCGGTTCATTGTAGATGCAGAGTTGTTATCTCTTGCTCTGAATGGGAGCTGTTCTTGGGGAGCTTCGTGCACTGCCCAGTAGTAGAAAGGCGTGGCCTTTGTAGACTGAAGGGGGAGGTGGGTGAATGTGTAACATTGGATGGTGCAGCCCTTTCACACTGGAGGGATGTTGGAGAGGTGGGTTGGGGGCATTGTCTCCAGTATTATGAGGCAAGGGGTCATTGCCTGTAGCCTTGTGATTGGGAAGTGCAGATGCGACACACTTTCTGTTATGAGACGGTCACAGTCCTTGCACTGAAACCGGGTCTGGAGAAGCAGGATCAAATTTAGGCCACTAGCTATGTATTGTAGCAGTTGCTTCTTCCTGTGGTGCTGCAGCAGAGATGTGTGGGGGAGGTTTGAGGGGGGGGTAAAGGGTACTACATCATGTGCCCGGGAGAGGGGGGTGTGTATCGTGTTCCTGGGTCTGTTGCCAAGGGCATGTGTATCATGGTGCTGGCGGGGTACCTTTTCCCGGGTTCCACAGATGCTTCTGTAGGACAACCCCTCAGGGATTCTGCAATCATTCTTTCCCAACAGTAAGGTTGATGGAGGGCGTCCATCTAGGTCAGTTAGTGCAGTTTCTGAAGTGAGAAGTAACCACACCTCTTGTCCACAGGCCGGTCCTGGGAGAACTGCTGGTCACCGAAGAACCACCCAACCTCCGAGTGTCTCCACACTACTTCTACCTGCTGGTGCACATTGCTCAAGGTAAGACCTGCCACGTCACCCAGAGTAGGACCTGCCACGTCACCCACCGTGAAACCTACCACGTCACCCAGAGTAGGACCTGCCATGTCAGCCACATTAGGACCTGCCACGTCACCCAGAGTAGGACCTGCCACGTCACCCATAGTAGGACCTGCCACGTCACCCAGAGTAGGACCTGCCATGTCAGCCACATTAGGACCTGCCACGTCACCCACCGTAAGACTTACCACGTCACTCAGAGTCTGACCTGCCACAAAATTCCCAGTTATACCTGTCAGGTCAACCACAGTACGATCTACCATTGTCACTCGACCTGCTAACATTACTCAAATTAAACCGTTTGTTGCATTCATCTGTTACAGTTAGACTTAACAGTCCTACCCTGGTGACGCTGTCCATCTCTTCTCCTCGTCCACGGTAATATTGGCCATTATCACCGGAGTCCTGCCCACATCAACTAAGGTAAGACCAGCTCACGTCACTCGTGCCATGCTCTGCCATCAGCCCCAATCACACACGGTAAACCTGGTATAAACGAGTGCTCCTACCTGGTTTTAGACAGTAAGCAGCACAGTTTACAATGTCCCTTTTAATAAGGACCGACTCAGAATCCGTGTACCAGGCTCCTTTGTCTCCTCTTTCAGGGAGTTTGTGTGAGATGTGCGCAGACTGTGCGCACTGGGTGGTGGATCCAGGACGAGATCCTTTTCAGGGCGATGGGGGTCTCCAAATCTTTAGGACCCAGTCTGGCGTCAAACAGCCTATACCACTTGTATGGAGCTCAGTCATGGCCGCCCTTCTGGCCCCCATATATACGTGGTACAGAGGTTAAGGACGACACTTGAGATAACCACGAGTAGTTAGCCACACAGAGTCTTAAGTCGTGGACCAGTTTTATTGTTCCAAGAAGATACCAAATGGCTGGCTTTGAGCGAAGATGCAGAACACAACTGATTCTTTCTCCTCTAGAACTCTCACGCATCTCTTGCCATGAACATTACCCAAATACTCCATAATCATGACTCGTACAAGAAATGTACACACCTTGGTATTCCACTACTGAGCCCAATATGTTCTTCCGCTGCTGAGGCCACCACGTTCTTCCGCTGCTGAGGCCACCACGTTCTTCCGCTGCTGAGGCCACCACGTTCTTCCGCTGCTGAGGCCACCACGTTCTTCCGCTGCTGAGGCCACCACGTTCTTCCGCTGCTGAGGCCACCACGTTCTTCCGCTGCTGAGGCCACCACGTTCTTCCGCTGCTGAGGCCACCACGTTCTTCCGCTGCTGAGGCCACCACGTTCTTCCGCTGCTGAGGCCACCACGTTCTTCCGCTGCTGAGGCCACCACGTTCTTCCGCTGCTGAGGCCACCACGTTCTTCCGCTGCTGAGGCCACCACGTTCTTCCGCTGCTGAGGCCACCACGTTCTTCCGCTGCTGAGGCCACCACGTTCTTCCGCTGCTGAGGCCACCACGTTTTTCCGCTGCTGAGGCCACCACGTTCTTCCGCTGCTGAGGCCACCACGTTCTTCCGCTGCTGAGGCCACCACGTTCTTCCGCTGCTGAGGCCACCACGTTCTTCCGCTGCTGAGGCCACCACGTTCTTCCGCTGCTGAGGCCACCAAGTTCTTCCGCTGCTGAGGCCACCACATTCTTCTGCTGCTGAGGCCACCACATTCTTCTGCTGCTGAGGCCGCCACGTTATTCCACTGCTGATGCCGCCACGTTATTCCACTGCTGATGCCGCCACATTATTCCACGGCTGATGCCGCCACGTTATTCCACTGCTGATGCCGCCACGTTATTCCACTGCTGAGGCCGCCTCGTTATTCCACGGCTGATGCCGCCACGTTATTCCACGGCTGATGCCGCCACGTTATTCCACTGCTGAGGCCGCCTCGTTATTCCACTGCTGAGGCCACCACGTTATTCCACTGCTGATGCCGCCACGTTATTCCACTGCTGATGCCGCCACGTTATTCCACTGCTGATGCCGCCACGTTATTCCACTGCTAATGCCGCCACGTTATTCCACTGCTGAGGCCGCCTCGTTATTCCACTGCTGAGGCCGCCTCGTTATTCCACTGCTGAGGCCACCACGTTATTCCACTGCTGATGCCGCCACGTTATTCCACTGCTGAGGCCGCCACGTTATTCCACTGCTGATGCCGCCACGTTATTCCACTGCTGATGCCGCCACGTTATTCCACTGCTGAGGCCGCCTCGTTATTCCACTGCTGAGGCCGCCACGTTATTCCACTGCTGAGGCCACCCCGTTATTCCACTGCTGAGGCCGCCCCGTTATTCCACTGCTGAGGCCGCCCTGTTAGTCCACTGCTGAGGCCACCTTGTTAGTCCACTGCTGAGGCCACCATGTTAGTCCGCGGCTGAGGCCACCTTGTTATTCCACTGCTGATGCCGCCACGTTATTCCACTGCTGATGCCGCCACGTTATTCCACTGCTGATGCCGCCACATTATTCCACGGCTGATGCCGCCATGTTATTCCACTGCTGATGCCGCCACGTTATTCCACTGCTGAGGCCTCCTCGTTATTCCACGGCTGATGCCGCTACGTTATTCCACGGCTGATGCCGCCACGTTATTCCACTGCTGAGGCCGCCACGTTATTCCACTGCTGAGGCCGCCTTGTTATTCCACTGCTGATGCCACCACGTTATTCCACTGCTGATGCCGCCACGTTATTCCACTGCTGAGGCCGCCTCGTTATTCCACTGCTGAGGCCGCCTCGTTATTCCACTGCTGAGGCCACCACGTTATTCCACTGCTGATGCCGCCACGTTATTCCACTGCTGAGGCCGCCACGTTATTCCACTGCTGAGGCCGCCACGTTATTCCACTGCTGATGCCGCCACGTTATTCCACTGCTGATGCCGCCACGTTATTCCACTGCTGAGGCCGCCTCGTTATTCCACTGCTGAGGCCGCCACGTTATTCCACTGCTGAGGCCACCCCGTTATTCCACTGCTGAGGCCGCCCCGTTATTCCACTGCTGAGGCCGCCCTGTTAGTCCACTGCTGAGGCCACCTTGTTAGTCCACTGCTGAGGCCACCATGTTAGTCCGCGGCTGAGGCCACCTTGTTATTCCACTGCTGATGCCGCCACATTATTCCACTGCTGAGGCCGCCTCGTTATTCCACTGCTGAGGCCGCCACGTTATTCCACTGCTGAGGCCGCCCCGTTATTCCACTGCTGAGGCCGCCCCGTTAGTCCACTGCTGAGGCCACCTTGTTATTCCACTGCTGAGGCCACCACATTACTCCGCTGCTGAGGCCACCACGTTAGACCACTGCTGAGGCCACCACGTTAGACCACTGCTGAGGCCACCACGTTATTCCACTGCTGAGGCCACCCCGTTATTCCACTGCTGAGGCCGCCCCGTTATTCCACTGCTGAGGCCGCCCTGTTAGTCCACTGCTGAGGCCGCCCTGTTAGTCCACTGCTGAGGCCACCTTGTTAGTCCACTGCTGAGGCCACCACATTACTCCGCTGCTGAGGCCACCACGTTAGACCACTGCTGAGGCCATCCCTTTAGTCCGCTGCTGAGCCACCATCGTCCCAGTGCTCTGATCTATGGGCTATCAATTGCATGATCGTGAGTGGATAGTCTTGTCCCCAAGGGTCTTAAGTGAGGGCGTCTACAATACAGTCGCTTAAAGGGAGTACTGACGTATGAACCTGCTCCAGATACCCTCCCAGGCAGTCGTGTTCTCTACAAATCTGACTAAGATATAACATACCATCTATCACCACAGTGGCTGGGATCCCTCCTGGGCTGGTTAGAGCACCAACCAAGGACCCTGGAACGAGGCTTCCCCGCGGGCCCAGGCTCACCAATCGGAGTGGTCGGTTTGTGGCCTGCAACACTTCATTATCTCCCAGTACTGTGCACATGCACTGCTTGATCAGTGCTCCTCTTCCCGGAGCTGCAACACCTCCAAATACGGACACACCCCTTCACCAAGGAACCTCTCTTAGTGCCTGAAGCACCACATTCCATTCCACCGCGGTATCGCAACCACTCGCCAACGTGCACAGACACTACTGTAAGAGTGCACCTTACTCCTGACCTGTAATGCCCCACGCGATCATGTATACGCAGCTGAACTTGTGCATTTGACCCCTAAGCTTCACCACCCTGTTCTTTTCCAGAATTGAGAGCACCCTCTTCCCTTCCCCGCACCCGCTGCTCAGGCTCCACTGAAGCGAAGGCAGCCATCTTCTAAAAGAGTGTTTCTTTCTTCTACAGAAAGCATCGGCTCGCCTGCAGTCCCTGAAAGCTGTCCGTCCGCGGAGTCTAAAGGTGTGGACTGTACCTGTGTCGGCGCTGCCTCTCCCCGGGCACCGGGCATGGCACTTGCCAATGCCATGATCCAGGGCGTGCTCGCGGGGTCACCCTTCACCCTGATAGTCACCGGCACCACCTTGTACCTGCTGGAGGAGACCCACCAATGGATGTATTCTCCGCCACACCCGTCTGATGCAGGCAGCCAGGACATTGATCCCTGTGGCGGCGAAGCCTGCTTAAAGGACAAGCAGCCAATCAGCTGCATCAGTTCTCTGCATGTCTTCCGGAATGCTGATTGCCACCTGCAGATCAGGCTGTACGACGAGGTCAGTATTGCGGAGTTGAGTCTCGCTCTTCTATTCAGAGCTTTCCGTGGCTTAGGTTGCTGCAGCGCACAGGCTCGGATATGAATCCAGGCTTCTGCTTCAAAGAATGTTTGTTTCTGCTCATAAAACAAAAGCTTGGGGCGCTTGGGCTTAAGTGGTGGAGCACATTCATTGGCTAAATCTCCATTGCGATGGAGGCCTTGGTAAGCGCACCATCACTTGAGGCCTTGGCTTATCTCCCAGATTTCAGCCTATGATTTAGAGCAATGCAGACCTCGATGCGCATCTTAAAGCTAACATCTGTGCCAAGCTTCAATCTAACATTTAGAACCCAGGGGGCTTTGGTGTAAATCCTAGCCAACATGTGTGCTGAGCTTGGGTGTAAGCTTAGGAGCACTGGAGGCCTCGGTGTATGTCCTAGAGGTAACGTCTGTGCTGAGCTTGAGTGTAAGCTTTAGAGCACTGGAGGCCTCGGTGTACGTCCTAGAGGTAACGTCTATGCTGAGCTTGGGTGTAAGCTTTAGAGCACTGGAGGCCTCGGTGTACGTCCTAGAGGTAACGTCTGTGCTGAGCTTGGGTGTAAGCTTAGGAGCACTGGAGGCCTCGGTGTATGTCCTAGAGGTAACGTCTGTGCTGAGCTTGGGTGTAAGCTTAGGAGCACTGGAGGCCTCGGTGTATGTCCTAGAGGTAACGTCTGTGCTGAGCTTGGGTGTAAGCTTAGGAGCACTGGAGGCCTCGGTGTACGTCCTAGAGGTAACATCTGTGCTGAGCTTGGGTGTAAGCTTAGGAGCACTGGGGGCCTTGGTGTACGTCCTAGAGGTAACGTCTGTGCTAAGCTTGAGTGTAAGCTTAGGAGCACTGGAGGCCTTGGGGTACGTCCTAGAGGTAACGTCTGTGCTGAGCTTGGGTGTAAGCTTAGGAGCACTGGAGGCCTCGGTGTACATCCTAGAGGTAACGTCTGTGCTGAGCTTGGGTGTAAGCTTAGGAGCACTGGGGGTCTTGGTGTACGTCCTAGAGGTAACGTCTGTGCTGAGCGTGGGTGTAAGCTTAGGAGCACTGGAGGCCTCAGTGTACGTCCTAGAGGTAACGTCTGTGCTGAGCTTGGGTGTAAGCTTAGGAGCACTGGAGGCCTCGGTGTATGTCCTAGAGGTAACGCCAGTGCTGAGCTTGGGTGTGAGCTTAGGAGCACTGGAGGCCTCGGTGTACATCCTAGAGGTAACGTCTGTGCCAAGCTTCAATCTAACATTTAGAACCCAGGGGGCTTTGGTGTAAATCCTAGCCAACATGTGTGCTGAGCTTGGGTGTAAGCTTAGGAGCACTGGAGGCCTCGGTGTATGTCCTAGAGGTAACGTCTGTGCTGAGCTTGAGTGTAAGCTTTAGAGCACTGGAGGCCTCGGTGTACGTCCTAGAGGTAACGTCTATGCTGAGCTTGGGTGTAAGCTTTAGAGCACTGGAGGCCTCGGTGTACGTCCTAGAGGTAACGTCTGTGCTGAGCTTGGGTGTAAGCTTAGGAGCACTGGAGGCCTCGGTGTATGTCCTAGAGGTAACGTCTGTGCTGAGCTTGGGTGTAAGCTTAGGAGCACTGGAGGCCTCGGTGTATGTCCTAGAGGTAACGTCTGTGCTGAGCTTGGGTGTAAGCTTAGGAGCACTGGAGGCCTCGGTGTACGTCCTAGAGGTAACATCTGTGCTGAGCTTGGGTGTAAGCTTAGGAGCACTGGGGGCCTTGGTGTACGTCCTAGAGGTAACGTCTGTGCTAAGCTTGAGTGTAAGCTTAGGAGCACTGGAGGCCTTGGGGTACGTCCTAGAGGTAACGTCTGTGCTGAGCTTGGGTGTAAGCTTAGGAGCACTGGAGGCCTCGGTGTACATCCTAGAGGTAACGTCTGTGCTGAGCTTGGGTGTAAGCTTAGGAGCACTGGGGGTCTTGGTGTACGTCCTAGAGGTAACGTCTGTGCTGAGCGTGGGTGTAAGCTTAGGAGCACTGGAGGCCTCAGTGTACGTCCTAGAGGTAACGTCTGTGCTGAGCTTGGGTGTAAGCTTAGGAGCACTGGAGGCCTCGGTGTATGTCCTAGAGGTAACGCCAGTGCTGAGCTTGGGTGTGAGCTTAGGAGCACTGGAGGCCTCGGTGTACGTCCTAGAGGTAACGTCTGTGCTGAGCTTGGGTGTAAGCTTAGGAGCACTGGAGGCCTCGGTGTACGTCCTAGAGGTAACGTCTGTGCTGAGCTTGGGTGTAAGCTTAGGAGCACTGGAGGCCTTGGTGTACGTCCTAGAGGTAACGTCTGTGCTGAGCTTGGGTGTAAGCTTAGGAGCACTGGGGGTCTTGGTGTACGTCCTAGAGGTAACGTCTATGCTGAGCTTGGGTGTAAGCTTAGGAGCACTGGAGGCCTCGGTGTATGTCCTAGAGGTAACGTCTGTGCTGAGCTTGGGTGTAAGCTTAGGAGCACTGTAGGCCACGGTGTACGTCCTAGAGGTAACGTCTGTGCTGAGCTTGGGTGTAAGCTTAGGAGCACTGGAGGTCTCGGTGTACGTCCTAGAGGTAACGTCTGTGCTGAGCTTGGGGGTAAGCTTAGGAGCACTGGAGGCCTCGGTGTATGTCCTAGAGGTAACGTCTGTGCTGAGCTTGGGTGTAAGCTTTAGAGCACTGGAGGCCTTGGTGTACGTCCTAGAGGTAATGTCTGTGCTGAGCTTGAGAGTAAGCTTAAGAGCACTGGAGGCCTCGGTGTACGTCCTAGAGGTAACGTCTGTGCTGAGCTTGGGTGTAAGCTTAGGAGCACTGGAGGCCTCGGTGTACGTCCTAGAGGTAACGTCTGTGCTGAGCTTGGGTGTAAGCTTAGGAGCACCGGAGGCCTCGGTGTACGTCCTAGAGGTAACGTCTGTGCTGAGCTTGGGTGTAAGCTTAGGAGCACTGGAGGCCTCGGTGTACGTCCTAGAGGTAACGTCTGTGCTGAGCTTGGGTGTAAGCTTAGGAGCACTGGAGGCCTTGGTGTACGTCCTAGAGGTAACGTCTGTGCTGAGCTTGGGTGTAAGCTTAGGAGCACTGGAGGCCTCGGTGTACGTCCTAGAGGTAACGTCTGTGCTGAGCTTGGGTGTAAGCTTAGGAGCACTGGAGGCCTCGGTGTACGTCCTAGAGGTAACGTCTGTGCTGAGCTTGGGTGTAAGCTTAGGAGCACTGGAGGCCTTGGTGTATGTCCTAGAGGTAACGTCTATGCTGAGCTTGGTTGTAAGCTTAGGAGCACTGGAGGCCTCGGTGTACGTCCTAGAGGTAACGTCTGTGCTGAGCTTGGGTGTAAGCTTTAGAGCACTGGAGGCCTCGGTGTATGTCCTTGAGGTAACGTCTGTGCTGAGCTTGGGTGTAACCTTAGGAGCACTGAGGCCTCGGTGTACGTCCTAGAGGTAACGTCTGTGCTGAGCTTGGTTGTAAGCTTAGCAGCACTGGAGGCCTCGGTGTACGTCCTAGAGGTAACGTCTGTGCTGAGCTTGGTTGTAAGCTTAGGAGCACTAGAGGCCTCGGTGTACGTCCTAGAGGTAACTCCTGTGCTGAGCTTGAATGTAAGCTTAGGAGCACTGGAGGCCTTGGTGTACGTCCTAGAGGTAACGTCTGTGCTGAGCTTGGGTGTAAGCTTAGGAGCACTGGAGGCCTTGGTGTACGTCCCACAGGTAACGTCTGTGCTGAGCTTGGGTGTAAGCTTAGGAGCACTGGAGGCCTCGGTGTACGTCCTAGAGGTAACGTCTGTGCTGAGCTTGAGTGTAAGCTTTAGAGCACTGGAGGCCTCGGTGTACGTCCTAGAGGTAACGTCTGTGCTGAGCTTGGGTGTAAGCTTAGGAGCACTGGAGGCCTCTGTGTATGTCCTAGGGGTAACGTCTATGCTGAGCTTGGGTGTAAGCTTAGGAGCACTGGAGGCCTCGGTGTACGTCCTAGAGGTCACGTCTTTGCGGTGCTTGGGTGTAAGCTTAGGAGCACTGGAGGCCTCGGTGTACGTCCTAGAGGTAACGTCTGTGCTGAGCTTGGGTGTAAGCTTAGGAGCACTGGAGGCCTCGGTGTATGTCCTAGAGGTAACGTCTGTGCTGAGCTTGAGTGTAAGCTTTAGAGCACTGGAGGCTTTGGTGTACGTCCTAGAGGTAACGTCTGTGCTGAGCTTGGCTGTAAGCTTAGGATCACTGGAGGCTTTGGTGTACGTCCTAGCGGTAACGTCTTTGCTGAGCTTGAGTGTAAGCTTAGGAGCACTGGAGGACTCGGTGTACCTCCTAGAGGTAACGTCTGTGCTGAGCTTGAGTGTAAGCTTTAGAGCACTGAGGCCTCTGTGTATGTCCCACAGGTAACGTCTGTGCTGAGCTTGGGTGTAAGCTTAGGAGCACTGGTGGCCTTGGTGTACGTCCTAGAGGTAATGTCTGTGCCGAGCTTGGGTGTAAGCTTAGGAGCACTGGAGGCCTCGGTGTACGTCCTAGAGGTAACGTCTATGCTGAGCTTGAGTGTAAGCTTAGGAGCACTGGAGGCCTCGGTGTACGTCCTAGAGGTAACGTCTGTGCTGAGCTTGGGTGTAAGCTTAGGAGCACTGGAGGCCTCGGTGTATGTTCTAGAGGTAACGTCTATGCTGAGCTTGGGTGTAAGCTTAGGAGCACTGGAGGCCTCGGTGTACGTCCTAGAGGTAACGTCTGTGCTGAGTTTGGGTGTAAGCTTAGGAGCACTGGAGGCCTCTGTGTACGTCCTAGAGGTAACGTCTGTGCTGAGCTTGGGTGTAAGCTTTAGAGCACTGGAGGCCTCGGTGTATGTTCTAGAGGTAACGTCTGTGCTGAGCTTGAGTGTAAGCTTTAGAGCACTGGAGGCCTCGGTCTACGTCCTAGAGGTAACTCCTGTGCTGAGCTTGGGTGTAAGCTTAGGAGCACTGGAGGCCTCTGTGTATGTCCTAGAGGTAACGTCTGTGCTGAGCTTGGGTGTAAGCTTTAGAGCAATGGAGGCCTCGGTGTATGTCCTAGAGGTAACGTCTGTGCTGAGCTTGGGTGTAAGCTTAGGAGCACTGGAGGCCTCGGTGTACGTCCTAGAGGTAACGTCTGTGCTGAGCTTGGGTGTAAGCTTAGGAGCACTGGAGGCCTCGGTGTATGTCCTAAAGGTCACGTCTGTGCTGAGCTTGGGTGTAAGCTTAGGAGCACTGGATGCCTCGGTGTATGTCCCACAGGTAACGTCTGTGCTGAGCTTGGGTGTAAGCTTAGAAGCACTGGAGGCCTCTGTGTATGTCCTAGAGGTAACGTCTGTGCTGAGCTTGGGTGTAAGCTTAGGAGCACTGGAGGCCTTGGTGTATGTCCTAGAGGTAACGTCTGTGCTGAGCTTGGGTGTAAGCTTAGGAGCACTGGATGCCTCGGTGTATGTCCCACAGGTAACGTCTGTGCTGAGCTTGGGTGTAAGCTTAGGAGCACTGGAGGCCTCGGTGTATGTCCTAGAGGTAACGTCTGTGCTGAGCTTGGGTGTAAGCTTAGGAGCACTGGAGGCCTCGGTGTACGTCCTAGAGGTAACGTCTGTGCTGAGCTTGGGTGTAAGCTTAGGAGCACTGGAGGCCTCGGTGTACGTCCTAGAGGTAACGTCTGTGCTGAGCTTGGGTGTAAGCTTAGGAGCACTGGAGGCCTCTGTGTATGTCCTAGAGGTAATGTCTGTGCTGAGCTTGGGTGTAAGCTTTAGAGCACTGGAGGCCTTGGTGTACGTCCTAGAGGTAATGTCTGTGCTGAGCTTGGGTGTAAGCTTAGGAGCACTGGAGGCCTTGGTGTACGTCCTAGAGGTAACGTCTGTGCTGAGCTTGGGTGTAAGCTTAAGAGCCTCGGTGTATGTCCTAGAGGTAACGTCTGTGCTGAGCTTGGGTGTAAGCTTAGGAGCACTGGAGGCCTCGGTGTACGTCCTAGAGGTAACGTCTGTGCTGAGCTTGGGTGTAAGCTTAGGAGCACTGGAGGCCTCGGTGTACGTCCTAGAGGTAACGTCTGTGCTGAGCTTGGGTGTAAGCTTTAGAGCACTGGAGGCCTTGGTGTACGTTCTAGAGGTAATGTCTGTGCTGAGCTTGGGTGTAAGCTTAGGAGCACTGGAGGCCTTGGTGTACGTCCTAGAGGTAACGTCTGTGCTGAGCTTGGGTGTAAGCTTAAGAGCACTGGAGGCCTCGGTGTACGTCCTAGAGGTAACGTCTGTGCTGAGCTTGGGTGTAAGCTTAGGAGCACTGGAGGCCTCGGTGTATGTCCTAGAGGTAACGTCTGTGCTGAGCTTGGGTGTAAGCTTAAGAGCACTGGAGGCCTCGGTGTATGTCCTAGAGGTAACGTCTATGCTGAGCTTGGGTGTAAGCTTAAGAGCACTGGAGGCCTCGGTGTACGTCCTAGAGGTCACGTCTGTGCTGAGCTTGAGTGTAAGCTTTAGAGCACTGGAGGCTATGGTGTACGTCCTCGAGGTAACGTCTGTGCTGAGCTTGGGTGTAAGCTTAGGAGCACTGGAGGCCTCGGTGTACGTCCTAGAGGTAACGTCTGTGCTGAGCTTGGGTGTAAGCTTAGGAGCACTGGAGGCCTCGGTGTACGTCCTAGAGGTAACGTCTGTGCTGAGCTTGAGTGTAAGCTTTAGAGCACTGGAGGCCTCGGTCTACGTCCTAGAGGTAACGTCTGTGCTGAGCTTGGGTGTAAGCTTAAGAGCACTGGAGGCCTCGGTGTACGTCCTAGAGGAAACGTCTGTGCCGAGCTTGAGTGTAAGCTTTAGAGCACTGGAGGCCTCGGTCTACGTCCTAGAGGTAACGTCTGTGCTGAGCTTGGGTGTAAGCTTAGGAGCACTGGAGGCCTCGGTGTACGTCCTCGAGGTAACGTCTGTGCTGAGCTTGGGTGTAAGCTTAGGAGCACTGGAGGACTCGGTGTATGTCCTAGAGGTAACGTCTATGCTGAGCTTGGGTGTAAGCTTAAGAGCACTGGAGGCCTCGGTGTACATCCTAGAGGTAACGTCTGTGCTGAGCTTGGGTGTGAGCTTAGGAGCACTGGAGGCCTCGGTGTACGTCCTAGAGGTAACGTCTGTGCTGAGCTTGGGTGCAAGCTTAGGAGCACTGGAGGCCTCTGTGTATGTCCTAGGGGTAACGTCTATGCTGAGCTTGGGTGTAAGCTTAGGAGCACTGGAGGCCTCGGTGTACGTCCTAGAGGTCACGTCTTTGCGGTGCTTGGGTGTAAGCTTAGGAGCACTGGAGGCCTCGGTGTACGTCCTAGAGGTAACGTCTGTGCTGAGCTTGGGTGTAAGCTTAGGAGCACTGGAGGCCTCGGTGTATGTCCTAGAGGTAACGTCTGTGCTGAGCTTGAGTGTAAGCTTTGGAGCACTGGAGGCTTTGGTGTACGTCCTAGAGGTAACGTCTTTGCTGAGCTTGAGTGTAAGCTTAGGAGCACTGGAGGACTCGGTGTATGTCCCACAGGTAACGTCTGTGCTGAGCTTGGGTGTAAGCTTAGGAGCACTGGTGGCCTTGGTGTACGTCCTAGAGGTAATGTCTGTGCCGAGCTTGGGTGTAAGCTTAGGAGCACTGGAGGCCTCGGTGTACGTCCTAGAGGTAACGTCTATGCTGAGCTTGAGAATAAGCTTAGGAGCACTGGAGGCCTCGGTGTATGTTCTAGAGGTAACGTCTATGCTGAGCTTGGGTGTAAGCTTAGGAGCACTGGAGGCCTCTGTGTACGTCCTAGAGGTAACATCTGTGCTGAGCTTGGGTGTAAGCTTTAGAGCACTGGAGGCCTCGGTGTATGTTCTAGAGGTAACGTCTGTGCTGAGCTTGAGTGTAAGCTTTAGAGCACTGGAGGCCTCGGTCTACGTCCTAGAGGTAACTCCTGTGCTGAGCTTGGGTGTAAGCTTAGGAGCACTGGAGGCCTTTGTGTATGTCCTAGAGGTAACGTCTGTGCTGAGCTTGGGTGTAAGCTTTAGAGCAATGGAGGCCTCGGTGTATGTCCTAGAGGTAACGTCTGTGCTGAGCTTGGGTGTAAGCTTAGGAGCACTGGAGGCCTCGGTGTACGTCCTAGAGGTAACGTCTGTGCTGAGCTTGGGTGTAAGCTTAGGAGCACTGGAGGCCTCGGTGTATGTCCTAGAGGTCACGTCTGTGCTGAGCTTGGGTGTAAGCTTAGGAGCACTGGAGGCCTCGGTGTATGTTCTAGAGGTAACGTCTGTGCTGAGCTTGGGTGTAAGCTTAGGAGCACTGGAGGCCTCGGTGTATGTCCTAGAGGTAACGTCTGTGCTGAGCTTGGGTGTAAGCTTTAGAGCACTGGAGGCCTTGGTGTACGTCCTAGAGGTAACGTCTGTGCCGAGCTTGAGTGTAAGCTTAGGAGCACTGGAGGCCTCGGTGTACGTCCTAGAGGTAACGTCTATGCTGAGCTTGGGTGTCAGCTTAGGAGCACTGGAGGCCTCGGTGTACGTCCTAGAGGTAACGTCTGTGCTGAGCTTGGGTGTAAGCTTAGGAGCACTGGATGCCTCGGTGTACGTCCTAGAGGTAACGTCTGTGCCGAGCTTGAGTGTAAGCTTAGGAGCACTGGAGGCCTCGGTGTACGTCCTAGAGGTAACGTCTATGCTGAGCTTGGGTGTAAGCTTAGGAGCACTGGAGGCCTCGGTGTACGTCCTAGAGGTAACGTCTATGCTGAGCTTGGGTGTAAGCTTAGGAGCACTGGATGCCTCGGTGTATGTCCTAGAGGTAACGTCTTTGCTGAGCTTGGGTGTAAGCTTAGGAGCACTGGAGGCCTCGGTGTATGTCCTAGAGGTAACGTCTGTGCTGAGCTTGGTTGTAAGCTTAGGAGCACTGGAGGCCTCGGTGTATGTCCTAGAGGTGACGTCTGTGCTGAGCTTGGGTGTAAGCTTAAGAGCACTGAAGGCCTCGGTGTATGTCCTAGAGGTAACGTCTGTGCTGAGCTTGAGTGTAAGCTTAGGAGCACTGTAGGCCTCGGTGTACGTCCTAGAGGTAACGTCTGTGCTGAGCTTGGGTGTAAGCTTAGGAGCACTGGAGGCCTCGGTGTACGTCCTAGAGGTAACGTCTGTGCTGAGCTTGGGTGTAAGCTTAGGAGCACTGGAGGCCTCGGTGTACGTCCTAGAGGTAACGTCTATGCTGAGCTTGAGTGTAAGCTTAGGAGCACTGGAGGCCTCGGTGTACGTCCTAGAGGTAACGTCTGTGCCTAGCTTGAGTGTAAGCTTTAGAGCACTGGAGGCCTCGGTGTACGTCCTAGAGGTAACGTCTGTGCTGAGCTTGGGTGTAAGCTTAGGAGCACTGGAGGCCTCGGTGTACGTCCTAGAGGTAACGTCTGTGCTGAGCATGAGTGTAAGCTTAGGAGCACTGGAGGCCTCGGTGTACGTCCTAGAGGTAACGTCTGTGCCGAGCTTGAGTGTAAGCTTTAGAGCACTGGAGGCCTCGGTGTACGTCCTAGAGGTAACGTCTGTGCTGAGCTTGGGTGTAAGCTTTAGAGCACTGGAAGCTTCGGTCTACGTCCTAGAGGTAACGTCTGTGCTGAGCTTGGGTGTAAGCTTAGGAGCACTGGAGGCCTCAGTGTACGTCCTAGAGGTAACGTCTGTGCTGAGCTTGGGTGTAAGCGTAGGAGCACTGGAGGTTCGGTTTACGTCCTAGAGGTAACGTCTGTGCTGAGCTTGTAAGCTTAGGAGCACTGGAGGCCTCTGTGTATGTCCTAGGGGTAACGTCTATGCTGAGCTTGGGTGTAAGCTTAGAAGCACTGGAGGCCTCGGTGTACGTCCTAGAGGTAACGTCTGTGCTGAGCTTGGGTGTAAGCTTAGGAGCACTGGAGGCCTCGGTGTACGTCCTAGAGGTAACGTCTGTGCTGAGCTTGGGTGTAAGCTTAGGAGCAGTGTAGGCCTCTGTGTACGTCCTAGAGGTAACGTCTGTGCTGAGCTTGGGTGTAAGCTTAGGAGCACTGGAGGCCTCTTTGTATGTCCTAGGGGTAACGTCTATGCTGAGCTTGGGTGTAAGCTTAGTAGCACTGGAGGCCTTGGTGTACGTCCTAGAGGTAACGTCTGTGCTGAGCTTGGGTGTAAGCTTAGTAGCACTGGAGGCCTCGGTGTACGTCCTAGAGGTAACGTCTGTGCTGAGCTTGGGTGTAAGCTTAGTAGCACTGGAGGCCTCTGTGTACGTCCTAGAGGTAACGTCTGTGCTGAGCTTGGGCGTAAGCTTTAGAGCACTGGAGGCCTCGGTGTATGTCCTAGAGGTAACGTCTGTGCTGAGCTTGAGTGTAAGCTTAGGAGCACTGTAGGCCTCGGTGTACGTCCTAGAGGTAACGTCTGTGCTGAGCTTGGGTGTAAGCTTAGGAGCACTGGAGGCCTCTGTGTATGTCCTAGGGGTAACGTCTATGCTGAGCTTGGGTGTAAGCTTAGGAGCACTGGAGGCCTTGGTGTACGTCCTAGAGGTAACGTCTGTGCTGAGCTTGGGTGTAAGCTTAGTAGCACTGGAGGCCTCGGTGTACGTCCTAGAGGTAACGTCTGTGCTGAGCTTGGGTGTAAGCTTAGTAGCACTGGAGGCCTCTGTGTACGTCCTAGAGGTAACGTCTGTGCTGAGCTTGGGCGTAAGCTTTAGAGCACTGGAGGCCTCGGTGTACCTCCTACCGCTTCAACCCTAAGCCCTAACTCCTCTCCCAAAGTCTGAACTCCACCCCTCTGCCAAACCCTAAATCCATCCTCCCCTTGGTGTTGATGATGCTGGTGTGTGTGTGGGGTGGGGGGAGGGGCAGATAAGCATTGAAAAGGGTAGTGCTGAGGGAGAAGCCTTGAGGGGGGAACCTGCAGCTCAGCACCCCCAAGGCTTCTCCAGATGAGTTGGGAGCTAGGCTGGCTGATAGGGTGTGTCCAGAGAGGAATGAGCTGATCCATAGTAGCTCGGAGCCTCGAAGTCCAACCTAGAAGAGCCGTTTGATTAGGATGGGATGGAAGAGGATGTTGAATGCTGCTGAGAGGTCAAGTAGAAGGAGGGTGCTTTGTGACCTTTGTGCATAGTGAGGTGGATGCCATTGGTGGCTGCTGTGAGGGCTGTGTGCTTGCTGTGGTTGGGTTTGAAGCCAGATTGTGAGAGGGGTCTAGGTGTTGGTTTGTGTTGATATGGTTGGTTGGGTGGGTGTTAATTAGCTCCTCCAGTGCCTTGGCTGGGTTAAGGAGGAGGATGATGGGCATGTAGTTGGCCATGTTCAAAAGGTCAGGTTTTTTTGATGGGTGGTCGGAAGGTGTTGTGTTTCCAGGGGTCTGGGTAGTGGTGGTAGTGAGAGATGGGTTGAGTATCAGAGTGAGAAATGTGCAGAAGAGCTTGAGGACTTCGTGTTGGCATGGATCCGTGAGGGCTTCCGAGTGGATGGAGCACATGGTGCTGGAGGTTTCTGTGGAAGAGATGGCTGGCCAGTAGTGTAGGTCTTCTGGGAGTTGTTGTTTGTGGAGTAGAGGTTGTCCAGAGTGGAGAGGGCAAGTCGGGGGGAGGGGGGTTAAAGTTAATGCATATGTTTTTCATTTTTCTTGAGAAGTAATTGTATACTTGGGTCCAAAACCTATTTAGAGGTGGTTATAGTTGTGGTTCTGTCTGGCTCGGGGGATCTGAATTCTTTTCATGATAGAGAAGGTTTTTTGGTGGAGTTGGAGCTATTGTGAATCCACTCGGTAAGAGTGGAGCGCTTGGTAGTCGTGAGGGTCTGGTGGTAGATCCGAGGGCCGCTTTGTAGGAGTCTTTACCTGCGTTGTCATGGGAGTGACGTCATCGTCGCTCCAGCTGCTTGCAAGGGCACTTTCGGAGTTAGAGGTCCTTTGTTTACCAGCTGGCCTGTGGCTCAGAGGGAGTAGTGGTGAATAATTTTAGAGGGTTCCTGGTCTCTGCGAAGAAGGTAATCCACGAGTTGATGGTTGTGATGGTGTACTTTAGGCATAGTGGGAAGAAAGTTGAGATTCAAGTATAAACATCCAAATATCCTTGGGGATTTTGTTCCAGTGGTATTCTGAAGTCTGGATGTTCACAGGTCTGGGTTGATTGGGTAGATGCAAACTGCAGCAGACGAGGGAGTAAAAGGTCCTTCCAAGTGAGAGGTGGGTTTGTCTAACGTGATGTTGGAGAAGTTGGTGAAGACTGGGGTGAGGAAGTGTCCGGCCATGATGGTGGGGTCGTACACGCGGTGGGTGAGTCCCAAGATGCTGAGGTCTTCCAGTGGTGGATTTGGGGCCAGTCAGGTCCTCCAGGAGCAGGTTGAGGTATCCACGCAGGATTTAGGAGTTGGATGTGAGGGCCAGAGTGGCAATGAAGTCCGCGAGTTTTGAGCTAAAATTGGGCCTGGGCCAGGGCTGCAGCAGAGTAGTGCTACTCCCAGGTTTGGGCATGTGATGTATTAAAGTCGATGTATTCCACTATGACCAAGAGTACTGTTGGAAGACACCTACTGCAGAAACTGAAATGTGATAGTGAGGTAGATCTAGAAGAGTCTTCCCTTTTCAGGATGGCGACCCCCACCCACCCTAAGGGGGCATGCTTCATCATAGGGTCCCTCACATTGGTGGCCACCAGTGTGGACTCAAACCCTCTAGTTCAGGGGAGCTCTTATGGGTGTTTTTTTAAGGTGTTAAAGGTATGGTGTGGTCAGACCAGCGGGGGGATGGTAGAGGCGGAAGGCACGATGTACTACAGCCAGCTGCTTAAGTCGGCTGAGGTGAAGGAGCTGTTGAATTCCTCATGATAGCTGTTGGCAAATCTACCTCTGGGTTTCTTGGTTCTCTTTTATCTTGTGATCTTTGCCAGGGTGGGCTGGCCAATGGTTTGTCTGGGGCAGATGCCGGGTTAAACCATGTTACGTAAGAATTAGTGGTCAGGAGAGAGTTCGTGCAGGAGGTCCCAGAAGGTTAGTGCTCATGAGGAGTGTTGCAAGGGTGGGAAGGGTGGGAGAGCAATGCAAAACTGCAGAGAAATAGGAAAAGAGAACACAAAAAGTGGCAGAGAAAGAAAGGCAGAGGCACAAAGAGAAGACCGAAATAGGCAAAAAGAGGCTTACAAAGGGGATATAAGGCAAAATAGGCACTTACAAGACGAGGCACAGAAAAGAGACAGCTGGGGGAGCCGAAAAAAGCTGCAAGTCCAAAAGGCTTGGCATTTCGGGCTGGCCTGTTCCCACAAGGAACAGGGTCAAGACTGATTTGTAGATGGCTGGGTCCAAACTGGGGTGGTGTGGTGAGCAAAAGGATGATGGATTCAACCCAGATCCTTGTGACTGGGGGTGAATGTTTTCATTGTCCTGCATTCCGTCCATCAATTGTTTCTTTTACATATGTCACCCTAAGTGGGAAGGGTATGCCCAGACGTGGGTCCCATGCTCACTACACCACTGGATTCAAGCTAGCCTGGCTGATGAAGGGTGATGCCCTGAAACCGGTCCCAGGATGCTGGTTTCCAGTCCAGGGAGGACCTGGCCTGGTAGTTCGGTCTGGACTGTTCCCACAAGGAACAGGGTCAAGACTGATTTGCATATGGCTGGGTCTAAACTGGGGTGGTGTGGTGAGCAAAAGAATGATGGATTTAACCCAGAGCCTTGTGACTGGGGGTGAATGTTTTCATTGTCCCGCATTCCGCTCATCAAGTGTTTCTTTTGCCAGTCCACAAGAGCCCAGACGTCTCCAATACAGAGGCTTGAACGTCGCCATGCATCTAGCACTGGTCAGTGTACTGAGACTGCTTGGAAGACGCTTTGTGTTTCATAGTGCAGGGGGCATGCCAGCTGCACTTTGAAGAGGGGAGAGAGAACCCCTTGCAGGCGAGTGAAGTGAGTGACTGCCCCCACCTGCATGGGGATATCTGGTAGGTTCATAGAACCCCCTTTTTCCCTCCGAGCGACTGCCTTTAGGAGGCACACTGAAAATGCGAGACTTTTTAGTGGCGCTCTTTCAGTCCACCTCTTATGGGCAGGTTTGTGACCATAAAACGGCGCGGGTGCAGAGACAAAATGATTCCCTTGCTTGCATGGGTCCATACCCCCATGCACACGAGGGCGCACCCTCATGATTACGCTGGCGCTACATGTGTGCCAACCCTATCAATATTACAGAAGGAGTTTTACAAGTGTCTGGGCCCCTCCTGCAATGGCAATGTGTCCCGGGGGCACACAAAGCGGGCACAGTCCACACTTTCGCCCCCAGGGCAAAGTGTATAATACGGCCCCTGGTGTGCAACATAAACGGGCACTGGAAACCTTAGGCAACAAACGTGGCGGCTTCTAAAGTTGCACTTTGCCCACCAGTGACATTAATCTCAATTTAACCATTAACTCCGATTTAATGCACTGATTCTTTTGATTCCTTACAGTACCAACGTTGGAAGTCCCTCTCTGTTTTTTCCAATCAGGCTGATAGCCCTTCCACAGTTAAAGCAACAGTGCGGGGTTTTTACTGTTAAAAATGTAAAGTACATGTTCTACTTTTTAACACAGAGCCCCCTGCCTTAGGGCTTGTTAAGTGACTTATATGTTTTAAAAAGGGAGATTTGGGCTTTGTCATTACCTTAAATGGCAATGCCGAGTCAGCAGTTTTAAATTGGCCTTCCAGTCCGTGGTGGTGGACTTGTAGCCAGGGTGTTCTTGTGGTGGCAGAACTAGTGCTGCAGTCCAGAAGAGACACTTCAACTTACAGGCCTGGGTAACCCTTGTACCGTATACTAGGGACTTAGAAGTAAGTTGAATTATGCCAATTGAGGACAAGCCAATGAAAGATGTATGATTCTATGGGTCGGATCACAGGCACTGAGTCCTAATTAACAGGACTCTGAGCATCTCAGAGCCATTATACCAGTGTCTAGTAATCAAACTGGGGGCAAAAGGTGGGAGTGAAACCCCCAAAAAGCCTGTTTCCTTACAGAAGCCGCCTTATCGTTTCTGCCTCCTCAGGCCACACTGACTTTATGTTGACGCATCCATGAAAAAAATGAAACCACACACACTCTCTCTCACCCTCTGTCTCTCACCCACTCTTACATCGGTCATGCCCTTTGCCTGAAAGAACAGTTTCCTACAAGGTAACCAGTGTTGTCTAATTTATTTACAATGATTTGACTGTTTGAATTTAAAGACGTTCTCATTAAGCGATGCTGAGGTTTTGTGCATCTTTTAGTGTGTCGCCTCTCAGCAGTTGAGTAAGTGTTTGTTACTTTCTTCTCTCCTCAGACCACACAAAGGGAAACCATCTGGCATCTACGGTCCGAGTGTCCAGACCTGCTCCGTGAGCTGGTGCAATGGGTGAAAGTTCCGTGGGAAGAGATGTTCCACATCAAATTCAACTGCGTGATGCACGAGACGTTGGACTGAGAGCTGGGACGACATGCCCTAGCAGGGTGTAGGCCTTACCTACTGTGAGACGCACTAAAAACTGTGAATATCTCTGCTTTTCAATTGGCGGACACCTCGTACACAAGCACCTTAATAAGAATCAGCAACACTTCTCTCCTTCAACGGAGACCGCTCCCTCTTTGGTCATCACCAGGAGCCTTGGAAATGATTCTGGAGTTGAGAAGATCTCTTCCCTTTTAAATCATGGAAAGCCTTTGAGGTTTCTCTTCAGCTCTAGGACGAACAATCAGTTCTGTTCAAGCTCTCCCTGTGACGTTGAAGATATTTCACCGTCTAAATCCCACGTGAGCAATGCTGAGAGCCAAGGACAATCTGTCCTTTCGAGGCGAGGCACTCGCTCATTAAATTATTACAGAAAATTAACACAAATGTATGCAAATGCACAAGCATCCATACGTGTCTTCACACAGATGGTGTTTGTCCCAGTCTATTTGACCAACCAGCACCTGTTGCAGATATCTCTGATGAACACAGATCAGGCCAAAAGGGAACAGCTGGTCGTCCACGATAGAGCCAACGAGCTCCTCTTGGTGAACCACTAGTTAAACTTATTTATTGTGAAAAATCTGCCTCTCTGCCTACCAACAGTAGCGTCGGTAGCACAGAAGACCTCTCTTCTTGAAGCACTTGTGAAACCTATGTATCTCCCCCATTGAATCCTGAAAAACCTGTCTCACCCCTCTTCCAAGGGTAGCATTGGTAGCACGGGAGACGTCTCTCCCTGAAGCATTGTGAGACCGCTGGTATCCCTCCTGTTCGGTTTTCAACGTCTCTTCTTTAGGTTGCTACAGTGTCTCCCCTAGCTTGCCAAGGACAGCGCTGGTATCCAGAAGACCGTAATCCCGTGGAGTAAAGGAGCCTCATCCTATATATAAAATACATGGATGGATGAAGAAACCGCTCCCGAGGGGTCAGTCAAGGGGCAGGCACCTTGTTACTCTCACTTGGTATGTGCAGTGTGAGTATCTTCTTGTTCCTCGCACTTGGCGTGTGCAGTGTGAGTATCCATTCTACCATGTACGTGTCGGATAAGTTGGCCTGTTTGTTTCTGGACTTCAGAAAATAGTGTTTGGCCAGGACTGAGACCCCCAGTTCTGTTCCTCCATCTCTTCCACTTGGGCATCAATGCTGTGAAATCGAAGTCCATTGGAATATAGAACGGCCAGTGACCAGTCGAAACAGATCCAGATTAGGATCCATCTTATCCAGGGTTTATGTTGGACTTGTTTTGGTTTTCCCCATCCTTGAATCCATTGTTACTGTTGCGCATCCTTCTACCCCTCCGCACTCCCAGTGCTGCTCACAGACCCTCTTTCCATCGGTTGATCTCCTCTCCCGGTGCTGCTCACAGACCCACTTCCCATCGGTTGATCTCCTCTCCCAGTGCTGTGCACCTTACCCTCTTTCCATCGGTTGATCTCCTCTCCCGGTGCTGCTCACAGACCCTCTTTCCATCGGTTGATCTCCTCTCCCAGTGCTGTGCACCTTACCCGCTTCCCATTTCCAGCCCTGGGATCTACCAGTCTTTCCTTGTACTTCGATCCTTCAGCCCAAGTCCTCTCAATGCAGTCACCTTTCCCAGCCCAATCGATGTATCCATCTTTCTCAGCCCTATCAGTGGATCCATCTTCCTGAGCTCTCTGTGGATCCAGGTTTTGTAACTCTCTCAATGGATCCATCGGTCTCAGCCCTATCAGTGGATCCATCAGTCTCAGCCCTATCAATAGATCCATCTGTCTCAGCCCTATCAGTGGATCCATCAGTCTCAGCCCTATCAATAGATCCATCTGTCTCAGCCCTATCAGTGGATCCATCTGTCTCAGCCCTATCAATAGATCCATCTGTCTCAGCCCTATCAGTGGATCCATCTGTCTCAGCCCTATCAATGGATCCATCAGTCTCAGCCCTATCAGTGGATCCATCAGTCTCAGCCCTATCAATAGATCCATCTGTCTCAGCCCTATCAGTGGATCCATCTGTCTCAGCCCTATCAGTGGATCCATCTGTCTCAGCCCTATCAATAGATCCATCTTTCTCAGCCCTATCAGTGGATCCATCAGTCTCAGCCCTATCAATAGATCCATCTGTCTCAGCCCTATCAGTGGATCCATCTGTCTCAGCCCTATCAATAGATCCATCTGTCTCAGCCCTATCAGTGGATCCATCTGTCTCAGCCCTATCAATGGATCCATCAGTCTCAGCCCTATCAATAGATCCATCTTTCTCAGCCCTATCAGTGGATCCATCAGTCTCAGCCCTATCAATAGATCCATCTGTCTCAGCCCTATCAGTGGATCCATCAGTCTCAGCCCTATCAATAGATCCATCTGTCTCAGCCCTATCAGTGGATCCATCTGTCTCAGCCCTATCAGTGGATCCATCTGTCTCAGCCCTATCAATGGATCCATCAGTCTCAGCCCTATCAATAGATCCATCTTTCTCAGCCCTATCAGTGGATCCATCAGTCTCAGCCCTATCAATAGATCCATCTGTCTCTGCCCTATCAGTGGATCCATCAGTCTCAGCCCTATCAATAGATCCATCTTTCTCAGCCCTATCAGTGGATCCATCAGTCTCAGCCCTATCAATAGATCCATCTGTCTCAGCCCTATCAGTGGATCCATCTGTCTCAGCCCTATCAATGGATCCATCTGTCTCTGCCCTATCAATAGATCCGTCTGTCTCAGCCCTATCAATGGATCCATCAGTCTCAGCCCTATCAGTGGATCCATCTGTCTCTGCCCTATCAGTGGATCCATCTGTCTCTGCCCTATCAATGGATCCGTCTGTCTCTGCCCTATCAATAGATCCGTCTGTCTCAGCCCTATCAATGGATCCATCAGTCTCAGCCCTATCAATGGATCCATCTGTCTCAGCCCTATCAATAGATCATCTGTCTCAGCCCTATCAGGGGATCCATTAGTCTCAGTCCTATCAGTGGATCCATCTGTCTCAGCCTGATCAGTGGATTCATCTGTCTCAGTCCTATGGATCCATCTGTCTCAGCCCTATCAATGGATCCATCTGTCTCAGCCCTTTCAATGGATCCGTCTGTCTCAGCCCTATCAGTGGATCCGTCTGTCTCAGCCCTATCAGTGGATCCATCTGTCTCAGCCCTATCAGTGGATCCATCTGTCTCAGCCCGATCAGTGGATCCATATGTCTCAGCCCTATCAATGGATCCGTCTGTCTCAGCCCTATCAGTGGATCCGTCTGTCTCAGCCCTATCAGTGGATCCGTCTGTCTCAGCCCTATCAGTGGATCCATCTGTCTCAGCCCTATCAGTGGATCCATCTGTCTCAGCCCTTTCAATGGATCCGTCTGTCTCAGCCCTATCAGTGGATCCGTCTGTCTCAGCCCTATCAGTGGATCCGTCTGTCTCTGCCCTATCAGTGGATCCATCTGTCTCTGCCCTATCAGTGGATCCATCTGTCTCAGCCCGATCAATGGATCCATCTGTCTCAGCCCTTTCAATGGATCCGTCTGTCTCAGCCCTATCAGTGGATCTGTCTGTCTCAGCCCTATCAGTGGATCCATCTGTCTCAGCCCGATCAGTGGATCCATCTGTCTCAGCCCGATCAGTGGATCCATCTGTCTCAGCCTGATCAGTGGATTCATCTGTCTCAGTCCTATGGATCCATCTGTCTCAGCCCTATCAATGGATCCATCTGTCTCAGCCCTTTCAATGGATCCGTCTGTCTCAGCCCTATCAGTGGATCCGTCTGTCTCAGCCCTATCAGTGGATCCATCTGTCTCAGCCCGATCAGTGGATCCATCTGTCTCAGCCCGATCAGTGGATCCATCTGTCTCAGCCCTATCAATGGATCCATCTGTCTCAGCCCTATCAATGGATCCGTCTGTCTCAGCCCTATCAATAAATCCATCTGTTTCAGCCCTATCAATGGATCCATCGGTCTCAGCCCGGTCAGTGGATTCATCTGTCTCAGTCCTATCAATGGATCCATCTGTCTCAGCCCTATCAGTGGATCCATCGGTCTCAGCCCTATCAATGGATCCATCGGTCTCAGCCCTATCAGTGGATCCATCGGTCTCAGCCCTATCAATGGATGCATCGGTCTCAGCCCGATTAATGGATCCATCGGTCTCAGCCCTATCAATGGATCCATCGGTCTCAGCCCTATCAATGGATCCATCGGTCTCAGCCCGATTAATGGATCCATCTGTCTCAGCCCGATCAATGGATCCATCGGTCTCAGCCCGGTCAGTGGATTCATCTGTCTCAGCCCTATCAATGGATCCATCGGTCTCAGCCCGATTAATGGATCCATCTGTCTCAGCCCGATCAATAGATCCATCGGTCTCAGCCCGGTCAGTGGATTCATCTGTCTCAGTCCTATCAGTGGATCCATCTGTCTCAGTCCTATCAGTGGATCCATCGGTCTCAGCCCTATCAGTGGATCCATCGGTCTCAGCCCTATCAATGGAACCATCTGTCTCAGCCCTTTCAGTGGATCCATCTGTCTCAGTCCTATCAATGGATCCATCGGTCTCAGCCCTATCAGTGGATCCATCGGTCTCAGCCCTATCAATGGAACCATCTGTCTCAGCCCTTTCAGTGGATCCATCTGTCTCAGTCCTATCAATGGGTCCATCTGTCTCAGCCCTATCAATGGATCCATCGGTCTCAGCCCGATTAATGGATCCATCTGACTCAGCCCTATCACTGGATCCATCTGTCTCAGCCCTATCACTGGATCCATCTGTCTCAGCCCTATCAATGGATCCATCTGTCTCAGCCCTATCAGTGGATCCATCTGACTCAGCCCTATCACTGGATCCATCTGTCTCAGCCCTATGAATGGATCCATCTGTCTCAGCCCTATCAGTGGATCCATCTGTCTCAGCCCTATCAATGGATCCATCGGTCTCAGCCCTATCAGTGGATCCAGCTTTACCAGTTCTTTCAATAGATTCATCTTTCTCACCCTACCATTGAATCCAGCTTTCACTCTTTTATTGCTTATCCTGTTATCCCTTTCTGTCAGCTGTGTTTAGATCTTGTTATTCTAGTCTGTAACTGTGGTATTTATTTCCTAGTGTCTAGTTTTTAATCAATCTTCCAGTACCTGTACAGGAATTCACTTGCCTCTGTCCTGGTACTTGTAGCTTTCTCTTCAAGAGCCTGACCTAGGATGCCGACCTTCTAGCTTCCCATTGAAGGGTTTGTGTCCCAGTTCTCGTCCTGGAAATGTGCCTTTCTCGCAACCACCTTTGACAACCCCACGATCCGAGGATCCCTATTTGCAGTGCCAACCCATCTTGAAAAACCTCCTTTAGTCACATTTGTGTAGCCCACGCTTCATCCGCTTCTCCTTCTAGCCCCCCGGATAGTGCTCATCTGAGGCACCACCGCAGGAGTGGACTCGCTCATCTGAGGCACCACCGTAGGAGTGAACTCGCTCATCTGAGGCACCACCGTAGGAGTGAACTCGCTCATCTGAGGCACCACTGCAGGAGTCGACTCGCTCAACTGAGGCACCACCGCAGGAGTGAACTCGCTCATCTGAGGCACCACCGCTGAAGTCGACTCGCCCATCTGAGGCACCACCGCAGGGGTCGACTCGCTCATCTGAGGCACCACCGCAGGAGTCGACTCGCTCATCTGAGGCACCACCGCAGGGGTCGACTCGCTCATCTGAGGCACCACCGCAGGAGTCGACTCGCTCATCTAATGCACAGCCGCAGGAGTCCACCCGAGGACTTTTTCTCACTGTGCAAGTCCTGAGATAACCCTCAATCCTGGGTCCCTCTGTGTGACTGCATCCACAGAGGCAATAATAAGTTGGAGGCTTTATGGATCTGCATCTCTCTCAATTTTTTTTAATTTCCTCTATTTTTCAGAGATTGTCTTACTCTGCTTATGAATAATATAAATAAAAGTTGATACTTTTTTTATATCTGTATTTTGAGAATTTCTTTAGTCCTTCATGGGTGTTTGGGAGTGGGTAAGCAGCTGATGCATGGTACATGCAAGAGTACGGCTGGTGGCGCTGCCCTCGGTCTGCAGGACCTGACGCTCTGGCTCAGCAGGATGACTGCCCTATTCCCCTTGTGTTCCTCTCCCTGCCGCTGGAAGACAGCCAAAGGATTTGGCGGTTCATTGAGCTCAAGGAATCCAGGATGATACTGAGGTTTCGTGCATGGTCTGTTGGGGGGTGGGGGGAATGAGGGAGTGGAAGGGAACGCTGCAGGCCACAAAGAGTCCTCCCAGGTGGAAGGCGAGGGGCCCATGATGAGAACTTTGGTCTTGTCTGAAATAAGCTTGAGGCAGCTGTCCTTCATAAAGGTGGCAACTGCTTTCATCCCATTTTGGAAATTGCACTTGGTGGCTGTGGGTTCATCTATGAGAGAGAGAATCAGCTGGGAGTCGTCAGCCTAGGAGACTATGCTTAGCCTGTGGCTTCTTACTATGGCTGCAAGCAGGGCCATGTAGATGTAGAAGCTGGTGGGGCACTCCGCAGCTGATGTCTGTAGGTTTTGAGTTGAACCGTGGAAGTTTGACTTTCTGCGTTCGGCTGGTGAGGAAGGAGCGGATTGATTCTAGGGCTTTGTCGCAGATGCCGGTGTCGTGGAGTCTTGTGCAGAGGGTGTGGTGGGAGACGGTGTGGAAGGCGGTTGAGAGGTCCAGGAGGATGAGGGCAGCATTCTCGCCTTGGTCAAGGAGTGTGCGGATATCCTCTGTCACAGTGAGGAGAGCTGTCTCTGTGCTATGGTTGCTCCTGAAGCCTGATTGTGAGAGGTCCAGGATGTTGTTTGCTTCGATGAACTCAGAGTAGGTATTGATGGCTTTCTCGATGAGTTTGGCAGGGAAGGGGAGTAGAGAGATGGCTCTGTATTCCTTGAGTTCCGTTGGATCTGCAAAGGGTTTCTTTAGTAGGGGGTTGATCTCTGTGTGCTTCCAGACTTCTGGGAAGGTTGCAGACTCGATGGAGCAGTTGATGGTGCGGCGGAGTCCAGGTGTGATGGAGGTTCCTGCTCTTTTGAAGATGCGGTGCAGACAGAGGTCTGAGAACTTCATCATCCTGAGGGCGGTGTCAGTCGTAAGGATGGTCCAGCTGGTCATGGTCTGCAGGGGCTTGGAGCCATTGGTTGTGGTGGTGTGGGTGGGTCTCAGGTTGCAAAGCTGTCGTAGATCTCCTTGACCTTGCGGTGGAAGAAGACGGTGAGCTTGTCGCAGAGATCTTGAGCTGTTGGAATGTCTGCTGTCTCTGTACTGGGTTTAGCAATTCTTTGACCATGGCGAAGGGTTTTTTGCTGTTGTGTGCTTTGGCGTTGATGCGTTCCTGGATGGCTGCTTTCTTTGTTGTCCTGATGAGGTGGACGTTTGTGGTGGCGGCGGATTTGAAGTCTGCATTGTCTGCTGTGATCTTGCTGCTCCTCCATATTTTCTTGAACCGAGTGCTGGTGCGCCTGGACTCTTGGAGGGCAGGGGAGAATTAGCTGGCTTTCTTGGAGGGCTGTTTGCCTGAAGGGTTTCCTGATCGGGCCAATGTGTTGGCGTAGTAAGAGATCCAGCGACGAGGTTGCGTGCTGAGGTGTTGGTGTACTTGGTTGTGAGTAGTGGGGTCTTGCTGAGAGAGGTGGTAAGCTGGTCTTCAATCACCTTGTTCCAGGATCTGTGAGAATTGCGATGGACGTGGTGCCCTTCCAGTGTGGTTGATGGAGATGTGAGATGTTGATACTTGCAGTGCGGATGGGGTCGTTCATGTGTCATGCTGAGTGGGTTGGAGAGGTGATGAGTTGTTTCAGTCCAATGGTGGTGAGGTTCTCCATTAGAGATGAGGTGTTGTAGTTAAGTATGGGCCAAAAATCCGTTCCGCTCGCGAAATTCACGGATTCTCGGCGAAATTGCTGAAAATTTGCAAATTCACTCGCTGGCGGATTTTTTTAATTTTTATGGCCAGCTCACTCAAGTGACCAAAGTTCCAGGCACACACGGTCACTGGAGGCAAATATTCTGGCCCTTTCGCAGCTGCAGTGTAGGAAAAGCACTATGCATTTACCCAACGAGGTAGCACTTACTGATTAGCCAGTAGAAAGTACTCCAGTTGAGTAGAGGTATTGCACAAAACGGTGGCATCTTCGTGGATAAAATATGCAGGGCAGGATTCATTCTGGCACGAGGCTCCTGTCACAACACTTAAACCTCAACAGGAAGCACTTACAGATTATCAGGTGCCCGAGTTGAAGCGCAAATTCTGTAACGTTTTAATCAGCCCAAAACATTAGTGAGCACGGTCGCGGCTGGGCAAGTGTGCTTTATCTCCGTCTCTGCCGCCGAAAATTAGCTGTAATACTTCGGGGAGGTCTTTGCATCCATCAGTTTCTCGAGCGTGATCCCCGTGTAATTCCTGTCACCAGGAGGCTGCTTTCTCCTCATATGATGCCCTACTCGCTCTCTGACCCTTTATACACAAGAGGCATGTGAACACGCATAGAAGCTCCGCCCATTTGGCCCTGCACATCAAGAAACAATCTTTTCTGTGCAAATCCACGAGTTTGCGAATTTTTTCACGAACTCGTGGATTTTTTTGACGATTTCGCGTGAATTTGCGGATCGCAGATCCGCAAAATTCGCCCATACTTAGTTGAAGTCTTCAAGGTTGTCCAGGTGGAAATTGAGGTCGCTGTGGATGATGTAGTCTGTTGAGGCGAGAGCGTGGTGAGCAATGACATCCGATATGGCTTCGCTGAAGAGGAGGCGGGGTCCAAGATATCTGTAGACAAGGGTGCCGCGGAAGGTGGCGTTCGGGTTGGTCTGGATCTGGAAGTGGCGGTGCTCCATGTCGGGTGAGTGATTGTTGGAGCTGGTTGTGAGACAGAGGGTGTCTTTGTGTATGATGGTGATGCCTCCTCCCGGTCAGTTGACGGGGTCCTTGTGGATAATTTTGTAGCCGTTGGAAATGGCGGTTGCGATGTCCGGAGATGAGGTGGAGTTCATCCAGGCTTCTGTGAAGAATGTGACGTCGGGGAGATGGAGTCGAGTATATCTCAGATCTCCACAGCGTGACTTTTGAGGGAGCAGTTGACTAGGATGCATCTGAGGTGGTTAGGTCCGGTTATTGTGGGTCATGCGGTCGGTGGGTCTGGTGTGCGAGGCTGGCGAAGGTGCAGTTGCAGGTGAATGGTCCTTGGGTGTTCTTCGTTGATGCAAGGCAGCAGGCGGTGGAATATCCACTGTGAAGGGCACTGGAGTCATAGTGGTGGATGGTCTAGGGAACAGGGTCCGTGGCGCCGGGTGCGGACCAGGATTCGACAGGCACTGACAGGCTTGCCTTTGACGCTCCACCGGTGCAGCGGCACAGCGGCTGCCATTAAATAGTGTTGGGGAGGGCTGGACAGCTGTGAGGCGGAAAGCGGGAAGACAGTGCTGGGGGGGGTCAGTGGACGAGCAGCGAGAATAGGTGCATTTAGGAGAAAAGAGAGAAAGAGACAAGAAAGCATAAAATAGAAAAAAAGAAAGTGAAAAAATGAGCAGATGAGCAGGAAAGGCATAAGACAGAGGACAGAGCAGCAGCAGAGCAGAGATGCTCCCCACTTGCCCACCAGGGATGAGGCGCAGGCGGGTGCCTGCGGGTGGAGGAGGGCTGCAAACTATGGACCTGGAAGGGTCAGGGGGCAACAGCTACCGGTTAGAGCTGTGCGGCATGGGAAGCATCTAACTGACAAGGTCTATCATGGTTTCAGTGAACCTAGGAGTGTTTGATATCAAACTACTCATAATAATAAACCGACCCTGATGTAGGAATGGATTTAATAAAAAATTAACTCAGGGGTCCCCTGAAAAGCCAACAGCTCTAGTGCATTTCTTGACTGGTCTGGGCCAGCCTGTTGCCTTTAGACACTGTTCTGGATACATGGGGTGAGAGCCAGCGCCCAGAGCAAAGCCTGTGCTGGGTGGGGGGCTTCACACCCCCACCCAGCCAGAATGGGTAATCCGAGGCGGTGAGTTTCAAAGGGCTCAACGCCCTTTGGTTACCTCCCTCAGCCTCTCCTGTAGCTGGAGGAGGCCCCCTTCCTATCCCAGACCCTTTTGGTGGGAAGAAAGGTAGGAAACCCACAATTGTTAGGTGTGCCCACCTCTGCGAACCCCCAGTCCTCTGTTCAGGGAAATGAGGTGAAGCACAAAATTGAAGTTGGGGAAAGAGCCAATAGGATTTAGGGAAATGCTCCCTCTTACTGGAGGCTGGCATTTATGGGGTGTACTCGCCTCAAGGTCAGGAGTCCATTGGCCTTTGCCCTTTCTGCCCCTGAAAATCCTCTAAAGGCAGTATTTAGGGGCCTTCCTGAACCAGTAAACCAGATTATGACGACCTACAAATAAGGACTGAAGAGCTGTTCAGCAAGGGCCAAGATGACAACTGACGCCGCTTAAGCCCTACCGCCCTGTCTTCCTTTCCAACGACCCTGCTCGAAGCAATCAGAGTGTCCTGCAGCCAGCACCACTCCAGAGATCTGAGCTGACTTTAACAAAGACTCTTTTCTCTCGTGTACACGGATTGTCCAACAAAGAAACTCCAACTTCAAGGACTCCGGATCCAGGCAGATCCGCGACCCCTGCACACGACCCAAGTTCCATTGACTCACCTATCCTGTGAAGTCTCCCCGGCGATCCTGACCTCGTCTGCATCAGTGACTGACCTCTCCAGGACCTCTCCTCAACACCTGCAGCCTCTGTTTGAAGGGTCCCCTGACCGCGATCAGAACCTGCTGAGAAAACCCAACACCAATAGGTCCCCCTGCATGTTTCGCCCCCGACTCTGGGGAGCCCAGGTGGCGGTGCCCAGGTGTCCCCCCAACTATCCAACCAAACCTGCCCAGCCATTGGTTGTATTCGTCAAGCCTCCTGGTTCAAGCCTGCAGCATCTTTTAGAAACCGGCAGACTGTATTAGAAAGCAGTGGGCGCCCGATGCTGATTTGCACAATCAATCAATCAGGGAGTTTTAAGCTCGCTATTAATCCGTGAGTGTCTCCAGGCGCTGGGGAGGGGGAAGGGGGAGAGGCAGCTCCAATCAGTCGAAGAGCCAGGTCTTGAGGGTCTTCCTGAAGATGTGCAGGGTGGGGGCGCATCTGATTTTGATCGGTAGCTAGTTCCAGGTCTTAGCCGCAATGTAGGAGAAGGTTCTTCCACCAGTTGTTGCTCTGAAGATGTGCAGGGGTTCGGCGGACCGGAGGTTCCTCTTGGGTACGTAGAAGGAAATTCTATCGTTAAGGATATATAGGGGTCCAGTGTTGTGGAGGCATTTGTAGGCGTGGGTGAGTATTTCGAAAATGACTTTCTTCTGGACCGGGAGCCAGTGGAGCTTACGCAGGTGTTGGGAGATGTGTTTGTGTCGAGGGATGCTGCGGACGAGTTTGGCTGTGGTTTTCTGTATGGTGTGGAGTTTGTGGAGCAGAGTCTTGTTGATCCTGGCGTAGAGGGTGTTTCCGTAGTCCAGTCTGCTAGTTATGAGTGCATGGGTGATGGTCTTTCTTGATTAGGGGGAGATCCATTTGAAAGTCTTTCGAAGGATGAGGAGGGTATTGAAGCAAGTGGAGGTGATGGCATTGACCTGTTGAGTCATGGCGAGGGAAGAGTCGAGTACAATGCCGAGGTTTCAGGCGTGGTCCTTGGTGGGGGGCTGCTGAGGCCGGTGGGCAACCAGGTGTTGTCCTATGCAGAGGGGAAGGGTCCGAGGACGAGGACCTCTGTCTTCTCTGAGTTGAGCTTCAGGCAGCTGCTGCTGCTCATACAGAATATATGACATTTCTCTGCATGAAAACACTGCATACCATCACCACACATTTTTTTGTCTGCAGATACCATGACACCGCAATTTTTTATAACAAAGGAATGACAATGAAAAAAGTATCTAAACATGTAAAACTACATTTATCACGCATTTCTTAACGTTTCCTTTCACAACGAAAATGAAAATCAAAGAAATGCTTTTGTTCGAGGCATACGAGCTGCAGATTGCACACTATGCATAGATTGCCACCTAGTGTTGGGCCCGGATGTTTGCAGTTTGTTTTATTGTAGAAAAGTCTTTGGAAGATAGGTGACTCCTCTGCGCATGGGCATCGACTCCATCCCCAGATTGTTTTTCGCCATTAGGGAAGTGATGGAGCTGTATAAGAGATAGTGATGTCTTTGAGGAAGGCGTCAACGTCCCAGAACAACACGACGTCAACAGCGATTCCGAAGAAGAGGAAGAAGTAGATTCCGAAGTCGAGGACATCACTCCAGTGCAGCGGGTCGTAAGTAAGACCGTCGACCCCAACCCTTCCTCGACACACCCAAAGAAGGCCCCGATCACACCCTCGCCCTCGGACTCGGGTGCACACCGACACTCCACTTCTACTGCCCCACCTTCGGGCCCGGCTAAGAAGCCAATTAAGCCTTCAGGCGACTCAAGCTCGAGTCAGCCTTCCCATGGTGCCGGCACCAACTTCAACTTACTGACACCGAAAAAGACGACGACACCGGCTACGCCGACGTCCAAACCATCGGCGCCGAAACCCACTACTCCTTCGGCACCGAAACCCAGGTCGGAACCAAACAAAGCCGCTTCGGATTCCAAAAAACCACCGGAACCGAAAAAAAAACAACCGGAACCAAAGAAACCGTCGCTTCCAAAAACAATACCGAACCCAAAAAACCAACGGAACCGAAAAAAACCTTCGGAGCCAAAAAAACCTTCGGAGCCGAAAAAGACTCCTGCTTCCCCAACAAAGGACATTGTCAAAAAACCAAAACAACCTGCTTCGGTGCGCAAACCTTCACCCGCACCAAAAGATCGGACTCCAGCAGAAGACTTATCTTACCCAGACCCTGCTCAGAAGACTCTGGCTAGAGACCCAATCACTGGAAAGTTGATTTTGGCCTCAAAGAAGCGACCACTGGACAAACCAGCTCCGCGTGCAAAGAAGAAGGACATGGCTACCTCGCCTTTAAGACTGCCTTCCCCTTCTCCTCCACCTATGCCATCACCACATGTTCCCATACCACAGCATTCCCCAGCATCCTCTATAGTACAAGATGATAACAACAGGGATGATAGCTCTGATGATATGGGGGGTAACATACCTGATCCGGCCACGCCTACAGGATCACCTGACCCATGGGATGATTATACCACTCCAGATGTCCCAAATGTCCCTCAGGATGACTTGTACCCCTCAAAGCCTTCCCCACCAAAATACACTATAGGATTTAACGAATTAATGCACAGGGCTGCACAATATCATGGTGTAGACATACATACAGACCCTGTAGAGGAAGACTTCCTAATGGATACCTTTGATAATGTACAAAGGTCCACATCCAATTTACCAATGCTTAAGGGAGTGATTAAGCAAGCTTCTGAATTCTTCAAAGACCCAGTCAGAACTCGGGTCGTTAACCCTCGTATAGAGAAAAAATATAAAGCTGCCCCTTCCGACCCAGCATACATTAACCCCTTCTGCGCTCATGACGAGTTCAGCTCGTTATGAGCTACGGCGCTCCGGTGCTCATGACGAGCTGAGCTCGTCATGACCGCGCCCGTTCCGTGGAATGCTCGCATGCTGGGCTGATTCCCCTGCAGTGCTGAGCGTTGGAACTGGTGTGGCCATGACGAGCTCAGCTCGTCATGAGCTCCGGAGCGCCGTAGCTCATGACGAGCTGACCTCGTCATGAGCATGAGGGCGCTGTGCGTGCCTCACCCGGCCCCCAGCACAGCGGAGGAAACAGCCCCGCATCGAAGGGGCTAAAGGGCCGGTACCACTAGACTCACTTGTAGTTTCCAACGCACGCAAGAGAGCAAACTCGCAAACATCGGGTGATGCCGCACCACCAGATAAAGAGTCTAAGTTACTTAACGCATCAGGGAAAAGAACTGCGTCTCAAGCAGCAAACATGTGGCGTATCGCCACCACACAGGCATTGTTAGCCAGATATGACAGAGCTCATTATGACTAGTTAGAGTCACTAATGAGACTCCTCCCTGACAGGTACAAGGATAGAGCAAACAAACTCATCTAAGAGGGTAAAAAACATTACAAACACCTCCATTAGGTGTGCCCTGGATGCAGCAGATACTGCGACTAGGGCTGTTAACACCAGCGTTTTACTACGCAGACACGCCTGGCTACGTATATCAGGTTTCAAATCTGAGGTACAAACTGCCATTCTTAATCAACCGTTTGATGAGCAACACCTATTCGGACCCAATGTGGATGTATCTCTTGAAAAAATTAAGAAAGATACAGACACCTCCAAAGCTATGGGAGCCCTGCAGTCGCAGGCTCCCAGACGTTCATTTAGTCGCTGACCCTATAGAGGTACCACTAGAGGATATTTCTCAGACACAGCTTCTACCTCATACAAAGCCCCCACACAGTCCACTTACGGCAAGGGCTACCTAAGGGGTGGTTACAGGCGTGACAATAACAAGGGCAGAAGTAAAAATAACAACTCCCGCTCTGCCTCTACCCCTGCCCAATGACTCCCTTCCCCTTCCCCCGTCCCATTCCTGTCGAGGGAAGACTCCAACAATACCTGCCAGTATGGGAAAACATCACATCAAACAGGTGGCTGTTACAAATTATTCAATCAGGTTACTGTCTGGAACTAAAGTCTACCCCCCCAAACATCACAACCCAAGCAGCGTCCAATGTCACAGGAACATTTAACATTGCTCAGACAAGAGGTAATATCCCTCCTGCAGAACAATGCAATAGAAATAGTTCCAGAGCATCAGAAAAACAAAGGAGTATATTCCCTATATTTCCTAATACCAAAAAAGGACGGATCTCTAAGACCCATCCTAGACCTCAGACCTCTAAACATTTACATACTGTCGGACCAATTCCATATGGTCACACTACAACAGGTCCTCCCATTACTGGTATTAAACGACTTCCTTGTCACTCTAGATCTTGAGGACGCCTACTTCCATATTCCCATTCACGCAGCGCACAGACAATATCTCAGATTTGTGCTAGACGGGCAGCAGTACCAGTCTCAACAGCGCCAAGGGTGTTTACCAAATGCCTAGCAGTAGTAGCAGCACACTTAAGAAGACAACATATCCATGTCTTCCCGTATCTGGACGACTGGCTCATAAAAGCCAGCTCCTACAGCCAGTGTGTACAACACACGCACGCTACCATTCAACTGCTTCACGACCTAGGATTCACAGTAAATCACACCACGTCGCATCTGCAACCCTCACACATACAACAGTATCTCGGCGCTACAGTAAACACCCAACTAACACTAACGTATCCCTCTCCAGCCAGGATAACAAGTGTACAAACTCTCCTAACAAAATTCAAACCACAACACTCGCTGCCAGCTCGAGTGTTCATGCAGCTCATAGGAATGATGGCATCTTGCATCTTTATAATACCTCATGCAAGATTGCAAAGGCGTCCACTGCAAGAGTGCCTAGCACGCCAGTGGAACCTGGCTCAAGGTCAACTGACAGACCTAGTGTTGGTAGACGGTCGGACTCATCGTTCTCTGCAATGGTGGAACACCAAAAACCTTTCCAAAGGGCGACCGTTTCCAGAGCCAGTTCCTCAAATAGTCATGACAGAGGACGCATCCCTCTCCGGCTGGGGAGCTCACCTACTGCATCACACCATGCAAGGCTGGTGGACACCGCAACAAAAGCTACTCCACATCAACCACTTAGAGTTGCTAGCTGTGTTTCTAGCCCTAAAAGCTTTTCAAACTCAAGTGTCAGGCAAAGCTGTCTAAGTCCGCACAGACAATATGACAGCTATGTACTACATAAACAAACAAGGAGGGACACACTCTCTGCAGCTCTCTCACTTAGCACAGCAGATATGGAGATGGGCTATACCACTAAAGATCTTCCTATTTGCCCAACACGTCCCAGGAGTACAAAACACTATGGCAGATCTGCTAAGTCAACAAACACAGCAAATCCACGAGTGGGAACTTCATCCACAAGTTCTACATCCGTTCTTTCAAATGTGGGGACAACCTCAAATAGGCCTCTTTGCCACCCACAAAAACGCAAAATGCCCAAACTTTGCCTCCAGATACCCACACCCATTGTCCAAAGGCAATGCGATATGGATGAACTGGTCAAAACTATTTACGTACGCTTTTTCTCCTCTCCCACTACTTCCATTCGTGGTACGCAAGCTACAGCAACATTCCCTAACGCTCATCCTGATCGCTCCAACTTGGGCCAGACAACCGTGGTACCCCACGCTGTTACAAATGTCTGTACTCCCACACCAAAAACTAAACCTATCTCCACGCCTTTTAACGCAGAACCATGGAGAGATCAGACACCCGGACCTAGCTCAGCTCAACCTAGAGATCTGGCTCCTGAGGTCATAGAGTTTGGTTACCTCAACCTTCCCCCAGAATGTATGAACGTCATCAAGGAAGCTAGACGCCCCACTACTAGAGCATGTTATGCTGCTAAGTGGAAAAGGTTTGTCATATACTGCCAAAACAACCAAATTAATCGTTTAGACGTGTCTATTCAACATATCATCGGATATTTATTACACCTTCAAAAGTGTAATTTAGCCTACACGTCTATTAGGTTACACCTTGCAGCCATTGCGGCATACTTGCAAAATAGGCAACACCTATCTCTCTTTAGAGTACCAGCTATTAAAGCTTTCATGGAAGGACTCAAAAGAATAATTCCTCCCAGAACACCACCTGCACCAGTGTGGAATTTAAATGGGGCTCTCACAAGGTTAATGGGACCTCCCTTTGAACCATTACGTAAATGTGAATTGCCATTTCTAACCTGGAAAGTAGCTTTCCTAGTAGCCATTACTTCCCTCAGTAGGGTTAGTGAACTAAAAGCATTTACCATTCAAGAACCCTTTCTACAAATGCATCATAAAGTGGTTCTTCGTACTAATCCGAAATTCCTTCCAAAAGTCATTTCACCATTTCATCTAAATTACTCTGTTGAGCTGCCCATATTTTTCTCGCAGCCTCAAACAGTCGCAGAAAGAGCTCTACACACTTTAGATGTCAAGAGAGCATTGCTGTACTACATTGAAAGGACACAAGCTTTTCGTAAGACAAAACGACTTTTTGTGTCTTTCTCATCGCCACATACAGGCAATCCCATATCAAAATCAGGGATCGCTAGGTGGATTGTTAAATGTATACAAATATGTTATCAAAAAGCCAAACGCACATTACCAATCCCACCAAAAGCCCATTCTACCAGAAAGATAGGGGCTTCAATGGCATTCTTAGGGAACATTCCCCTAGATGACATATGCAAAGCAGCCACATGGACTACACCGCACACATTCACGAAGCACTACTGTGTAGATGTGCAAACTAAACAAGCCACTGTGGGCCAGGCTGTACTTAAAACTCTGTTTCAAACCACTGCAACAGATACGGGTGGTCGCCGCTAGGTGTGGAACTGCTATGTAACCTATGCATAGTGTGCAATCTGTAGCTCATATGCCTCGAACGGAAAATGCTACTTACCAGTATGCATCTGTTCTTGGCATGTAGAGCTGCAGAGTTGCACACGCCCACCTGCCTCCCCGGCTACCTTTATCTGTTCCAGTATTATCTTACTTAGATACATATCACATGGACATCACTATCTCTTATACAGCTCCATCACTTCCCTAATGGCGAAAAACAATCTGGGGATGGAGCCGATGCCCATGCGCAGTATCATCCAAATGAGGAGTCACCTATCTTCCAAAGACTTTTTTTTACAAGAAAACAAACTGCAAACATCCGGGCCCAACACTAGGTGGCAATCTATGCATAGTGTGCAACTCTGCAGCTCTACATCCAAGAACAGATGCATACTGGTAAGTAGCATTTTCCTTTTCAATTCTGTCACTTACCTACTTGCACAGGATAGTGGAAAAAATAAGGGTTTTAGGTGGTGTAGAAGTCACTCTGCAAAGTAAAGTTATTGTTAAATTGAATTACCGCTTTCGTCACAAATATTAATAAAGATAAAAAAGAGACTTTTTTTCTTAAATATCCTACGCTTACCTTGTTAATTGCTTCACCATCTGTAATATTCTGCAGTGTCCGGATTCACGTCAATAAATACAGTACGTCCCCTTTTTTTTTTACTTCTTTTTCCACTCTTTTAAAAAAAATAATAACATCGTAATTCCACTGTGCTTCTGCTAACTCCAGGCAGTACTGCCCAGCTCCTTTTTTTGCTAAATTATTTCATTTTATCCATCACCCCATCTGCTCCAATCAAGCAGAGAATCGGTTTGGAGGAGGTTGATCCCGCTTCAGGAACCTGGCCAACATGCACCCTCTCTGTTTAGGTGCTTACAATAGTCCGGTTGCACATGACATTCCAGCGTGTCGCACATGCCACTAACTCGTCTTTGGGCCTCCACTAGAGCCACCCCTTGTTGGACTTGGCCCTTTTTCCCCAAACTTTTTTGCTTTATGCCCCCCCCTTATTTGAAATGTCTCCCCCATGGTAATAAACCAGTATAGTCCATGTGTGGTGTGAGACACCTTGTTAATATGTAATGTCATGCAATGGTGTGAGCACTTGTCAATTTCCCCCATTGTAAACATGTACCCTGGTGAAATTCTGCATTTGTGTTTTGCATTTAAAATGGCTGCCAAGGCTATGCATTGTACGACCTGACTGCAGGAGGTTAGCAGTCTAGTTGTTAGGTACCCAGCCACCCCTGCATTTGGAGGGAAGCCTAGCACCAAGGGTGCTCTACTCCTCCCCCTGAGCCAGTTAGAACTAGTTTGCCTGTCTGAGGTGGGTTAGCGGTCTAGTTGTCTGGTACCCAGCAATCGCAGCATTTGGAGGGACCTTCTAGAAGCTTCCAGCCTTTCTGGTATAGGGAGAGCAGTGGAGATGTGATGTGCAGAGACAGAGCTGGGACAGGAATGTGAGGGGACCTGCTGCAGGGGATACCGCCACTTGGGCCTGTGTGCTGGACCCTGCACCCATCCAGAACCCCCTACTGTCCCCAGGGCTAGTGGAGCCCCACTGCAGGAGTTCAGGCAGCCGTGTGGGAGGAGGGCCACGCTGCAGTGGGGACGGTGAAAGCCTACCGCCCTGCTTTGATGATGCCCCCACTACCTGCTGACCTGGCCCAGTAGTGCCTGCTGCTCTGTCCCCCGGGCCCCTGAGGAAGGAGGGCCCTCCTAGGTCCCTGAAGCTGCTGGGACCTTGCGCCATGCAAGCGCTTCACCAAGAAGCGCCTGGAAGGGAAGGAGCACCTTGGACCCCCCAGGAGGTGAGAAGAGTTATCCTAGGGCTTGCTGCTGGGACTGTCCGCCCCCCTTTCGCTGTGTGCCTGGAAGTGTTGTGTCTAGGGGAAGCGCTGTGTGCTAAAGCGCTGTGCCTAGAAGAAGCGCTGTGTGCCTGCAAAGTGCTAACCTTGCCCAGGACTGTTGCAGCCTGCTGTGCCCTTGAAAGCGCTGGCCTGCAGGAGACTGCTTGTGTCCCCAGAGCGCTGTGACCAAGACTGCCCTGCTGATTGCCTGCTAAGCGCTTTAATCTGGGAGCGCTGTACTCTAAGCGCTGTATCCAGAGGACTGAGCCTCCAAAGTGCTGTGCCGCCTGGAAGCGCTGTGGGGCCCCGGAGAACTGTTATTGGTGAGCGCTGTGCTGAGAAGAAGCTCTGCATGCTTGCTAGCGCTGCGCAGCTGGAAGAGGCTGCCTTTGTGCCCTACGTGGTGTCAAGTTAAGCGCTGTGGCTTCTAAGCGCTGTGCCCGAATTGCGCTGTCTGGAGGAAACGGAGGGGGGCCTCGAGGCACATTGTCGGTGCCTGCCCCCTCCGCCTGAAAGTACCGGAAAACGCTTGCTGCATTAGCGCCGGGGAGAGCCCGGAGCCAGAAGGACATCACAAGGAGCCCGGTGAGTGGGGGCTCAGCTGCGTAGTGGTTGGGGGCTGGAGTCGGGGCACAGGGTCGGTGCTCGCCCCTCCCCTTATTTTGGGAAATCGGGATTGGGCCCTGTTGGCCCCCACTGCCTTAAGGAAGAGCAGGGCCCCCTGGGAGACATTGTACTTGAGCTCGTTGGCCCCAATTGTACACCAGAGCCCCGGACTCGGCGAGGGCTCCCCAGTGAGAAGTACCTGCGAGACTGCCAGGCCTCTGAGCTGGGCCAAGACATTAGTTAACCCCTGCCTGGGGTCCAGTTGAACGCCTGCCAGTGTAGGCCCTGGTGCTTGGGTTAGTGTGGCGTAAGGAAGTGCTTTTGCTGAATACGGGGTTAAAGGTGCCTTAATGAAATGCCCCGTTCTCTTGCTTAATGGGTTAATGTTTAGGCAGATGGTTTCGTGCCCAGTGTGCTTAGGTCCGAGTGTTAATGCCCCTGTGAATGGTGGGCATCCCCATGCGTTATGCTGCTGAGGAGACGCCCATAGGTCAGGCCGACTGCCCCTTCGCTAAGGGTTGTCCTAATGGTCGACGTGGTGACATGCACCAGGTTACTGCGCCCCCTGTCCGTGATTGGGCAGTCCTGTTGCTAATGTTTTTCGTGCCCATGATTTAATGCCTAACGTCACACAATAATGTGGATGCATAATGTTTATCGCCATGCGGAGGGTGGGCTGTTGTATACATCCTGATGTTTTATACTAATGGTGTTGCCAACGTGCTGGCCTGACGTGTTATTCCAGGCCCATGGTTAGGCTCCATGCTAATGAGGAAGCCTTGATGTTTTTATTACAGGTGTCCCGCCTCAGGATTGAGACCGATACCTAATGGTGATGCCCTCATGCTTTCATGCAGGTCCCGGGCCGAGTAGGTATCCAGTACCAGTTGATTCCTGATATGCTGTTGATGTTGAGGCCCAATGTTGAATGAGTTTATGCCTGATGTTTTATTCCCATAGGTTGATGGTGGAGTAAACCTTGATGTGCCTTCTATGACAGGTGCTCCTGCTCGATGTAAATGCTGGGTGATCCCTCTCCTCTTTGCAGGAGACGCCAATGACAGCTATTTTGGGTTCTTACCCCTAATGTTTGATTTCATGCTTAATAGGCTCCCACGCCTAGTGTTTTCTTCCCTCATCTGGATGTCGCTGATGTTACATGCCAAGTGCTAACCTTTTTATATTTCAGCTGGACAATTTGGACTTATCTACCGTTTCAGCCTTGTTCCCAATTCCCTTGTAAATAATCCCCCGGGCATACACTGCCCTGGCGCACGCTAGCGCCTTGTTGTGATTACAGCCTATGTTATGTTTACCCTTGCAGGTTGGAGTCAATAGAGAACTTAATAATTTTCCAACTCAAGCTGGTGTCGTGCCTCTTTTGTGGTGTGCCTGGTGCGTCGTATGTGGGTACTGCGTGGATGCTTCACATGTCCTCCGAAGTTTGGCCTGCCCGCTTGGTTCAGTGCTACCCCCATGGAGATTTGGTAACCCCATTTCTAATACCCCTCCTACCCGCCCCCTCTTCCGCCGGGTCCTGTAGCCAATCCAATTTGAACTCAGCTCTCCCCGAGTATTACAGACTCACCAATCTGTGCCCCAAGATGTCACTGAGATCCAATCATTCCTTGCTGAGTGATAGTATTGCGTTCAAAAAGAATCTAGAGTGAAAGTATGTGCGGAATGAAAGTATGCGGAATGAATGTATTTGCGGAGTGAAAGTATGCGTGGTAAAAGTATGCATTATGAAAAATTCGTAGTAAAGGTTGTGTACCGCTCATACAGGATATTAATAATACAGCCTTTTATAAAGCACAAACAGCTACCTCCGAAGAGGTGTCCCGGTGCGAAAAACGACAAGTGACACGCAGGAGACCAGCATCACTCAAGGGACACCCAGGATTAACCTAGGTTAAAAAGCCATGTTTTTGCTGCCTTCCTAAATTGTGTTTCAGAGGAAATCAGGCACAAGGAATTAGGGAGGGAATTCCATAGCATGGACGCCCCAAGCATAAAAGATCTACCGCCCAGCCGGGCTTTCTTCACACGAGGAGTGCAAAGTAATTTCTGGGAATTGGACCTCAAGGCACGCGTTTGCGTTTAGACCCCTAGCCTCTGTTTCAAGTAGCAAAGGCACGTTCCATGGAGTGCCCGAAAAGCTAGGGTTAAGGCCTTAAATTTGATTCCCTTGGCTACCAGAAGCGAATGTAGTTCTCTGATATGCAGAGAGGTATGTTGCCGAAAAGGAACATGTGCGATCAATCTCACGGCCCTATTTTTGACTATTTGGAGTTTACTAACAAGGTAAGCCAGTAAGCCTATGTAGAGGACGCTCGCGTAGTCCAGACGGGCAGTTACTGTGGCATGGACTTTCATCCGACGACCGCTCTCTGGCATGTTTCTCAAGCTTCTGAAGCAGGCAGCTGTTACCTGCTGAATTTGGGCTGAGAAGGATAAGTCCGCCTACCATTTTACTCCCAGATATTTGGCACAACCAACTGGCATGGGAGGCGAGCCCATTTCTGCTGGCCACCACAGGTCTGCGGTAAGGGTCTGGATTTTTCCGAAGAACACCGCTTCAGTTTTATCGGCGTTCAGTTTAAGTTTATTGGTTTTCATCCAGCATGCAATATCTTTTAAGCAGCCTTTAAAGCATTAAAAAGAATCTTCGGACTGATCCCCAAAAGAGAAAACCAACTGGGTGTCGTTGGCGTACGAAATCGCCTTCATGCCCCATTTGGCTATCAGAGTGAATAGGGGAGCAACGTCCTTCATGGAAGTTGAGTCTGATGGTGAGGGGGTCCTTGGTGAGTGAGGGGATGAGCTGGGTGTCGTAGGCGTAGGATACTATGCTAAGTTAACGCTGTGTGACGATGGCGGCGAGGGGGCGCCACTTAGATGTTGAAGAGCGAGGGGCTCAGCGATGATCCTTGGGTTATGCCGCAGTTCATCTCTGTGGATTCAGAGAGGAAGAGCAGAAGTCTGATTCTTTGGGTTCTGCCGATGAGGAAGGAGCAGAGCCAGTTGAGGGCAGCCCTGTATGCCGGTGTTGTGGAGTCTGGCAATGAGTGTGCGGTGAGTGACAGTGCCGAAGGCTGCAGAGAGGTCGAGTAGGATCAGGGCTGTGGTGTGTCCTTTGTCAAGGAGGGTGCGGATGTCGTCTGTGACGGTGAGTAGAGCAGTCTCGGTGCTGTGGTTGCTGCGGAATCCGGATTGGGATGGATTAAGGATGGAGTTTTCTTTGATGAATTTTGTTAGTTGGACGTTGACTGTCTTCTCTGTGACTTTGGCTGCGAAGGCTGGGAGGGACTTGGGTCGGTAGTTCTTGAGGTCCGTGGGACCTGCTGAGGGCTTCTTGAGTATGGATCTGACTTCCGCGCATTTCCAGTCATTGGGAAAGATGCCGGTTTAGAAGGTGGCATTGATGGTGTGTTCTAGTTCCGGTGCGATGGTGGTGGTGGCTCTGTGGAAGATGTGCGGGACCGGGGTCCGTGGGGGCTCCTAAGTGGATGCCTTTCATTGTCGATGTGGTGACTGGGGTGGTGACTGGGGTCCAGGAGGAGATGGAGAGCTGGCTGGCGTTGCTGGAGGAGGGAGGAGTTTTGAAGTCAGGTGTCTGGTCATTGAAGTTGTCATAGAGGCCCTGGATCTTCAGATGGCAGTAGGAGCTGAGCTTGTTGCAGAGGTCCTGGGAGGGGATGATGTCTGTGGTTTCGCTGGGAGGGTTTTGTGAATTCCTGGATGATGCTGAAGAGCTCCTTGGAGTTGCTGGAGTTGGGGAGCATCTTGTTCTGGATGAAGGTCCGTTTGGTGGATCTGATGCGTTGGTGGTATTCTGTCATGGTGTTCTTGTAGGCGGTGCAGTCCTCTGAGGATTTGCTGTTTCTTCAGATCTTCTCGAGACGTCTGCAGGTGCGTCTGGATTCTTGGGGGTCGGCGGTGAGCCAGGTGGCCTTTTTGGGGCCCCGTCTGTCTTGGTTACGTAGGGGTGCAAGCTCGTCAGTGCAGTCGATAATCCATCTGTGGAGTTCTTTGGGTGCGAGGTTGGCATCGGTCGAGGTCGAGGAGCAGCGCAGTTGAGGGTGGAATTGAGCTGCTCCTCTTTGAACTTGCTCCAGTTTCAGTCTTTGCACCCCAGTGCTGTTTGGACATACATGCTCAGTCTTGGTGGCACCCCATATCTCTCTAGTATGGGCTCTGGTCTTTTTACCCCACCTCTGGCCGAACATACAGGCCCAGTCCTGGTGGTAAGCCATGTCTGTTGAGCTCAGGCCTGGTCTTTACATCCCAGCATTAGCCAGATATACAGGCCCATTCCTGGCAGTACCCCTGTCCTTTGCACCCCAGCACTCGCTGGTCTTAGAGATACAATCCTGACAGTACCTACAGGTCCAGTCCTGGCAGTACCCCATGTCATTGCACCCCAGCCCTGGCTGGTCATACAGATCCAATCCTGATGGTACCCAGTGTCTATCCTGCTCTGGCTCTGGTCTTTGCACCCCAGACAAACAGGTCCAGTCTTGGGGGGGTGCTTCATGTCTGTCCATCTCAGGCCCCTGCCTTTGCATCCGAGCACTCGCTGGACATACATGTCCAATCCTGGTGGTACCCAATGTCTGCTCAGGCTCTGGTCTTTGCACGTGTTCGAGTCAGTGGTAGCTCTCAGTTTTAGCTCTTCTCGGGGCTGGTTTTCATTGTCCAAGGTCACTGCTTGTCTGGCCAAGGCGAAAGCCATGAAGTTATGTTCAGTGGTTCCTTTAGAAGAATAAATACATGAATTGCTAAGTTTCAATCCAGTAAGGTCCTATTACCGGTAACCTTCCTTACCGAAAACCGGAGTCCTCCTCGTCCCAGTCCTGTCTCGTTTCTGCCTCCGACAGTGATTTTACACGCTAGGAATCATAGTTTCCCTCAGCCTAAAGCTGTCTTCTATCTCTATGATAGAAGCATAAAGCCCCACCCTTCCCGCCCATCCTCCTGTATAATACCAAATCCTAGAAATGTGGACTGGGACAAGGAGTCTCCAACTCTGGGTAATGAAGATTACTGGTAAGTAAAAGGGCATTACCCCCTCACCTCCATCCTCCTCGTCCCAGTCCTGACTTGTGAGGACATACCAAGCAAGAAGCACACCGACACCAAAATCGGATACAGCCAATCATTTATAAGAGAACGACAACGACACCATTCCCGTTTGCAAAACCGATGTCCCAAAGGAATGTTCAGCCCCCGACAAATCCAGACGATAATGACAGGCAAAAGTCAACTGCAAAGACCAAGTACAGCACAACAGGTCTCCGGACAGGATTCCAAAGGTTCAAACGGGGCCAGCTGGAGACCCTGAAGGACCAATGACAAATCCCAAGAAGGACCATATTTCAAAAGGACTGGCTGTTTAATCCCTGAAACTCTTCAGGAGACAAAACACCAAGGGAGAAACCTTTGTAGAAATCCCCTTGCTCATAAAGCGCCCGGACAGGAGCCCACTGGGCCCAAAGACTGGACGGAGCCAAGCCCTTCAGAAACCCATTCTGCAAGAAGTCCAGAATAGAAAAAAGTATCCACAGTCAGTGGATCCAAAGTCTTAGAAACACACCATCTCTGAAAAGAACCCCAGTGTTTCTTGCAAGACTTCAAGGTCGAGGAGTTACGTGATTCCTGAATCTCAAGAGCTACAACACTAGAACAACCCAGACACATCAAACTGGCCCTTTTACAATCCAGGCCACCAGCTGAAGATGCAGAAGGTGGGACACAGGCAGGGGAAGAAACTGGAGTGGAGACGGCCGGAGGGACAAAGGAAGAAACATCCCCCGAGATAGAGACAACAGCAGAGGGAACCAAGCCCAGTGAGGCCAAAAGAGAGCAATCAAGATAACCAATGTCATCTCCTCCTGAATCTTCTGCAGCACCCTCGGGAGAAGGGGAATGGAAGGGAAAGCATCGAGAGTACCCTGGGTCCGGGACTGAGCGCTCATCGACCGCCCAAACCCCGGGAACAGGAGTCTAACAGAAAGAAGGAAGCGTCGCATTGTGTGGAGACGCAAACCGATCCAGCCAGGGATCCCGACCGCTGCACACACACAACTGAACTCCTGATCTGAGATGTGATACTTCACTGAAGATGGCATGCTCCTGCTCAGTCGAGTTGAACATTGAGCGACCCCTGAACATACACAGCAGAAAGAGCAAGAAGATGGACCTCCGCCCAAGCGAAGGTCCGAGCCGTAATGACATTCAGACTCCGACATCGGGCCCCCCCTTGCCTCTTCAGATAAGACCTGGAGACCTGATGGTCCCTACAAACCACCACATGATGACCCAGCAACAGAGTGGAAAACACTCCCAGGGCCGGCCAGACCGCTGACACCTCCCTCCAGTTGGAGGACTGACGTGCCTCCCAAATCGCCCAGGCCCTGCTGCCTCTCCTGATCTCCCGAAACACCCCCCAGACCCACATGCTGGCATCTGTTGTGAGATATAAAGGAGGGGGAGAGCAGAACGGTATACCTCGCGACAGATTGTCACCAAGTCAGAGCGTTGCTGACCGCAGGTGTCACCAGGATCAGATGGTTGTAGTTGCGTGAGATCTGACTCCAAAAGCAAAGGACATGATTCACCAGGGGCTTGAGATGGAATGGAGCCCCTGGGACCCCCGCCGTGGATGTCACCGTCAGGACCTGAACCCTCAGCCAAACCCTGTTGGACATGGAGGACTGCCCCAGAAGATGATCCACAGAGGCACCAATTGTCGATATCCTCTGTGCAGGGCGGCGAGCCAACCCCTGACCCGTGTCGACCAGACCCCAATGACCAGCTTGGTCTGAGTCGGTTCCAACTGGGATTACAGCGAGTTTACAAGAAAACCCAAGTCCCCCAGAGCCTGAAGTACCAGTTGAAGGTCCTCCTGAGCCTTAAAAAATGATGGAGCAGATAAGAGCCAGTCGCCAAGGTATGGAAACACAGAAATACGTTGCAAGTGAAAAAGCGCCACCACTGGGGTCAATACCTTGGTGAAGACTCTCGGAAAGGTAGCCAGACCAAAGGGCAAGACCTGGCAGTGAAAGTGGGCGTCACCAAAAGCAAAACGAAGATACTTCTGGCTTGACTGATTAACGGGGACATGAAAGTATGTGTCCTGGGGGTCTAAAGTCACCAGGAAGTCACCTTGTGCTAGCAAAGGAAGAATAGACTGGACCAAAACCATCTTGAAGTGTTCCACCACCAGAACTTTGTTCAGCAATTTGAGGTCCAGAACAGGACGGAGGAGGACATAGTGTTTCAGGCCAAATATAGTAATGAATGAAAACGATTTCTCTTTTGTAAAGGGGGCACAGGAAAGCCTGACCCCTTCTCTAGCAGAGACTTAATCCCCTGGAGCATGGCAGCTTTTTTATTTTGCCCCTTGGCAATGGGGTAGCAAGGAATCGAGCCTGGGGAGGGGATGCCCGGAAGGGAATCTTATAGCCCGGACAACCTATAGGACGCATATGTCAGATCGACGCATGCCACTGATGAGAAAGGGACGGAGGCGAGCCCCTACCCCGTGATAGTCATTTGGGTGGCTGGACACCACCAGCCTGGAAGTTCTGTTGGGATTTTCCGGCAAACGCAGCCCCCCAACCACGGGCCCGGCCACAAAAGGAACGTTTGTCCAGAGGCGCAGGAGCAGGCTTTTGCTGAACAAAAAAGCAACTGTCCTTGTGCAATTGGAAAGGTTTAAAAACTTTCTTCTCTTCTGCTGCCAGGATCATCCTGCACTGGCCAACAACTTTCTGGCTAGTGAAAGGAAGCTTCATAACCAAGGCATGCTGGCCAGCTTCCAAGGTCCATGACTTCAGACGTAACAACCTCCGACCTGTAATAGAAGCCCCAGCCGTTGAGAAGTCACCCAAAGGCTATCAAAAGATATATCCGACAAGAACTGGGAGAGCAAGTCCATATCAGCCAGGACAGGGGTGCAACCCTCGTCAGACAGCATCATATCATGTAAAGTCTGAAAATCCTTGAGCAGGGCTTGAGATGCATAAGCTGCATACGTACTGGCCCATATGGAAGACTTAGCAGCTGCGTATGACCTCTTAAGGGAAGCCTCAACCTTTTAGTCAACCACATCGGACAATGTGGAATCCTCCGAAGCCAAACTAGAAGAAGACGCCATGGTAGCCAACATAGTGTTCACCTTAGGAGTCTGCGGAATAAACTCATCAAAGTCCTGCAACACATCACTTATTCCAAATGAGCGTGGAATAGACTGTCGGGGTCCTTTCGCTCTTTAGAAAGCAGAGCCTTAACCATCATGACAGGGCAAATATTCACAATCAGCCACACTATACTGAGCATAACACCCATCTTCAATCGGGGGTTCTCTCCAAACCCAGCACATCCCTGATGTGGGACCCAAGCTCCCTCAATTGAGTGCCCTGAACCTATTTTCCACGAGGCTCAGCGTCGGAGTCATCCTCCGCCCCATCCAGCCGAGGACGCTTTGAGACAGAGGAGCCCCCCACAGCCGAGTCCACTGCCTCCTTGATCAGAGCCTGCAGCTCAGAGTGGGAAATTTGGAGCACCTCCTCCACCTCATCCTGAGGAGGGGCCTCCACATGGTGCTCTTTGCCCGAGCGCGTCATGTTGACAGCAGGAAATCTAACGCGCTATAGACGCGTACTCCTTGATAACGTACAGGTGCCCGGTAAAGAAATCACGCTCCCGCAAGATTTTTTTTAATGTTTAAAAAGCTTTAGTAAGTAAATAACAATTACAGAAGAAAAGGTCATGAAAAATCAAGATTTGCATAGTGTATTAAATATCAAAACAGACAATAAGCGTAATAGAAATCTGTTTTCATTTTAGCAATAATAAAGGAAAGAAGGGAGAGAGGAGGGGAAAAGGGAAAATGTATGGTACAGTTCTGAAAATTAAGGATCATGAGATTATATTATAGACTTCATATAACAATACAATATAACAAGCTTAAATACTTTCAAACCTATAACGTATCTTATCTTCTACAAGAGGCGGGACAAATAAGCAAGTATAAGAAATATAATTACTAAAAAAGGGGGATAACTAATCTATGGAGGTTGGAAATTCTCAGAACGATTACGTGATACAGAAGTTGAAATGTTAGTTAAATAATTGGGTAATGGTAGCCAAAATAAATCCCTATTTACATGTGGTTTAACAGAAGAAGCAAATATAATGTCTAATCTCTTGTAGTGACAAACATTATACCACCAGGATTTCACTGAAACTTTAGATGAACATTTCCAATTAAGTGAGATCTGCTGAAAAGCTAATTAAGTCTAATAAACCTTTCTCGTGCAAAAGTAGACCCAATGAGTCTGATAAGCTACCCAAAAAGAGATTAATGTGTGCTAACGGAGTCTGTAAGTTAAAAATATGTGAGAGGTGTTTCCAAACATCTTTCCAAAAGGAGGCGACAGCAGGACACGAAAAGAGAAGGTGCATGAGATTGGCCAGAGGAGAATGACAAGACCAGCAGGTCATCTCATTAGAGTGTGTACATTTTGCTTTGGAAGTAGATGTATAATATAATCTGTGGTAAAGAAAAAACAAGGACTGAGTATGGAAGCCGATCTAGAAATCTCCAATGATCTTCCCCATAAATTGTTCCAAAAATCAACGCTACAATCACAGCCCAAATCCGCCTCCCAGGCAATTTCCACCCTGGATTTAGGACGAACCAGCTCAGGAGAAGTAAGAGATTTATAGATCAAGGAAGCTTTGGAAGGCGTAGTTAATACTTTGAGTAGAGAATCCGTTCTGGGAAGGGGATCAGTAGAGGGTAGAGATTAGTAAACATCTAAGATTATCTTCATAAGGGTAGAAAAAGTAAACCAGAAGGAACGAGGACATTTAAATGTAGTTTGAAAATGGGGGAATGAACATGGAGATGAACCATCAAACATGTCCTGAACCCATCTAATAATAATAATAATAATAATAATACCAACATGTTCGAGGCATGTGAGCTGCAGATTGTACACTTAGCATTAGATCGCCACCTGGTGTTTGGCTCAGATGATTGCATGTTGTTGTTGTCTTGGAAGAAGTCTTTGTAGTCACGAGATAGGTGACTCCTCCCTTGGACGATAGTGCGCATGGGCTTCGGCTCTAACCTTAGATTGTTTTTTTCCGCCACTGGGTTCGGATGCAACTTTTCCGCTCCGGTTCGAAAATCTACTTTTCAAAGACTTCGGCGCACAAAACGTTCTAAAAACAAACTTCAACTTCAATATACATAGACTCGACCTCATCACTTCGATTCTGGTCGCCGACGCGGGCCGTCGGGCCTACCCATGTGGTGAGGCCAACACCTCATGGAAAGGACACCGTTCAAAAAATGCCCCGGGTGTGGAGCAAAATTTCCACACAGCGACCATCACGAGGTGTGTAACCTGTGTTTATTACCAGAACACGACAAGTCCAGCTGCACAGCTTGTGTGTCCTTTCGATCCAAGAAGACCATTCGAGATCGGAGGGCCCGTAGAAGCGACATGAAAAGATCAGCTCCGGAACCGGTGGATATCTTCGACGAAGGTCCAAGTGTCCCCGAGGAAGATTCCGTTGATCTCCAGATCGTATCTGAGGCAGACGACTCCGATGACTCCATACCATCAGGTCAACGCGTGAGTACGACTGCCCCTACCCCAGCCCCAACACCTAAACCAAAGGCTAAGGTCAAAACTCCGCCTTCGGGGCCCAGTCGAGACCGAGACATTGCTTCAAAAGCCCCACCATTGAGCTCGGCTTCGAAGAAAATATTAAAGCCTTCCGGTAGCTCCATACCGAGCAAACCGCACGTGCCGATCCAACCAGCTCCCTCTGCACCGAAACCGAAAGAAGTCCCGGTTCTAAAAAAAGACCCAGAAACCGTCGACTCCTAAAGACAATACGGCACCGAAACCCATAAAGACTGTTGCCGAAGCTTCCAAGCCGACCAAAACAGCTTCCAGTCCAAAACATTCGATGCCGAAACCCACAAAGCCTGCTGTCGATGCCGATGCCTCAAAGTCCTCGAACCAGGCCGCACTTCCCGGTCCCACCCATAGGAGGGACCTAGGGGCGAATCCAGCCCCTTTTAGCTGTATAAAGGTAGGAGCTGTGTCCACAGACTTTAGATTTGATCCTGAACTGAAACTTGAATGAAACTCTGGACCTTCGACATTCTGCTGAAGCGAAAGACTGAAGAATCTCCCTTGTGGCCAAGGAGTGACCACCCTGGGCGACCAGGCACCATCCAGCAAACCAACGGCTTGCTTTGTCAGCGTTCCCGCCGGGACCCGAGCACAGAGCCTGAAAAGACCCAGACTTCCAGACCTCACCGACCCTCTCTTCACGTCTGCAGCATAGCTGAGATCCGTGGAGGCGACGAGACACGTCGGACCGGCCATCTTGAAAAGTCCACGACTTGCTAACTGTGCAGCTCCCGAGGTATCCTCGAAGCTGTGCACTGGGGATTGAGAAGCCCCAAATTCGAGCTCCACCAGCACCGAAGATCAGCCCTCCACACTCCACGAGTTCTGCTAGGGGCCCTTCTGCTTGTGTTCTGCTTGACGCGTTGTCCGGTCGCTGGCCCGGTGGCTAGTAGCCTCTGTGACGACAATCCTTATGAATCACCTCGCTGGTCTGGTTGCTCCAGACTGGCCCTGGCCTCCCTGCAAAGCTGAGGCACCTCAGACCTTGCTGGTCTGCATCAGAAGCCTTCTTTGTATCCTGCGTGGGTTGCCTGTGCCAAGGCTTGTTGACTCCAATCCGGCGGTCGACCCCTCCATCTGCGAGAACCTTCGTGGGACAGCTCCTCTCCAGCATCTGCGTCCTCGACGCCTCCTGGTCCGCGTGGCTGAAGAGACTAGCTTCACGACAGCACCTGATCGATCCTCGACGTCGTCTGCTTCCTTCCTGGTTCCACCCGGTCACTGGCTAAGTGTCCCAGACTCTGTCCCCTCTGCTTTCAGGTCTTCTTCATCCTCGATCCACCCTTGGATCCACCCGGACATCTTCCTCCTGGTCGCCTGCAGCATCTTTCTTCACAGGCTCAATAGACTTCAACGGCGAAACCCGACACATCTTCACACCTATGCACCCGCTTCCTGTGGGTGAGGTAACGCGAGTACTTCAGTGCTCCCAAGGGTATTGACTATCCAAGTGTCTAGGTTTTTAGTTGTTTCCTTCTAGCTAGACCGGAAGTGTCCTAAATCCTTCTTTTTCTAAACTCTAAGTTCCCATTGACTTAACATTGCCTCTCGCGTGTGTGTAAAGACACTGCGCGCGCCGTCTGTGGGCCTCCTACTCCTAACCTAAGGTTCAGATAGTGTAGCCCCAGCGATTCTCCAGGCCCTAGGCCTTTCCTTTTCCCGAGTCGTGGTTCTTAAACCACTTACTTAATATATGGTTTTACCCGCCCCTAGATCTTAACTGTAAATTGTGCTGTTTAAAGTATTTCTAAGAGTAACTTGTTATGTGCTTTTGCCTCTGATGTCATAAAGAGTTCAGAGGAGTGTGTTAGTAAATAAATACATATATATTTTATATATATCCTGTGTGGTGTCCTTTCATTTGATATTCAAGGGGTTGCATATGGTAAAACAGCTGGCTTTACACGCCCTCACGAGTCTTTTAGCCTAAGACTGTTCTGTCCACGCTACCACTAGGATAGCTGGTCTATAAGGTTGACTTACAACCATCACCATAAGGGTTGTTTGGACTGGTGCAAGGTGTTCACTAGAATAGGGAACATCAAATACCAGGCCAACTTCTCACATTACCTTCTCCATTTACAGAGATGTAATCTGGCTTATTCATCTTTACGTTTACTTATCCAGTATTATGGGTATCTTTCATAGATTCACATGCCTGAATCATTCCCCGTCGTCGGGGTGGGAGTCCCCGGTATATAAAAAGAGTAATGTCATAAAGACAGATACATAGCAATAGGCCAGAGGCCTCTCATTAGTAACATATCCATGTCCATTTGTAAAACGGACCAAACTTTGACCAAGAGCCAATCAGATCTCACCACCCTCTAGTACCTTCCTGGAAGGAGCCCTAGTCCCTCAGATTTTCTACCGCACGTCGTGCTAAGGGAGTCTCCTCTGAGCTCTGCTCAGTTTCTTTGTATTTCTGGATTTATTTCCACATATTTGCATCAGAATCATCATTCTGTGAGGAATCTTCTGTTTAGCCATGGCTGATGCTCCAAAAAAGGGACTTTTCAGACCTTGTGCCTCTTGTCGCAAAAAGAGGCTTCATGTGGATGACAGGCATGAGGACTGCCTTTACTGTCTATACCCTGACCATTCAGCAAAGGATTGTAAAGTCTGCCGTACTTTTTCGGCCAAAACTCTCAAGAATAGAGAGGGCCGACTGCTGATATGGCTCCAGAGACTTAAGGACAAAGATCAACCAGTCTCTTCAGGTGAGAGTGAGTGTTCCATTAGGAGTATACACTCTTCTCCCAAAAGGCCTAGAACGTTATCCCCAGTTCTGTACAACCTCCTTAAAAGAAGTCGCCCAAGTCTTCAGAGGTTCGTTCTAAGGCTACTGCTGTGAAGGTTTCTCCACAAGATCCTGCCTTCAAGAAACCTTTGGTGACATCTTCAGCCCTGCCTGTGACAATGTCGACAGCCAAAATCTCCATGTCGGTGGCGTCATCTTTATCATCAACGTCGACAACTACTACATACTCGTCGTCGACGGGTAGGTCTGTTCCATCTCTGATTGTTATTAAAAAGACGTCGACGAAAGCCTCATCATCGTCGATGAAATCATCATCGGCATTGAAGGCCCCATCGTCGACGACAAGTTCATCGTCGATGGAGTCATCGTCGTCGACACCAGCGTCGACGAGGCCGTCGACGGGCCCGTCGAAGGCGACCCCAGCAAAGCCGTCGACGAAGCTCCGTCACGAGCCATGGGCGCGCTGTGCTGGTGACTGAGTGGTTCTGTCACAGCGTGCCCGCCCACGCTGCCGCGATTCCGCGCCTGCGCGGCGCGTTCTATTGAGTGGGCGGGGCCGTGACGGAACCACTCCGTCACAAGCACAGCGCGCCCGTGGCTCGTGACAGAGTGGTTCCGTCACGAGCATGGCGGCGCCGCGCGGTCTCCCCTCAGCGCCGCGGCGGAATTACCGCCGCGGCCAAGGGGTTAATATGGACTCCTAAAGGTGTAAAGGGGGAGATTCCAGAAAGGAACCATTTAGAGGCAAATCGAAGACAGAAAGCCATACGATACATTTGAAAATCAGGAAAGTTTACTCCTCCCATAGATTGAGGCTTACGAAGATGAGATTTTTTATTGTTCCATAAAAAGTTTGAAAGAAGGGAGTCAATTTTTTTGAAGTAGACATTTGGGATATGAACGGGAATGATAGAAAAAATTATATAATAAAATAGGAGTAATCATCATTTTAATAGAATCCAGTCAACCCCACCAAGAAAGCATGAGAGGGTTCCAGGAGGAAAGAACCCTAGAGATTCTATCCAACACACCCTTCATGGTAATTTTAACAGAATCTAATATGGAGTTGTTAAACCAAATACCTAGGTATTTGATTTTAGAGCTGTTCCAATGGAAACCAGTGGCGTCAAAGTGCTGTTTGAAACAAAATGTAGTGATGGGGAACATTTCTGTCTTGTCAGTGTTAATTCTGTAACCTGAAACAAGGGAGAAATCGGAGATTTCTTGCAATAGAGGAGGAATGGAGGTTTTGAGATGAGATATGAAGAGTAAGATATCATCCGCATAGGCAGATCATTTCAACTGTTGATCACCATATGAGAAGCCAGAGATGGATGAATTCTGTTGGATATGTGATAAGAAAGGTTCAAGAGAAAGAATAAAAAGAAGGGGTGAAAGAGGGCAGCCATGCAGAACACCGCCATTTAAGGAAAAAGATGGAGAAGCAAGATCATTGACTGCTATGGAAGCTTTAGGAGCTGAATATAACAAGGATATCAAAGAAATGAATTGAGGACCAAAACCATGCCAATGAAGAGCTTTAAATAAGAAGGACCAATTAACTCTATCGAAAGCCTTCTCAGCGTGTATAGATACTTCAACAAGGGGGTAAGAAAGAGAAGAGGCCTTATTTAAGACGTTAAAAAATAAGCGTGAGTTGTCAGATATTAACAAACCTTTAACAAAACCGCATTGTTCCAAACCAATTAGTTTCGGTAAAAAGAGGTCCAAGACGTATCGCAAGGGCAATAATTTTTACCCCGGGGTCGTGACCATCTTTATGAATTAGGCAGATTGTAGCATCTAAGAAACTACCCTGTTCCTTGCCATTAGTGATAAAAAATTGAAAGAGTAGCAGAAGTTTGGAAAAAGAAGATGAGAAAAATGAAGAAAAAATTGTACTGTAAATCCATCAGGGCCCCTTAAGAACATTTAAGAATTGAGATATTTCTTGGATAGACAAATCGGACTCGAGAGAGTTAAAGTGAAGGTCTATAAGGGGTGAAGCAGAAACATGATTAAGATACGAGTCAATAGTGGAGGGATGTGGAGAGGATTCTGGAGTATGTAAAGTTTTGTAAAACTCCATGAATCCATTTAAAATGTCTTGGTCTAAAGAGGGTTTATCCATCCGAAGAATAGATAGAGTCTATCAAAACACGTTCTTTTCGGGATTTAAAATAGTTCGACAGGAGTTTGCCCACTTTATTGCGTCCACTATAATACCGAGCGCTTGATCGAAGTAAAACAGAAAAAGCATTATCAGTAGTTGTTTAGTTAAAGTCAAGTTTAGGACGGATAAGCTCCTGTACGGAGGAATCAGAGGCGGATGTGTAAAAAAGATGCTCTAGACGTTCAATATTAGCTAGCAACATTTTTTGCTGATTAAGAAAAAAAAATTGGGGCGGGATACAAAATCTATGATAAAGCCACGGGCTGTAACCGTAGAAGTATACCATAGTAGTGAAGGAGAAATATCAGGAGATGAGTGCAAAGAGGAAAATTCGCCTGCAAAGGAAATGAAAGAGGAAGAGAAAAGTGGATCTTGCAAAAGGCAGTTGTTAAACCACCATCTAGAAGACTTTGGATCTGAGGGGAGCAAATCAAAATCAGCAACAACCGGGGAGTGATCGGAAATGACTGTGGGTTCAATTAAGGAGGAAATAAGAGTCTGTGTTAAGGCCGAAAAGAGAAAGATATAGTCCAATCGTTTTAGAGTGCCATGAGGAGGAGAAAAAAAAGAAAATTCAGAGTTGTCAGGGTTGCAAAGTCTCCAGGCATCCATCAGATGGGTCTGCTGAGATATTGTGTCTTGAAATTGTTTATGGGTCTTGTGGGGAATAAAATGGGCCTGAGATTGTCGATCAATGAAAGAATCCATAACATGTTTGCAATCACCTCCCAAAAAAAAAAATCTTCATGTTGATTGAATTTTTTTGTGATATTAGGCCAAATGGAGGAGGAGTCTGGTTGAGTTGGACCATAAATACTAAAAACTGTACGGGAAATATTATTAATAAGCAACTTAACTAATAACCATCTGCCATCTGAAAGGATTTCCTTAAATACAACCGAATATTTCAAACGTGTATGAAGAAGAAGAATTACCCCATTTTTCTAAGTGTTCGTAGTGGATACTAAGACTAAACCCACCAACTGCCTTTAAAGTTTCAGAGCTTCTAATTCTGTTAAATGAGTTTCTTGCAGTAAAACTAAGTTGGGGTTAAATGTAGCAAGGTGGGATAATATTATCTACGTCTTAATGGGATTAATAAAACCTGTTACATTCCATGAAATAACTTTGAATGAAAATAAAATGAATTAAATATAAAATCACACGATCAATAATGATGCAAAGTAATATTATTTATTTTATTTATTTTTTCAATTTGTAATGCGCGGCAGCTACCCAAAAAGGGTTTCCTGGCGCAAAAGCAGATCAGAGACCGAGTGGAGGTGGCTGGCAATTTATTTGTTGAAAAGCCATGTTTTCATGGATGTGCGGAAGTGGATATAGTCAGTGTCGTTACGAAGAGCTGTATGCATGGTGTTCCACAATGAGGGGCCTAGATAAGAGAAAGACCTTCCACCCATCAGGGAAAGTTTAATCTTAGAGACGGTGAATTTCCCCTGGGTGGGGGAGCGGAGGCAACGAGAAGGGACGTAAGGACAGACCAGAGTTTGGAGATAGCGGGGGCATTTCCTGTTTTTTTTGTGCATATAGCTCAGGGCTTTGAATGTAACTCTGTTTTCAACCCTGAGCCAATGCAGATTACGTAGGTGCCCTGAAACTTATGTAGTTCTAGGTACACGGCATAGAAGCCTACCTGCAGAAATCTGCACCATCTGTAACCTGTTGGTTACCACCTTGTTAGAGCCTAAGTAGAGCACGTTGCCGTAGTCCAACCTGGACGTAATTAGGGCATTGATGAAAGTCTTCTGGGTGGATATTCGCAACATCCAGCATTTTTTTTTTAACCATTTAAGTATGGTGGGTGCAGGTTGCAGCTACTTTGACTGATTGGGAATGCAGATTTAGTGAGTCATCAATAGTGAAACCCAGATTCCGGGCTTGGCACAAGGGTATAGGAAGAGTGCCCAGCTCGCTGGGCCAATGTTGAGGACCCCAGAGTTCCTTGTGTTTCCCGAACACGAGGACCTCGTTTTTTTCACCGTTTAAATTGAGATCGTTTTGTTGCATCCATGATGCTATCCTGTTCAGACCCAATTGAAGGGGGTGAGGAGCTTACAGAGCTCTTCATGGAAAGAGAGAAGATGATTTGTGAATCATCTGCGTATGAGAACAAGGACAGCCCTGACTCCTCTGCCAGGGGTCTTACATATAGATTGAATAGTAAGGGGCTGAGGATGGATCCCTGTGGCACTCCTTGGGTGAAAGAGTGGATTTCAGAGCTGGCTAAGGGGAGAAAACTTGGAAGGTGTGGTTGGAGAGAAAGGAAATAAGCCAGTTCAGAGCTGTTCCGCAGATGCCCAGAGATCTGAGAGTTCTGATCAGCACTGCGTGGGACACCGTGTCAAACGCAGCACTCCGATCCAACAAAATGAGTGCCACGGTGTCCCCTTTGTCTAGATGGCGTCGTTTTGTCTCTGTTACCCCTAGAAGCATGGTTTCGGTGGAGAAACCAGGTCTGAAGCCGGATTGAGCTGGTTGGAGAAGATCATGTGTTTCTACAAACTGGGATAGTTGTGTATGGACGTGTTTCTCCAAACCTTTCGACAAAACTGGTTATAAGGAGATCGGACGGTAATTTATGGGTAGATCATGATCCGCAGTTGTCTTTTTGAGGGGCGGGAGAATCATTGCATGTTTCCAATCTGATGGAATATTAGCTTCCTGCAAAGAGGCATTGAGGAGTTCCAGGATCACATTCAGTGTTGATGTTTCCAACATCCGCAGTACGTGAATTTGCAAAGGATCCCTGGGTGACCCTGATTTGATCTATTTATTTTCAGTGTGTCTATGCCTAAAGTGGACCAAGTATCCAAATAATTGGCTGGGGTACTGGAAGGTTCATCCTGATGATCATTTACTGGGGAAGATGTGGATATTGTAGGAGGTGTAAGAGGTAGAGGGGAATTCATGTTTTGTACAAGCACTATGTCCTGATATATGTTATCCACTTTCTGCACAAAAAACGAGGCCAAGGCCTCACATTTCTGTTCGCTAAGTGCAGGTGGACTAGAGTGGGTTTTGGAGCCGGCAAGCTCTTTGACTAAGTTGAAGAGAGTTTTTGATCCGTTAGGAGCATTAGAAATGGTGGTGGAGACAAAGTCTGCTCTAGTAGCTTTACAAAGGGTATGCTAAGCTTTTAAGGCGTCTTTGCATCTAATTTTGGATTCTGGCGAGTAGTTCCTCCTCCACTTTCGTTCAAAAACCTTACAGTTGGATTACTCTTTTTTAAGCGCTTCTGAAAACCATGGTGCTGGGGGCCGGTGGTTATTAGCTCTATTTTAGAGAGCGGCACGCAGGTGTTGATGGCAGTAAGAAGCCATTTTTGCACCGAGGCGGAAAATGTATTTACCGATTGTGTGGGGACAGGCATATGAGAACTGAGCATATCGTTTAGAGCCGTGATATCCAGTTTTTTCCAATTCCTGGTTAGGGATCCCGGGTCGGGGTTCTGTGTTGGAGATACAGGCAAAGTCAGGTTAAACCTTATGAGGAAGGGATCAGACCAGCATGTGGCATGTGTCGGAGAACATTTGATTCCGGTAAGATTGGAGAAAATGGGTTCCAGTAAATGGCCGGCTTCATGTGTGGGCCCGGAGTTGATTAAATTCACATTGAAAGAGGCCAAATCCGAGATCAGATTGAAACTAGTTTTGCAGAAGGGGTTCTCAAGATGAAGGTTTAAGTCTCCCAAGATAGAGAAATTTACAATTTTCATAATCAGGGGCGCTATCAGTTCGGGAAAGGGGGAAGCCCAGGGACCCGGGGGACCCGGGGTCGATAAATGAGAACGCCTGAGAAAGTAAACTTAGAGGAGAGAGTCAACATGAATAGGGCTGCCTCACACTTAGGGAGCATGAGATGGTCAAAATTTCATTGGAGGACCTTTTTAAAAATGATGGCAATACCCCCTCCTGTTTTGTTATTGCGATCCTTCCTAACTATTGTGTAATTTTCAGGTAGAGCGACCGCAATGATCAAACAGTTAATTTTTGTGTTTGGGAAGGGAACGTCAATTGGTGCTTATAAAAGAAACGTTTCTGATGGATGGAGTTATCTGGTAAACATTGGAAGCTTTATTAACTTTCGTGGTTTTAGCAGTTAGAGTGGTGGTGTATCCATACTTGAGACAAGTTTCCTTTTTGCCGTCGAAGTGTAGTACGGTGCACTGAGGGTGCAAGGACGAATTATATGTCTTTAATTGTTCAGATGTATACCGAAGCCTGGGGCTAGATTCAGGCTGCACCTTGCAAGTGTGTCGATAGTCGTAGGGGGATGGACCAGGACTTATGGCCCTAGACTCGGGCCAGGCGCGGATGGGCGCAGACGAGCTTGCCTTAGGTGCGCCTTTGGCGCGCCCACTGTTGCGCGTCTGCCGCGCGTCCGCGACATGGGCATTTTGAGGTCCTGATGTGTGACGAGTCAGGGGGGCGTGTCGCGCTCTGCGGGTCCGCCCTCCACACAAGCAGCAACAGCTGTGGTGGACCGGGGTCGGAGCGAGCAGTGCGAAGTGGTGTTAAGTTAAAAATAAGGTATGATTTCTATCAGAGGCATGCAAGTTTAAAATAGCGCAAGTGAGGAAACTAGTTCCAGCAAGTAACAAAATGCGACCAGTTCTATTATAACGCGACTTACAAGTATCCAGCAGCGCGTCCCTGGCAGCAGCCCTTTTGAGACAAAAGAAAAAAGAAAATTGTAAAGTAGATTCTCCAATAAAAAGTATAAGAAAAGAGGAAGAATAGAGGAGATGGGAATATTCTGAATATAAGAAAAAGACCTAAAGTAGAGGAAAATGGAGATGACAATAAAGGAGTATAGGGAGAGCAAAAGAGAATTCAAAAGTGTTGAATGGGATAGATATAGAGATACTTTATGAGGAACAATATAACTGTCAGGATAGGGAAAAGAAGAAAGGAATAGGAAAAAGAAGTAGATATGAGAAGAAAAATAGACTGGAATATGTGCTGGAGAAAAAAGAGAAGAAAGAGAGAAAAGAGGAGGTAAAGAAAGATGAAGAAAAATAGCCAGAGATGACAGTATATGTCAAGAAGATGACTGTAATACATACCTTTAAAGGGGAGGATGAGGACAACAATAAGGAGTGGCGACAACAAATAGAGACGGCACAACTAACAAAGGAGAAGCCATCATGCCGGGACGCTAGCACGATAAAGGGGGAAACAAATAACTGGAGCGTCCAAAGGGGTATCACTCTCAGAAAGAACTCCAATATGTTTCCACAAATGCATCGCACAGATGCCAGCTGACGGACTGAATCACAAAATGTTTTTTCAATACTTATGTAGTGTGAGCTATGAACAGTTCGGACCCAGGCTCGCACAGCGACAGCTGCGGCCCGTCAGCTCGACTCACAGACGCAGTACTACGAGCCGTCCGCGTCATTGCGTCTATCCCTGCCCTGTTCCGTCGTATGCCACGCCACACCACTCTGATTACGTTCCGACGTTGGCCACACATAGCTACCTGTCGCAGGCGTACTCGCTGTTGGTGTGCAGGTCAGTGGTCTAGTTCTCAACATCTCACTGCCACTCACTGAGGGCAAGTTTGCACACACACCACACTCATCCGGCACATACGGCACAGGCCATGTGACCACCCAAATATAATAGATGGACAACGTCACGTCCTTTATTGCCCGTGCTAACTAGCTGGCGAACGGTCCACGGGTCTCAACCATAAAGACTCCACGAAAAGTTGCACATAAGGTTAGTCGCACCCTCAACTATATGGCCGTCAGCGGCCTACCATCCCCTTGGCGCGGACTACATATGCATAGGGTTACTGCTCCCCAAACTCATGTGCCCATCAGGAGCCTACCTCCACGTGCCACGAACTTGACTTCCACATGCTTAGCGGCACCAAACCCTGAGGTGCTCTCCGCCATTAACGACTCACGACTCAGCGACATGTGTGAGATATGCCAGGCCGCGAGAAGCTCAAGTGGTCTCCACGATTCAGGACTCAGCAACATCTGTCAGACCCGCGAAGAAGCTGATGTGGTCTCCGCCATTCAGGACTCAGCGACATCTGTAAGATCCGCGCACAATGTGATGTGTTGTCCGCCATTCAGGACTCAGGACTCTGCAACACATCTGAGATCGGCGGGGTTTTGAGGGGCACGTGCAGTCCGCCCATTGCTGCACACTTCGATGGCACCAAGTATTTATTTGCTAATCGATGCACAGAGGCGACAGTCTCTCTCTCTCTCTCTCTCTCTCTCTCTCTCTCTCTCTCTCTCTCTCTCTCTCTGTCTCTCACTTCCCTCTCTTCTCTCTCTCTCTTCATTCCTTTCCTTCTATCTCTCTCTCCTTTTCTCACTCCCTTTCTTTCCCTCTCTTTTTCTCTCTAGCTTGTTTTTCCTTCTCTGTTTCTCTCTCTCACTCTTTGCTTTATTTTCCAAGCTCTGTCATCGACATCCGTGGTCCCAACAGGAATCTTCCACCTTGTTGTTTTCTATTAAATTTGTTACATTTATTTATTGGTTTATTTTTTATATATATTAATAAAAAAATAAAATTTTAAAATACTTTATGGGTAATATTCGTTATTAAAAAATAAAGTTTGACAAAAAAAATTATAAACCTCTTCGATTGTTTTCTTAACTGCTGTGTGACTCTTTCTTGTTCTTATTATTGTTATTTGCTGGTATCCACCATGATGTTACATTTTAGAGCACTTATCACGGGAATACTATTGATCTCTCCAGTTTGCACCAACTTCTAAATACTGTATTCGATTTATCTCAACTTTAGTTGCATTAAAGTGGTAATAATGAAAAGCAGAGTAGCCGTTCCCATGCAAATGACACGAGGTGCACCTTTGCGATTTATTCTAAATACTAAAATCCTGTATTAAATTGCACTGAGGTAGTCCCCGCACTTACAGTGCACACACAAAATCAATGAAGAAATCTCATTGTATTTATATTGATTGAGAATGGTGCGTCAGGTGCTGGATCTTGGCGGGATACACTGCTCAGTCCGTATATTGTTCTGCACACAAGCAAATGACATCACAACTTTCACAACTGCAATGCAAAATTAATTCCGGCGATAACCCACGTTACCGCCAAGAATTTTACACTTGCTTTCTGCTGGTGTTGAGCAGGATGACTACCTGCAGCATAAAAGGAAACACAGCCAAGAGCCACACCAGAACACCCACAGGTGCCATAGAGTCAATGAGAATGATACAGGGATACCCATGAGGACCACAAGACTCATCGCAACAACCCCAGGACCACCAACGTCCCCCAAACCCACATCTGAGCAAGGGTGTCCGTGTGGTCATTGTGTTAGCATGATAAGCAAATGCCCTGCAACATCACAGTGTGCTGTCTTCAGCAAACGTTACCAAATAACCTCAGCGTTTGCAGTGACCCTGGACATGTAGCTACGAACACATCCCCCTGCAAGCACAACACACTTGCTGGTCCGGCCTACACAAGTCAGCTCAGAGGTGTGCCTATCCGGCAAGTGAAACGAGGTGTCTCGAACATGTCCGTGTGCAGGAAGTGCGGTATGTGTGTCTCTGTGTTCTGGTGTGGCCTGCCACAAGGGCCGCAGCAAACGATGTTGTGAAATGGCATACACCACCACCAAACGGCACTCTCATGGTGTAGTTCGAATGCCGCACGACATGCCGAAATACGCATTACAATGCTGTGCTGTACGAGTGCACGGGATACAACAGCGCACCGTACAATAGTTTGGGGGCTCGAGGGAAGGAGGAGCAGCTGTTTGGCAGCATAGCACACAATGAACCTGCCCATGTGCCACGTGCTGGGCATCTCATCCATGATGACCACGGTCGCACACATCCCACAACACCCACGACCTGCCTTTGTGCACATCCTATATGAATGCAGCGTGGTTTTCACTTCTATGCTCGTTCTGGCGGGTATCTCCAGAAGTGATGGAGTACACTTCACAGATCAGGGAAACCAAGTTTTCCTGAATAACTTGAAGCTGTGCATCCGCACTCATATGTAGCTCCAACTAATGAACACAAGGACTCTTTTTAGAGCCGCCCTATACCTTACAACTTAGGCCCGCTATTTTAGTGCCACATAACGGCAACTCCCGGACCCTCGTCAAAATGTATTCTCCACACAGCTGTGGTGCAGCGGCCAGACCATCTCACTTTGCAGCACAGAGCTCTCGCTTTGATCCCCGGCTCTACTCACCCATATGGGTGAATAGTTTGCGCTTTACAAATACCATATTGATTTACCTTCGCGCTCCCTATACAACACCACCTAAGCACCATATACAAGTTGGACAGGTGTGGCACAGCGCCCAGAGCGCATGACTTCATAGCATAGAGCACACAGTTTAGGCTCACGGTTTCATCCCCAACACCAGCAGCAGCTCAATTTAACAGCATGACACTCTAGGCAATACCTCACTTAATTTCTGTACCAAGCACTTTTAGACCGGTAGGGGTCAGTAGGTCAACAGCTTTCCCCCGAGTCCGTCAGCAACTCAGTTTACTCCCCCAGTGCCATCAGACCCATAGGAGTGAGTAGTTAGCACTTCAAAAATACCGAATTGATTTGATACGCGCAAATTTACCTTCACACTCCCTCTATAACACCCCCTAAGCACCATACACAAGCTACAATGTTCAAAAGAAAATTTCATCCTAGTAGCTATAACTACATGCTCACTGTAGGAACTGGGGCGGGGTTACCTCTATGCGGGGCCCCCCCGGGGGTTACCTCTATGTCTTCGGCCCACTCAGGGCCCTTGCACAGGCTCAGGGAAGCTGGGGAAAGGCTCCTTCCGTTGGCTCCAGCAGAGGGGAGGGCTGGGCTTCTCTCGGGGCCCTCCGGGGTGCAATGGCCCGGTCGGCGAAGGTCCCGGGTTGTGGAGCTGGGGAGAGAGCGGTCCTCTCTGAGGCGCTCCCGCAGCCGCCAATGGCGTCGCGGCCTGCTGGGGCGCGATGGCAGGGCCCAATCACGGCACGGCGGGGGCGGAGTCTCTTCCGACGCCCCGTCACGTGATGGTGGTTTGAGGCTTTGGGCCTGGTCGGGCCTAACGCGGACTGCAGCAGCGGCTCTCTCCTAGCTCCGAGGGCCGCCGGGAGGATGTCGATGGCCGCAGAGGTCGCACAGCTGGCAGTTGGGCCGCGGCAGTGACGGGAGCCCGCGACAGTGCTTCTGGGCCTCAGCGCCTGGGGAGGGGGGAAATCGCTCCTTCTCTCAGGGCCTGGCGCTGGGCGATTTGGGGTCTTCCACCACCCGCTGAGTACAGCGGCCTAGCCGACAGGGGCACCGGCACAGCGCTAGACCACGCAGCAACAGCTCTGGGCTCTCGGGGGTACAGTGCTTGAAATCCAGGCGGCACTATCAGCTCAGGCAGCCAGCCCTTGGTCAGGGAAGCGCTTGGTGAAACACGATGTGGGGGCACACCCAGCAGTTCGGCAGGGCACAGTGCAAGAGCGCTTATCAGGTCAAGAGGTTGAAGCGTCTCAGGCAGTTCTGTCAGGGGGTTAGCGCAGAGATGGGAGAGCGCTTGGAAGGCAGTCCAGGGCCACCCCGGGGCACAGGTTGAGCAGGGGAATGCGTGAGGGGGGCAGTCCCAGTACCTGGTTGTTCCCCCGAGGGTCCTGGTTAGCGCAGGAAGCTCTTCTTGGAGCTTGTTGGTTCTGGCGCCCTTTGGTTGCAGATTCTTGGTTTCTTGAGGTGGGGGGGGGGGGTCAGTTGAAGGCTTGTCAGCAGGTCACTGCAGATGGTCCCTGGGTTCCCCTCCCGCCGGGCCAGATCAGTGGGCTAGTTCAGGGTTCCTCACTCTACTTGGAAGGCAGCACCTAAGCCCTGTCACTCCCAGTGTCATAGGCCCCTGACTAGGCCCTACCGCCTAAATCTCCTGCGTGGGTCCCCCAGGTCAGTGATGCCCCAACTGCTCTACTCTACTCTGACTGGAAAGTTTCCCTCCCTTTCCTTATATAGCGACAGTTGGAAGTGGCAGTTGGTGTCACCTCCCTTGTTCTAGAAGATTCCAGGAGCTTCCCTCATTCTAGCTATGGGCAGGCTGGCAGGCTGGTATTGCAAAATTGTTTAAGGATTCCAGCCAGCTCCTGGCTACTAGAGTGCGTCTACAAAGACCGCGCTGCAGTAGCAGGGGTCAGTGGCAGCCATGTTAGGGGAAGAGAGCACCTGCACCTTAGCATTGGGAAACAATGGGAAGGTGCCCAGAGACCTAAGGCCAAGAAAAAGTAGGTGGGAAAAATGAGGCCAAGGCGAAAAAAAATAGGGAAAGACCACCCTAGGGCTGACAGGTCTAAATTGCGTCCCCCCCAGCTGAAAGTGGGAGAGCTACCCAACCTCTAGGGAGTTCTCGTCACTAAGGCGGAAAAACCGGGAGAGACCGTCAGCATTGGTGTCGTCAACTCCGGGCCGATGTTCCACCCGAAAGACCATCCCCTGTAGGGAATTGGACCAACTTAGCAACTTGGGATTTTTGCCTCTCATCTGCATGAGCCAGCGAAGGGGTCGGTGGTCGGTTTGAATCAGGAAGTGAGAGCCAAAGAGGTATGGCCTCAACTTCTTCAAGGCCCAGACCACAGCGAATGCTTCTCGCTCGATTGTATTCCATCGCTGTTCCCGAGGGAGGAGTCTTCGGGAGATAAAGGCCACAGGTTGGTCTTGGCCATCGTTGTTGAGTTGCGAAAGCACAGCGCCTACACCGCCTACTCAGAGGCGTCCGTCTGCACAATGAATTCCTTTGTGAAATCTGGTGTTAAAGCACCGGAGCGGTGCACATCGCGTGCTCCAGTGTCTCAAATGCCTCTTGGCAAGCAGCTGTCCAGATCACTTTGCGGAGTATCCAGTGAGGCCGAGGAAAGCTCGGACCTCAGTTTGGGTTTTGGGGGCTCCCAGGTCATGATGGTCTCAATTTTGGCCTGGAAGGGTTGCACCTTACCCCCGCCCACCAATCTGGCCCTTGCTAGCCTTGATGGTGAGGCCAGTACGTTGCAAAGCCTGCAGCACCTCCTGGAGATGCTGCAGATGGTCCTCCCAGGTGCTACTGAAGACAGCTCTGTCATCCAGGTATGCCGCTGAGAAGGACTCCAGGCCAGACAGCACCTGGTTCACCAACCGCTGGAAGGTGGCCGGAGCATTCTTGAGCCCGAAGGGCATTACTCTGAATTGGAAGTGGCCCTCGGGGGAGGAGAACGCTGTCTTCTCCTTCGCTCCATCGGCCATGGCAATCTGCCAGTACCCTGATGTTAAGTCGATGGTGCTGAGGTACTTGGCTGCTCCCAGCCGGTCAATCAGCTCATCTGCCCGTGGGATCGGGTGAGCGTCTGTCTTGGTGACAGAGTTCAATCCCCGATAGTCCACACAGAACCGAAGTTCTGGTGTGGTGCCCGGTGGGGCCGCTTTCGGCACCAGCACAACCGGACTAGCCCACGGGCTGCTGGAAGGTTCGATCACCCCCAGCTCCAGCATTTTGGCCACCTCACCCTGGATGCTGTTCTTCACTTTCACGGACAGCCGGTAAGACTTGGTTTTTACAGGCGGACTGTCCCCTGTCTCCACATCATGGGTACACAGATGTGTAATTCCAGGCGTGAGTTAGAACAACGAGGCGTGCTGCGCCAATACCTGGCGGCAGTCCCCCTGTTGCTCTGGGGTCAAGGATGGGGAGAGGACCACTCCCTCTACCGATCCATCCTTCTCCTGGGCCGCCAGAAAGTCAGGAAGAGGCTCACTCTCCTCCTCCTCGCTCCCATCCGTCACCATGAGGAGAGCAAGCTCTGATCGCTCATGGTGAGGCTTCAGGCGGTTGACGTGGAGCACCCGATGGGGCTGTCGGGGGGTCTTCGAATCCACGACGTAGGTGGTCTGGCCTCGACGCTCCACAATCTTGCACGGACCAGTCTACCGGTCCTGGAGGGCACTAAGCTCCCCAGGCTCCATAACCCACACCTTCTGTCCAGCGTCCAACTCCACCGTCCGAGCGTTGAGGTCATACCACTCCTTCATGACGGCCTGGCTAGCCTCCAAGTTGTCTGAGGCTTCCTTCCACAGCTTGGCCATCTGGCTGCGGAATGCCAGCATGTAGCTGACGACATCACGGGGAAGCTTCTTCGAAGTCTTCTCCCACCCCTCCTTGACAAGGCTGAGGGGCCCCCTAACGGGGTGGCCATAGAGCAGTTCGAAGGGGCTGAACCCGACTCCCTTCTGTGGCACCTCGCTGTATGAAAACAGCAGGCAAGGGAAGAGGATGTCCCATTTCCGCCTCAAGGCCTCTGGCAGGCCCCGGATCATCCCCTTCAAGGTCTTGCTGAAGCGCTCTACGAGCCCGTTAGTCTGGGGGTGGTAAGGAGTGGAGAACCGATAGGTCACTCCGCACTCCTTCCACATGGCCTGCATGTAGGCCGACATGAAGTTTGTGCCCCTATCTGACACCACGACCTTGGGGAATCCCACTCTGGTAAATATCCCCATCAGAGCCCGTGCCACCACAGGTGGAGTGACGGTCCTCAGAGGAATAGCCTGTGGGTACCGAGTGGCGTGGTCCACTAACACCAAGATGAACCGGTGTCCCGCAGAGGTCGGAGGGTCCAACGGCCCAACGATGTCGATTCCGACCCGCTCAAAAAGGGTTCCGACCACCGGGAGCGGTTCCAAAGGGGCCTTCACTTTGGTCCCCGTCTTGCCACTTGCCTGGCAAGTCTTGCAGGTCTTGCAGTAGGTGTCAGAGGCAACTCTCATCCTGGGCCAATAAAAATGCGGGACTAGCCTCGCAAAGGTCTTGTCCTGGCCCAGGTGTCCAGCCAAAGGAATCTCATGCGCCAATTCCAATACGAAGGACCGGTAGCATTGGGGGACCACTAACGCCCTCGAGGATCCATGCACCGGAACCTTAGGCTCACTGTAAAGGAGGCCATCCTCCCAGTACACGTGAAAACTGATGGTCTCCTGATTAATCGCTTGGGCTTCGGCCTGTCATCGCATGCCTTCAAGTGTAGGGCACTCCCTTTGCGCCCGACAGAATTCCTCCCGGGTAGGCCCTCCTTCCACATGCCACTCGGCAAGGGTCGGCAAGTCCCCCACGGGAACAACCTCCACCTCTGCGGACTCCGGGGGTACCTCCGCAGGCTCCCAATCCATCACACGGGGTGTGTTCTCCACTCCATTCTCCTCCAGACCGGCATTGGGTTGGGCCGTTGTCTCAGGCTCCAACCCGGGTTGAGTTTCTTGCTGGGCAGCAATGGACTGCGTGACCACGCAAGTCCACCCTGGTAACCCCAGCATCTCAGTGTGGGCCTTAAACTCCACTTCCTTCCAGGCGGTATGTTCCAGGTCGTTTCCCAGCAGACAGTCCACAGGCAGGGCAGGGCTTATCGCAACTCTCAACGGGCCTTTAACTCCTCCCCACTCAAAGGGAACTTGAGCCACGGGATAGTAGCTCAGATTGCCGTCAGCCAACACGGCCGGATGGAACACATCAGGTACTACCTGCTCAGGGGACACCAGCCGCCTCACTACAGTGGTCATGCTGGCACTTGTGTCCCTCAGAGCCTCCACCTCCTCCCCGTTAACCTTCACCCTCTGCTGGTACTTAGCAGTGTTCGATGGTAAGGACGTCACTGGGACCAACTCTCTGTCCTCAAGTGAAACCAGGGTCAGGCCTGTCCACTCCCCTTCCTTATCTAGGGGCAGCTCCATCCCAAGCGCTACACTAGCCACCCCAGGACTCTTGCCACCTGTGGGGGCTGGGGGTCGTTTGCGACACTGGGCATCTCCCTTTTAGTGTCCAACCTCCCCGCATTCATAGCACCGGACAACTTTTGGCTGCTGACTCTTGTCAGGGTAAGTGGGCTTTGGGTAACTGGACTGAGGTGGGGTACCTACTCCTCCCCCAAACTTTCTAGTTTGTGGGCCTCGTGAGAACTCCTTCTTTTTATCTCCCCCTCTTTCTTCTGGGGGCCGCCCTGTCCGCCTTTCGGGCCATCTCCCCACGGGGGCCTCGTGTGACACCCGGGTGCTGACCCAAGTATCCGCCTCCTCCGCAAGCTCACGGGGATCAGTAAGCTTGCGGTCCACCAGATGTTGGCGCAGCTCCGGAAAACACTTATCCAAGAGGTGCTCTCTCAAAAAAAGATTGTACAGGCCATCATAATCATGCACCTCGCTGCCACGCACCCAACCATCCAGAGCCTTATGGGCATAGTCAAAGAAATCCACCCAATTCTGCGTGGACAGCTTATGGCTGCCACGGAACTTCTGGCGGTACCTTTCGGGGTTGAGGCCAAACTTTTTAATGAGCGCCTCCTTCATGGGGGAATACCTGAACTGGTCTGCCTTATCCAAGTACAGGAGGGTGTCCCTGACGTTGGGAGGTATATAACGATACAGGCCACCTCCCCAGTGTTTCTCGGGCATCCCATGGGCGGTCAAGGCCACTTCATATGCCTCCAACCACCTAGCAATGTCATCCCCCTGTGTGTAGCTCGCTATCACCTCCTTGGGTAACCAAAATCTGGGCTCCTGTTGAGCCCCTTGTACGCTGCCACCATTGGGACTTCCTGGCGCACCAAATTGCAATTCTCGCAGCTCCATTTCTTTAAGCTGGAGCTCGTGCGCCAACGTCCTTTCCACCATTGCTAATTTCTTTTCCTCCAAAGCAAGCTTTTTTTCTTCCCTTTCTCTCTCCCTCTCGTGCTCTAGCTTTTCAAGCTCCCACTTCAATCGCCTCTCCTCCCTCCTGTCCACATACTCCTGCGACAACGCACTCCCCCCAGATACACTACTCCCTGCCCCGGAACGTCTTCCTGGCAACACATTGTCGGACATATCAATATTGAGCAGGCCTGGTTCTTCTGGAGTGCCCGCCTTCCCTTGTGTGACCTGTCCCTCCTGTTCACCATCCCCTCTCTCCCCTGGGTGAGCCCTTACCCATGCCCTCAAGGCGGTACGGAGTTCTTCCTTTGCGGCTCTCCGCCCAACCGGCACCCCCATCCCCTGACAAAATTCCCTAAGCTGCACCACTGTGTACTCCTCCAGATCGGCTAGCTGGAACTCCATTTTGCCAGGTAGGGACCCAGATAAAATCAAGGAAAGATGCTAGGACGTGGGTACAATACTGGGTCAACACAGGTCTCTACACACTCTACAGGCTAGACAGTGGGGGGGGTCAATTAGCTTGTAGGCACAATAGGTGTCCAGTCTAATTGCAGCGCACTCTGTCCCACTGGAGGGTGCTGTATAGTCACAGGTCCTGGATCCCACCGCTCAGCACCAAATGTAGGAACTGGGGTCACCAGTTCCCCGGGGGTAGCCTGGCACGAGCAGGTAGGCACCCGAAGGCTCAGGTGTTAAATGACTACACAGCACACGCATCCACTGAGACAATAACTGCACACGCAATGACTGAGACCAGGCCAGTATGCTGGATTCAAATCAATAAGTTATTTATATGAGATTAGCATCAGGGTGATCAAAGATTCACAGGAGTATAACTTATTAGCTTCTCTTAAAAACACACGGGCTTCATCACTCAGTAATAAATACTAAAAGGAATAAATATTAAATATTAGATATCTGTAGACATTTCACTCAACTTCTCACCAAGCAAGGGTGAGCATTTCCTAAGACCCATTAGCAGGAATAACCAGGCTATTAGCCAGAAGTAAACAGTTCATTTAGCAAGAATAAACATTTTACCAGTACATTTCATTAGGGGAATTCCAGAATCACTACAGCATTAACTCTTTATGCATTTCATTCGAAGAACAACCGCTGTATTACTTAGCAGTAACATTTCCGAGCCGCAGGAATAAACAGTACCTTGAATGAGGGTAAAACATTTCATAAAACAGTTCCTTAGGCCAGACTATTCATTGTAGGAAGCGGAAAGAACCCTTCAATTGACCAGGACACATCAGCTAATATCATCCCCTCTAGCAAGGGGTGGTACTAGTTTTTATTGTGCAGTCACGGAGCTCTCCACGAGGGTTGACCAACTAACCCAGGGCACCTGCCCAGTTCATAAGCCCTAAGGTCACCCCGGCAGGCTCTTGCGGGGAGGGGCGATCTCGGGGCCCCCCCCGGGGGTTACCTCTATGTCTTTGGCCCGCTCAGGGCCCTTGCGCAGGCTCAGGGAAGCTGGGGAAAGGCTCCTTCCGTTGGCTCCAGCAGAGGGGAGGGCCCGGGCTTCTCTCGGGGCCCTCCGGGGTGCAATGGCCCGGTCGGCGAAGTTCCCGGGTAGTGGAGCCGGGGAGAGAGCGGTCCTCTTTGAGGCGCTCCCGCAGCCGCCAATGGCGGAAGAGACTCCGCCCCCGCCGTGCTGTGATTGGGCCCTGCCGTCGCGCCCCCGCGGGTCTCTTCCGACACCCCAGTCACGTGATGGTGGTTTGAGGCTTTGGGCCTGGTTGGGACTGCAGCGGCGGCACTCTCCTAGCTCCGAGGGCCGCCGGGAGGATGTCTATGGCCGCAGAGGTCGCACAGCTGGCAGTGGGGCCGCGGAGGTGACGGGAGCCCGTGACAGCGCTTCTGGGCCTCAGCGCCTGGGGGGGGGGGGGAATCGCCACAAGACAGGTCGGCGCTCCTTCTCTCAGGGCCTGGCGCTGGGTGATACGGGGTCTTCCACCACCCGGTGAGTACAGCGGCCTAGCCGACAGGGGCACCGGCACAGCGCTAGACCGCGCGGCAACAGTTCTGGGCTCTCGGGGGCACAGCGCTTGAAATCCAGGCGGCACTATCAGCTCAGGCAGCCAGCCCTTGGTCAGGGAAGCGCTTGGTCAAACACGATGTGGGGGCACACCCAGCAGTTCGGCCGGGCACAGTGTAAGAGCGCTTATCAGGTCAGGAGGTTGAAGCGTCTCAGGCAGTTCAGTCAGGGGGGTTAGTGCAGAGATGGGAGAGCGCTTAGAAGGCAGTCCAGGGCCACCTCGGGGCACAGGTTAAGCAGGGGAATGCGTGAGGGGGCAGTCCCAGTACCTGGTTGTTCGCCCGAGGGTCCTGGTTAGCGCAGGAAGCTCTTCTTGGCGCTTGTTGGTTCTGGCGCCCTTTGGTTGCAGATTCTTGGTTTCTTGAGGTGGGGGGGGGGGGTCAGTTGAAGGCTTGTCAGCAGGTCACTGCAGATGGTCCCTGGGTTCCCCTCCCGCCGGGCCAGATCAGTGGGCTAGTTCAGGGTTCCTCACTCTACTTGGAAGGCAGCACCTAAGCCCTGTCACTCCCAGTGTCATAGGCCCCTGACTAGGCCCTACCGCCTAAATCTCCTGCGTGGGTCCCCCAGGTCAGTGATGCCCCAACTGCTCTACTCTACTCTGACTGGAAAGTTTCCCTCCCTTTCCTTATATAGCGACAGTTGGCAGTGGCAGTTGGTGTCACCTCCCTTGTTCTAGAAGATTCCAGGAGCTTCCCTCATTCTAGCTATGGGCAGGCTGGCAGGTTGGTATTGCAAAATTGTTTAAGGATTCCAGCCAGCTCCTGGCTACTAGAGTGCGTCTACAAAGACCGCGCTGCAGTAGCAGGGGTCAGTGGCAGCCATGTTAGGGGAAGAGAGCACCTGCACCTTAGCATTGGGAAACAATGGGAAGGTGCCCAGAGACCTAAGGCCAACAAAAAGTAGGTGGGAAAAATGAGGCCAAGGCGAAAAAAAATAGGGAAAGACCACCCTATGGCTGACAGGTGGAGAAGTGTGGCTCAATGGTTAGAGCGGCAGACCCTGAGTGGAGAAGTGTGGCTCAATGGTTAGAGCGGCAGACCCTGATGCAGAGGTCTAGCCTGGGACCAGGGTTCAATTCCCCGCCTCGGCGGGTCTTGGGCTCAAAATTCCACGGACCTGATAATTCTCGCCTCGGTGCCTATTCCAATCATGGAGTCCCACTCTGCAACTCTGGGCAATAGCTTGCTTAATCTCCACAACGGCCCCCACAACGCTAAGGATGCCTGGCCTCTACCTTGGGGGTCGCCAGGAGTGGACACCTCACAGGGAAAGCCAGGATGGGTTCCACAGCGGTATTCGTACAAGCGCCTTGAGACCCTTGTGGGTGAGTGGTGCGCTATACAAGTATCAATTTACAGGTTTAACACTCACCCTACTTAGACAGGTATGGCACAGCGTCTAGAGTACATGACTTCACAGCATATGACACACAGTTTGGGCTCACGCTTTCATTCCCTAGTCTGGCAGCAGCTCAGCTTAGCAGCATGAGACTATAGACAGTACCTCAAATATTTACCGTACCCCAGGAATTTCAGAGCAGTAAGAGTCAGTAGTTCATCCTACTAGATATAAACACATGCTGACAATAATTCCACAGGTGTACTGCACAGGTCAGTGCACATAACTTCACAGCATAACACACACAATTTGGATCACGCTTTAATCCCTGAGTCCCGCACCAGCTCACCTTAGCAGCATCAGACTCTACGCAATACCTCACTTAATTTCGGTAGCCCAGTACTTTCAGACCAGTAGGTATGAGTAGTTCGCTTCGCACCCCCTGTATAGCACAGCCCACAGAGGTTACAGTGATCCTACCCTCCTCTTTCCTATGTTTTCTTTCCCTTTTATCCCCTTAGTCGCTTCAACAGAATCACAAAATGGCGGCCAATACTTCCTAGTTCCATGAGACTGTAGACAATACCTCACATATTTTCCGTACCACATGCTGACACTACTTCCACACCTGTACTGTAGCGGCCAGGGCACATGACTTCACAGCATAAGACACACAGTTTGGGCTAACGCTTTAATCCCCGAGTCGCGCACCAGCTCACCTTAGCAACATCACCCTCTAGGCCAGCGGTTCCCAAACTGTGCGCCGCAACTCCCTGGTGCGCCGTGAAAACTTGCCAGGGGCGCCAGGAACAGATAAGCACACAGTTTGGGAATCAGTAATAAATAGTATGGCATCTGTGAATTCAACACTGCTCCGTGTGATCAGGCCTGCAGTGGTTGCCCTAGGCCATAAGAGGGCAGTGCAACCTCACTTTCAAGGCATCTTGTTTAATTACAACGTTTTGTATATTTACCAGCTTAGCTGATGTCTTCATCGCCCCTGTGCAAAGAATGCCGAATGCAAGGAGAGAGAGAGGCCTTGGAAGAGGGCGCAGTTGCACATTCTTATGAAATGTCTGAATACAAGATAATAATATCCTATTCATGTGTGCTGCGGATATGCAGACCACTGAACGCAGTGCGGTTAATTCAGGTTCATGGCATGCATCCCCCCCCTTGAAAGCGAGCACCGGACCTGCCACTTTCTGCCAAGACAGAAACAACACACAATTAAATAATAATTAACTCCCTGCTCTGATAGCCAGAGAATAACACCCATTTTCTATTGTCTGGATCCAGTAATCAGTTCAACAATAGCATAAACTAAACTAAACTAAAATTATGGTGGTGCTTAGCAGATAGGGAAGTACATCCCATGTGTACTGTATACTCTTTTTTTACTTGCGCACGAAAACCATTATAATTCAAGATATGTGGGTAACACTTCCAAGCCCTTACAGCTGGTCCTGTGTGGCACTTGAAAGCTAAGAGCGGCCTTGAGCTGGCATAGCTGAGAAATTAGAGATATTTTCCTAATCATATCTATTGGGGTTTTACCACGCTCAGCTGTGAGTGTTTGTGAAGGTGTGGGGGTGTTTGAGATGACTATGTTGTGTCCGCTGTTCTCTTTCCTGCCAATGAAAACAAAATACCATTTGGTCAGTTTGCTTATCTTCAAAAATTAAGGCAACCTTCTTACGCTCCCTCCCCACTCTTTCAAATATTCACCACTATGTAAAACTTTTGGAAAGTGGTAGCACACGTGTGCTCATAAACACCTACTCATCTATAGTAAAATACGCTTACACGTGTGACTCACGAATCAGCACGAGTCCATCAACACAGCTCGAGAATACATTTAAAAGAGATCTCAAATTATATTTGCTGTTTGAAGCATGAACAGATCATAAAGGTTATAAAAATACCAATTTTGGTTGTGGTGGTTTTTTTTTTGGACCAGCTGGGACTTAAAAATACCGGTGGTGCTGGTAGAAAACTGGTCAGGTGGCAAACGTAACTGGCTCGTTTATTTACTGTTGGGGTTTTTGTGTACATGTCACTTCAGCACAGTCTGTCTGTGATGCAGAACCCCCTGTGTTTTTAAACAACCATTGGATGTCTGGTAATCAAGTGACCAACCACCGAGCAAAAGAGGAGAAAAATAGAAGTACTCCAGAGGCCGGGCTTACATCCCCGCCACCCGTAAAATAAAATGACATAATGGGGAGCCGCGGACAAAATGCCACTAAATAAAGGGAGCCACGAGTCAAAAAAGTTTGGGGACCACTGCCCTAGGCAATACCTCACTTAATTTCCGTAGCCCAGCACTTTCACACCTGTAGGGGTGAATACTTTGCTTCGCACCCCCTCTATAGCACACACTAAATACCCCACAAAGGTTACAGTGCTCCTACCCTACTCTTTCCCACTTTTTAACCTATTTTCCCCTTACTCGCTTTAACGGAATCACAAAATGGCGGCCAACACGTTCTAGTTGCAACAGCTCGCACTGCTCGCAGCCAATCAGCAGAAAGCTCGTGCTACTAGGGAAACAACCTTTACAACGCAACTTTTACAACGCAACTTTTACAACGCAACTTTTACAACGCACTACCATTAAAACAACACTTTTACAATGCAACATCCATTACATTGCATGCCATTACAACGCAACCATTACAACGCATGACACTACAACGCATACCATTACAACGCATACCATTACAACGCATAACATTACAACACATAGTAACCTTACACTATCCAACACTTACCCTACTGTTGCACCCCCTGGAGTTAGAATAGTAATTTTTACCCCTACACTATTCAATACTTACCATACATGCAATGTAATGTTATGCGTAGTAATGGTATGCGTTATAAAGGTAGTATGCATTGTAATGGAATGCGTTGTAAAGGTAGTTTTTAAAAATTCGTTGTAATGGCATGCGTTGTAATGGAATGCATTGTAATGGATATTGCATTGTAAAAAATGCGTTGTGAAGGTATGCGTTGTAAAAGTATGCGTTGTAACGTCATACATTCGTGCTAGTAACGCCTCAGCCAATCAGATGGCAGAATTCCCAAATATCGGTATCTGTAAATTTCAATATTTCTCAAAAACTATTGAACGATTTACACCAAATAAAGAAACGCGTGCTTTCTAGACCAAGACCCTTCCCCCTGCCAAATTTGGGATAATTCCGTTCACCCGTTCGATCTGTAGCCTTGTCTAAAGTTTCTTATGAAAATTAACATGGCGAAAACATGTTTTGGGACCCCCTTTTTTCTCAGCCCCCCCTTGACGAATCACCCCCAAACTTTCAACATAGGAGCTGATAACAAAGAATTAGTTTTGAAAATTTCGCGAACATTCGTCAATCGGTGCCAAAGTTATTGGGAATTGAATGTTGCCATTTTCCTATGGTAACTAGGTCCTAACTATAACTACCTACTGGCGACCGCCAGTAGGTAATATCCACATATATCCACAAAGAAAGATTGCCCCTGTGAGCCGACCTCTTGGAGAGTACCTTTTCCAGAAACAAGGGCAGCAGCCAGGTAAGCTTCAAGCATTTATTCACAGGTGAGGGCTTTACGCGTTTTGAACTGGAAGTCCTTGATCACAAGCCATTCTCGAACAGGACTTATGCCAACTAATGTCGAACCACTGCGTGATTTGAATCTTAAAGGTCTCGCCCAGTGGACGTGACTTCTTGCCCATGTGGGGTCGGTAAGCCTTCTGGAATCTGCAGTTAAACAAAATTTTTTTTTTTTAAACGTGGGTCTTGAAGTGTCCAGTACATCAGAGTTCATAAAAAAACAAAGTGGGCTGAAAAATTTTCATGAAACTGAACCGCTGATGTACTGGACACGTCAACACCCACAGTTTTTTAAATAATTTTTTTAACCGATAAAAAGCGATGTGTGACTGGCTCACGTGGTTAAGGAGATTTCGCACCCAGCTGCCCCAGCAGTCATACCCGTCCCACTGAGATTTGAGAGGGTTGGAGGCAGGGACGACAGGACAGTAATGACGTGGAGACCACAAATCTCATCTGCTGTTAGAAGTGGGGCATTTCCTTTGGCGCCTCCCCTCCCTGCAACAATGGCTTCTGTATGCGTTGCAGTCATTTCAGCAGTTTGGCCAGGGCTCCCGTGTAAAGGGTGTTGCCGTAGTCCAGCCTGCTGCTGACGAGGGCCTGGGTGACCGTTCTTCTTGTTTCGGTTGAGATCCACCTGTAGATCTTTTGGAGCATGCGGAGGGTGTTCAAGCAGGCGGATGAGACGGCGTTGACTTGCTTGGTAATGGAGAGTGTTGAGTCAAGGATGACCCCCAGGTTGCGTGCGTGATCGGTGGGTGTTGGTGCTGCTCCCAGGGTGGATATTGAGATACTAAGCTCAGTCAAACAAGGGGTACGTGTACGCACCCACAGAATGATTTTCCTTCCATTGAAGAGGTTTGAGCGTCCTTTTGAAGGGCGTTTGGAGTCTTGGAGCACTATAGTCATGTGTGAAGAGTACGCTTAGCGCTTGCACGCTTAGGCGCTTGGAGTCTTGGGACGCTAAAGCCATGCGTGAAGAGTGCGTAATGATAGGTTAGGAAATGTGCGTTTGGGCGTGTGCGCTGGTGATAAAGGCGCTTTTCTTTGTCAGTCTGTGCATACTGGGCACACTCGTTCACAGCAGCCATGAGTCTCTGTCCATCCTCGGCCAACGACACTACTCTCCTGGCTGCAGTGATTGCCCACGCGAGGCCTGCGGGGGCTCTCTCCTGCGTCTTGCCTCACTCAGGCGGCCACCTGAAGAACCAATCTGCGCCCTGTTTCTAAACCGGGGCCACCTAGGGCCCACAGGGCACAGGGTCAAGACTGATTTGCATATGGCTGGGTATCAACTGGGGTGGCGAAGTGGACAAAAGAACGATGGATTTAACCCAGATCTGTGACTGGAGGTGAATGTATGATTTATTCTGCATTCCGTCCATCGTGTGTTGCCGCAGAACACGGCCTAGTAATCTCCAGAATCCCTCAGGAAGGCAGAGAAGGTCTGTCAGTCACTTTCAAAAGAACTGCACTGGCCTTGCGTGTGCCTCAACCTGGCAGTGGAAAGAGGTGCAGGACGCTGCCAAGGCTTGATCGGAGAAGTACAATAAATTGAGAAGTCTTAGAGAAAAATCTGATTTGTGGCAAGTAATGCCATCATCAATATTTCCCTGAAGCAAGCGTCTTTGAATTTTTCCTGGAGCTAGTAAGCCAATTTACGTCAAGCAGGTTCTAGGACGTCATCGCCGGGGGCAGGGGCTCTGCATATGGGTGATCGGTCGTTCCAGAGGGACAGAACCAATCTGCGTTCCATTCGAGGAGGCGTTTAAAGATCCGGTCATGGTGCTGATACCAGGACACCATCGCTTCTTATGGCAAGGGTTTAATGCAGAATAATTTAATTTAAAATGTTCCTAGTGCACTGAAACTGGTTTGAAAGATAGCAGCTTAGGAAAGGTGAGCCAAGAATGAAGGCTGAAAGGTGGGCGGGGCCGTTGAAGGACGAGGCTCTCGCGAGAGTTTATTTATTTCATGTCTAAAGCGCGCTGTCACCTAAAAGGCATCCTGGCGCTGGCGGACACATAACAAAGGGGGGGCCAAACTGATGACAAACTAGAGCTTCGGGAATAGCCATGTTTTTAAGCTCCTCCTAAATAGAAGGAGGTCAGGGTAACAAATAAAGAGTTGACTCCTGCAGGGCACACACTCTAAAACTGTGCGTTTGTGCCATAAGCCAGCTGCATAGGTAACTCACTGGCATAGAGGCATTGGAATTGGAATTGGAATTGGAAACGGATTTGTAGAGCGCGTAGCTACCCTAGGGCGTCCCAGCGCTGTCGATCGACCTAAGTTTCCAGAGGGGGAGGAAGACTAAGGGAATAGCCATGGCATGCAACAGAGAAAACAAAAACATTTTCACATTTAACTTAACTTACCAGTCATGCAAACATGAGAAGGGCTGGTTCCATTCTAGCATGTTTTTATTGATGCCCAGAAGGAGTGGACTGTGGGACATGCATGAAAGGCAGCGTGAATTCACATGAGACAAGCATGCACAGGGCTTTGCCTTTGCTAACTAGAACTCTGCCACCATTTCCAATGCTGTCCACAATGAGGCGCTGTTTCACAGTGACAGCAGCCCCTGAACACAAGCAGGGCACCATGCCCTGGGGTCTGGCAGGGGGAGGCCAGCAAAGCCTGTCACTGACCAGAGGCCCATTGCCATGCTGTATGTGAGAATCAGGCCGCGAATCTGTGCTGGGTCAGGGGGGGTCACTGCAGGCCCTGAGCACAGCAGGAGCCGAGCTGCCCCCTGCAGCGAGAGGGACAGGCCCCTCAGGCTGCCTGCAGGGGGTAGGGGGCTCTAAAGTCCAAAATTACGGACAAGAGGCCCAAATGACAGACAGTCCGTGAAATGTGCGGGTGATTGGCCACCCTATTCCCACCTGGAAACTCTCCCGTCCTTCTCTTGCCCCCTCCCTTCCCGTGAGGCCTCCTGAGCCCCAGGCCTGTGACCCCCCATGAGCCCTGCACCCGCCGCCCGAGGCGTCTCTCGATGGCAGAGGGGGTCTCCCCAGGAGCCTCCAGCGCGGGAGGGCCCAGGCTCCATGACCCGCCCCGGCCCCTCCAGGAGCGCACGAGGGGCCACAATCCTCCTTCAGGGTATTTTAAAATGCCCTGGCGAGATCTTAACCCAGCTCCAACCTGACTTTCAGACACGCCTCCTCGCACAGAGGGGGGTCACACATATCTTTAGAAGCCCCCCCCACACCAAAGGAGACACAATGTTTGCAGGCTCTCTTACAATTTTACCATAATATTGAGAAGTCAACGCCCAGCGTCCGAGGCAGAGACACTCTCCTCTTGGGGGTGCACCCATGGGCTGGAGGCCAGAGCCGTGCCAGGGCCGTGTCTGCCCGCCCTCCCGGGCAGAGCTCAGGGCAGCCCCGCTGCTGCCCCTCCGGATGCAGCAGAGTTTGTGCTCCATCGAAGGCTGCAGCTCCGCCGCCTCTCCACTGGAGGGCGCTCGCTGCACGCTCACAGGGGCACCTCGGCCTCCTCCCCGGGCTTTGGGAGGATGAAATGCTGCGCAGTGAGCGCCGACGGGTCACGCTGTTCACCAGCTCTCCTCCTCTCACCACTCTGGTATGTTTGTTGCCTCCAGACTCTACCGGAGGGGGGCGCTCTCAGTCCCGGGTTGAGGGTCGCGTGTCTCCGGGTTTATTTTATTTATTTTATTTTATTTATGCATTTTTATATAGCGCGGACTTTACCCGAAGGCGTCAGAGCGCTTCACATTAGGAACAGACATGAAACATAATGAGAAACATTACACAAGAACAGATTGCAAAAACATACGTTACTTACATAAGGTAATAGTGACAATTGTGAGCAACCAAAATACATGAGGTAGTAAAAACTGTGAGCAAACAAAATACATGAGGTTGAACCGGGTGAACCCAATCTCAAGGGATGAGTTCTGGTTTGGGGTCAGTGCCTGGGTTTGAGGACGGCAGCGGACACCGAGGACAGGTTTGAGGCGTTGACTCAGTGAGGGCGGGGTTCCTCTTCACCACTGAGTCCATGCTTGCTGACCCCAAGTCCCATCTGTGAGGACCGCGTCCAGCCTCGGTTATGTAGTGCAGATGTTTGGGGCAGGGTCCGACTTTGAGTACTTAGTTCAGATTAGAAGACCAGAGCCTGGCTTTGAATCTAGTACAAGTTTGATGGATGGGGTCAAGCTTCACCTTCTTCACCTGATATCACCTGACATCGGTGGGCATCCGCCTATCATCTTCCGGGCTAGTGACCCAGACTCTGTCCCCTCTGCTTTCAGGTTCTACAGATCTCCGATCCACCCTTGGATCCACCCGGACACTTTTCTCCTGGTCGCCTGCTGCACTTCTTTGCAGCTCTCCATTGAAATCAATGACGAAACCCGACACAAAAAGACACCTGTGCACCCGGCTTCCCTGGGTGAGGTAACTCTAGTACTCCGGTGCTCCCGTGGGTGTTGACTCTAGAACCTCCTAGTTATAAAGGGGTTTGCTCCAAGTCCTCTTCTAAGTGTCTTTAATCTTTGAATTTCCAAACACGACTTTCCCCATAGAAGTTAAGGGTGATTCGCGGCTGTGTATAGACACTGCACGTGTCCCCCGTGGGTCCCATGTGTCACTACCTTGGGTGGTTCCTGGTGGCCCCAGCGGTTCTAAAGGCTTTAGGACTTGTCTCTATGACAATCGTGGTTCTTATACCACTTTCTTCATATATGGTTTGGTACGCCCCTAGGGCTCAACGTATATTGTGCTAATTTACTGTGTGCTTTTAATTTTTCCTTATGTACTTTTGCCTCTAGCCTCATAAAGAGACTAGAGGGATGTGTTTTAGAATAAAGACATATATTATATATATATACCTAGTGGGGTTCTCCTTTCATTTGGTCATTCAGGAGGTTATGATCTGGTAAAACAAGCTGCTTTACATTCCTTCAAGACTTAGCCTGAAGGCTGCTCTCCACAGCTACCACTAGGATAGCTTTCTATAAAGGTTGTCTTTAAACCTACCATCAATAAGGGGTCATTTGGACTGGTGCAAGGTGCCCACTAGAATAGTGAACAGCAGATGCCAGGCCAACTTCTCACAATCGTTGACTGTACAAAGTAACCGCTGGCTGTCGGAGTCACGTGACCCGGATGTTAGCGGATTCCAAACTCCTGTCATTCTCTGAGACAAAATGATGGCCAACACACCACCCAGGGTGAACCCCTCCTTCCAGGTCACTCTGACATTGTTTCGGGGCCTGCACGTTTTTGTGATATCCTGATGCATTCGGAGTGTTGAAGTCTTGTCTCAGTTCCCATGTAACTAATTCGACTAACACATCTGGAATCAATCATTCATAGGTATATGTTTCAGGACTGGAGGCCGTGTCCATAAAGACTTTTACCCCAACACCGCCTGCCTTTATTCTTAATGCAGCCAGACTTAAATAGCAAAAAAAAAAAATAACCTCACTTGTCTTTCAGTATTTTACACCTCATAGGACACAAGATGTTTCCCACTTGGATAAACCAATGAGCTGTGAATTCTGCTAGGTTAAGACATCCCCCATGCCCTCTGCCACCCCCTTTGTCACTAGCTGTATCCAGAGTGAGGCAACACACATCAGAGGAGACTATTGTAATGTGAATCAATCAATCAATCATTTGTAGAGTGCACTAATCACCTGTGAGGGTCTCAAGGCGCTGGGGAGGGGGCGGGGTGTTGCTACTGCTCGAACAGCCAGGTCTAGAGAGGTCTCCTGAAGGTCAGCAGGTCCTGGGTCTGTCGCAGGTGGGTGGGTGGTTGTTCCATGTCTTGGCGGCGAGGTGGGAGAATGATCTGCTGCCAGAGGTCGTTCTTCGGATGCGAGGGACGGTGGCGAGGGCGAGGTCAGCGGAGTGGAGTTGGTGGTTCGGGGTGTGGAAGCGGAGTCATGTGTTTGGTTATGCTGGTCCGGCGCTGTGGAGTGCTTTGTGTGCGTGGGTGAGGCACTTGAAGTTGATCCTCTTGTTGACAGGGAGCCAGTGCAAGTCTCTCAGGTGGGCTGTGATGTGGATGTGGCGGGGGATGTCAAGGATGAGGTGTGAGGAGGCGTTCTGTATGTGTTGTAGTCTTTTCTGGAGTTTGGCTGTGGTTTCTTCATAGAGGGTGTTTCCGTAGTCCAGTCTGCTGCTGACGAGGGCCTGGGTGACCAGTCCTTCTGGGTTCCGGTGTGGATCCATCTGTAGATCTTGCGAAGCATGCAGAGGGTGTTGAAGCAGGAGACAACTTTGATGTGCTGGGTCATTGAGAGCGATGACACCAGGATGAAACCCAAGTTGCGTGCATGGTCGGTGGGTGTTGGTGCAGCTCCCAGTGTGGCCAGCCACAAGGAGTTGTCCCAAGCGGGGGTGGGGGGGAGAGGGGGGTGGAGCCGAGGATGAGGTCCTCTGTCTTGTCAGCGTTTAGTTTCAGGCGGCTGTTCTTCATCCATTCGGCAACAGACTTCATTCCTTCATGGATGTTGGTTTTATTAGCTGGGTTGTCGTCGGTGTAAGAGACAATGTTGAGGTGGTGCAATCCAACGATGTTGGCGAGCTGTGCCATGTAGATGTTGAAAAGGGTTGGGCTGAGGGAAGATCCTTTGTGGCTTAAGATCTGAATGGGGGGAGGCGGACCCTCTGGGTTCTGTCGGTGAGGAAGGAGGTGATCCAGTCCAGGGCTTTGTTGTGGATTCCTGCATCGTGGAGGTGTGTACGTAGGGTGTGGTGGCATACGGTGTCAAAGGCAGTTTGAGAGGTCCAGGAGGATGAGGGCCGGAAATTCTTAAGGCCGTTCTTTACGGGCCGTCTCAGGCCCACCGGCAAGGCTCCTGGGCCGGGGCCGCTCCAGCCACTCACGTCGCCCGCCTCGGGGGCGCGCCTGCCTTGTCCAAAGCAAGCGCGGCGCCCGGGGGCGGGGCGGAGGAGCTCCCCGATCACGTGGGGCAGGACAGCTTGGCTTCGGGCCTACCGCGGCCTGACGTGCAGGATACGGCGGCCCTCTCCTCACACACGGGGGCCGCCGAGGGGGCAGTAGAAGCCAGTGACGGTCGCCACGCAATGGCTGGGCTGCCGCGCTTCAGGGGAGTCGCGTGGGCGGCGTGAACGCCACGATGGGCGCCAGGCCTCGGCAGGTGCCTCAGGCGGCACACACTGCCCCGGTCTGCGGCGGTGAGTGGGGGCAATAACAGCGCCTTGCGGAGGTTGTTTCCAGGCGCTGCAGCCCTTCACAGGGAGGCCAAATCAGTCGGCTCAGGTGAGCGCTTGGGGGCACTGCAGGCCGGATGGTTTTTCTGAGGAGAAAAGCGCCTCAGGAGTACAGCGCCTCACCGGGGTCTATGATTATGAGAACAACAGTGGTCCCATGCAACATTAATCAAATTTACAGATAAATACAGACACAATGGAACCTGTATTTGAATGACTTGTCCAGCCGGACAGTGGTCACAATCATTTAATAGATTCAACTGGGTAAATAGAGAATATCCTTCGACACTCTCACGTCGTGGGGTACAAGCCTGTACCACATTCAACCACACACAACACTTTAGTACATTCAAAGTGCACAGAAAGGGCTTTTAGGCAAAAAAAGCAAAGTTGTTCTTTAAATCATAATACGAACAAGTATTTCCAAATTGCGCCATTACAACGATATGGTACATATTATATACACATAGTATATGGCACACAATTATGTCGACGGCGTTTCGATCCCACTTTTTAGATCAAAGGGATCATCATCAGGACTTTTTAATTAGTGCCTAATACTTTCAAGCCTCTAGAACCATGCGATAACGTGGGATACGGTCAGATTGTAAGGTAGCCGCGGTGGGGGCCAACCATGCTGGAGTAGACCGGTACCGGTTTAGTCGGTATCAAGGCAGTCTCGACAATGCGAGCTGGATAAGGCAAGCCTTATCCAGGGAGTCTCGACAATGCGTTTTTTTGTTTTTTTGCGAGCGGAGCTGATTTTACGCCCATGCTTAGCCAGGACGCCGACTGGCAACAGTGTGCTTTACAAGTATACACATTACACATATACAGATATGGAACAGCAGGATTTCACGGCCCCCAAGAGCCGTCAGCATCCAAGAGGACTTTATCCCCAACCAGTAGTGCACCAGGAGGTGCATTTTCAGAGAGGTGGAGAAAGGGGGCGTGACCTTCAAAGACCTCTCAGCAATCCTGCTGTTTGGGACTTACTGGAGGCAACATAGGAGGTTGTTGGCCCCCAAGGACCCTCAGCAGCAAAGTGGACTTTATCGCCAACCAATAGTGGACCAGGAGGTGTGTTTGCAGAGTGGTGGAGGAAGGGGGTATGGTCTCTGATGACCTCTCAGCAATCCCGCTGTGTGGCACTTACTGGAGGTAACAGGAAGGGTAGTTTGCCCCTAGGGACCCTCAGGAGTCATGGGGACTTCGTTCCACAACTAGTGGTGTGCCAGTATGAGCGTTTGCGGAGTGGTGGAGAGTGATGGTGAAAGGGGGCGGCCCCTTTGGCGACTTGCTGAGCTGCTTTTTTTTGTTTTATTTTATTAGCGGAGGCGGGCGTCGTGGCTCCCCCTTCCCTGGACCGAATTCAGCCTGGGGATCCCTCCCCATGGGCCAAGCCTTTTTTAAAATTATTTTTTATTTAGGGTAGGGGGCTGTGCCGCCCCTCTCCATGGCCTGATTTTGGCCGTGGGGTCCTCATCCCCTGGGGCCCAGCCTATTTGAAATAGAGGAGGCGGGACACGCAGCCCCACCTTGAGCCAATTTTGGCCCTGGGGACTCCATCAACTGGGGTCTAGCCTTTTTTAAATTCTTGAAACACTTTCATGGTAGCTACGTCACGTGGCCCCCTCCCCAGGCCAATTTTGGCCCTGGTGACCCCGTCCCCTTGGGCCTTGCCTCTCTGAAATGGTGGAGGGGGCCATGTGTGACCCTTCTTTGGCTGATTTCAGCCACAGGGTTCCCATCCTAGAAGCCCGGCCTCTATCATGGTTGCCCTAATCCCACTCTCATCTGTTGGGGACCCCCGGGAGCCTCAAGGCCCGCATGGTCCCTGGCAGCTCCCCACCTCTTGCAGGAGCCGGCATTGCGTTTAGTGGTAACGTTCCTGCCAAGCCACAGCAAACAGCTGTGTTTCTGGGGGTGGGCACCCTGAGACATAGCAGGAGCCGGCTCTGGGGATGGCGATCCCTAGGGCCATGTATTGCCCCTGCCGGGTGGCTGCGTGACCGCCACCTTTCTTGTGTGTAGTGGCTTCCCTGGGAAAGAAGCGGTCCCTTGGGCCAAGAACAGCCTGGGAGGGGGCTGTCTGGCCCCCTCTAAACTTTTGAAAGTAAACTTGGCCCCAGGAGGTGGTGGTCCCTGGGGCCTGTTGGGTGCCTGAGGCACCCCTACACATATGTATTATTGCCCTGTGGAGGTAGTGGTCCTGGGCCCTGAGCGGGGTCCCAGAGGCCCCCATAACAATTCCTTAGCCCAGAGGAGGTGGTGGTTCCTGGGGGAGGGGGGCCTCAGAGGCCCCCATCGTGAAGTAAATAAGCCCCGAGGAGGTGCTGATCCTTAGGTCATTCATATGCCCGGGGGGTGGGCCCTGCAACCAACCTACTCCATACGCAGTCAATCTGGGAGGGGGCAGGGCACACAGCCCTCCCTCCCAGGCCTATTTTGGCTCTGGGGACCCCATCACCTGCCACATTTTCTCACAGCAGGGGGTACTTGGCCCCACATTGTCAGGCTGTATTTCAGCCCCGAGAACCACATCTCCCAGGGACCCGCCATATTTTTAAGGGGGAGGTGGAAATGCAGCCCCCTCAACGGACCAATTGTGCTCTCGGCTGGTGTGATATTACAGAAGGGGCCGGGTGATGCTTGTGACACCCCCTCTGTAATGCAGGACGTGCAACACGAAATGAACCTTCACAATCCCAAGGGGCACACTTCATTTGCAGGCTGATGTGACAACGCAAATGAGGGAATCCTTTCTTATAGTGTTAATGGGGAGACAGAGGCCAGGAGGCCATCGGAAGCGCACTGACTCCGACCTCACAGAGGGAGCAGTTCCCTTTCTCTAGGCTCACTTTACACACACTCTGGGGGGGCAGACGGAGCTCTGCTCTCCAGGGCGCTCTCTAGACATGCAGGGCCGCATTTATGAGGAATTGGCTCAGGGCAGCACCGCAGGGCTTCTTGCTGTGCTGGTCTAGGCCACAGTGAAAGGGAGGAAGGCAGCGTATTTATGCAATACGTTGCATCCATGTCCTTTCTGCCTGTGCTGGTGCACAACTTAATTACATTAAATACCCTGCATAGTGTCACACATCATATGATACACTCACAGAGATTCAATAAATAGCCCCATCCCTAACCTCTTATCTCCATCTGTCTACTGTTCATCTGCATCTTCACACGCCAGGATACTCCTGAGTAATTGAGCGCGCTATAAAACCTCCTATAACATAACATAACATCCCTGCAGGGTCTGACACTGTTCTCTCACAACAGCAAAGTCACAACTCTAGTTCTTCGACTCCACGCCTTGCCATCCCGGAAGGCTACAAGATCATCCGAAAAGACCGCACCTACCAAACAGGAGGAGGCATCGCTATCGTCCATAAGAATTCCATCCGCATCTCAACCAGCTCAGACGTCAACCTCGCTAACACCAAACACCTCCACTTCCAGATCCACACTGACCCCAAGACCACACTCAGAGGCACCCTCCTCTACAGGCCACCAGGACCCCGTGCACAATTCAGTGAAGACATCACTGACTTTATCACCCCACACGCCCTCCCCTCCGAGGACTACATTCTACTGGGAGACCTCAATTTTCACCTGGAAAAGAGCAACGACAGCAACACCACCACCCTTCTAGACAATCTCGCCAACATCGGACTCAAACAACTTGTTAATACCCCCACTCACTACGCAGGTCATACACTCGACCCTATCTTCATCTACAGCAAACATATCTCCTTCAGTCACACCACAGTTCTCCACTGGAAGGACCACAGCTGCGTTCACTTTGTCTACAAAAAGACCACAACCCACAACCATCCTCAACCTACTCTGCGAAGAAACTGGAACAAAATCACCATCGACCAGATCTCCTCATCGCTTCTTCAAAACCCCCCTGCCCACTCTTCGAACCCCAACCAAGCAGCCATTAACCTCACGCAATGGCTAACCAACAGCGCCGACAACCTAGCACCTTTGAAAAAACGCCAAATCAAACTAGGCAGCAAAAACGCCCCCTGGTTCAACGATGATCTTAAGAAATCCAAGAAACTCTGTCGCTCCCTTGAGAAGGCCTGGAAAAAAGACCCAAACACCATCACCAGGGACACTTTCAAAAACGCCACCCGCATACACCACCAACTGATCCGGACTGCCAAGAAAACCGCATTTAAAGACCGACTAGACAACAACGCCCATAACAGCAAGGAATTATTCAACATCGTCAAAGAATTTACCAACCCCACAGCCAACTCCAACGACATCACTCCCTCTCAAACCCTCTGTGACTCCCTAGCTTCGTTCTTCCACAACAAAATTGCAGACATCCACAACAGCTTCGACAACCAACCCGAAGACCAACCCACCCAACCTTCGGCCGTACCTTCACCCCCCTTGAACATCCTTAATGACTGGAACCCAATCTCCACCGAGGACACCATCCACCTGATGAACTCCATCCACTCAGGATCCCCCACAGACCCATGCCCTCACCACATCTTCAACAAAGCAGACTCCATCATAGCACCACACCTCCGAGACGTCATCAACTGCTCCCTCAACTCGGCCACCTTCCCGGAAAGCTGTAAACACGCCGAACTCAGCGCCCTTCTGAAAAAACCCACAGCTGACCCCACCAAACTCAAAAACTACCGCCCCATCTCGCTCCTTCCATTCCCGGCCAAAGTCATCGAGAATACTGTCAACAACCAGCTCGCCGCCTTCCTCGAAACCAACAAATCCCTCGACTCCTCACAGTCCGGCTTCCGAGCAAAACACAGCACTGAGACCGCACTCATCGCAGCAACAGACGACATTCGAACTCTATTGGACAATGGAGACACAGTCGCCCTCATCCTCCTTGACCTCTCCGCAGCCTTCGACACAGTCTGTCATAGCACCCTGTTACAACGCCTCAGAAACATCGGAATCCAAGGAAAAGCACTGGAATGGATCACCTCGTTCCTTTCCGGAAGAACTCAGAGAGTCCGCCTCCCACCATTCAAGTCAGAGGCCACTGAAGTTATTTGCGGCGTGCCACAAGGATCTTCACTCAGCCCCACTCTCTTCAACGTATACATGAGCCCCCTCGCGACCATCGCACGCCAACACAACCTCAACATCATCTCCTACGCTGATGACACTCAACTGATCCTCTCACTCACCAAAGACCCTAACACCGCCAAAACCAACCTACATGAAGGAATGAAAGAAGTAGCCGAGTGGATGAAGCACAGCCGTCTGAAACTGAACTCAGACAAAACAGAAGTCCTTATATTAGGTACCTCCCCCTCCGCCTGGGATGACTCTTGGTGGCGAGAGGCCCTTGGAAAAGCACCCATCCCGACGAACCACGCACGGAACCTGGGCGTCATCCTGGACTCCTCACTCTCGATGACCAGACAAGTCGACGCCGTTTCATCATCTTGCTTCAACATTCTTCGCATGCTCAAAAAAACATTTTGCTGGATCCCCACCGAAACTAGAAAAACGGTCACCCACGCACTGGTTACAAGCCGCCTGGACTACGGAAACACCCTATACGCCGGTACCACCGCAAAACTTCAGAAAAAACTCCAACGCATCCAGAACGCATCAGCCAGACTCATACTAGACATCCCGCGTAACGACCACATATCTGGTCACCTGAAAGACCTCCACTGGCTCCCCGTCAATAAGAGGATAACATTCCGCCTCCTAACCCAAGCACACAAAGCACTTTACGAACTTGGACCCGAATGCCTCAACACACGACTTTCCTTCTACACCCCCCCCGCCAGCTACGCTCCGCCTACCAAGCCCTTGCTGCTGTACCTCGCATCAACAAAACCACCATGGGAGGAAGATCCTTCTCCTACCTGGCAGCTAAATCCTGGAACTCACTCCCCATTCACCTGCGCCTCACTCAGAACCATCTAGCATTCAGAAAGCAACTTAAAACTTGGATATTCGACAAGTAATTCCCCACCCTTCTTCAAGCGCCTTGAGACCCTCTGGGTATGTAGCGCGCTATATAAATATTTGACTTGACTTGACTTGACTTAGGTCTGCTCTGCCGAAAGGTTCAGCTATTTGTTGCCAAAGACCTATTGCAGCCACACGATACTTACAGTGGGCTTTGGGCAGGGCCACCGCAGTGATGCGATTGTGCGGCTGCAGCGTCTTTTGTACATTTATGGATTTGCCACATTTGCCACGTAATCCATCATCGGCTGCATAATCTACCAATTTTAACAAACAGTACGCTTCTAGCTCGAACGGTTGAAAGGTTATTAAATTGCAGCGGCACGCGTTGCAGCGCAGTGGGAGTGGGGGGGGTGCTTTGACGGATCACCTTTCTGTTGCTGATTGCTATGTTTGGGTGTCAAACTGAGATGTAAAATGACAAAATAATAAAGTGATACTGACAGAAAATGTGCCGCATTAAGCTGCATATTTTGACTTTTGTTGCTGCATAATTTAGTCAACGCTGCTGCATATTTTGACCCTCTCCTGACGCTTAATTCCAGTGGCCCTGGCTGTGCGTCCGCATACTGTTTACCACGGATTGGCTTGTTTACCAATCTCCTTTGCTTAGTTTGTACTCAGCGGCTTTCCATACTCTTCTTGTGTTTTTCCCGCGCCTTTACCTTCCTTTTGATTAGTTGAAATGTATCCTTCCACTACTTACATTAAGGGAACTACTTTTTTCTTCAGCATTCCATGAGGGTTCATGTATTTTCATACTTTAACCCTCGTGTGCTTCTTGTCCCCCCAGTTACTGTCCCCACCCCATGTGCTCTTTGTTGTTCTTCCACCCCAGCTTGTCCATTGGTTCCCCAAAATCTCCCCACCTCACTCAGCTTTTAAAAAAGTATTAACTCCCCTGCCTCTGTTGCTCCCAGTCCCATCCAGTTATTCTTTTTTAAATAATCTTTGTGCCTTTACGTTTTTAGGAGCTCCCTGAAGCTGCAGTTTGCTTCACAGGGTGTCCACTAACTTGAAAATGTAAATTTAGGGGAAAATGAAAATGGCTGCCGGGTGATGACGCGTGCTTGCCCGTGTGTGCTCCCTTCATTCATATGGGGTAACACGTGTGCATACACGTCACATGCTTGATGACCAGGCACACTTATATTGGCAGTAACAATTCTTTTATTTGTAGTGAGGCTGAACAGAATCAACAAAAGGCATTGGTAAAGTCAGAAGAGAGCCCTGTTAGCGTTGCCGCTACGTGTGTAGTGAGCTGCTGCTGTAGCTTTGAGTTGCCAAAGAGATTTCTGGGTCTTTCTCCTGATTGGTCAGTTTTGTTTCCACCTTCCGCAGTCCTGGCCTCTCGAGTGTTTGGAGAGATGGGACACCTGGTCAGAGTGACCTGACCCAACAGCAAGAGGCCATCTGATTGGCCGGCCCAGAATTATAATCCCAGAGAGATGCTGACGAAGAGAGCCCGAGGATGGACCAACAGGACACTAGGGGAGGGGGCGAGGGGGGGCTGACTCCTGAGGGACACTCCTGAAAGAGTCTAAACTGAAGGGCGTGACTGCCCCCTAGTGGCTGAAACCGAAATGTCAGCTCTAATTCTAAGGTCTCTAAATGTAGATTTCAATCGTTTACAATTCAAGAATATAGACTGAATTGTTCCAAAATGTGTGCTTTCGTACTGACTTTGGTGAGGAATCTTACACCCTTTATGGCCGTGCTGGCATGTGTTTGATGCACCACCCGTGGGCTTGTTTATTGTTAAAAAAAACATTAAAAATAACAATGCAACATTTTACAGCGCTCTAACTCCGCTTGCAAATTTGAAAGAGAATTTGAAGTTATAACTGGTTCGTCAAGCGCCTAAAGGACGCGTCCGACTCTTGACCCCGCCTCGCGCCACCCACAGCCTCTTGCAGCGGCGCATCTTTGAAGGAGTGCAGCAACGTGTGCTCCTGGTCCTCACACACTGTACTGTACCCAGGACCGCTGCACACCACCCGCTGGGATCTCTGGAGTTTCTGGAGGTTAATCTCGAGGGCAAGCGAGCTTTCCTTTAGATGGTTGCGTATCCAGCGGCAGTTCCTATATAGGGGCATGGAGGCGCCGCCCCCCCCATGTGACTTGTTAGGTTTCGCCCGGGCGTTGGCAACTGCGTAGCAGTTGCCCCGCCCACGGCGAAACCTCATGATTCTACATATGTACTTTGGTTCAGCCTCTGTCTACCATTGGCTAGCTCCATAAATGGAGGCTAGCCATTGGGAGACAGAGGCTGCCAATCATGCTTTCTCCAGAAAACGCGCTTCGGGGGCGTTTCTGGGACTTTTCTTAAGTCCCGCCCCTTTGTCCCGGGCCGCGCTGTCATTGGCTGCCGGCCCGGGACACCCCCGTGACGTCATCCCCGGGCCGCGCTGTGATTGGCTGGCCGGCCCGGGACCTGACTTGTTTTATTTTAGGAAGAGAGGAAGTAGTGCACGGAGAATCAGAAAAAAAGATGTCATTCATCACACTGGAAATTCGTACTTTTATTTTTGTTTGTGCCCAGGTTTACAATGTCTACTTGGAAACGATACATCTCTGGATGTTTCCACAAAATACCAGAATTCTTTGGCACATCGCAGTAGAAGCTGCTGTTCTCGCTTCATGAAGGGCCTACAAGATTGTGTGGACACTTGCTGTTTCACTTTCCATTTTTCTGCGGCGACTTGCGGTCCATTCTTTATCAATTCTTTATTTTTTTCCCTCTCATGCTCCTTCGCCCTGTTTGCTCGGCCCTCCGTTGCCGTGCCTCTCCATTGCTTTCCGTCCCTGGCCTGTTTATTCGCACCTCTCACAAGCCTCCTGCACAGCGGCGAACATGTCGCTGTGATTTAAAGTCCCAACCAACGCCGTTCGCCTCGAGTTTCATTCCCTCCATCAGAGGCTCTGACTGATTTCCACAAGGCCTCGCGCGACAATATCTACAAACGCGGGCCTTGTTGCAAAGACGTCGCCTAGCGCTGTGTGAACAGAGCCACCTTCAAGTGCGTGCATTATGTGAGAGCCTAGTGGCTTGCTGGAGACACGCAGCAGTTCAACGCGCACGGGGCTCGGGTGTCGAGTTTTTTGGAGCTCATTGAAGTATCGAGCAAGAACAGAAACTAGCCTGCGTTTCCCCGGTCTCGCCTCTCGCAGGCGTAGAGATCCCTCCCGGAATCTGCTACATAATTGCAGCTGGCCCTCAGAGTGTCTCGTGGCGTCTTCTCTCGCGGCCCTGCGCACGTGCTCTTGCTGATTCAGACCGAGGCCGTAAGTGATATTATTACCTGCGCCGGCGGCCGAATGTCTGGCCAGCCGGCCTTTCACGGCGCCTCAATAAATAATGCTGCAAGTTTACTTTTCAGGTCAGAAGGGGCATGATCAATAACGAGGCATGTACATTGTGTATGGTGTCAAGCGTGATGCAATGTATTCTGCAAAACTGCTACTGCTACTTATTTACCTTGACCACTGGCGTTTTCTTTTCTTTGAGTTTACAGTAAGGGGTTCTTTTTAATGTGTAACAGTCTCGCTGGGGTACAGGAAGTATGGAAGAAAAGGCCCGTCAATGTCAAATGTTTTCTAATATTTAACAAACTGCTAAGGCTTGCAAAATGAATTTTACAAATATTTCGAAGTATATCAGCAGTAAATAAAGTTCAAATGAAGCTCGTTTTTGTGTCATTCCGAACTGTGATTGTTACAAAGATTTTAATGGGTTAAAAAAAAAGAGACACTTTTTCATATGTGATGCACAAATGATAAATATGCGCCGAAAATCGATTTCCACGTTTTAGCCTTTATGCACCACTCAGGGTTAGCAGTAAAGCTACTTGACTGAGGCAATTTAGTGTCCATTTGTGCTCTGTGTAAAAGGCAGCACCCTTGCACACAATGCTTTAGTCATACACTTTGCACAATGGGCTCCCGACCCGCCCACCATTCACCTGTCCAATAGGTGTGGTATGTGCAACCCACATAACTTTACTGACGTATCATTGATGGCAGCACCCCAACTCTGAAAATAGTTGCAATGCCACTAAAAGATGCTGTCAATGCCTTTATAATCACATTGGTTTATTATTCATAGAAGTCAGTTTGCCATATTTCACCTATAAGACTGATTGTAAGTAAATGACAGCAGTTATAGAGCACAGGGGTTCATATTACCGGTATCTTGGCCCTATAGTGTCTTGCCCTATCCCTCTCCCACTATATAGTCTTGAAACTAGAGCCGTAAGCTGGTTCTTGGAGGTCTAAAGCTAATTTATGGGAAAGAGCCAAGTTTTTAGTTTTTTCTCTAAAACTATTCAGATTTCCACTAGCCCAGATGGACGCTGGGATCGTATTCCACAACTGGGCAGCCTTGATATGGAAGGTCCTTTCATCCGCCCTGTCTTTCCTATATTTTTATACAGAGACCCAATTGGTCGTTACTGACTGTAGGCCTGTTCCTCTGTGGCCTATAGTAACTGAATTTCCTTCGCAGGGAGAGGTGTGGCGCCGCGGCCAGGGCGACTGACGCTGGAATCTGGGGACCACAGTTCGATCCCCGGCTCCGGCGGCAGGTTAGCCCAGCACCATGTGACTCTGGGCAATAGCTCGCTTAATCTTCCCGACGGCCCCCAGCGCCTAGAGACCCTTACGGGTGATTGTGCGCTTTACAAATGTGGACTTTACTGGGCCAGTTCCCTTTAGTGCCATATAGACTATGCACATTGATTTGAAGATAATCCTCTCTTTCACTGGTAGCCAATATAGCTCTCTCAGTGTCGCTGTGGAGGAGTCGTATCTCGATTTATTCACAGCAAATTTGCTTCAATTGTCTGGACCATATACGGTCTCATGATCAACTACTCTGGGGCTCCCAGGAGAAGGGCATTACAATAGTTAAGTCTGCTGAGAACTGTGCCCAGAATTGTGCCTTGCATTACTAATCTCGCTGGTGGCTGAGTTAGCATAGACACTATTTTCCTCAGGTTCCTTAGAATGCCAAAGCCTGCAGCTGCTGTTTTATTAACATGGGCCTCCAGTGATAGTTTCTCATCCACATATACCCCAATATTACGCACACCTTGTGATGTCTCCAGGTTCCTTGTGTTGGACCAAGGCCAGAAGTTAGCGGGAATGAACAGGGATGTTTATAAGGGGAACAGCATAAACATTCTGTCTTTCTTCATTGAATTTTAAACAGTTATTTTTAAGCCATCTAGCCACTTCATGTAGAAAAGAGTGGAGTACTGCTACGGAGTTATGGCTATTCTTGTCAAGGTACAGAATTAGCTGCGTGTCATCAGCATAATTCACGAAGGAAATCCCATAAAATCTGATCAGAGTCAGTAAGATGCATAGATATATATTAAAAATAATAGGGCTCTAGGCAGAGCACTGAGGTACTTCCTGTTTTTTTTAAACTCTAAACGAAAAGGGGGGAGTGAGATTGTCGGATATCTCTCCAATATGTGAGACTCAATCCGGTTCAAAATGGTTCCTTCCACTCCTGTCTCTAAGTCTGTGTAACAATATTTGGTGATTGAAAATGTGTGTCTCATAGTGGCAATATAATGTGTCTGTCTAACTTTTTCACAGCTACTTAATTTTGGGCCAAGTATTAATTTAAGCTTGGTCTTTCAATTAGTTTGCCACATTTTTTGGGCAGGTCTCACTGGGAAGGCAGGCAAGAGTATTGAGCACAGGCACTTTACTTACTCTTCAGAAAACTCCTGAAAATGAACTATTTGAACAAGACTTTGAGCGAGAGCTTGCTCTAGCGATGCAGTGACCGAGTAACATTGGATAGGCGACCATCACCCACAGATTGACTAACAGGAGTCAAACTACCTGCATTACTCATCATGTCTTCCCTCTCCCAACTCTCACAACCCTTCACTGCTTACTTCCCTCCACTCAGAAAAAGTATCACAAACCACCTTTTTCATTTGTCAGCCAGAGTTGCATTAGAAAATGTATAATACTTGGCCTACAATCCCTGTATAAAAGGCTACGTGTAATTCCCTTTTTATAGTGTAGCTACCTGTAACAAGAAAATAACTTAGCTACTCAATTGTAATAGGTTGTTACAGTTTAGTTCTGCCATCACAATGCCTGCTCCTAGAGCAGTGGTGGCTCGCAGAGGGCGTGCTGCGGGCAGTGGGGTGAGGCGAGGGAGGGGCAGGGTGGGGGAGTAGTAAACTCAGACATATACGACATAACAGAGGATTACTTTCCTCCGTTCCATTGTATGTCCGAGTTTAATACCCCCCACCCTGCCCTTCCCCTGTCCCGCCTCACCGCCCCACAGCATGCTCTATGCGAGCCGCCACTGTGCTAGAGCCACCAGCCAAAGTGAAAGGTAGGTCAAGGAGCGTCATTATAGCTGCAGTTTAAATAAGGAAAACTTTAACTGGCTTTTCCCTCTCCTGATATCATTTTTTTCTGGAAAAATGTGATGGGTATTAAGGAGATATTTATGGCAACATGCTTTTTAGGTCTTGGCCTGCGAAAGACTGCGCACATGCGCAGTCGAGCTGGCGAGACTTAATTAGAGGAACTTTCACTAGCAAGGTTAAACCCCGCCCCTCTTTTCCATTGGCTGGCATCCTAAACGGTGGCCAGTCATTGGAGAAGAGGTCCTAGTGACGTTCTTCTTTCTCTCTCAGCCCCATCCTTTTCAGATTGGATTACTTGACTTACTGCTGGCGTAAAAGGTTTCTTATCTTCCTTATGGGTCCAGATGGCCCCATAAAGAAGATAAGGAACCTTTTACCCCAGCAGGAAGCCGGGGCACCCAGTCTGAAAGGGACGGGGTTAAAAGAGAAACTTCTTTCATGTTATTATATTCGCGGCACCCGCGCTTTACTTTTAAAATGTTATAAGTAAATCGGATGTGCCGCGATTATACCAACATGAAAGAAATAGATGTATTTCTATTTCTTGTTTTTTCTATTTCTTGTTGCGATTGTTGGACCTCACAAACTGCCCCGGCACTCATGGGCGTCCGCAGAAATTTTTCCAGGGGGGGGCAACATTTTTACTTCATCACCATCCTCCGACATAATTGAGCACAAGTATTAAATAGACAAATAAAAAATCTAATAAAACAAAAGAGCTTAAATAACAAAAGAAACCCATGGGGTGGGAGAAATATCATGTAAGGCTTCACAGCAGATTACCTGGCAACCACAATGAAACAGAGGAAAAAATAAACAAGCAATGGCATAGCCAATAGGTCTCGCCTTTGGGACCTTATAAGTGTTTAGCCATGCAACACTTGATGTTGTTGCACCAAGGATATTGTACTGGACAACTAAACACTTATAAGGTCCCAAAGGGGAGACCTATTGGCTATGTCAATGCTGTTTTTTTTTTTTTTATGACAAGCAGTGCTATAGGGCTCCGGCTGCCACTTAGTCCACCACATCCCACATAGATGCTGCAGCCATCTTTGAATGGTTTTAAAGCCAATTTAAAAGCTGTCACCAGTGTATGTTAATCCCTATCTCAACTGTGAGACTGCTCTCCTGCTTCCCAATTCTATCAAATACAAATTATGTAAAAAGAGCATCCCATTCTGAGCTACACAGCTAGTCCTACCCACGTTTCATGCACAGATTTGAAATACTGATGGTTTGGGCTTCCCGGAATTCAACTGGTTGAGAGGTGGACAGGTGTAGAGAGGTAGAGAGAGAGAGAGGTGTAGAGAGGTAGAGAGATAGAGGTAGAGAGAGGTAGAGGGAGAGGTAGAGAGAGAGAGGTAGAGAGGTAGAGGTAGGTAGAGAGAGGTAGAGGCAAGGAGAGAGGGAGAGGTAGAGAGAGAGGTAGAGAGAGAGAGAGAGAGAGAGAGAGGTAGAGAGACAGGTAGAGGTAGAGAGGTAGAGAGAGAGAGGTAGAGAGGGGTAGAGAGGGAGGTAGAGAGAGAGAGAGAGTGGTAGAGAGAGAGAGAGGAAGAGAGAGAGGTAGAGAGAGAGGTAGAGAGAGAGAGGTAGAGAGAAAGAGGTAGAGGTAGAGAGGTGTAGAGAGGTAGAGAGAGAGGTAGAGAGAGAGAGGTAGAGAGAGAGGCAGAGAGGGAGGTAGAGAGAGAGAGGTAGAGAGGTAGATTGGAGAACCTAGCATTTCCAGAGCATTAAAGGCTCTACTCATTTGTAACGTCATTCCTTTCACTGCACATCCTGCTTTATCTACATAACTAGGCCCCTTATATACAAAAGGATGTTGTGGTCATAAAGCTTACAATTTGCAGCATCACAGTGGTTGCTACTGATGGTTTATACCCCTTCCTAGGGCCCCTGCAGACAAACACCACTGTCTGTGGGGGCTGTCAATAGTGACGGACCGGTGTTCCAGGGGGGGGCAAGTGCCCCCTCTTGTCCTCCCCTGCGGACGCCCATGCCGGCACTGAGAGGCGTGAGGAGGGCGCTGGAGAGTACCGGGCCAGGGCATGCAGAGAGCAGCTCCCCGGAAGCATTGGGGACAGACCGCCGGGCCAGGGCCGCGGGACCAGGAGACGCGCTCAGTGACTGCAACCTGGTGTCCGAGGCCGTACAAGGCACTACTCCCAGCGCATCAGCAGCAGCATCCCTCACCGGCCTCGGGCGTAGGCTAGAGGGGTACAGGACGCGCACACACCGCGAGCTGGGCAGCGAGGGGGGCGTGAGCCCGGAGCGGCGGACAGTGGTTCATTTACTTGTCTGTGGGCCGAGGAAGGGACCCTATCTGAACTGTCCACGCCCTCGCCTATGGAAGACTTCGAAAGTCCGCTGCAGCGGTCATCCCTGGAGAGCCCTGTGTGCTGCCTGGCTCCGGGCCCTCAGCGCGAGTCATCGCACAGCAGGCAGAGTGCACGGGCAGGCCTGGGCTCCTCTGGGTATGGCAGCGGCCGGCATGATGCCAGGCTCCCGGGCTATGAGAGCAGCCTGCACGGAGCCAAGGCCTCTGTTCCTGGCAGCAACGGGGATGACGCAGCAGCCTCTCTGGTGCTGGCGGAGGGCTCCTCCCGCACCACTGACGCGCAGGCCACGGTGGAGAGCACTGCAGAGCCTGGCAGATCAGGGGTCTGTGGACTTTCTGTCTGTCTGTCAAGTGGTCATTTACATAATATTCACTTATCAACCAATAGTGTTTTATTCCCTTGGTCTCCAGAATTACCCAGTACACCTCATTTGCTGTCCATCCATGTGCCCGCAGCCAGTGCCTAGCGCAGAAAGCCCTCCGACCTCCACACCTTTTCTGCCCTCACATTCACACCAAAATGCTCAACGCCTTCCTTCCATTTCTTTATCCCTCAGATTGTTAAATTAATAATTTATGGCTCCCCGAATTTCAATGTAAGATTTCTATGGTAAAGAGCTCTAATGCCCAGGAGCGGGGCAGCGCCGTGGACCAGTGTTAAACTAATACGCACGTTGAGCCACACCCAATATCACACGCACACACTCAAGGCACCATTCCCACACCACCCACCCCCTACCCCGTGCACACATGGATTTTTATAATTGTATTTACACCTCTGTGTGCCAGGACAGGGGAAGGTGTGGCAGGGCTTTAAGTAGGATAACAAACCTGGCTGCTCTCTCAAAGGGGCGCGGCCTATAAAATTAAGAGCGTGGCCTAACTGTGTAAGACAAAATCTGTGGTTAGCATAGCGTACCACCCGGGTGGTATTTTGCGGCCTCTTTCTGTTATTGCATTCAGATACAATACTACTGCTGACATGACACCTAAAACAAGCCAGGACTCTTGGCTTTCTCAATGGTTGTCATTTGCATATTATAAATAAGCAACAAACTTTTTTTCTATATAGTATTAAACTGCTTCAATTCTGAAATTATGAGACTGTGACATAACTATAACGAGTCTCGTTGCGGTTACATTAAGGCCACTGAAGGCTGGTACTGCTACAAAGTTATTATTTTTCCCGATTTGGGGCGAGAGCCTCTGGGGTACCCGTCTCAGCAACTGCTTTACCCGGCCCACTTAAAGCCCCTACAAGGGGCAGCTCCTTCCTATCCCCACACAGAACTCCTGCTTACACATTGGACCCCAGGACAGGCGCTCTTTGCCCAGGGGGCCATGTCTATAAAGGGGTTCTCTTGCTACTGCACTATTACTTAAGCCCCTGCGCTTTCACAAAAGCAATTTCCCCTTTGCTGCATTCACATCTAAGATTCTCTTTCAGCATACTAGAGACCCTGCCCTCACTACCCCCTTGAAGCAGAGCTGCGTTCCTAACTCGTGTGCACAGGTATCCTTCTCGTGTCACTGTGACAGAGCGCAAGACCCACGCACGTGCACACATCTTCAGCAGAGTACTTATCCATTCCTCTAGCCCACTGAGGATCCCTTCTCCCATCACCGAAGCCACGCACGAGACACCCCTTTCAGGAGAGCACAAGTTCCCTCTTCATGTCTACGCGGGTTCCCTGCTCCCGCCTGTGTGCCAATGCACAAGATCCACCCAGGAATGTGCAATACCCGTCAGTAGATCGCACATTCCCTGTTCACGTCTGTCCGCGCAAACTTTATGATAGATAGTGGCTGTAGGCCATGACTATTTGGAGTAGACTGAAATAGAAAGTGGCTGTGGGCCATGACAGGTTGGACTAGGCTGAGCGTATTAAATCATTGGGTGGAGGGGGCACGTAAGTAAATGAGCTGTTAGTGCCTCCAGGGTGCACCGGATGCTTCTTCACAAGTAATTCTTTAACTACATTGGCTCTTGGAATTATGCTCTGTGGCTCTGTGTGTGTGGCTCTGTGTGTGTGTGGCTCAGTGTGTGGCTGTGTGTGTGGCTCTGTGTGTGTATGTGGCTCTGTGTGTGTGTGTGTGTGTGCTCTGTGTGTGTGTGCGTGGCTCTGTGTGTGTTTGTGTGTAGCTCTGTGTGTGTGGCTCTTTGTGGCTCTGTCTGTCTGTGTGTGGCTCTCTGTGTGTTTGGCTCTGTGTGTGTGTCTGTGTGTGTGGCTCTGTGTGTGTGTGTGTGTGTGTGGCCCTGTGTGTGTGTGTGTGTGGCCCTGTGTGTGTGTGTGGCTCTGTGTGTGTGTGTGGCTCTGTGTGTGTGTAGGGCTCTGTGTGTGTGGGGGGCTCTGTGTGTTTATGTGTGACATTTGTGAGAGATTAAGCTATTGGCATTGTAAATGACAATGCCATTTATTTATCTGTTTTCAAAACCAACACATAAATACAAATGTTGTCCTTTACAATGCCAATAGCTCTAACTTTTGCAAAGGCGAGACCGTTGCATTGTAAATGCTTGTTTTTCCTGGTGATGTTTCTGAGCACCAGTGTGTTGCATTGGCAATGAATGTTCGCATTCATGATGCAGTGGCTGGGTTCCAGTTATTAATAGTAGGAGTGGTCGGGATCGGAGTCTACAGCGGTGGGGCCTTTAGATTCAAGGTCATTTCTGCTTCACTGCTGCCTCGTTCTCTCTTTTTCCCATTAAAGTTCTGGTAGGACATGCTGTTCTGGAGAGTCCATCATACGCAAAGGGGTTGAGCTCCTCCTGGTAAAAAGATAATGTCCCCGTGACGATGACGGTGCTGGGCTTTTCTTGGGCACCCCTGTGCCAAAGGATTCACTGGAAGTGCTGATGGCCTGGGCGGGCGCCCAAGAGCAGCGGTGCCAGAGGTGTGACGCCGTGAGCATGCTACAACAAGTGCACTCTGCACACTCCGCACAAGAGTGTCTCACAGCACATGCCAGGAGCAGTAGCTGCTGGTTGATGCTTGTCTGTTTACTCTCCTGTGGTTTGCAGTCAGCGTCAGAGACTAAACACATTCACAAAGCTCTTTGCTTATTCAGTCAAATGTTCAGTGTTTCACTGACTAACAACAATGGTTCAACCAGTGAGTAAATATTAACTAAAGACAACACTAAGAAAAACTGATTTAGGCGAAACACAGATAGCAGCAGGCACAACCTGTGATTACATATTTTATGATACGAATTCCAGGGGTGATATTTGCTGCAGCACAAAACATTCATCATTGTTCGTCATCACTATGGTCGCTCTGGTTGGGAGAAAGTGTAAAATGTTGACTCTGTGGTGGTGGTTTATCGTCATAGAAGTGACGCTCTGCACTATTGATTGATAAACAAGTCCTCTTCTCTGACATTCTAACACCAGCAGTGCTGCAAACACTCTCAGGTTTGACACTGGCTCTAGGTCAGCAGGCAGAATTCACAGCTACATGGACAATTATATGGCAAATTATTCACTGTTCTTTTCCTCTAGCACACTGAGTTCCTTACTAGTTCTGCGCTAGTAGGCTGGATTACTTTAAGATGTCTGGTGGGACAGAAGACATTCATGGGGCGGCCTTGATGATCACGTAGTAGGACTTTCAGCGCGGATCTGCTTGTCCTCACGTCTGTTATCTTCTATTGTCCCAGGGTTAAGGAATGCTGCAATTATTTGCTTTTGGCCCTGGTTGCTTCAGTATGAGACATAGCTGTGTGTGGGACTGAGGTGTGTCATGAAGACTGAACGGGTCCCTCGTTCTAATTTCTGTATCCACCCTGGTTTCTTTATGTCCTTGTTTAGGGCCTGGTCCTGTCCACCTCCTTAAAGCTGACCTTGTGACTGACATGTTCAAGATTCAGAGAGAGAGACCATGGCAAGTCCAACGTGATGAAGTACTTGACAGAACCACCCACCTGCTCTCCCTCTGCCCTGACACTACTATCCGCACTGGAGTACTGCTCATTTCCTCTACTCGCCCCTCTACTTTCCCTCTCTCCTGACACTACTATCCGCACATGTTTCGTTCTCATCTCCCTACTCACTCACTAGCTCTGCATCTCCCTTGACTCTACTGTCTGCCCTTGTTCAGAGCTCATCTTCTCATCTCGTCTGCTCTCTCTCAGCCCTGATGCTACAATCTGGACTGGTCTAATGCTAATGTCTCCTACTCACTCACCTGCTCCCCTCTGCTGCGACACTACTACTCACACCCGTGTAATGCATGCCCTCCTGACCCCCTCACCTGCTCTCCCTGTCCCATGACCCTGCTATCTGCCTCAGTTTATCCTGGACAGTTTTATGACCGGTGGATTGGAAGCTCCCATGGTTAAACAAGGTCATGTGACCTACGCACCACTTGCTCCTGCCCTGGTACACGGCGCCTGCCCCCGATCTATCACAAACCAGCTGCCCCTGCCCTCTTGCACGGTGGCTTCCCCTGCTGTCTAGGACAGTGGCTGCCCCTGCCCTGGAATACTGGGGCCGCCCTGGTTCATGACGGCTTCCCCTGCCCTGTCACTTGGCGGCTGCTCCTGCCCTGGTGCACGTGGCTGCCCCTGATCTATGGCAAACCAGCTGCCCCTGCCCTCTTGCACTGTGGCTGCCCTGCTGTGTAGGAGGGTGGCTGCCCCTGCCCTGGTATACTGGGGCCGCCATGGTACATGACGGCTTCCCCTCCCTGTCACTTGGCGGCTGCCCCTGCCCTGTTGCTTGATGGCTGTGCTGCTGCAGTCCATGCTCTGTCTGTGTGTAAACGACGCGTGCACTGCTGCAGGCTGTTGTTTGCTGTGTACTGCTCTGTTCTGTGTCGTTAACGACGCCACCAAATTCCTTTTCATGATGCAATGGCCGGCGTGTTTGCCTTTGCCTTTGCTTGTTGCATCATGCATAGTTCGGGGTCGTCCAGGCAGGTCACATCGCCTCCCTTCCCCAGTGGGTGTTGCCCCTCCTCGCTGAGCCATCCCGCTGCAGCTGTGAGGCTGTGCCAGCCGAGGCTCACCCCTGGCACGCCTCCCGCCTCTGGGCGCCTTGGCACCGGCAGCTGGCGCGGTGTGGGCGCTAGAAGCGCGCGGCGCTGCTCAGGGTGGCACCCGCCGCCTGCACTGACATGTTGTGGCGGGCACTGGGCTCAGGTCTGTCCTGGGCAGAGTGATGTGAAGCAAAACTATACAGAGGCTTTCAATTCAATTCAAATAATCTTTATTCGGATAAGAATATCCATAAAAGGACAATTCGTCACCACCAATAAAGATTCAGTAAATGTTAAAACGTATAAATATACATTATCATCCAATACGAATACAAAATACAAGGATAAAATCACAATAAAAAGAGTTGGACGGGCCTAAAAACTAGCAGCTTCAATAGCATAGTACAAAATATAAGTTTGAAACAGTTTGTGCAAATCAGCAAAGGATTGCGAATAAAGTGCACTAATGTGCGATCAGACGGGCCAGCGCAAAATATGGGATTTCAATTAATTGGTAGAGTGGCTCATTGACAAGCCCCGTGCGCCGCCGGAGCGTCAATATGGGACAAGTGGCGCTCCGATGGCGCACGCGCCTTGTAAATAAGGCCCGCAGTATTCACGAGCACCTTCTGGAGGTGGCAGTGACGCAGCGTGAAATTAGATGTTAAGACTTTTTTTATTTTCTCCGTTGTAGTATGCCCAGAGTAACCTCCTGCCCGTTCACGCAGCGCCTTCGCGCCCGGTCACGGGTAGGAAGCGCTATATTTAGGGCAATCCGATCACTTCCAAGAGATCCTTCTGGCTCGCTGAGACTCCGCCAGGGTCTCTTCAATCTGTATTTTAGGCCTTTCAGGTATTAATCTATTTATTTATTTTTGTGGCTTCGTAATGCATAATGCGGACGTGGCCCGGAGACAAGAGAGCGCTTCAGAATGAAGCCGAACCTATCAAGAACAAAACGAATATATACGTTTACATTAACGGTTGAGGGATCTCCTCAGATCTATACAGCATTTATTTATTCGTTTTATTTATTTTCAAAGTTTTATGTAGCGCTAGCTTGACCCGTAGGTATCAGAGCGCTTTACATACATACAGTAAAAACAAAAGGACATTACATTACATAGTAGGCCGGCAGTAAGGAAGCAAACCACAGAAAAAAAATACAGCATGGGAAATAAATATGCAGCGGAGGGGGAGAGAGCAATAAAAGAAAGGTGAGAGTGACCTAGTCCGGTCACCAACTGTCCTTGAATGTCCAGAGAGAGGAGTCAACTCTGATATTGAAGTCTAGGTTGGTCGACGTTGGTCATGAAAGTATTTGTTAAGGAGATGGAGTTTGAGGTCCCTTTTGAAACAGGAGAAGGAGGGGCTGCATCTGAGGACTGCCGGGAGAGCGTTCCATATCCTGGGAGCGTTGCCGGAGAACGATCGGTATTGGGTGGTTTTCTTTTTCAGTTTCGGAGGAAGAAGGAGTGAGTAGGAGCTTCTCAGCGTTCTGGCTTGACCTGCTCTGCTCAGTTTGTTGTTCAGGTAGTTGGGGGCCGGAGAGTGAAGGGTTTTGTGTGTGATGCAGGCCAGCTTGTAGATACATCTCCCTTCCATGGGAAGCCAGTTGATGGAGTTGAGAGCTGGAGTGATGTGTTCAAATCTTTTAACTCCTGATACGAGTCGAGCGGACATGTTCAGCACTGCCCTTAGAGGGGCGAGGTGAGCTTTTGGAATCCCTGTAAGGATGGCGTTCCCGTAGTCGATTTTAGAAAAAACTAGGGATTGGACTACTGTCTTGAGGTCATCATGGGGAAGAAAAGGTTTCAATTTCTTGAGGTGTTTTAGAGCGAAAAGAGCACTTTTTTAAGAGTTTTTGATGTGGGCCTCCATTGATAAGTTCTTGTCAAGGGTGATGCCTGGAGACTTAACTGAGTCGGATCGGGTAAGGGGGCATTTTAGGGCAACCAGATTCTTGAGCCACTCTTGGATTGGGCGATGGTTACTTTTTGGAGAGAATACTAGGATTAGTTCCGTTTTGTCTGGGTTGAGCTTTAAGTGGTTAACGTAGAACCAAGTTTGGATCTCGGTTAGGGTGGTATTGAAGAGTTGGATGTCACTGGGAGACTTGATCCTGAAATAGATTTGGGTGTCGTCCGCGTAAAGGTGGTAATTCACTCCAGCTTTTTTCAATATGATTATGAGGGGCTCCATGAAGAGATTGAAGAGGGACGGGAGAGGATCGAGCCTTGCGGGACCCCAAGTGTGACTTTAGTTGGCTTCGAGAGACAGGAGTTGATTTTAATTTGTTGCGAGCGGTGTTGAAGGAAGGAGGTGAACCATTTAAATATTGTGCCATTTATTCCGGAGAGCTTCGACAGGGTCTCCAGAAGGGCTGGATGGTTTACTGTGTCGAATGCCGCAGATAGGTCAATCAGGATGAGTAGGCAGGCATCACCTCCGTCTAGGGCCTTCTGAATGTTGTCGGAGACGTTGAGTATAGCGGTTTCCGTGCTCCAGCCTTTCCTGAATCCTGATTGAAAGGCGTCGAGGAGGTTGAACTCCTCAATGTGTTTATTGAGTTGGTGGAGAACACATTTCTCAATGTTTTTGCAAAGAATGGGAGGTTGAAGATAGTTCTGAGGTTGTTAAGATCATTAGGGTCGGTCCCCTGGTTTCTTGAGAATGGGTGTGATTTGTCCTAGTTGAAGGGAGTCTGGGACACAGCCTGAGGAGAGAGAGGCGTTGATGATTTTTGTCCAGAAAGGGTAGATGGTGTGGTTGAGTTCTTTTATAATTGTGGATGGGAGGGGGTCCATGGTGTGGGAGGAAGGGTTTAGATTAGAAATTATATTGAAGATCTCGCTAACCAACATTAGCTCAAAGTCGGACCAGTGAGCATTGTTTTTTAGCTGGAGGCAGGTCTGATTGTCCTTGTTAAGAGCTCTTTCCGAGTGGTCCAGGGAGGTTGAAGGGGGGCCGGTTATGGGGGAAGGAGGGTTAGCAGATTGTAGGAAGGATTCGTCAATTTTAGAGACTTTATTAGTAAAGAAGGTGGCAATTTCCTCACATCGCTAAATGGTGGCTTCGATTTCTTGAGGGGGTGCAGTTAGTTTGGCTTTTAACAATGTTGAAGAGTTCTCGTGGTCTGTTTTTCGCCCGATCTAGTTGGCTGTGGTATAAAGATGCCTTTTCACTGAAGATGTGTTTTTTGTATGACCGCCGAGCAGATCTTAGTTGTGTTAGGTGTAAGGTCGAGGGGTTTTGTCTCCAAGACCTTTCCGTTTGTCTGAGTTGGCGCCGTTCATCATTCAGCTCCACGTTAAACCAGGGTTTAGCTTTGGTTTCTCCTCAGTTGTTTGAGTTTGAGGGGAGCTATTTATTCTAAAACCTCTGTCATTCTTGAGTTAAAGTATGAAGTGAGGTCATCAGCCGTCCATGATGAGGGGTGTAGTTGAAGATGGGGATGAAGCTTGGCTTCAAGTTCGGATAAAGGTATTTCTTTGATGTTACCGGTCAAGAGTTTAGGTTTGACAACACAAATAGGTTGGAGGCTGGCAAGTGTGTCATTGCTGAACAGAATGTGGTGGTTGGACCAGTCAATGGGAGAAATCTCTCTCAGGGAGATCTGATCGTTGTTGGTTACGATCGCATCTCGTGTAGCACCTTTGATGTGAGTTGGATTATTGCAGAGTTGCTTGAGGTTATGTATTTCCAGAAGGTTGGAAAGGTTCAGGACAGTGGAGTCTTCTGGGTCGTTCCAGTGGACATTGAGGTCACCAAAGAACACGTCTTTAGTGTCTGTCAAGGAGAAACGTGTAATTGGGTCTGTTAGTTCTTCGGGGAAAAGGGTATGCTCCCCAGGAGGATGGTAGATGGTGTGGAATTTGATGGGTGGGGTGCCCTTGGTAGTGAGTTCGACTCCTAGGTATTCAAACAATAGGTATTCTGCAGGTTTGAGTTTGGTAATCTGTATTCCATCTCTATGAATGAGGGCTAGTCCCCCCCCAGTTTTGATCGGCCTGTCTTGTCTGATGATGTTCTACCCTGGAGGGGTGAGAATGTCAAGAATGGGGTGGAGTGGGCATTGAGCCAGGATTCGGTGAGGAAGACGATGTCAATTTCTTCAGCGAGCAGAGTTTCAGCAATGTCAGTAGCGGGTTGTACTGCTGATCTGCAGTTTAGGAGCATGCAAGAGAGAGGACGGGGAGCCTCGATGATGGGGGAGTTCGGTGGATAGAGGTGTATTGGGCAGGGGGTCTAGGCGAGTGGACCGTATTCGCGATTCTGTTAGTGCCGATAATATCAGGGATGTGGAAAGGGGCTGACTTCTGGTACCAAGCGAGGTGAGAGTCGTAGGGCTCATCCGGTTTTGGTACCGAAAAGGGTTGGCTATCCCCGTTTGGACTGAGAGCCTGGCTCGATGATGGGCTGCAGGGTCGAGGGGTGCTCTGAGGGGCCATGTGAGATGTATTGAGAGGAGCAGGAGCACAACACCTCGTGGGAGGGAGCACGGTGGCTTGGACCTGTTGAGAAGGTCTTGTTGTAAGAAAAGGAAATCAGCAGCAAGGGAGTTAGTTTTCTGCTCCATTCTGTTCAATTGCTGTGCTATTGAGCGGAGGAAGTTTAAGGTATTGATCCGGGGTCGAGGATGACTTGGGTCTATGAAGGGAGATTGAGCAGGGTTCCGGGGTTGGATGGAGTGCCTGGGATAAGGAGAGGGGAGGGGTTGAACGCGGGGAGTCGGTAATGTAATGTTCCTATTCGAGGAGTTCGGTGGAGGAAAAGTGGGACTAGTGTCCAAGTGAGGAGGGAGAGAAATTCTGGAACGGGCGTCAGAGATCCGGGCATTGTCAGAGAGATTGGCGGTGGAGGCAGGCTGTGAATGTGGGAGTGCGGCAGCGGAAGGGGAGTGTGCAGTTGTAGTAGGGGGAGAGAGACAACTGGATTGGAAATGACGTTAAACAGGGGGAAGTAAGGGTCGGGGGAACAGGGGCAGTGTAGGTGGTTAGGGAAGGTTGTGAGGGGGGGTTCTGATTATTAGGGGTAGAGAGGGGAGAGTGTGTGAGGTACCTGGGATTAGGAGAGGGGAGAGGTTGGACGCAGGGAGCCGGGTTTGTAAAGTTCCCATTCAAGGAGTTCAGAGGAGGAGAAGTGGGACTAGTGTCCAGGTGAGGAGGAAGAGAAATTAAAGAAAGGCCACTGGAGTTCTGGGGCGTGTCCAAGAGGATAGAGTTGAAGGCGGGTTGTGTATGGGGGGGTGTGACAGCGGAAGGGGATGGTGCAGTATTAGAGGGGGGGAGAGAGACCACTGGATTGGGAATGACGTTAGACCAGGGAGAAGTAAGGGTCGTGGGAACGGGGTCTGTGTAGGGGGTAGGGGAAGGTTGTGAGGGAGGGTTCAGATTCTCAGGGGTGGAGAGGGGAGTGTCTGTGGGGATTTCAGTCGCAGGAGGGCTGAGGTTAGAGACCAAGTTGTTAAGATTGGCCTTGAGGGGATTGTTGGTTGTGAGTTTGTTGCTCCTGGTGAGATCAGTAGATGTGAAAACGGTGGGTGTTTCTCGACGGAGAATAAGAATAGGGGTAGTGTGATTGTAGTGAGTGATGGTGGAAGTCCATGGGTTGAGGAGAGGGTCTTCAGGGCAGGGAGGTTCTGATCGGTTCCCCGATATTAGTGAGGGTAGTGGGGGATAGGAGAGAAAGGGATTGAAGGCTCAGTTGAGTTAGCGAGGAGAGAAGTGTGGGGAAGTGGCGGTCAAAAGTGGTGAGGTGAGAGTCGGTGGCCTGTATGAGAATGGTTGCAGTTCTGTAGATGGAAATGGTGAGTTCCCCTTTGAAGGTCGGGGAGATGGTAGTGGATATTTTTTCCCCATAGGGAATTGTTACTGACTTGGCGACTTGAAGGTGAAGAGAGAAGCTGATTTTCCATTTAGCCGGGCGATTAGTGTAGAAAATGAAGTTGGTTTTCGTGCTGCCGTTGGCCGCTGAGTGATAGTTATCTACAAAGAGTGTTTCAGGGTGCTGTTTTAGAGTGCTGTGCTTGAAAATCTTTTTTGCATTACTGGTCATTTTGTTAGGGTAATTAATGGACCAGGAGTTGGGTCCGTAACGCACGAGATTAGAGTTCCGGGTGGGGTTAGATGGGCGCATGATTGAATGGTAAGAAAGTCGAGACGTAACTAGAATCAAGCAGTGGGCTGGACGCACTCTTGAGGAGCCCCGAAGGTACGGTGGAGGAGGGCACACTAGAGATTATAAAATGTTTACAGACTAGAGAGTAACAACATGCATAGTAGAGGGTCCACGAAATGCACGCAAGTTATGTTAAGCTAAAACTAGTGATTCAGAGGAACATTTCAATCGAAAGTAAAAAATACCATCTCTACGTCACACATGCCTATATGTAGCTTAAGCTTGGAATGATATCCTGGTAGAGTTATGGGCATGGAGCAGGAGGCGGCTTAAACACAGGTAATTTGGTTGGGATTGTTGAACTGGCAGACGGATACAAAGTTGTAAAACAGAGGATCACTCCGGTAAGTGTGGCGCAAGCGCATCTCTCTTGCATGGATGCCGCGCCAGTCGCCAGTTCATTTCTCTAATTATTGCCGGACAGAGAAGGCAAATGGGGTCGACGCTTGTCAGTATCCTCAGCTGGAGGACCAAATGAATGAACAACATCAACAACAAAAACAAATATAAAATAAAATAAAATAAAATAGAAATAAACAGACAGAATGGGTCTTTTAAGTTTCAGTTAGTGATAAAGAATGTCTGCTTGTGCGTTATCCTCCGTAGGAGACTGAATGAATGTACAACAACAATTACAAAGACAATTATATCTATACAGCACGACCTCTCCTTAGATCTATACAGCACGACCTCTCCTTAGATCTATACAGCACGACCTCTCCTTAGATCTATACAGCACGACCCCTCCTTAGATCTATACAGCACGACCTCTCTTTAGATCTATACAGCACGACCTCTCCTTAGATCTATACAGCACGACCTCTCCTTAGATCTATACAGCACGACCCCTCCTTAGATCTATACAGCACGACCTCCCCGTAGATCTATACAGCACGACCCCTCCTTAGATCTATACAGCACGACCTCTCCTTAGATCTATACAGCACGACCCCTCCTTAGATCTATACAGCACGACCTCCCCGTAGATCTATACAGCACGACCTCTCCTTAGATCTATACAGCACGACCCCTCCTTAGATCTATACAGCACGACCTCTCCTTAGATCTATACAGCACGACCTCTCCTTAGATCTATACAGCACGACCTCTCCTTAGATCTATACAGCACGACCCCTCCTTAGATCTATACAGCACGACCCCTCCTTAGATCTATACAGCACAACCTCTCCTTAGATCTATACAGCACGACCTCTCCTTAGATCTATACAGCACGACCCCTCCTTAGATCTATACAGCACAACCTCTCCTTAGATCTATACAGCACGACCCCTCCTTAGATCTATACAGCACGACCTCCCCGTAGATCTATACAGCACGACCTCTCCTTAGATCTATACAGCACGACCCCTCCTTAGATCTATACAGCACGACCTCTCCTTAGATCTATACAGCACGACCCCTCCTTACATCTATACAGCACGACCCCTCCTTAGATCTATACAGCACGACCTCTCCTTAGATCTATACAGCACGACCCCTCCTTAGATCTATACAGCACGACCTCCCATAGATCTATACAGCACGACCCCTCCTTAGATCTATACAGCACGACCTCTCCTTAGATCTATACAGCACGACCCCTCCTTAGATCTATACAGCACGACCTCTCCTTAGATCTATACAGCACGACCTCTCCTTAGATCTGTACAGCACGACCTCCCCTTAGATCTATACAGCACGACCTCTCCTTAGATCTATACAGCACGACCTCTCCTTAGATCTATACAGCACGACCCCTCCTTAGATCTATACAGCACAACCTCTCCTTAGATCTATACAGCACGACCCCTCCTTAGATCTATACAGCACGACCTCCCCGTAGATCTATACAGCACGACCCCTCCTTAGATCTATACAGCACGACCTCTCCTTAGATCTATACAGCACGACCCCTCCTTAGATCTATACAGCACGACCTCTCCTTAGATCTATACAGCACGACCCCTCCTTACATCTATACAGCACGACCCCTCCTTAGATCTATACAGCACGACCTCTCCTTAGATCTATACAGCACGACCCCTCCTTAGATCTATACAGCACGACCTCCCCGTAGATCTATACAGCACGACCCCTCCTTAGATCTATACAGCACGACCTCTCCTTAGATCTATACAGCACGACCCCTCCTTAGATCTATACAGCACGACCTCTCCTTAGATCTATACAGCACGACCCCTCCTTAGATCTATACAGCACGACCTCTCCTTAGATCTATACAGCACGACCTCTCCTTAGATCTATACAGCACGACCCCTCCTTAGATCTATACAGCACGACCTCCCCGTAGATCTATACAGCACGACCCCTCCTTAGATCTATACAGCACGACCTCTCCTTAGATCTATACAGCACGACCCCTCCTTAGATCTATACAGCAAGACCTTTCCTTAGATCTATACAGCACGACCCCTCCTTACATCTATACAGCACGACCCCTCCTTAGATCTATACAGCACGACCCCTCCTTAGATCTATACAGCACGACCCCTCCTTAGATCTATACAGCACGACATCTCTTTATATCTATACAGCACGACCCCTCCTTAGCTCTATACAGCACAACCTCTCCTTAGATCTATACAGCACGACCTCTCCTTACATCTATACAGCACGACCCCTCCTTACATCTATACAGCACGACCCCTCCTTAGATCTATACAGCACGACCCCTCCTTAGAGCTATACAGCCCGACCCCTCCTTAGATCTATACAGCACAACCTCTCCTTAGATCTATACAGCACGACCCCTCCTTAGATCTATACAGCACAACCTCTCCTTAGATCTATACAGCACGACCCCTCCTTAGATCTATACAGCACGACCTCCCCGTAGATCTATACAGCACGACCCCTCCTTAGATCTATACAGCACGACCTCTCCTTAGATCTATACAGCATGACCCCTCCTTAGATCTATACAGCACGACCTCTCCTTAGATCTATACAGCACGACCCCTCCTTACATCTATACAGCACGACCCCTCCTTAGATCTATACAGCACGACCCCTCCTTAGCTCTATACAGCACGACCTCTCCTTAGATCTATACAGCACGACCTCTCCTTACATCTATACAGCACGACCCCTCCTTACATCTATACAGCACGACCCCTCCTTAGATCTATACAGCACGACCCCTCCTTAGAGCTATACAGCCCGACCCCTCCTTAGATCTATACAGCACAACCCCTCCTTACATCTATACAGCACGACCCCTCCTTAGATCTATACAGCACAACCTCTCCTTAGATCTATACAGCACGACCCCTCCTTAGATCTATACAGCACGACCTCCCCGTAGATCTATACAGCACGACCCCTCCTTAGATCTATACAGCACGACCTCTCCTTAGATCTATACAGCACGACCCCTCCTTAGATCTATACAGCACGACCTCTCCTTAGATCTATACAGCACGACCCCTCCTTACATCTATACAGCACGACCCCTCCTTAGATCTATACAGCACGACCCCTCCTTAGATCTATACAGCACGACCCCTCCTTAGATCTATACAGCACGACCTCTCTTTAGATCTATACAGCACGACCCCTCCTTAGCTCTATACAGCACGACCTCTCCTTAGATCTATACAGCACGACCTCTCCTTACATCTATACAGCACGACCCCTCCTTACATCTATACAGCACGACCCCTCCTTAGATCTATACAGCACGACCCCTCCTTAGAGCTATACAGCCCGACCCCTCCTTAGATCTATACAGCACGACCTCCCCGTACATCTATACAGCACGACCCCTCCTTAGATCTATACAGCACGACCTCTCCTTAGATCTATACAGCACGACCCCTCCTTAGATCTATACAGCACGACCTCTCATTAGATCTATACAGCACGACCTCTCCTTACATCTATACAGCACGACCCCTCCTTACATCTATACAGCAAGACCTCTCCTTAGATCTATACAGCACGACCCCTCCTTAGATCTATACAGCACGACCTCTCCTTAGATCTATACAGCACGACCTCTCCTTAGATCTATACAGCACGACCTCTCCTTAGATCTATACAGCACGACCTCTCCTTAGATCTATACAGCACGACCCCTCCTTAGATCTATACAGCACGACCTCTCCTTAGATATAAACAGCACGACCCCTCCTTACATCTATACAGCAAGACCTCTCATTAGATCTATACAGCACGACCTCGCCTTAGATCTATACAGCACGACCCCTCCTTAGATCTATACAGCACGACCTCTCCTTAGATCTATACAGCACAACCCTTCCTTAGATCTATACAGCACGACCCCTCCTTACATCTATACAGCACGACCTCTCCTTAGATCTATACAGCACGACCCCTCCTTAGATCTATACAGCACGACCTCTCCTTAGATCTATACAGCACGACCCCTCCTTAGATCTATACAGCACGACCCCTCCTTAGATCTATACAGCACGACCTCTCCTTAGATCTATACAGCACGACCCCTCCTTAGATCTATACAGCACGACCTCTCCTTAGATCTATACAGCACGACCCCTCCTTAGATCTATACAGCACGACCTCTCCTCAGATCTATACAGCACGACCCCTCCTTAGATCTATACAGCACGACCCCTCCTTAGATCTATACAGCACGACCCCTCCTTAGATCTATACAGCACGACCCCTCCTTAGATCTATACAGCACAACCCCTCCTTAGATCTATACAGCACAACCTCTCTTTAGATCTATACAGCACGACCCCTCCTTAGATCTATACAGCACGACCTCTCCTTAGATCTATACAGCACGACCTCTCCTTACATCTATACAGCACGACCCCTCCTTACATCTATACAGCACGACCTCTCATTAGATCTATACAGCACGACCTCTCCTTATATCTATACAGCACGACCCCTCCTTAGATCTATACAGCACGACCCCTCCTTAGATCTATACAGCACGACCTCTCATTAGATCTATACAGCACGACCCCTCCTTACATCTATACAGCACGACCCCTCCTTACATCTATACAGCACGACCTCTCCTTAGATCTATACAGCACGACCCCTCCTTAGATCTATACAGCACGACCTCTCCTTAGATCTATACAGCACGACCTCTCCTTAGATCTATACAGCACGACCTCTCCTTAGATCTATACAGCACGACCTCTCCTTAGATCTATACAGCACGACCTCTCCTTACATCTATCTATACAGCTCAACCTCTCCTTAGATCCATACAGCACAACCTCCCCTTATATCTATACAGCACGACCTCTCCTTATATCTATACAGCACGACCTCTCCTTAGATCTATACAGCACGACCTCTCCTTAGATCTATACAGCACGACCTCTCCTTAGGTCTATACAGCACGACCTCTCCTTAGATCTATACAGCACGACCTATACAGCACGACCTCTCCTTAGATCTATACAGCACGACCTCTCCTTAGATCTATACAGTACGACCTCTCCTTACATCTATACAGCACGACCTCCCCTTATATCTATGCAGCACGACCTCTCCTTAGATCTATACAGCACGACCTCTCCTTAGATCTATACAGCCCGACCTCTCCTTAGATCTATACAGCACGACCTCTCCTTAGATCTATACAGCACGACCTCTCCTTAGATCTATACAGCATGACCTCTCTTTAGATCTCTACAGCATGACCTCTCCTTAGATCTATACAGCACGACCTCCCCTTAGATCTATACAGCACGACCTCTCCTTAGATCGATACAGCACGACCTCCCCTTATATCTATACAGCATGACCCCTCCTTATATCTATACAGCACGACCTCTCCTTAGATCTGTACAGCACGACCTCCCCTTAGATCTATACAGCACGACCTCTCCTTAGATCTATACAGCACGACCCCTCCTTAGATCTATACAGCACGACCCCTCCTTAGATCTATACAGCACGACCTCTCCTTAGATCTATACAGCACGACCTCTCCTTACATCTATACAGCACGACCCCTCCTTACATCTATACAGCACGACCTCTCCTTAGATCTATACAGCACGACCCGATCTATACAGCACGACCTCTCCTTAGATCTATACAGCACGACCTCTCCTTACATCTATCTATACAGCTCAACCTCTCCTTAGATCCATACAGCACAACCTCCCCTTATATCTATACAGCACGACCTCTCCTTATATCTATACAGCACGACCTCTCCTGAGAGCTATACAGCACGACCTTGCCTTAGATCTATACAGCATGACCTCTCCTTAGATCTATACAGCACAACCTCTCCTTAGATCTATACAGCACGACCTCAGCACGACACAGCACGACCTCTCCTTAGATCTATACAGCACGACCTCTCCTTAGATCTATACAGCACGACCTCTCCTTAGATCTATACAGCACGACCTCTCCTTACATCTATCCAGCACGAACTCTCCTTAGATCTATACAGCACGACCTCCCCTTAGATCTATACAGCACGACCTCTCCTTAGATCTATACAGCACGACCTCTCCTTAGATCTATACAGCACGACCTCTCCTTAGATCTATACATCACGAACTCTCCTTAGATCTATACAGCACGACCTCCCCTTATATCTATACAGCACGACCTCTCCTTAGATCTATACAGCACGACCTCTCCTTAGATCCATACAGCACAACCTCCCCTTATATCTATACAGCACGACCCCTCCTTAGATCTATACAGCACAACCTCTCTTTATATCTATACAGCACGCCCCCTCCTTAGATCTATACAGCACGACCCCTCCTTAGATCTATACAGCACGACCTCCCCTTATATCTATACAGCACGACCTCTCCTTAGATCTATACAGCACGACCTCTCCTTAGATCTATACAGCACGACCTCCCCTTAGATCTGTACAGCATGCTCTCCTTAGATCTGTACAGCACGACCTCTCCTTAGATCTATACAGCACGACCTCTCCTTAGATCTATACAGCACGACCTCTCCTTAGATCACGACCTCTCCTTATATCTATACAGCACGACCTCTCCTTACATCTATCTATACAGCTCAACCTCTCCTTAGATCCATACAGCACAACCTCCCCTTATATCTATACAGCACGACCCTGCCTTAGATCTATACAGCACGACCTCTTCTTAGATCTATACAGCACGACCTCTCCTTAGATCTATACAGCACGACCTACACTTACATCTATACAGTACAACCTCCCCTTATATCTATACAGCACGACCTCTCCTTACAGCTATACAGCATGAACTCTCTTTAGATTTATACAGCACAACCTTCCTTTATATCTATAGAGCCGGACATCTCCATAGATCTATACAGCACGACCTCTCCTTAGATCTGTACAGCACGACCCCTCCATACATCTTTACATACAGCACGACCTCCCCTTATATCTATACAGCACGACCTCTCCTTAGATCTATACAGCACGACCTCTCCTTAGATCCATACAGCACAACCTCCCCTTATATCTATACAGCACGACCCCTCCTTAGATCTATACAGCACAACCTCTCTTTATATCTATACAGCACGCCCCCTCCTTAGATCTATACAGCACGACCCCTCCTTAGATCTATACAGCACGACCTCCCCTTATATCTATACAGCACGACCTCTCCTTAGATCTATACAGCACGACCTCTCCTTAGATCTATACAGCACGACCTCCCCTTAGATCTGTACAGCATGCTCTCCTTAGATCTGTACAGCATGACCTCTCCTTAGATCTATACAGCACGACCTCTCCTTAGATCTATACAGCACGACCTCTCCTTAGATCACGACCTCTCCTTATATCTATACAGCACGACCTCTCCTTACATCTATCTATACAGCTCAACCTCTCCTTAGATCCATACAGCACAACCTCCCCTTATATCTATACAGCACGACCCTGCCTTAGATCTATACAGCACGACCTCTTCTTAGATCTATACAGCACGACCTCTCCTTCGATCTATACAGCACGACCTACACTTACATCTATACAGTACAACCTCCCCTTATATCTATACAGCACGACCTCTCCTTACAGCTATACAGCATGAACTCTCTTTAGATCTATACAGCACAACCTTCCTTTATATCTATAGAGCCGGACATCTCCATAGATCTATACAGCACGACCTCTCCTTAGATCTGTACAGCACGACTTCTCCATACATCTTTACATACAGCCAGACCTCTTCTTTACATCTGACAGCTTCTCAGATATAGGATGATACAAATGCCCATCCAACCAGATCTCTCCCCTTCCGTCCCCCTCCAGCCATGCCAGCTAAGGACCACATATACACAAACTCTCAGCTTTGCCACCCAGTGCAGTCACCAGCGGGGCTGACAATTACCAATGAAACACCATGAAGGGAGCTTCAGAGCTGTTGAAAGCTGCCAGCAGAGTGAAAAACATCAGACTGAGCATCAGACTCCCATTGACTCCTGCACTGACTCCTGCACTGACTCCTGCACTGACTCCTGCACTAACTCCTGCACTGACTCCTGCACTGACTCCTGCACTGACTCCCGCATTGACCCCCACCCTGACTCCCGTACTGACTCCCATGCTGACTCCCACGCTGACTCCTGCACTGACTCCCACGCTGACTCCCACACTGACTGCCACGCTGACTCCTGCACTGACTTGCACACTGACTCCCACACTGACTCCCGTACTGACTCCCACCCTGACTCCCGCACTGACTCCAGCACTGACTCCCGCACTGACTCCTGCACTGACTCCCGCACTGACTCCCACACTGATTCCCGCACTGACTCCCGCTCTGACTCCCACACGACTACCACACTGACTCCCGCACTGACTCACGCACTGACTCGCGTACTGACTCGCGTACTGACTCGCGCACTGACTCGCGCACTGACTCGCGCACTGACTCGCACACTGACTCGCACACTGACTCCCACGCTGACTCCCGCACTGACTCCCACACTGACTCCCATGCTGACTCCCGCACTGACTCCCATGCTGACTCCCACGCTGACTCCCACGCTGACTCCCGCAGTGACTCCCGCACTGACCCACACTGACTCCCGCACTGACTCCCGCACTGACTCCCGCACTGGATCCCGCTCTGACTCCCACACGACTACCACACTGACTCCCGCACTGACTCACGCACTGACTCGCGTACTGACTCGCGCACTGACTCGCGCACTGACTCGCGCACTGACTCGCGCACTGACTTGCACACTGACTCCCGCACTGACTCCCACCATGACTCCCTCACTGACTCCCGCACTGACTCCCACCCTGACTCCCACCCTGACTCCCACCCTGACTCCCACCCTGACTCCCACCCTGACTCCTGCACTGACTCCCTCACTGACTCCCGCACTGACTCCTGCACTGACTCCCGCACTGACTCCTGCACCGACTCTCACACCGACTCCAACACTGACTCCCGTTCTGACTCCCATATTGACTCCCGCACTGACTCCCGCTCTGACTCCCACACTGACTCCCACTCTGACTCCCGCTCTGACTCACACTGACTCCCGCTCTGACTCCGACACTGACTCCCACACTGACTCCCACTCTGACTCCCGTTCTGACTCCCGCACTGACTCCCACACTGACTCCCGCACTGACTCCGACACTGACTCCCGCACTGACTCCCACACTGACCCCCACACTGACTCCCACTCTGACTCCCACACTGACTCCCACTCCGACTCCCGTTCTGACTCCCGCACTGACTCCCACACTGACTCCCCCACTGCTCCTGCAGTGACTCCTGCACTGACTCCCGCTCTGACTCCCGATCTGACTCCCGCTCTGACTCCCACTCTGACTCCCACTCTGACTCCCACTCTGACTCACACTGACTCCTGCTCTGACTCCGACACTGACTCCAACACTGACTCCCGCTCTGACTCCGACACTGACTCCCGCACTGACTCCCACACTGACCCATACTGACTCCTGTACTGACTCCCACACTGACTCCGACACTGACTCCCGCACTGACTCCCACACTGACCCCCACACTGACTCCCACTCTGACTCCCACACTGACTCCCACTCCGACTCCCGTTCTGACTCCCGCACTGACTCCAACACTGACTCCCGCTCTGACTCCGACACTGACTCCCGCACTGACTCCCACACTGACCCATACTGACTCCTGTACTGACTCCCACACTGACTCCCATACCGGCTCCCCCATTGACTTCTGCATTGACTCTCACACTTACTCCTGCACGCACACTGATTACCACACTGTCTATCACACTGTCTCTCACGCTGACTCCCGCGCTGACTCCCGCACTGACTCCCGCACTGACTCCCGCACTGACTCCCACACTGACTCCCGCACTGACTCCCGCACTGACTCCCGCACTGACTCCCGCACTGACTGCCACACTGACTCTTGCACTGACTCTTTCACTGACTCTTGCACTGACTCCCACAATGACTGCCACACTGACTCCCGCACTGACTCCCACGCTGGCCCCCACCCTGACTCCCACGCTGACTCCCACACTGACCCCGACCCTGACTCCCGCACTGACTCCCACGCTGACTCCCACGCTGACTCCTGGACTGACTTCCACGCTGACTCCCAAGCTGACTCCCACACTGACTGCCACGCTGACTCCCGCACTGACTTGCGCACTGACTCCCACACTGACTCCCGTACTGACTCCCACCCTGACTCCAGCACGGACTCCCGCACTGACTCCCGCACTGACTCCCGCACTGACTCCCACGCTGGCTCCCACGCTGACTCCCCTGCTGACTCCCGCACTGACTCCCACCTTCACTCCTACTCTGACTCTCACACTGACTCTCACACTGACTCTCACACTGACTCACTCACTGACTCCCTCACTGACTCCCGTACTGACTCCCGCACTGACTCCCGCACTGACTCCCGCACTGACTCCCGCACTGACTCCCGCACTGACTCCCGCACTGACTCCCGCACTGACTCCCGCACTGACTCCCACGCTGGCTCCCACGCTGACTCCCCTGCTGACTCCCGCACTGACTCCCACCTTCACTCCTACACTGACTCTCACACTGACTCTCACACTGACTCTCACACTGACTCACTCACTGACTCCCTCACTGACTCCCGCACTGACTCCCGCACTGACTCCCGCACTGACTCCCGCACTGACTCCCGCACTGACTCCCTCACTGACTCCCTCACTGACTCCCGCACCGACTCTCACACCGACTCCAACACTGACTCCCGTTCTGACTCCCATATTGACTCCCGCACTGACTCCCGTTCTGACTCCCATATTGACTCCCGCACTGACTCCCGCACTGACTCCCTCACTGACTCCCTCACTGACTCCCGCACTGACTCCCGCACTGACTCCCACACTGACTACCGTTCTGACTCCCGCTCTGACTCCCACACTGACTCCCACTCTGACTCCCGCTCTGACTCACACTTACTCCCGCTCTGACTCCGACACTGACTCCCACACTGACTCCTGCTCTGACTCCGACACTGACTCCCACTCTGACTCCCGCTCTGACCCACACTGACTCCCACACTGACTCCCACACTGACTCCCACTCTGACTCCCGTTCTGACTCCCGCACTGACTCCCACACTGACTCCCGCACTGACTCCCACACTGACTCCCGCACTGACTCCCACACTGACCCCCACACTGACTCCCACTCCGACTCCCGTTCTGACTCCCGCACTGACTCCCACTCCGACTCCCGTTCTGACTCCCGCACTGACTCCCACACTAACTCCCCCACTGCTCCTGCACTGACTCCCGCACTGACTCCCGCACTGACTCCCGCACTGACTCCCACACTGACCCCCACACTGACTCCCACTCTGACTCCCACACTGACTCCCACTCCGACTCCCGTTCTGACTCCCGCACTGACTCCCACACTAACTCCCCCACTGCTCCTGCACTGACTCCCGCACTGACTCCTGCACTGACTCCCGCTCTGACTCCCGATCTGACTCCCACACTGACTCCCACTCTGACTCCCACTCTGACTCCCACTCTGACTCCTGCTCTGACTCCGTCACTGACTCCAACACTGACTCCCGCTCTGACTCCGACGCTGACTCCCACTCTGACTCCCGCTTTGACCCACACTGACTCCCGCACTGACTCCCACACTGACCCATACTGACTCCTGTACTGACTCCCACACTGACTCCCATACCGGCTCCCCCATTGACTTCTGCATTGACTCCAGCACTGACTCCAGCACTGACTCTCACACTTACTCCTGCACGCACTGAGTCGCACACTGATTACCACACTGTCTATCACACTGTCTCTCACGCTGACTCCCACGCTGACTCCCGCACTGACTCCCGCACTGACTCCCGCACTGACTCCCACACTGACTCCCGCACTGACTCCCGCACTGACTCCCGCACTGACTGCCACACTGACTCTTGCACTGACTCTTTCACTGACTTTTGCACTGACTCCCACAATGACTGCCACACTGACTCCCGCACTGACTCCCACGCTGGCTCCCACGCTGACTCCCCTGCTGACTCCCGCACTGACTCCCACCCTGACTCCTACGCTGACTCTCACACTGACTCTCACACTGACTCTCACACTGACTCTCACACTGACTCTCACACCGACTCCCTCACTGACTCCCTCACTGACTCCCGCACTGACTCGCGCACTGACTCCCGCACTGACTCGCGCACTGACTCGCGCACTGACTCGTGAACTGACTCGTGAACTGACTCCCACGCTGACTCCCACACTGACCCCCGCACTGACCCAAACTGACTTCCACACTGACACCCGCACTGACACCCGCACTGACTCCCAGCCTGACTCCCACACTGACTCCCACACTGACCCCCACCCTGACCTCCACCCTGACCCCCACCCTGACTCCCACACTGACCCCGACCCTGACTCCCACGCTGACTCCCGCACTGACTCCCACGCTGACTCCCACGCTGACTCCCACGCTGACTCCCACGCTGACTCCCATGCTGACTCCTGCACTGACTCCCACGCTGACTCCCACGCTGACTCCCACGCTGACTCCCACGCTGACTCCCACGCTGACTCCCACACTGACTGCCACGCTGACTCCCGCACGACTTGTGCACTGACTCCCACACTGACTCCCGTACTGACTCCCACCCTGACTCCAGCACTGAGTCCCGCACTGACTCCCACACTGACTCCCGCACTGACTCCCACGCTGGCTCCCACGCTGACTCCCCTGCTGACTCCCGCACTGACTCCCACCCTGACTCCTACGCTGACTCTCACACTGACTCTCACACTGACTCTCACACTGACTCTCACACCGACTCTCACACCGACTCCCTCACTGACTCCCGCACTGACTCCCGCACTGACTACCGCACTGACTCCCGCACCGACTCCCGCACTGACTCCCGCACTGACTCCCGCACTGACTCCCACACAGACTCCCTCACTGACTTCCGCACTGACTCCTGCACTGACTCCCGCACTGACTCCCGCACTGACTCCCGCACTGACTCCCACACTGATTGTCACACAGACTCCCTCACTGACTCCCACACTGACTCCCACGCTGACTCCTGCACTGACTCCCACACTGACTCCCACACTGACTCCCACACTGACTCTCACACTGACTCTCACACCGACTCCCTCACTGACTCGCGCACTGACTCGCGCACTGACTCGCGCACTGACTCCCACCCTGACTCCCACCCTGACTCCCACCCTGACTCTCACACTGACTCCCACGCTGACTCCTGCACTGACTTCCACGCTGACTCCCAAGCTGACTCCCACACTGACTGCCACGCTGACTCCCGCACTGACTTGCGCACTGACTCCCACACTGACTCCCGTACTGACTCCCACCCTGACTCCAGCACTGACTCCCGCACTGACTCCCGCACTGACTCCCGCACTGACTCCCACGCTGGCTCCCACGATGACTCCCCTGCTGACTCCCGCACTGACTCCCACCTTCACTCCTACACTGACTCTCACACTGACTCTCACACTGACTCTCACACTGACTCACTCACTGACTCCCTCACTGACTCCCGTACTGACTCCCGCACTGACTCCCGCACTGACTCCCGCACTGACTCCCGCACTGACTCCCGCACTGACTCCCGCACTGACTCCCGCACTGACTCCCACCCTGACTCCCACACTGACTCTCACCCTGACTCCCACACTGACTCCCGCACTGACTCCCACACTGACTCCCACACTGACTCCCACACTCTCCCACACTGACTCCCGCACTGAATCCCGCACTGACTCCCACGCTGACTCCCGCACTGACTCCCACCCTGACCTCCACCCTGACTCCCACGCTGACTCCCACATTGACCCCGACCCTGACTCCCGCACTGACTCCCACGCTGACTACTGCACTAAATCCACGCTGACTCCCACGCTGACTCCCACCCTGACTCCAGCACTGACTCCCGCACTGACTCCCGCACTGACTTCCGCACTGACTCCCGCACTGACTCCCACGCTGGCTCCCACGCTGACTCCCCTGCTGACTCCCACATTGACCCCGACCCTGACTCCCGCACTGACTCCGACGCTGACTCCTACACTGACTCCACGCTGACTCCCACGCTGACTCCCACGCTGACTCCCACCCTGACTCCAGCACTGACTCCCGCACTGACTCCCGCACTGACTCCCACGCTGACTCCCACATTGACCCCGACCCTGACTCCCGCACTGACTCCCACGCTGACTCCCGCACTGACTCCACGCTGACTCCCACGCTGACTCCCACGCTGACTCCCACCCTGACTCCAGCACTGACTCCAACACTGACTCCAGCACTGACTCCCGCACTGACTCCCGCACTGACTCCCGCACTGACTCCCGCACTGACTCCCACCCTGACTCCCACCCTGACTCCTACACTGACTCCTACACTGACTCCTACACTGACTCCTACACTGACTCCTACACTGACTCTCACACTGACTCTCACACTGACTCCCTCACTGACTCCTGCACTGACTCCCGCACTGACTCCCGCACTGACTCCCGCACTGACTCCCGCACTGACTCCCGCACTGGCTCCCACACTGACTCCCTCACTGACTCCCGCACTGACACCCGCACTGACACCCGCATTGATTCCCACACTGACTCCCTCACTGACTCTCACACCGACTCCCTCACTGACTCCCGCACTGACTCCCGCACTGACTCCCGCACTGACTCCCGCACTGACTCCCGCGCTGACTCCCACGCTGACTCCCACGCTGACTCCCCTGCTGACTCCCGCACTGACTCCCACCCTGACTCCTACACTGACTCTCACACTGACTCTCACACCGACTCCCTCACTGACTCCCTCACTGACTCCCGCACTGACTCCCGCACTGACTCCCGCACTGACTCCCGCACTGACTCCCGCACTGACTCTCACACTGACTCCCACACTGACTCCCACACTGAATCTATACAGCACGACCTCTCCTTAGATCTATACAGCACGACCTCTCCTTAGATCTATACAGCACGACCTACACGTACATCTATATAGTACAACCTCCCCTTATATCTATACAGCACGACCTCTCCTTACAGCTATACAGCATGAACTCTCTTTAGATCTATACAGCACAACCTTCCTTTATATCTATAGAGCCGGACATCTCCATAGATCTATACAGCACGACCTCTCCTTAGATCTGTACAGCACGACTTCTCCATACATCTTTACATACAGCCAGACCTCTTCTTTACATCTGACAGCTTCTCAGATATAGGATGATACAAATGCCCATCCAACCAGATCTCTCCCCTTCCGTCCCCCTCCAGCCATGCCAGCTAAGGACCACATATACACAAACTCTCAGCTTTGCCACCCAGTGCAGTCACCAGCGGGGCTGACAATTACCAATGAAACACCATGAAGGGAGCTTCAGAGCTGTTGAAAGCTGCCAGCAGAGTGAAAAACATCAGACTGAGCATCAGACTCCCATTGACTCCTGCACTGATTCCTGCACTGACTCCTGCACTGACTCCCGCACAAACTCACGCACTGACTCCTGCACTGACTCCCGCATTGACCCCCACCCTGACTCCCGTACTGACTCCCATGCTGACTCCCACGCTGACTCCTGCACTGACTCCCATGCTGACTCCCACACTGACTGCCACGCTGACTCCTGCACTGACTCCTGCACTGACTCCCGCACAAACTCACGCACTGACTCCCGCATTGACCCCCACCCTGACTCCTGCACTGACTCCCACGCTGACTCCCACACTGACTGCCACGCTGACTCCTGCACTGACTTGCGCACTGACTCCCACACTGACTCCCGTACTGACTCCCACCCTGACTCCCGCACTGACTCCAGCACTGACTCCCGCACTGTCTTCCGCACTGACTCCCGCGCTGACTCCCCTGCTGACTCCCGCACTGACTCCCGCACTGACTCCCACACTGACTCCAGCAATGACTCCCGCACTGTCTCCCGCACTGACTCCCGCGCTGGCTCCCGCGCTGTCTCCCACGCTGACTCCCCTGCTGTCTCCCACGCTGACTCCCCTGCTGACTCCCGCACTGACTCCCGCACTGACTCCCACACTGACTCCCACGCTGACTCATGCACTGACTCCCATGCTGACTCCCACGCTGACTCCCACGCTGACTCCCGCAGTGACTCCCGCACTGACGCACACTGACTCCCGCACTGACTCCCGCACTGACTCCCGCTCTGACTCCCACACGACTACCACACTGACTCCCGCACTGACTCACGCACTGACTCGCGTACTGACTTGCGTACTGACTCGCGCACTGACTCGCGCACTGACTCGCGCACTGACTCGCGCACTGACTCGCACACTGACTCGCACACTGACTCCCGCACTGACTCCCACCCTGACTCCCTCACTGACTCCCGCACTGACTCCCACCCTGACTCCCACCCTGACTCCCACCCTGACTCCCACCCTGACTCTCACCCTGACTCCCACCCTGACTCCCACCCTGACTCCCACCCTGACTCCCACCCTGACTCCCACCCTGACTCCCACCCTGACTCCTGCACTGACTCCCTCACTGACTCCCGCACTGACTCCTGCACTGACTCCCGCACTGACTCCTGCACCGACTCTCACACCGACTCCAACACTGACTCCCGTTCTGACTCCCATATTGACTCCCGCACTGACTCCCGCACTGACTCCCTCACTGACTCCCACACTGACTCCCGCACCGACTCTCACACCAACTCCCACACCGACTCCCACACCGACTCCCACACTGACTACCGTTCTGACTCCCGCTCTGACTCCCACACTGACTCCCACTCTGACTCCCGCTCTGACTCCCACACGACTCCCACCCTGAGACGGGGACCCGGAGGGTCGGCCGAGTACTGGGGGAGAGGCCTCCGATGAGGGCCGTCTCCGGCGATCGTACAGACAATTCACTCCTCCCCCCAAAGATAGACACCACACCAGGATGAGATCAACACTCTTTATATAGGGTTCTTGCGGCAAGGTTATCAGCGATACAGGAGATTCAGGACTCGAGGGTCCCCTCAATTCTAGTCTCTGTAGGAAAAGGGGGTAGCGGGACAGTCTGGGTACCGGATCGGCACCGGGGGTGGCAAGAGGGAAGCTCACAATCCTCGAGCTTAGGAGTCTGCAAGGTCGGGCCGCGGCAGCGCCAGCCGGCTAGGATAGAGGTCTACAACGAAGGGGCCGCGGCAGCGCCAGCAGGCCAAGGCGATGGTTCCCGTTGCAGAGGGCCGCGGCAGCGCCAGCAGGCCAAGGCGATAGTTCACGTGGCAGAAGGCCGCGGCAGCGCCGGCAGGCCAAGATGATGGTTGCACGAGGTGGAGGGCCGCGGCAGCGCCAGCAGGCCAAGGCGGTGGTTTCACGAGGGTAGGCCGCGGCAGCGCCAGCAGGCCAAGACGAAGGGTTCACAGGGCAGGGTCCACGCTTCGTGACAAGGAAATACCGGCAGAATCGTGAGGAAAAACCACTTCGAAAAAGAAACATTATCAAAAAATCCAAAATAGACACTGAAAGGAGACATCTGAATATAATAGTCACAAGAGAAGGCCTTTTCCTTGTGGATACAAGTGCGCTAAAAAGAAAACCTTGGCTCGTCGTAGAAACAAAAAAAGAAAACATTCAAGACAAACCGTGAAGTCTATAAACAATTGAGATATAGGTGTTTTTCAGTGCGTGGATCGTCTAAAGAAGTCTATATGCTTATGTTAAGATTAGGTGACCGAAGCAGGGCCCTACTTTAGAAAAATTTCGGATATCACACCGTGCAGTGGTTATTATTGGTTTATGAATATCTATTCTGCCAGAAGGTCCTGAGGAAGGTGGTTTCACACCACCGAAACGCGTCGACCTCGCGTAATAATATCGCGTATCAACCTGCGATCCCTCAGACGCAGAATAAGGAGTGAATGGAGTATGAATGAGAGAGTTTGTGTGTTGAGAAATTTATTTGTTTATTTCTACATGTTTTTTTCTGCACGGAATGACAAAATATTTTTATTGTCTTAAATGAATCCCTATGTGTCTTATTAAATGAATTATAGAAAATGTACATGCTACAAATGAATTGAAGAATGTGACTTTTGTACTCAAAAAAATGAAAATAAAAAAATACAAATGAAAAAAGTTGATGTTGCCATATACTGTGTGAAATAATAATGGTAAAGATATAGAAGTGATTTTCACTTTCATTGTATAGGTCGTGAGGGAATTCTGTTCATTATATTTTGCGTTCGCTGCTCCTCTCTTTCCCTGACCTAAAAGTAGATATAGAGGGGGTCCCATATACATGTTAATACAGGGCTGCGGCAGCGCCAGCAGTCCGTCAAGGATGAGTTCTTCTCGGTGTCTCTCGACTCCAGGATACAACTGCCTTCCTGGTCTGGGGCTGCCCCAGTTATAGGTCTGGTCCCTTTTGATGTCCGGACCCTCGCGCCTGGAGGTCGGGAGGTCCGGAATGAGGGAGTCCAGACACCCAGCAGGGGGGTGGAGCCAGCGGCCAGGGAGGCCGGGGGTGATCGACACCTGGCGGAGGAGAGCCGTTGACGACTCCTTCTTCCATTGACCTGCCAAGTGGTCTCTTTACCCCCTGTGAGGAGGTTGGTGCCTCGATGTCGGGGCCAGGCCAGGCCCAGGGTTGGGGTCGAGTCGAGGCCACGCGGCCTCGTGCTGTAGTGTCCAAAGATGGCGGCTGGCTCGGGGCCATGGTGCTGACGGGGACCAGGGCCAGCCGGTACGGGAGGGTTCAGGAGCTGGCGTCCCGTTGTGGACGGGTTGTGGGTTGCCTCGGGGGGTTGCCGGGGTGGCTCTTGCTGGGGATTCAGGGAGAGCCGGGGTCCGGGCCCCGTTGTGCGGAGTGGGGACGGCCCAGCCACGAGGCCTGTCCAACATGCGTCCCCCCCAGCGGAAGGCAGGGAGAGTCAGCCATCCTCTTGGGGACTCTCCCCGCCGAGGCGGAAGAAGCGTGACAGGCCATCTGCGTTGGCGTGGTCCTGGCCTGGACGATGCTCCACAGTGAAGTCCATCCCTTGCAGGGAGATGGACCAGCGCAACAGTTTCGGGTTTTCCCCCCGCATCTGCATCAGCCATTGCAGGGGTCGGTGGTCTGTCTGTACCCTAAAGGGGGTGCCGGAGAGGTAGGGCCGGAGTTTCTTGAGGGCCCATACTGCGGCGTAGGCCTCCCTCTCGATGGTGCTCCAGCGCTGTTCCCGGGCCAGCAGGCGTCGGCTGATGAATGCCACTGGCTGATCGACTCCCTCGGTGTTGAGTTGGGAGAGGACGGCCCCCACGCCCTGATCGGAGGCGTCCGTCTGTACAATGAATTCCCGGCCGTAGTCGGGAGCCTGGAGCACGGGGGCAGTGCACATGGCGGCCTTCAGCTTCTCGAAGGCCGATTGGCAGTCCGGAGTCCAGTTGACTGTCTGGGGGTTCTTCTTGGATGTGAGCTCCGTGAGGGGCCCCACGATGCTGCCATAGTCCTTCACAAACCGCCGGTAGTACCCGGTGAGTCCCAGGAAGGCCCGGACCTCGGTTTGGGTCGTCGGGGGTTGCCAGGCCTGGATGGCAGCGACCTTGAGCTGGAGGGGGGCCACCAGACCGCTTCCCACTTGGTGTCCTAGGTAGGTCACGGACCCCTGGCCAACCTGACATTTGCTGGCCTTGACGGTGAGCCCGGCCTGCCGGAGGGCGTGTAGAACTTCCCGCAGGTGGCGGAGGTGGTCGGTCCAGTGGTGACTGTACACAGCGATGTCGTCCAGGTAGGCGGCGCTGAATTCTTCGAGGCCCGCCAGTACCTGGTTCACGAGTCGTTGAAATGTTGCCGGAGCGTTTTTCATGCCGAATGGCATCACCTTGAAGTGGTAGTGACCGTCCGGGGTAGAGAAGGCGGATCGCTCTTGGGCCCTGGGGGTGAGGCCGATTTGCCAGTAGCCCGCTGTCAAATCGAAGATGCTCAGGTAGCGGGCGGCCCCCATACGGTCAATTAGCTCATCTGCCCGGGGGATAGGGTGAGCGTCGGTCCTGGTAACGGCATTCAGTCCCCGGTAGTCCACATAGAACCGGAGCTCAGGGGCAACGCCCGGGGCGGCAGCCTTAGGGACCAGGACGACTGGGCTGGCCCAGGGGCTGTCAGAGGGTTCGATCACTCCCAGGGCCAGCATCTTGGATACCTCGGTCTGGATGCAGGCGCGCACCCGATCTGGTACGCGGTACGCTCTGTGTCGAATAGGGGGGCTGTCCCCGGTGTCCACATCGTGAAGGCACCAGGGGGTGACCCCGGGGGTGAGAGAGAACAAGGATGCGAATCGTGTCAGGAGAGCTTGACAGTCTTGGCGTTGCTCGGGGGACAAGGCCTCGGAGAGTCTGACCCCTTCCACTGAGCCATCCTGCTCGAGGGTCCTCAGCAGGTCAGGAAGGGGCTCGGAGTCCTCTTCCGTCCCATTATCAGTAGCCATCAGGAGGCTGAGTTCTGAGCGTACAAAATGGGGCTTGAGTCTGTTGGCATGGAGGACTCGTAGGGGGTTCCGGGAGGTTTACATGTCGATTAAGTAGGTGACGGGCCCCTTGCGTTCGATCACCTTGAAGGGTCCGGACCATTTGTCCTGTAGGGCACAGGGTTCGACCGGGGACATCACCCAGACCTGCTGTCCCGGCTCGAACTCGATGGAGGAAGCGTGTTGATCATACCATTTCTTCATGTCTTCCTGACTGGCTTCAAGGTTGGCTTTGGCGATTTCCCTGAATCGCCGGGTCTGGTTGCGAAGGGCCAAGAGATACTTGTATATGTCAGGGGGAGTTTTCTGGGGGGGCCTCTCCCAACCTTCTTTGACTAGGCTGAGGGGACCCCGGACGGGGTGTCCGTACAGGAGTTCAAATGGGCTGAAGCCTAGGGATTTTTGAGGGACCTCTCGGTAGGCGAACAGGAGGCACGGGAGTAGCACGTCCCACTGGCGACGGAGGGGTTCTTCTAGGCCCATGATCATTCCTTTGAGAGTGCGGTTAAACCGCTCGACCAATCCATTTCCCTGCGGGTGATAGGGGGTCGTGAATTTGTAGGTGACCCCGCACTGTTGCCAGAGAGACTTCATGTATTTCGAGATGAAGTTCGTGCCCCTGTCGCTGACGACCTCCCGGGGGAAGCCCACCCGGGAGAAGATCCCCATCAGGGCTCGGCCTACCACGGGTGCTGTCACGGTTCGAAGAGGGATGGCCTCGGGATAGCGGGTGGCGTGGTCCACCAGGACCAGGATGAACCGGTGTCCTTGGGCTGTCCGGGGGTCCAGGGGCCCCACAATGTCTATTCCCACCCGTTCGAACGGGGTGGTGACGACGGGAAAAGGCTGTAAGGGTGCTTTGGTTTTTCGGCCACTTTTTCCGCTGGCCTGGCAGGTGGGGCAGGCCCTGTAGTGGTTGGTGACATCTTTTCGCATTCGGGGCCAGTAAAAGTGGGTCACCAGGCGGTCGTACGTTTTGTCTTGTCCCAGGTGTCCGGCCAGGGGTACATCGTGGGCTAAGTTCAAGAGGAAATCCCTGAAGCGAAGGGGCACCACCAGCACCCGACTGGCCCCTAGTTCTGCAATCCTTTGCTCACTGTAGAGCAGGTCATTGTCCCAGTAGATCCAGTGGGCCCCCGAGGTGTCCCCTGCGCTCTGGGTAAGGGCTTGCTGCCGGAGTCCCTCGAGGGAGGGACAGGTTCTTTGTTCTTGTCGGAACTGTTCCTGGGTGGGACCCCCCTCTTGACGCCACTGGGCCAGGTCGGGGAGGTCCTGGAGCCGACCGAGTCCTTCTTCGGTTCGGGCCGGAGGACTTGCTTCTGGGGTGGCCTCCTCTGGGGCAATCGCGGGAGGAGGCTCCGGCCACTCGGGTTCCTCTGGACGGGGGACGGCACGGGCGGTCAGGGACCGGGTCGTGACACAGACCCATTCGGGGAGGCCCAGCATTCCCAGGTGCTCTCTCCGTTCGACTGCTGCCCAGGGAGAACTTTCGAGATCGTTCCCCAGGAGGCAATCCACCGGGGCATCATCGCGGACAGTCACTTTCAGCATCCCGGATACTCCTCCCCATTCAAAGGGGACGTAGGCCATTTGACATAGACTTTCTGAGTTGTCGGCCGACCGGACAGGGCAAAGAATGTTCGGCAAGATCTGGTCCGGGGCCACCAGATGACAGCGGACTGCGGTCACACTGGCCCCGGTGTCGCGGAGGGCTTCAGCCCGGTGGCCATTAATGTTGACCCACTGGCTGTACTTCTGCGTGTTGGCGGGAAGGGGGGCCCGAGGGATCAGGTCCCGTTCCCCTAAGCAAACCAGGGACATGGCGGCCGGTTCCCATTCCGGCTGGTCTTCTTCTTGGTCTTCCGGGGTTGGCTCTTCCCCCAGGGCGGCAGCAGCGACCTGGCGGGGTATAATGTTCGGGTTCTTTGGGCAGTTGGGATCATTGGCGTAGTGGCCGGGTCGCTGGCATCGGTGGCAAGTAATGTTGGCTCGGAAGCCTGGTCGCATCGGAGGGTTTCCCCGGCTGGCCGGGGGCGGGGGGTTGCTTGCGGGAGTCACCGGGCCGATGTCTCTACCCCGACCCTGGCCTCCTCCTCCCCCACGGGGGCGATGGGGCCCTTGGGCAGTTCTGTTCGGTTCGCTGGGCCCGTTTCGCCCCAACTCGGGTGCTTTCCCATCAGTCAGCTTCGGCGGCGAGTTGCCGAGGTTCCGTTAGTTTACTGTCCAGGAGGTGCTGCCTGAGTTCGATGAAGCAGTTGTTAGAAAGGTGCTCCCACACAATAAGGTCAAAGAGTTGCTCGTAGGTGGTCACTTTGCTGCCCTTGATCCACCCCTCGAAGGCCCGGCTAAAAAAGTTCACGTACTCCACCCAAGTCGTACCCGGGATCCGTTTGCAGTCGCGGAACCGCTGGCGGTACATCTCGGGTGTGAGTCCATATCGAGTGAGGAGGGCGGCTTTCATATGGTCGTAGGATGTCATCAGATGGTCCGGGAGTTGCAGCAGGGCGTCTCGCCCTTCGTTGACAAACCTCCCCCATAACCCGGCTCCCCAGTCGCTCCGGGGAATCCGGTGGGAGGTCATGGCTACCTCGTACGCTTTGAACCATTGCTGGATATCATCGTTCTTGTAGTACTCTCTGACGACATCTTTGGGGATGTGGACCTTGGGGTCTGTAGTGGCAGGGGTGTTCGTGCGCTCGGGGGTCCCGAGCTCCTTGCTCTGCTTCCGAATCTCTAGTTCTTTGAGGTTGCGCTCATGTTCGTAGGCTAGCTTTTTCTCTTCTAGCTCTCTCTGCCTTTGTTTCTCTTCCCGCTCCTCTCGGAGCCGTAAGTGTTCCAATGTTATTTTTTTGTTCCGCCAATTTGAGCTCTCCATCTAAGCGAAGTCGCGCCAGTTCTAATTCATGGAGCCTGCTTTTTTCCCGTTCTCGGACCTCCTCTGGGGAGAGACCCGATCTTCTTTCTTCCGTCGGCGTGGGGCTTGTTTCGGGTGTCTCGTGGCTTCGTGTTTGGGGTACGGTCGTACCCCTCTCCGCCCAAGATTCCAGGGCTTGTTTGAAGTCCTCTTTCGTGCTCAGTCCTGTGGTTGAAATGCCTAGTTCTATGCAGAATTGTTTCAGTTCTCTGTGGTTGTATTCTTCTAGCTTTTCCATCTGGAATTTTTCCGTTGTTCCGCTCTCTTTTGTTGTCATGGTGGTTGTGTGTCGTGGGGCGAGTTACCCTCTGTACGATTATGCGTTGGTTCGGATCCCACCGCTGCCACTAATGTTAGACGGGGACCCGGAGGGTCGGCCGAGTACTGGGGGAGAGGCCTCCGATGAGGGCCGTCTCCGGCGATCGTACAGACAAGTCACTCCTCCCCCCAAAGATAGACACCACACCAGGATGAGATCAACACTCTTTATATAGGGTTCTTGCGGCAAGGTTATCAGCGATACAGGAGATTCAGGACTCAAGGGTCCCCTCAATTCTAGTCTCTGTAGGAAAAGGGGGTAGCGGGACAGTCTGGGTACCGGATCGGCACCGGGGGTGGCAAGAGGGAAGCTCACAATCCTCGAGCTTAGGAGTCTGCAAGGTCGGGCCGCGGCAGCGCCAGCCGGCTAGGATAGAGGTCTACAACGAAGGGGCCGCGGCAGCGCCAGCAGGCCAAGGCGATGGTTCCCGTTGCAGAGGGCCGCGGCAGCGCCAGCAGGCCAAGGTGATAGTTCACGTGGCAGAAGGCCGCGGCAGCGCCGGCAGGCCAAGATGATGGTTGCACGAGGTGGAGGGCCGTGGCAGCGCCAGCAGGCCAAGGCGGTGGTTTCACGAGGGTAGGCCGCGGCAGCGCCAGCAGGCAAAGACGAAGGGTTCACAGGGCAGGGCTGCGGCAGCGCCAGCAGTCCGTCAAGGATGAGTTCTTCTCGGTGTCTCTCGACTCCAGGATACAACTGCCTTCCTGGTCTGGGGCTGCCCCAGTTATAGGTCTGGTCCCCTTTGATGTCCGGACCCTCGTGCCTGGAGGTCGGGAGGTCCGGAATGAGGGAGTCCAGACACCCAGCAGGGGGGTGGAGCCAGCGGCCAGGGAGGCCGGGGGTGATCGACACCTGGCGGAGGAGAGCCGTTGACGACTCCTTCTTCCATTGACCTGCCAAGTGGTCTCTTTACCCCCTGTGAGGAGGTTGGTGCCTCGATGTCAGGGCCAGGCCAGGCCCAGGGTTGGGGTCGAGTCGATGCCACGCGGCCTCGTGCTGTAGTTTCCAAAGATGGCGGCTGGCTCGGGGCCATGGTGCTGACGGGGACCAGGGCCAGCCGGTACGGGAGGGTTCAGGAGCTGGCGTCCCGTTGTGGACGGGTTGTGGGTTGCCTCGGGGGGTTGCCGGGGTGGCTCTTGCTGGGGATTCAGGGAGAGCCGGGGTCCGGGCCCCGTTGTGCGGAGGGGGGACGGCCCAGCCACGAGGCCTGTCCAACACTCCCGCTCTGACTCCGACACTGACTCCCACACTGACTCCTGCTCTGACTCCGACACTGACTCCCACTCTGACTCCCGCTCTGACCCACACTGACTCCCACACTGACTCCCACTCTGACTCCCACTCTGACTCCCGTTCTGACTCCCGCACTGACTCCCACACTGACTCCCGCACTGACTCCCACACTGACCCCCACACTGACTCCCACTCTGACTCCCACACTGACTCCCACTCCGACTCCCGTTCTGACTCCCGCACTGACTCCCACACTAACTCCCCCACTGCTCCTGCACTGACTCCTGCACTGACTCCCGCTCTGACTCCCGATCTGACTCCCACACTGACTCCCTCTCTGACTCCCTCTCTGACTCCCACTCTGACTCCCACTCTGACTCACACTGACTCCTGCTCTGACTCCGACACTGACTCCCACTCTGATTCCCGCTTTGACCCGCACTGACCCCACACTGACCCATACTGAATCCTGTACTGACTTACACACTGACTCCCATACCGGCTCCCGCATTGACTTCTGCATTGACTCCAGCACTGACTCCAGCACTGACTCTCACACTTACTCCTGCACGCACTGACTCGCACACTGATTACCACACTGTCTCTCACACTGTCTCTCACGCTGACTCCCGCGCTGACTCCCGCACTGACTCCCGCACTGACTCCCACACTGACTCCCGCACTGACTCCCGCACTGACTGCCACACTGACTCTTGCACTGACTCTTTCACTGACTCTTGCACTGACTCCCACAATGACTGCCACACTGACTCGCGCACTGACTCGCGCACTGACTCCCGCACTGACTCGCGCACTGACTCGCGCACTGACTCGTGAACTGACTCCCACGCTGACTCCCACACTGACCCCCGCACTGACCCAAACTGACTTCCACACTGACACCCGCACTGACACCCGCACTGACTCCCACACTGACTCCTGTACTGACTCCCACACTGACTCCCACACTGACCCCCACCCTGACCCCCACACTGACCCCGACCCTGACTCCCACACTGACCCCGACCCTGACTCCCGCACTGACTCCCACGCTGACTCCCATGCTGACTCCTGCACTGACTCCCACGCTGACTCCCACGCTGACTCCCACACTGACTGCCACGCTGACTCCCGCACGACTTGTGCACTGACTCCAGCACTGAGTCCCGCACTGACTCCCGCACTGACTCCCACGCTGGCTCCCACGCTGACTCCCCTGCTGACTCCCGCACTGACTCCCACCCTGACTCCTACGCTGACTCCCACTCTGACTCACACTGACTCCTGCTCTGACTCCGACACTGACTCCAACACTGACTCCCGCTCTGACTCCGACACTGACTCCCACTCTGACTCCCGCTTTGACCCACACTGACTCCCGCACTGACTCCCACACTGACCCACACTGACTCCCTCACTGACTCCCGCACTGACTCCCACACTGACTCCCGCACTGACTCCCGCACAGACTCCCGCACAGACTCCCGCACAGACTCCCGCACAGACTCCCGCACAGACTCCCGCACAGACTCTCGCACAGACTCCCTCACTGACTTCTGCACTGACTCCCGCACTGATTCTCACACTGACTCTCACACAGACTCCCTCACTGACTCCCGCACTGACTCCCGCACTGACTCCCACACTGACTCCCGCACAGACTCCCGCACAGACTCCCGCACAGACTCCCTCACTGACTTCTGCACTGACTCCCGCACTGATTCTCACACTGACTCTCACACAGACTCCCTCACTGACTCCCACACTGACTCCCGCACTGACTCCCACACTGACTCTCACACTGACTCTCACACTGACTCCCTCACTGACTCGCGCACTGACTCGCGCACTGACTCCCGCACTGACTCCCACCCTGACTCCCACCCTGACTTCCATACTGACTCTCACACTGACTCCCACACTGACTCCCACACTGACTCCCACACTGACTCCCACACTGACTCCCGCACTGACTCCCACACTGACACCCACACTCTCCCACACTGACTCCCACACGGACTCCCACACTGACTCCCGCGCTGACTCCCGCGCTGACTCCTACACTGACTCCCACCCTGACCCCCACCCTGACTCCCACACTGACCCCGACCCTGACTCCCGCACTGACTCCCACGCTGACTCCCACGCTGACTCCTGCACTGACTTCCACGCTGACTCCTGCACTGACTCCCACGCTGACTCCCACGCTGACTCCCACACTGACTGCCACGCTGACTCCCGCACGACTTGTGCACTGACTCCAGCACTGAGTCCCGCACTGACTCCCGCACTGACTCCCACGCTGGCTCCCACGCTGACTCCCCTGCTGACTCCCGCACTGACTCCCACCCTGACTCCTACGCTGACTCCCACTCTGACTCACACTGACTCCTGCTCTGACTCCGACACTGACTCCAACACTGACTCCCGCTCTGACTCCGACACTGACTCCCACTCTGACTCCCGCTTTGACCCACACTGACTCCCGCACTGACTCCCACACTGACCCACACTGACTCCCTCACTGACTCCCGCACTGACTCCCGCACTGACTCCCGCACTGACTCCCGCACAGACTCCCGCACAGACTCCCGCACAGACTCCCGCACAGACTCCCGCACAGACTCCCTCACTGACTTCTGCACTGACTCCCGCACTGATTCTCACACTGACTCTCACACAGACTCCCTCACTGACTCCCGCACTGACTCCCGCACTGACTCCCACACTGACTCCCGCACAGACTCCCGCACAGACTCCCGCACAGACTCCCTCACTGACTTCTGCACTGACTCCCGCACTGATTCTCACACTGACTCTCACACAGACTCCCTCACTGACTCCCACACTGACTCCCGCACTGACTCCCACACTGACTCTCACACTGACTCTCACACTGACTCCCTCACTGACTCGCGCACTGACTCGCGCACTGACTCCCGCACTGACTCCCACCCTGACTCCCACCCTGACTTCCATACTGACTCTCACACTGACTCCCACACTGACTCCCACACTGACTCCCACACTGACTCCCACACTGACTCCCGCACTGACTCCCGCACTGACTCCCACACTGACACCCACACTCTCCCACACTGACTCCCACACGGACTCCCACACTGACTCCCGCGCTGACTCCCGCGCTGACTCCTGCACTGACTCCCACCCTGACCCCCACCCTGACTCCCACACTGACCCCGACCCTGACTCCCGCACTGACTCCCACGCTGACTCCCACGCTGACTCCTGCACTGACTTCCACGCTGACTCCTGCACTGACTCCCACGCTGACTCCCACGCTGACTCCTGCACTGACTTCCACGCTGACTCCCAAGCTGACTCCCACACTGACTGCCACACTGACTCCCGCACTGACTTGCGCACTGACTCCCACACTGACTCCCGTACTGACTCCCACCCTGACTCCAGCACTGACTCCCGCACTGATTCCCTCACTGACTCCCGCACTGACTCCCACGCTGGCTCCCACGCTGACTCCCCTGCTGACTCCCGCACTGACTCCCACCCTTACTCCTACACTGACTCTCACACTGACTCTCACACTGACTCTCACACTGACTCTCACACTGACTCCCTCACTGACTCCCTCACTGACTCCCGCACTGACTCCCGCACTGACTCCCGCACTGACTCCCACACTGACTCCCGCACTGACTCCACGCTGACTCCCACGCTGACTCCCACCCTGACTCCAGCACTGACTCCCGCACTGACTCCCGCACTGACTCCCACGCTGGCTCCCACGCTGACTCCCCTGCTGACTCCCACCCTGACTCCTACACTGACTCCTACACTGACTCTCACACTGACTCCCTCACTGACTCCCTCACTGACTCCCTCAATGACTCCCTCACTGACTCCTGCACTGACTCCCGCACTGACTCCCGCACTGACTCCCGCACTGACTCCCGCACTGACTCCCGCACTGACTCCCGCACTGACTCCCGCACTGACTCCCGCACTGACTCCCGCACTGACTCTCACACTGACTCTCACACCGACTCCCTCACTGACTCCCACACTGACTCCCTCACTGACTCCCACACTGACTCCCGCACTGACTCCCGCACTGGCTCCCGCACTGACTCCCACACTGACTCCCACACTGACTCCCACACTGACTCCCTCACTGACTCCCGCACTGACTCCCGCACTGACTCCCGCACTGACTCCCACGCTGACTCCCACGCTGACTCCCCTGCTGACTCCCGCACTGACTCCCACCCTGACTCCTACACTGACTCTCACACTGACTCTCACACTGACTCCCTCACTGACTCCCTCACTGACTCCCTCACTGACTCCCGCACTGACTCCCGCACTGACTCCCGCACTGACTCCCGCACAGACTCCCGCACTGACTCCCGCACTGACTCTCACACTGACTCCCGCACTGACTCCCACACTGACTCCCACACTGACTCTCACACTGACTCTCACACCGAATCCCTCACTGACTCCCACGCTGACTCTCACACCGACTCCCTCACTGACTCCTACGCTAACTCCCACACTGACTCTCACACTGACTCTCACACTGACTCTCACACCGACTCCCGCACTGACTCCCGCACTGACTCCCGAACTGACTCCCACCCTGACTCCCACACCGACTCTCACACTGACTCCCACACTGACTCCCGCACTGACTCTGACCCTGACTCCCACACTGACTCTCACACTGACTCCCACACTGACTCCCACACTGACTCCCACACTGACTCCCGCACTGACTCCCGCACTGACTCCTGCACTGACTCCCACACTGACTCCCACCCTGACTCCCACACTCTCCCACACTGACTCCCACCCTGACTCCCACACTCTCTCACACCGACTCCCGCACTAACTCCCGCACTGACTCCCGCACTGACTCCCACACTGACTCCCACACGACTACCACACTGACTCCCACCCTGACTCCCACCCTGACTCCCACCCTGACTCCCTCACTGACTCCCGCACTGACTCCCGCACTGACTCCCGCGCTGACTCCCGCACTGACTCCTGCACCGACTCCCACACCGACTCCCACTCTCTCTCTCTCTCTTTCATGATCTTGCACTATGGGCACAGCGGCCTGCACTAGACCTCACTATTGAAGTACTCGTGTCCTCATGATCTCGCACTACGGGCACAGTGGCACTGCACTAGACCTCACTATCGAAGTCCTTGTGTCCTCATGATCTCGCACTACGGGCACAGTGGCACTGCACTAGACCTCACTATCGAAGTCCTTGTGTCCTCATGATCTCGCACTACGGGCACAGTGGCGCTGCACTAGACCTCACTATTGAAGTACTCGTGTCCTCATGATCTCGCACTACGGGCACAGTGGCACTGCACTAGACCTCACTATTGAAGACCTTGTGTTCTCATGATCTCACACTATGGGCACAGCGGCACTGCACTAGACCTCACTATTGAAGTACTCGTGTCCTCATGATCTCACACTACGGGCACAGTGGCACTGCACTAGACCTCACTATTGAAGTCCTTGTGTTCTCATGATCTCACACTACGGGTACGGTGGCACTGCACTAGACCTCACTATTGAAGTCAGAGTGTCCTCATGATCTCGCACTACGGGCACAGTGGCACTGCACTAGACCTCACTATCGAAGTCCTTGTGTCCTCATGATCCCGCACAACGGGCACAGTGGCTCTGCACTAGACCTCACTATTGAAGACCTTGTGTCCTCATGATCTCGCACTACGGGCACAGCGGCACTGCACTAGACCTCACTATTGAAGTCCTTGTGTCCTCATGATCTCGCACTACGGGCACAGTGGCACTGCACTAGACCTCACTATTGAAGTACTCGTGTCCTCATGATCTCACACTACGGGCACAGTGGCACTGCACTAGACCTCACTATTGAAGTCCTTGTGTTCTCATGATCTCACACTACGGGTACAGTGGCACTGCACTAGACCTCACTATTGAAGTCAGAGTGTCCTCATGATCTCGCACTACGGGCACAGTGGCACTGCACTAGACCTCACTATTGAAGTCCTTGTGTTCTCGTGATCTCACAGTACGGGCACAGTGGCACTGCACTAGACCTCACTATTGAAGTCCTTGTGTTCTCGTGATCTCACAGTACGGGCACAGTGGTGCTGCACTAGAACTCACTATTGAAGTCTTTCTGCCCTCATGATCTCAAACTACGGGCACAGTGGCGCTGCACTAGACCTCACTATTGAAGTCCTTGTGTTCTCGTGATCTCACAGTACGGGCACAGTGGTGCTGCACTAGAACTCACTATTGAAGTCTTTCTGCCCTCATGATCTCAAACTACGGGCACAGTGGTGCTGCACTAGACCTCACTATCGAAGTCCTTGTGTCCTCATGATCTCGCACTACGCGCACAGTGGCACTGCACTAGACCTCACTATTGAGTCCTTCTGTCCTCATGATCTCACACTACGGGCACGGTGGCCTGCACTAGACCTCACTATTGAAGACCTTCTGTCCTCATGATCTCACACTACGGGCACAGTGGCACTGCACTAGACCTCACTATTGAAGTACTCGTGTCCTCATGATCTCACACTACAGGCACAGCGGCACTGCACTAGACCTCACTATTGAAGTACTCGTGTCCTCATGATCTCACACTACGGGCACAGTGGCGCTGCACTAGACCTCACTATTGAAGTCAGAGTGTCCTCATGATCTCGCACTACGGGCACAGTGGCACTGCACTAGACCTCACTATTGAAGTCCTTGTGTTCTCATGATCTCACACTACGGGTACGGTGGCACTGCACTAGACCTCACTATTGAAGTCAGAGTGTCCTCATGATCTCGCACTACGGGCACAGTGGCACTGCACTAGACCTCACTATTGAAGTCCTTGTGTTCTCGTGATCTCACAGTACGGGCACAGTGGCACTGCACTAGACCTCACTATTGAAGTCCTTGTGTTCTCGTGATCTCACAGTACGGGCACAGTGGTGCTGCACTAGACCTCACTATTGAAGTCCTTGTGTTCTCGTGATCTCACAGTACGGGCACAGTGGTGCTGCACTAGAACTCACTATTGAAGTCTTTCTGCCCTCATGATCTCAAACTACGGGCACAGTGGCGCTGCACTAGACCTCACTATTGAAGTCCTTGTGTTCTCGTGATCTCACAGTATGGGCACAGTGGTGCTGCACTAGAACTCACTATTGAAGTCTTTCTGCCCTCATGATCTCAAACTACGGGCACGGTGGCACTGCACTAGACCTCACTATCGAAGTCCTTGTGTCCTCATGATCTCGCACTACGCGCACAGTGGCACTGCACTAGACCTCACTATTGAGTCCTTCTGTCCTCATGATCTCACACTACGGGCACGGTGGCCTGCACTAGACCTCACTATTGAAGACCTTCTGTCCTCATGATCTCACACTATGGGCACAGCGGCACTGCACTAGACCTAACTATCGAAGTCCTCGTGCCCTCATGATCTCCCGCTATGGGCACAGTGAACTCACTATTGAAGTCAGAGTGTCCTCATGATCTCACACTACGGGCACATTGGCCTGCACTAGACCTCACTATTGAAGTCCTCGTGCCCTCATGATCTTACACTATGGGCACAGCGGCACTGCACTAGACCTCACTATCGAAGTCCTTGTGTCCTTGTGATCTCACACTACGGGCACAGCGGCACTGCACTAGACCTCACTATCGAAGTCCTTGTGTCCTTGTGATCTCACACTACGGGTACAGCGGCACTGCACTAGACCTCACTATTGAAGTCATTGTGTTCTCATGATCTCATACTACGGGCACAGTGGCACTGCACTAGTCCTCACTATTGAAGTCCTTGTGTCCTCATGATCTCACACTACAGGCACAGCGGCACTGCACTAGACCTCACTATCGAAGTCCTTGTGTCCTCATGATCTCACACTACAGGCACAGCGGCACTGCACTAGTCCTCACTATTGAAGTCCTTGTGTCCTCATGATCTCACACTACAGGCACAGCGGCACTGCACTAGACCTCACTATCGAAGTCCTTGTGTCCTTGTGATCTCACACTACGGGCACAGTGGCACTGCACTAGACCTCACTATCGAAGTCCTTGTGTCCTTGTGATCTCACACTACGGGCACAGTGGCACTGCACTAGACCTCACTATCGAAGACCTTGTGTCCTCGTGGTCTCACACTAGGGGCACAGTGGCACTGCACTAGACCTCACTATCGAAGTCCTTGTGTCCTTGTGATCTCACACTACGGGTACAGTGGCACTGCACTAGTCCTCACTATTGAAGTCCTTGTGTCCTCATGATCTCACACTACAGGCACAGCGGCACTGCACTAGACCTCACTATTGAAGTCCTCGTGCCCTCATGATCTCCCGCTATGGGCACAGTGACCTGCACTAGAACTCTCTATTGAAGTCAGAGTGTCCTCATGATCTCACACTATGGGCACGGTGGCACTGCACTAGACCTCACTATTGAAGTCCTTGTGTCCTCATGATCTCACACTACGGGCACAGTGGCCTGCACTAGACCTCACTATTGAAGTCCTTGTGTCCTCATGATCTCGCACTACGGGCACAGTGACCTGCACTAGAACTCTCTATTGAAGTCAGAGTGTCCTCATGATCTCGCACTACGGGCACAGTGGCACTGCACTAGACCTCACTATTGAAGTCCTTGTGTTCTCGTGATCTCACAGTACGGGCACGGTGGCACTGCACTAGACCTCACTATTGAAGTCCTTGTGTCCTCGTGATCTCACACTATGGGCACGGTGGCACTGCACTAGACCTCACTATTGAAGCCCTTGTGTCCTCGTGATCTCACACTATGGGCACGGTGGCACTGCACTAGACCTCACTATTGAAGTCCTATTGCCCTCATGATCTCACACTAGGGGCACATTGGTGCTGCACTAGACCTCACTATCAAAGTCCATGTGCTCTCATGTCACACACCACGGCTGAAACCTACAAACTAAAGATTTCCAGAATTGCTTCAGAAATTCAGCTTCCGTTACACATGCAGTTCCCAATACATTTTCGGATATTGTGCAAACTATGTTCAATTTCTCTATGATGATTGGTGCAGGGCATGTTTTTAAGAACATTGGATCTAGTCGTGTGTCTGGATTTTAAAGCAGTATTTGGTCTGATTACACAATGTTTTCACTCTGATACATGCTTGACTATCTGAACTCAGCGGGCTCTGAATGCCCTCGTTCCGCAAGATGGATGGTACACGAGTAAAATCTGTGTTCTGGTGCACATACTGTCTGTTGGACTTGGCCCTTTTTGCAGGGTCATCCCTGAACTTTTTGCCTTCCTCCTATATGTTTTCTGACCTGTTGTCGGCTGTTTTATGACTCTGAGCACTTTACCACTGCTGATCAGTGCTAAAGTGCATTTGCTCTCCCTATGGTAAATTGATGTATGGATTAGTGACTCCATGATTGGCTGGTTTGGTTTACTTGTCAGACCCTAGGACAGTGCACTGTGTGTGTCCAGGGCTTGTGAATCCAAATGCTGCTGGTGGGCTTGCAGCACTGGTTGTACCACCCACAGAAGCAGCCTTGTAAAATGTGTCTAGGGTCTGCCATTGCAGAACCTGCGTGCAGTCTGGTACTGTCATGCTGGCTGGGCAAGTGCACCCACTTGCCAGTCGCTAAACCTTCCCTTTTCTTCATATCAGTCACCCCTATGGTAGGCCCAAGGGCAGGGTGCATTGTAAGGATAAGGTAGGACAAGCCCTGGTGAGTGTGGCATGTCCTAATAGTGAATTACAGCCATTTTCGTGTTTCACTATTGCAAGGCCAACTGTTCTCCATAGGCCAGAAATGGCAGTTTGATTATTACATCTTATAATCCTAACTGACTCAGGGAACTAGTTAGAAAATCGAGTTTAGTATGCCTGAACTCAGAATGATACAATACATATTTTAGTGAAGTTGGTTTTCAACTTTCTGTGTTTGAAAATACCACTTTTAGAAAGTAGGTATTTTCTTGACTAATTATTCAAGCCTGCCTCTGCTAGGTTTATGTATTCCTTGTCTGGAGTCTGTGTGACAGGGGCCTCGGGGCTCCAGGAGACCGGGTGAGTCAGCACAGTGCTGAATAGAGAGATCTGCATCTAGATGGGAGGGAGGAGTTGCACCTGGGACCTGAATAGGGCTGTGCCTGCCTTCCACAATGCTGGCTCCATCCACTGGGGAGCGGCTGATGTCCCTGCCCTGCACGGTGAAAGGAAAGAAGGAGACAAGTAAACAAAGTGCTCCAGGACTGACCAGAACTGGTTTGGACTAGGCAAAGGCCTCTCTACCTTTAGAGAACAAAGATAAATTGTGGATAAAAAGGGGGACCCAGACCCCAGAGAGTTAGATCCCTTTTGGGAAACAAGAAGAAACCTTTGCTGAGGAGAGGAACCAGAGAGACTGAGGAGAGACTATCCCTAAGCTGAAGTGCTGCTTGGGGGACTGGCCTGCAGTGGTTGTCTGACTGCCAAAGAAAGGAGAGAGGAACTTTGTGTGTGCTTTCTGCAACTTGTATTTTGTATTTTGTATTTGTAGTTGAATTTGTAGGGCGCGCAGCTACCCACAGGGGGTCTCCCGGCGCCAAAGAAGTAGTGATTACACGTCGCAGTTGTTATTGAGAGAAGAGCCAGGTTTTAAGGTCTCTGCGGAATTTCAACAAAGATGGTTCGAGTTTCAATGTAGCCGGAAGAGAGTTCCATAGCCTGGGGGCAACACAGGAGAAAGAGCGACCGCTCATTCTCGTCAATTTAAAACATGGAATCAGAAAATTGCCATGGGCTGATGATCTAAGATGACGGGGTGGAGAATATTGTTGGACAAGAACCTGAAGGTAGACTGGAGCTGACCCTTGCTTGATTTTATGCATAAAGCAGAGGGCCTTGAATTTGACACGGTTGGCAATGCGGAGCCAGTGAAGGTCTCTAAGAGAAGGGGAGATTGAGGATCTCCATGGGACCTTACAGAGGAGGCGAGCAGCTGAATTCTGAACAAGCTGAAGTCTCCTTGTGAAGGATCTCCAAGAGCTTGCCTCCTGCTGAAGTCTCAGGGACAACAGACTTCAACCACCAGCTCCCCTAGAGTTCTATGGAAGTGCCTGCAGTTGTGTTTCTGAAGGATTGCGTGTCGCAAGGAGCTGGAAGCGCTACTCACGAGGAAGAAGCGTCGCCACTGCAGCCGCTGCCGTTGCATCACTGAAGAAGGGTGTCGCCGCTGTAGCTGTCGCATCGCATCGCTGAAGCGTCTCGCATCACTTGAGAAGAGTGCCGCCGCCGCCGCAGCCGCTGCAGCCGCTGCAGTTGCATCACTGAACAAGGATGTCTCCGCTGTAGCTGTCGCATCGCATCACAGAAGTGTCTCGCATGACCATAAAAGAGTGCCGCCGCCGCAGCTGCTGTCGTCGCATCACTGAACAAGGGTGTCGCCGCTGCAGTTGTCGCAACGCCTCGCCAGAGCGTCTCACATCACCGGAGAAGCGTGTCACAGGGCCTGTCGCGGCTCAGAAGAATCGTTGAGTAATCGCACAGCCGTCGGGCGTGCACGCATCGTGTCGCATCAAGGAAAAAATTTACAACAAGGGGTGGTGATGGACAGAGTCTCTGAATTAAGCAGAGTACTCTCACCCAGTCAAGAGATCAGGGCTAGATCCAACACCGTTTTTTAGCTCATTGCACCATCCCAGTTTCAGAACCTGGCTGTATGCAAATTAGTCTGTCCCTGGCCCAGTGCATCATGGGAACAGGGCAGACCAGACTACAAAAGCCAATTCTTACACTGGGAAGGAAACAAGCTTCCGGGGACCGGTTTCTGCCATTTCAGGCGTCTTCGGCCCGGCTTGCTTGAATCCTGATGGTGCAATGAGCAAGGGACTCACATCTGAGTATACCCTTCCACGCTTAGGGTGGACAAAATAATTTACAACAAGGGGTGGTGATGGACAGAGTCTCTGAATTAAGCAGAGTACTCTCACCCAGTCAAGAGATCAGGGCTAGATCCAACACCGTTTTTTAGCTCATTGCACCATCCCAGTTTCAGAACCTGGCTGTATGCAAATTAGTCTGTCCCTGGCCCAGTGCATCATGGGAACAGGGCAGACCAGACTACAAAAGCCAATTCTTACACTGGGAAGGAAACAAGCTTCCGGGGACCGGTTTCTGCCATTTCAGGCGTCTTCGGCCCGGCTTGCTTGAATCCTGATGGTGCAATGAGCAAGGGACTCACATCTGAGTATACCCTTCCACGCTTAGGGTGGACAAAATAATTTACAACAAGGGGTGGTGATGGACAGAGTCTCTGAATTAAGCAGAGTACTCTCACCCAGTCAAGAGATCAGGGCTAGATCCACACCGTTTTTTAGCTCATTGCACCATCCCAGTTTCAGAACCTGGCTGTATGCAAATTAGTCTGTCCCTGGCCCAGTGCATCATGGGAACAGGGCAGACCAGACTACAAAAGCCAATTCTTACACTGGGAAGGAAACAAGCTTCCGGGGACCGGTTTCTGCCATTTCAGGCGTCTTCGGCCCGGCTTGCTTGAATCCTGATGGTGCAATGAGCAAGGGACTCACATCTGAGTATACCCTTCCACGCTTAGGGTGGACAAAATAATTTACAACAAGGGGTGGTGATGGACAGAGTCTCTGAATTAAGCAGAGTACTCTCACCCAGTCAAGAGATCAGGGCTAGATCCAACACCGTTTTTTAGCTCATTGCACCATCCCAGTTTCAGAACCTGGCTGTATGCAAATTAGTCTGTCCCTGGCCCAGTGCATCATGGGAACAGGGCAGAACAGACTACAAAAGCCAATTCTTACACTGGGAAGGAAACAAGCTTCCGGGGACCGGTTTCTGCCATTTCAGGCGTCTTCGGCCCGGCTTGCTTGAATCCTGATGGTGCAATGAGCAAGGGACTCACATCTGAGTATACCCTTCCACGCTTAGGGTGGACAAAATAATTTACAACAAGGGGTGGTGATGGACAGAGTCTCTGAATTAAGCAGAGTACTCTCACCCAGTCAAGAGATCAGGGCTAGATCCAACACCGTTTTTTAGCTCATTGCACCATCCCAGTTTCAGAACCTGGCTGTATGCAAATTAGTCTGTCCCTGGCCCAGTGCATCATGGGAACAGGGCAGACCAGACTACAAAAGCCAATTCTTACACTGGGAAGGAAACAAGCTTCCGGGGACCGGTTTCTGCCATTTCAGGCGTCTTCGGCCCGGCTTGCTTGAATCCTGATGGTGCAATGAGCAAGGGACTCACATCTGAGTATACCCTTCCACGCTTAGGGTGGACAAAATAATTTACAACAAGGGGTGGTGATGGACAGAGTCTCTGAATTAAGCAGAGTACTCTCACCCAGTCAAGAGATCAGGGCTAGATCCAACACCGTTTTTTAGCTCATTGCACCATCCCAGTTTCAGAACCTGGCTGTATGCAAATTAGTCTGTCCCTGGCCCAGTGCATCATGGGAACAGGGCAGACCAGACTACAAAAGCCAATTCTTACACTGGGAAGGAAACAAGCTTCCGGGGACCGGTTTCTGCCATTTCAGGCGTCTTCGGTATTCTGCTTAATTCAGAGACTCTGTCCCTCACCACCCCTTGTTGTAAATTATTTTGTCCACCCTAAGCGTGGAAGGGTATACTCAGACATGAGTCCCTTGCTCATTGTACCATCAGGATTCAAGCAAGCCGGGCCGAAGACGGCTGTAATGCCAGAAACCGGTCCCCGGAAGCTTGTTTCCTTCCCAGTGTAAGAATTGGCTTTTGTAGTTTGGTTTGCCCTGTTCCCATCATGCACTGGGACAGGAACAGACTATTTTGCATACAGCCAGGTTCTGAAACTGGGATGGTGCAATGAGCTAAAAAACGGTGTTGGATCTAGCCCTGATCTCTTGACTGGGTGAGAGTATTCTGCTTAATTCAGAGACTCTGTCCCTCACCACCCCTTGTTGTAAATTATTTTGTCCACCCTAAGCGTGGAAGGGTATACTCAGACATGAGTCCCTTGCTCATTGCACCATCAGGATTCAAGCAAGCCGGGCCGAAGACGGCTGTAATGCCAGAAACCGGTCCCCGGAAGCTTGTTTCCTTCCCAGTGTAAGAATTGGCTTTTGTAGTTTGGTTTGCCCTGTTCCCATCATGCACTGGGACAGGAACAGACTAATTTGCATACAGCCAGGTTCTGAAACTGGGATGGTGCAATGAGCTAAAAAACGGTGTTGGATCTAGCCCTGATCTCTTGACTGGGTGAGAGTATTCTGCTTAATTCAGAGACTCTGTCCCTCACCACCCCTTGTTGTAAATTATTTTGTCCACCCTAAGCGTGGAAGGGTATACTCAGACATGAGTCCCTTGCTCATTGCACCATCAGGATTCAAGCAAGCCGGGCCGAAGACGGCTGTAATGCCAGAAACCGGTCCCCGGAAGCTTGTTTCCTTCCCAGTGTAAGAATTGGCTTTTGTAGTTTGGTTTGCCCTGTTCCCATCATGCACTGGGACAGGAACAGACTAATTTGCATACAGCCAGGTTCTGAAACTGGGATGGTGCAATGAGCTAAAAAACTGTGTTGGATCTAGCCCTGATCTCTTGACTGGGTGAGAGTATTCTGCTTAATTCAGAGACTCTGTCCCTCACCACCCCTTGTTGTAAATTATTTTGTCCACCCTAAGCGTGGAAGGGTATACTCAGACATGAGTCCCTTGCTCATTGCACCATCAGTATTCAAGCAAGCCGGGCCGAAGACGGCTGTAATGCCAGAAACCGGTCCCCGGAAGCTTGTTTCCTTCCCAGTGTAAGAATTGGCTTTTGTAGTTTGGTTTGCCCTGTTCCCATCATGCACTGGGACAGGAACAGACTAATTTGCATACAGCCAGGTTCTGAAACTGGGATGGTGCAATGAGCTAAAAAACGGTGTTGGATCTAGCCCTGATCTCTTGACTGGGTGAGAGTATTCTGCTTAATTCAGAGACTCTGTCCCTCACCACCCCTTGTTGTAAATTAAGCATCAAGGAAAAGACACCATCTTTGTTTTCATCGCGCCGGATCTTCATCGCATCACGGCGATGCGAGCCGCATCGCCACGGAAGCGTAGTGAGAAACCGATGCATCACCGTTCCTGTGTGTAAGGAATCAACAATTCACCTTCAATCAATCAATCAATCATATAATTTGTAAAGCGCACTACTCACCCATGAGGGTCTCAAGGCACTGGGGTGGGGAATGATGCTACTGCTCGAAAAGCCAGGTCTTGAGGAGTTTTCTGAAGGTCAGCAGGTCTTGGGTCTGTGGTGCGTGGATGGTGAGGGTGTTCCAGGTCTTGGAGGCGAGGTGGGAGAACGATCTGCTGCCGGAGGTCGCTCTTCGGAAGCAGGGGACTGTGGCGAGGGCGAGGTCGGCGGAGCAGAGCTGGCGAGTGGGGTTGTTGAAGCTGAGTCATCTGTTGAGGTACGTTGGTCCGGTGTTGTGGAGTGTCTTGTGTGTGTGGGTGAGGAGCTTGAAGGTTATCCTCTTGTTGACCGGGAGCCAGTGCAGGTCTCTCAGGACCTTCCCTGCAACACTTTTGTTGTATAGTTTTATGCATCCAAAGGTACATTGAACTCAAAGTGTCGCAGTTTAACATCTAAAGAGAATTAAGTTAATCCTACCATTTTAAGTACAGTATTGTGGATTTTTGTCGTTCGTGGTCTTGTGATAAGTCTATATAAGGAATACTTATTTTTGATATAAAACTTGTGTGGCGTCCATCCGTAGTCTTGTCACTTGATTACTGTATGTGTTCACAAACGCTTTACACACGGCCTCTGAGATAAGCCTGTCTGCTCGTGCCAAGCTACCGGGTGGGTGAGCAGGGGTTATTTTAGGAGTGTACCCCCTTAACCTGACTAGACAAAAGAGTCCCTATTTATCACAGGTACCTACCTGTGCCAACTAGAGACCCCCAAATCTAACACTGTCCGACTGAAATCATACCGGACTTTCAGCTGGAGCAGACCCCTGGAAGCAATTGTTTAACTGCTACATGAGCACCAGAGGCAATGCCGAGCAATGCATCCTCCCCTTCTACATGATGCTGCCTATGATAGAGCAAGAGCTCCAGTGGCCCTTTCGACGCAGCTCTTGAGGAAGGACTTGACTCACTGGTGTTTTCTGAGCCTCCTAAAGAGGAGACACAATGATCACCGAGGGCCTCAGACGAGCAACCGATTGCTGGTCCTTCAAATGTGCAGATTCACTATGAGCATGCGTCGGCAGGATTCTGTAAGCATCACACCTATGTTATGTGCGAACCAGAACATGTCGATATGTCTGCTGATGAAGATTGAAATCATCATGTGAGTCGACCAACAACATATCTTCACCATCGATACCATAGCAACCACCAACTATGAATTGGAAGAATGTTTTTGAATAAGATTCTCTTGTCATTATTGCTATTCTTTTGATGATGCACATGTTAACCTGTTTTTTTTATCACCCTTCGATGTTTAATCTCCAACATGCATCTTTCTTTTGGACATCCGTTAGACAGAATGCGTTTTACAGATAACAATAAACAGCAACAAATGCAAGACTTAAAAGTATTCTTGCTTTGCACTGCTCATGTGTGTAATCTTTTTATATATATGTATGTCATATTTTTGACTTTTTTAAGCTATGACATGTCTTGCAGAGTCACGGCCATGTCTACCATTGGCACAGATATTGTCTTACCTTGTCATACTAAGAACTGTGAAAGTATCAAGTCGTTCGACTAATGACATAGATATAACACCTGATGTGACATCAGCCTAGGACAAGTGTCTGCTTATCACCATATCATGGCCAAATGATAACAAAGAGAGGCATATCGCCAAAATAGTGTCGTGTAAATTGACGTACTTTCACCGTATGTTCATAAGGAAACATCTGGGACGCACACCTGGAGGCACATAATTTATAGCAGACATTCCTAAATATTATGTCAGCAAATCCGATCCTGGATAAGATTTAATATAGAAGGACCGCCACTTGTCAGGAAAGGCCTTTGCCTAGATTATTGCACAAGATTCTGCTAGAGACGGTCTAACATACCGCCAGGCAATAATGACAGCTCTTGATATCAACAAGGTATGCAGTGCGTCTCTTCTCCCTAGGAAACTCTAGACCGCAAGTTGCTCTACTTTCCATGCTCTCTCAGTGTAACACGTAGTAGAAGGATGATAGGGTGTAAGGTTTTATGTGATCTTTTAAACATGTTAGCAATGTTCATTTCATTCTGGTTGATCACAACGTGTCTTTGAGTGGCAGCTCCTCCACAATGGCAGAGGAGGGTCGCCTCACTGGCTGAGAGGCATCAGCTGAAAAATAAAACAATATGTTATTGTTTTATTTTTGAGCTGCTCACTGAGCCAGCATGTTTAGGGAGGGGTGGGGCTGGGCTATGGCAGATGGGGCGGAGTGATATGCACTGCTAAGGGCGTAGGTCGGTTTAGCCGGCCATCTTAGGCTGGCCAAACAGACATGCACAGTTAGGTTTGTTCAATCCAGTTGTATTGCACAGCCGAGTTGGAGAAACAGTACAAACTCCCTGTGCCTGAGACACCATTAACTTGCTCAGGCCAATCCCCAAGCTGCTCTGATGCTTGGTCATCTAGCAAGAGAGCAGTGAGGGGATTGGATGGACACCGCCACCTTCCCGGAGAGCTGGAAACACGCCGAACTCAGCGCCCTACTCAAGAAACCCACAGCGGACCCCACCGAACTCAAGAATTACCGACCCATCTCGCTCCTCCCGTTTCCAGCCAAAGTCATCGAGAAGACCGTCAACAAACAGCTGGCCGCCTTCCTCGAGACGAATGGATCCCTCGACCCCTCACAGTCTGGCTTCCGAGCCAACCACAGCACCGAGACGGCCCTCATCGCTGCCACCGATGACATCCGAGCCCTGATGGACAACGGAGAAACAGCGGCCCTCATCCTCCTAGACCTCTCCGCGGCATTCGACACTGTCTGCCACCACACCCTAGTGCAGCGCCTCAGCAACGTCGGAATCCAGGAGAAGGCACTGGAATGGATCATCTCCTTCCTCGACGGAAGAACACAGAGAGTCCGTCTACCACCGTACAAGTCAGAGGCCACCGAAGTCATCTGCGGCGTCCCTCAAGGATCCTCGCTGAGCCCCACCCTCTTCAACGTCTACATGAGCCCCCTCGCGGCCATCGCACGCCAACACAACCTCAACATCATCTCCTACGCTGACGACACCCAACTGATCCTCTCCCTGACCAACGACCCCGCCGCCGCCAGAGCCAACCTTCACGAAGGGATGAAAGACGTAGCCGAGTGGATGACGACCAGCCGCCTGAACTGAACTCAGACAAGACGGAAGTCCTCATCCTGGGCTCCTCGCCCTCCGCCTGGGACGACTCCTGGTGGCCCCAGCCCTGGGCACCGCACTCAAACCGACAGCCACGCACGCAACCTGGGCTTCATCCTGGACTCCTCCCTCTCCATGACCAGACAAGTCAACGCCGTCTCCGCGTCCTGTTTTAACATCCTGCGCATGCTATGGAAGATCTTCCGGTGGATCCCCACCGAGACCAGGAAGACGGTCACCCAGGCCCTCGTCACCAGCCGTCTGGACTACGGCAACGCCCTCTACGCCGGAACCACCGCCAAGCTCCAGAAGAGACTCCAGCGGATCCAGAACGCCTCAGCCAGACTCATCCTCGACATCCCCCGACGCAGCCACATCTCCGGACACCTGAGAGACCTGCACTGGCTCCCCGTCAACAAGAGAATCACCTTCCGTCTCCTCACCCACGCACACAAGGCCCTACACGACCAAGGCCCGAGCTACCTCAACAACCGCCTCAACTTCTACGCTCCCAAACGCCACCTCCGATCGACCAACCACGCCCTCGCCGCCGTCCCCCGCATCCGAAGAGCGTCAACAGGAGGAAGGTCTTTCTCCTACCTGGCCGCCAAGACCTGGAACTCCCTCCCTCCCGACCTGCGCCTGACCCAAGACCACCTCTCCTTCAGGAAGAAACTCAAGACCTGGCTGTTCGAGCAGTAGCAGCACCCCCCCCCCCCCCCCCAAGCGCCTTGAGACCCTCCGGGTAAGTAGTGCGCTCTACAAATGTCTTTGATTGATTGATTGATTGATTGGAGTCTCTGATGCTAACCCAGGGATTGCTGGGCACAGGAAGCAGAGGAGCGCTGAGGCACGAGGCGGCCGGCAGTGTCAGGTAAGATTAATGTATTCATTATTAACCCAACCCATGCTCCCCGTGCCCCCCCTGCTCACCCCGTGCCCCCTCCACCCGCTCACCACTTTTTATTTGTGTCGGCCGACACTGCTGTCTTTTTGCTGTCTTATGATATCTTGTGTGGATATGCTAAGAAACAGGTTCACCCTGCTGTAATAAATACTTTTAATAAAAAGTGTCTATTCTTAGGGCAGTGTGTGTGTGATACTGTGAATAACAAAATAGGTTTGTTTCCGTTACCAAGGTGCCCCTGATCCCGTTACAGGGATTGTTAGTGACCCAAAAGCAGTAAGTTACTCTAACAATGCACTGGGTGGGGTTCTGCGGGGATACAATCACCTGTCTTTCACATGCAGTGTTGGTTCATTGAAATGAGTTCACCGGTGCCACCCGTGGGTGGGTAAGCAAGCCTTGTACAATTACACCAAAGTCGTAGTTCACGCATCAGCCTACGGATGTTTTCTGCTGCCACATTGTGCATTTCCGCCACTAGTTCAGTGTCTCTCTCTCTTCTCTTCTGTTTTTACATCAACAGTCACTGCTTGTTTGTTTCATTCTTTGTGCTTGAGGTGAGAGTCTGGGTGGCAGGTGGAAGCCGCATGAACAGTCATCTTGAGCTTGCTTTGGACTGAAGAGTCCAGAAGGACCTCGATCCGGGCAGAGCCAGACATGTGCTCGAGCCTGGCTTGAGCTTTCAGATGCTTGCCGTCCTCTTAGAACAGAAGCCCCTCCTATCTCCCCTGCAGACAGAGACACCTGAAGGCTGGTGTTATCCATTCTGGAATGGGTATGTTTTTTACCAAAACGTATAGGAGCTGTTATTGTAAAGTTTCAAAAGATTGAGAGTGTAACTTCTAACCGATCCCACCCTTTCCAACCACAGACCCCGTCCAGAAGCCACGCACAGGTGGACACCGTCTAGAAGCCACCCACAGGTGGACCCCGTCCAGAAGCCACGTACAGGTGGACACCGTCCAGAAGCCACCCACAGGTGGACCCCGTCCAGAAGCCACGCACAGGTGGACACCGTCTAGAAGCCACCCACAGGTGGACCCCGTCCAGAAGCCACGTACAGGTGGACACCGTCCAGAAGCCACGCACAGGTGGACACCGTCCAGAAGCCACGCACAGGTGGACACCGTCCAGAAGCCACCCACAGGTGGACACCGTCCAGAAGCCATGCGTAGGCGGACCCCGTCCAGAAGCCATGCACAGGCGGACCCCGTCCAGAAGCCACGCACAGGTGGACCCCGTCCAGAAGCCACGTACAGGCGGACCCCGTCCAGAAGCCATGCACAGGAGGACCCCGTCCAGAAGCCACCCACAGGTGGACCCCGTCCAGAAGCCACCCACAGGTGGACCCCGTCCAGAAGCCACGTACAGGCGGACCCCGTCCAGAAGCCATGCACAGGAGGACCCCGTCCAGAAGCCACCCACAGGTGGACCCCGTCCAGAAGCCACGTACAGGTGGACCCCGTCCAGAAGCCATGTACAGGCAGACACTGTGAGAAGTTGGCCTGGTATATGCTTAGTCAAAGGGAATTCCCTGGGTGTACGTTAAAGCAAGTACGTGTTGCGTTGCTCTATAGGTTCTATCCAGTCATGCACATTTTTCTTCTACAGACCTCAAGGGAAAAGTATATGCAAATTAAAAATAGATTTCCACACTAAAAATGAACGTTCACAGTCTTTTTATTGTTATAAAAAGTGAAGACTCCTCTTCACACAAAAGTGGGTTAAAATTTCAAAGAAAACTCTTTGAACAAATACCATAAAATTACATAGACAGTTAATAGCAAATCATTGTTTACATGATCAAAAACAATATCACATTCATTAGAATTATGTAACACACGATAAAAAGGGAAGATAATCAATACAAATACCGTACAAAAAACCAATTGGATCCTTTTCACAAACCCCCTACCACTGTGGCCTTAAGATTCTCCCGCCACTGTTATTCTAGATCCACTGGTCTTTCTTTTATATTGGTGGTGCAGTAAACAGTAACAATAATATATGAATATCTGTTACTTCCTCGACCTTGTTTGGATTCTAATACAGTAAAAGTGCGTCAACGCATTTCAGTGTTATATCACTTGATGTTGTAACACCTTCATCAGAACATGCCGTCTCTTTGGGGTCACCGGCTTCTAGACTTATAGTTAAAAATCTCCTGTGGGTATTATAGGAGTCCCCCAGGAAAAACAGCCGTCGGGGAGACCTCCTCCAGACGATCACTGTTGTTCTAGGTTTTGATATACCTCAGGGATGATATAGCTCCTCAGGTATACAAGGTCTCTCCCTTGTTTTTTGGTTTGGTGGGCATAGATCCACTCCTCTTTTTGATTTGTGTAACTATCTTTGTAGGAATTAAAATGTTCTCATGAACGGGCATATATCTGTATATCTTGGCTTGGGAACTGGATATGTTCTGCTCGAGATTCTGTTATCGCCTCTGCCAGGTTCTTCTCCTTCTCTCTGGTATATGCTGTCTACTATTCTAGTGGGCACCTTGCACCAGTCCAAACGATCCTTACTGATGGTAGGTTATAAAGTCAACCTTCAGAGAAAGCTATCCTAGTGGTAGCTGTGGAGAGCAGCCTTCAGGCTAAGACTTAGAGGTGAGTTAAGCAAGTTGTTTTACCAATTTTAATCTCTTGAATGATCAAATGAAAGCACACCACACAAGTTATATATCAAATATATATGTATTTATTCTAAACACAACCCCTCTGCACTCTTTATGAGGTCAGAGGTAAAAGTACAATACAAGGAACTTAGGCCCAGATGTAGGTAAAATAGATTTACCGATTTTTAATTACCGAATTTTACCGATTCGGTAATTAAAAATCGGTAAATCTAAGGGGTGGATATGTAGGTATTCCAGATGTGCTGGAATACCGATTCTGAAGAATTCGGTATTTACCGATTCGGTAAATACCGAATCGGTAATGCCCATTCATTCCTATGTGCTTTGAAGCCCGGTAAATACCGATTTGCACAAGGGTGCAGGGGGTGTCACTTTGACACCCTCTGGCACCCCCAAAACAGGCTCGGGTGCCATGTGGCAGGCATACATGCCCTAAGGGCAGGTCTGCCTGTCACATGGCATAGGTGTGCATGCACACATGTGCATGCACACCGGAATCGGTATTTTACCATCAAATTGGATTTGATGGTAAAATACCGATTCTGTAAGGCTTGTGGGACTCAGAAGAGTCCCACCTACATCTCGGTGCCTCAGAATCGGTACATTTACCGATTTTTTATTTTACCGAATCAGTAAAATTACCGAATCAGTAATTTTACCGATTCGTTAAAATAATGCCCCCTACATACCTGTCACCCATATACCGGTCGGTAACGGCCGAAAATACCAATTTTCGGCCGTTACCGACCGACCTACATCTGGCCCTTGATTAGCATACGTTAAGTTGCACAGTACACGTTTTGCCCTAGGGGTCTCACAAACCATATACTAAAATAGTGGTATAAGAACCTCGTCTGAGATAGAAAGCAGGCCTAGGGCCTGTGGAATCGCTTGGGCTGCCTAGAACCACCAAAGGTTAGGATGTAGGAGGCCCACGGGAGACGCGTGCATTGTCTAAACACAGCTGCGGATTACGATTGACTTTCTATGGAGAACAAACAAGTTACAATTTTAAAGATTAAGGGCACTTCTAGGTGAACTACAATGGAACCGTTTTAGACTAGGACACTTCGAGAGTCAAGACCCACGGGAGCACCAGAGTACTCCTGTTACCTCACCCAGGGAAGCCGGGTGCATAGGTGTCTTTTGGTGTCGGGTTTCATCGTCGATTCCAATGGAGAGCTGCGAAGAAGTGCTGCAGGCGACCAGAGGAAAAGTGTCCGGGTTGATCCAAGGGTGATTAGGAGATGTGAAGAACCTGAAAGCAGAGGAGACAGAGTCTGGGTCACTAGCCAATGACCAGGATGGCGATAGGAAGATGCCAGCCGATGTTGGGTGATTTCAGGTAAATAGGTGAAGCTTGACTCTTCAGCCACGAGGACCAGGAGGTGTCAACGATGACCAGGAGCTGGATTCGAGCTGTCCCACAAAGGATCTAATTGACTGCTGTGTTAGAATCCAGATTGGACCCAACAAGCACTGGCAAACGCAATCCACACAGAATGTCAAGATGGGCTTTGGTGCAGACCAGCAAGGTCTGGGGAACTCCTCCTTTGAGGAGGAGTGGGAGCAAGCCTGGAGCAACCAGGAAAACTAAAGAAATCAAAGATGGACCTTCATAGGGGCTCGCTAGCCAACGGACTAGGAACCATAAAGGGACTTCGAGCAGAAATGCACAAAGCGGGCCCACGGGACACTCGTGGAGTGTAGGCCTCTAAGCTTCAGTGCAAAAGGTACTCGTGGCTGGTGCTTCAAATACCCCAATGCACAACTTCAGGATACCTCAGAAAGTAGGTGTAGTAGCAGAAATGCAGGATGTCCAGGAGTTCTGGTCCCACGTCTCTCTTGTCTGCTACAGGTCTCAGCGTTGCTGGGAGTGCAGGTCAGTGTCAAAGATGTCTGGAAGTCCATGTCCTGTGTTGCAGATTCTTCGGGATCTGGCGTGAGCCTCAGAAATGCAGACCAACAAAGATGCTGTTGGTGCCTGTTTGCACAGGGTGGTCACTCCTTGACCACAAGGGAGATTCTTCCGTCTTCCAGTCGAAATGGAATGTCGAAGGTCCAGGAATTATGTATCAGAGTTTCGTCCAGGTTAATCTGAAGTCCTAGGGACTGGGGTTCTATGCTTATAGCAAGTTTTAGGGGTCGGACTAACACTAAGGTCCCTCCTATAGGTGGACCTGTACACCCCTTCCCCTTTGTCCAATTTCGCTCCAGAGCTGGGGCTGAGTGCCCCAGCAACCGGTTTGAACTGGGAAATGCATGGAGCACCTTGTGTGCCCCAGGCAGTGTCTGAAAAGCATTCACTGAATGCAACCCACCCTACCCCAATACACTAAAGTCTGTCTGGACAGGAAACCTATTGTCCAGGCCTCACCTGCAAAGTTTCATCCAGCAGCAGGAGGTCAGACTCATGTCTGTGGCAGCAGCATCCATCTTGTGACGCTGGGGCTCTATTTAACTTTAACTGGGTTTACCAGGTGGAATGCTACCCCCGCCGCCTGGACTGGTGGGGGGGGGGGGTTGGGGGTAGTATTCCAAAGTGTTTGACAGCTTACACAACATGTTTTGATAAAGCCAAATCAAAGTTAGCATTTAACCGCAAGGATTAATGCACTTAAGAGTATATGGTATGGCAATATCCTAGAACAGCTATAAGGTGATGGTTCTGAAAGCTGCAGACAGGCTCAGCTCATGCTAGGGCACCTTCTCACATAAAACCAAGCACTCTGCCTCCAGGACTGTCGAGGCCTACCATAGGAGTGACTTATAGGTATATATGTGTCTATATATAAGGGTAGATATAGGTATATTATATCTAAGCAAGGGGTGATTACACCACCTTGCCCAAGCTGAGTGATCAGCCTGTGGTGTCAGTTTGGAGGGCCAGCCAGGGGTGGCACAATACATGCTGCAGCCCCTGGTGGGCCTTGGATGCAGCTATTGTATTGTATTGTATTCCAGTCTTGAATAGCACAAAAACACTGCCACCCAGAGGGTATCCTGGCGCTTTGAAAGACAAACTAGCACACGGTTACAGGAATCACGCTACTCTAGGAAAGAGATACGTTTTTAAATTTCTCTTAAAGAGAGGGAATTCGCTTTGGCTTCTCAATTGGAGCGGAAGAGAATTCCAAAGACTGGCGGCAGCAAAGCTGAAAGATCGACCGCCCATTCTTGACCTCTGAAACCTGGTAACCGTAACCAGGCATGCAGAGGAAGAGCGCAAGGTTCGTGAAACAGTGTACCAGGAAAAAAGATTCTGCAACAAAACAGGAACATGTCCATGCAGCGCCCTAAAGACCAAACAAGAGGCCTTAAAAAGAATCCGCTGTTGGACGGGTAACCAGTGGAGATCACGCAGCGCTGCGGTGGACGAGGCGATACGCGGACGAGACAGGGCCAACTTGGCTGCCATGTTTTGTATCCGTTGGTGCTTGCCAACCAAGTTCTTGGGTGCAATGCCCTGGGTACCTATGGTACACTATACAGGGGTTCACAAGGGCGACCCAATACCCAGACAGGTATGTACCTAAAGTACATGGTATCAATTTAGAGAGAGAACAGCTGGGCTGTGGGTCTGATTAGCAGGCCTACAGCCACACTAAAGTCAAAAAAGCTGAGAATCACAGCAAAAAGTGGGGATGACCATAGGAAGCAGACCATACTGTTCTACAGACCCCATCCAGAAGCCATGCACAGGTGGACCCCGTCCAGAAGCAACGCGCAGGTGGACCCCATCCAGAAGCCATGCACAGGCGGACCCCGTCCAGAAGCCATGCACAGGAGGACCCCATCCAGAAGCCATGCACGGGCGGACTCCATCCGAAGCCATGCACAGGTGGACCCCGTCCAGAAGCCACGTACAGGCAGACCCCGTCCAGAAGCCACGTACAGGCAGACCCCGTCCAGAAGCCATGTACAGGTGGACCCCGTCCAGAAGCCACGCACAGGAGGACCCCGTCCAGAAGCCACGTACAGGAGAACCCCGTCCAGAAGCCACGTACAGGAGGACCCCGTCCAGAAGCCATGTACAGGTGGACCCCGTCCAGAAGCCATGCACAGGAGGACCCCGTCCAGAAGCCACGTACAGGAGGACCCCGTCCAGAAGCCATGCACAGGAGGACCCCGTCCAGAAGCCACGTACAGGCGGACCCCGTCCAGAAGCCATGCACAGGCGGACCCCGTCCAGAAGCCATGTACAGGCGGACCCCGTCCAGAAGCCATGCACATGTGGACCCCGTCCAGAAGCCATGTACAGGCGGACCCAGTCCAGAAGCCATGTACAGGTGGACCCCGTCCAGAAGCCATGCACAGGCAGACCCCGTCCAGAAGCCACGTACAGGTGGACCCCGTCCAGAAGCCACGTACAGGTGGACCCCGTCCAGAAGCCATGCACAGGCGGACCCCGTCCAGAAACCATGCACAGGCGGACCCCGCCCAGAAACCATGCACAGGCAGACCCTGTCCAGAAGCCACGTACAGGCAGACCCGTCCAGAAGCCATGTACAGGCGGACCCCGTCCAGAAGCCACGTACAGGCGGACCCCGTCCAGAAGCCACGTACAGGCGGACCCCGTCCAGAAACCATGCACAGGAGGACCCCGTCCAGAAGCCACGTACAAGCAGACCCCGTCCAGAAGCCATGCACAGGCGGACCCCGTCCAGAAGCCATGCACAGGCGGACCCGTCCAGAAGCCATGTACAGGCGGACCCCGTCCAGAAGCCATGCACAGGCAGACCCGTCCAGAAGCCATGCACAGGCAGACCCGTCCAGAAGCCACGTACAAGCAGACCCCGTCCAGAAGCCATGCACAGGCGGACCCCGCCCAGAAACCATGCACAGGCAGACCCCGTCCAGAAGCCATGTACAGGCAGACCCGTCCAGAAGCCATGTACAGGCGGACCCCGTCCAGAAGCCATGCACAGGCGGACCCCGCCCAGAAACCATGCACAGGCAGACCCGTCCAGAAGCCATGTACAGGCGGACCCCGTCCAGAAGCCATGCACAGGCAGACCCGTCCAGAAGCCATGCACAGGCAGACCCGTCCAGAAGCCACGTACAAGCAGACCCCGTCCAGAAGCCATGCACAGGCGGACCCCGCCCAGAAACCATGCACAGGCAGACCCCGTCCAGAAGCCACGTACAGGCAGACCCGTCCAGAAGCCACGCACAGGCAGACCCCGTCCAGAAGCCACGTACAGGCGGACCCCGTCCAGAAGCCACGTACAGGCGGACCCCGTCCAGAAGCCACGTACAGGCGGACCCCGTCCAGAAACCATGCACAGGAGGACCCCGTCCAGAAGCCACGTACAAGCAGACCCCGTCCAGAAGCCATGCACAGGCGGACCCCGTCCAGAAGCCATGCACAGGCAGACCCGTCCAGAAGCCATGTACAGGCGGACCCCGTCCAGAAGCCATGCACAGGCAGACCCGTCCAGAAGCCATGCACAGGCAGACCCGTCCAGAAGCCACGTACAAGCAGACCCCGTCCAGAAGCCATGCACAGGCGGACCCCGCCCAGAAACCATGCACAGGCAGACCCCGTCCAGAAGCCACGTACAGGCAGACCCGTCCAGAAGCCATGTACAGGCGGACCCCGTCCAGAAGCCACGTACAGGCGGACCCCGTCCAGAAGCCACGTACAGGCGGACCCCGTCCAGAAACCATGCACAGGCGGACCCCGTCCAGAAGCCATGCACAGGCAGACCCCGTCCAGAAGCCACGTACAAGCAGACCCCGTCCAGAAGCCATGCACAGGCGGACCCCGTCCAGAAGCCATGCACAGGCAGACCCCGTCCAGAAGCCATGCACAGGCAGACCCGTCCAGAAGCCATGTACAGGCGGACCCCGTCCAGAAGCCATGCACAGGCAGACCCGTCCAGAAGCCATGCACAGGCAGACCCGTCCAGAAGCCACGTACAAGCAGACCCCGTCCAGAAGCCATGCACAGGCGGACCCCGTCCAGAAGCCATGCACAGGCAGACCCGTCCAGAAGCCATGTACAGGCGGACCCCGTCCAGAAGCCATGCACAGGCAGACCCATCCAGAAGCCATGTACAGGCAGACCCCGTCCAGAAGCCATGCACAGGAGGACCCCGTCCAGAAGCCACGTACAGGCAGACCCTGTCCAGAAGCCACGTACAGGCAGACCCCGTCCAGAAGCCATGCACAGGGGGACCCCGTCCAGAAGCCATGTACAGGCGGACCCCGTCCAGAAGCCATGCACAGGCGGACCCCGTCCAGAAGCCATGCACAGGAGGACCCCGTCCAGGAGCCACACACAGGTGGACCCCGTCCAGAAGCCACACACAGGTGGACCCCGTCCAGAAGCCATGCACAGGCGGACCCCGTCCAGAAACCATGTACAGGCGGACCCCGTCCAGAAGCCATGCACAGGAGGACCCCGTCCAGAAGCCACGTACAGGCGGACCCCGTCCAGAAGCCACGTACAGGCGGACCCCGTCCAGAAGCCATGCACAGGCGGACCCCGTCCAGAAACCATGCACAGGAGGACCCCGTCCAGAAGCCACGTACAGGTGGACCCCGTCCAGAAGCCATGCACAGGCGGACCCCGTCCAGAAACCATGCACAGGAGGACCCCGTCCAGAAACCATGCACAGGCGGACCCCATCCAGAAGCCATGCACAGACGGACCCCATCCAGAAGCCATGTACAGGAGGACCCCGTCCAGAAGCCATGCACAGGCGGACCCCGTCCAGAAGCCATGCACAGGCGGACCCCGTCCAGAAACCATGCACAGGAGGACCCCATCCAGAAGCCATGTACAGGAGGACCCCGTCCAGAAACCATGCACAGGCGGACCCCGTCCAGAAGCCATGCACAGGAGGACCCCGTCCAGAAGCCATGCACAGGTGGACCCCGCCCAGAAACCATGCACAGGCGGACCCCGTCCAGAAGCCATGCACAGGCGGACCCCGTCCTGAAGCCACGTACAGGCAGACCCCGTCCAGAAGCCACGTACAGGCGGACGCCGTCCAGAAGCCATGCACAGGCAGACCCCGTCCAGAAGCCACGTACAGGCAGACCCCGTCCAGAAGCCACGTACAGGCGGACCCCGTCCAGAAGCCATGCACAGGCAGACCCCGTCCAGAAGCCATGCACAGGCGGACCCCATCTAGAAGCCACGTACAGGCAGACCCCGTCCAGAAGCCACTCACAGGCAGACCCCGTCCAGAAGCCACTCACAGGCAAACCCCGTCCAGAAGCCATGTACAGGTGGACCCCGTCCAGAAGCCATGCACAGGCAGACCCCGTCCAGAAGCCACGTACAGGTGGACCCCGTCCAGAAGCCACGTACAGGTGGACCCCGTCCAGAAGCCATGCACAGGCGGACCCCGTCCAGAAACCATGCACAGGCGGACCCCGCCCAGAAACCATGCACAGGCAGACCCCGTCCAGAAGCCACGTACAGGCAGACCCGTCCAGAAGCCATGTACAGGCGGACCCCGTCCAGAAGCCACGTACAGGCGGACCCCGTCCAGAAGCCACGTACAGGCGGACCCCGTCCAGAAACCATGCACAGGAGGACCCCGTCCAGAAGCCACGTACAAGCAGACCACGTCCAGAAGCCATGCACAGGCGGACCCCGTCCAGAAGCCATGCACAGGCAGACCCCGTCCAGAAGCCATGCACAGGCAGACCCGTCCAGAAGCCATGTACAGGCGGACCCCGTCCAGAAGCCATGCACAGGCAGACCCGTCCAGAAGCCATGCACAGGCAGACCCATCCAGAAGCCACGTACAAGCAGACCCCGTCCAGAAGCCATGCACAGGCGGACCCCGCCCAGAAACCATGGACAGGCAGACCCCGTCCAGAAGCCACGTGCAGGCAGACCCGTCCAGAAGCCATGTACAGGCGGACCCCGTCCAGAAGCCACGTACAGGCGGACCCCGTCCAGAAGCCACGTACAGGCGGACCCCGTCCAGAAACCATGCACAGGAGGACCCCGTCCAGAAGCCACGTACAAGCAGACCCCGTCCAGAAGCCATGCACAGGCGGACCCCGTCCAGAAGCCATGCACAGGCAGACCCCGTCCAGAAGCCATGCACAGGCAGACCCGTCCAGAAGCCATGTACAGGCAGACCCCGTCCAGAAGCCATGCACAGGCAGACCCGTCCAGAAGCCATGCACAGGCAGACCCGTCCAGAAGCCACGTACAAGCAGACCCCGTCCAGAAGCCATGCACAGGCGGACCCCGTCCAGAAGCCATGCACAGGCAGACCCGTCAGAAGCCATGTACAGGCGGACCCCGTCCAGAAGCCATGCACAGGCAGACCCGTCCAGAAGCCATGCACAGGCAGACCCGTCCAGAAGCCACGTACAAGCAGACCCCGTCCAGAAGCCATGCACAGGCGGACCCCGTCCAGAAGCCATGCACAGGCAGACCCGTCCAGAAGCCATGTACAGGCAGACCCGTCCAGAAGCCATGCACAGGAGGACCCCGTCCAGAAGCCACGTACAGGCAGACCCTGTCCAGAAGCCACGTACAGGCAGACCCCGTCCAGAAGCCATGCACAGGGGGACCCCGTCCAGAAGCCATGCACAGGCGGACCCCGTCCAGAAGCCATGCACAGGCGGACCCCGTCCAGAAGCCATGCACAGGCGGACCCCGTCCAGAAGCCATGCACAGGAGGACCCCGTCCAGAAGCCACGTACAGGCGGACCCCGTCCAGAAGCCACGTACAGGCGGACCCCGTCCAGAAGCCATGCACAGGTGGACCCCGTCCAGAAGCCATGCACAGGAGGACCCCGTCCAGAAGCCATGCACAGGCGGACCCCGTCCAGAAGCCATGCACAGGGGGACCCCGTCCAGAAGCCATGCACAGGCGGACCCCGTCCAGAAGCCATGCACAGGAGGACCCCGTCCAGAAGCCACGTACAGGCGGACCCCGTCCAGAAGCCACGTACAGGCGGACCCCGTCCAGAAGCCATGCACAGGTGGACCCCGTCCAGAAGCCATGCACAGGAGGACCCCGTCCAGAAGCCACGTACAGGAGGACCCCGTCCAGAAGCCACGTACAGGTGGACCCCGTCCAGAAGCCATGCACAGGCGGACCCCGTCCAGAAGCCATGCACAGGCGGACCCCATCCAGAAACCATGCACAGGCGGACCCCGTCCAGAAGCCACGTACAGGCGGACCCCGTCCAGAAGCCATGCACAGGCGGACCCCGTCCAGAAGCCATGCACAGGCGGACCCCGTCCAGAAGCCATGCACAGGTGGACCCCGCCCAGAAACCATGCACAGGCGGACCCCGTCCAGAAGCCATGCACAGGCGGACCCCGTCCTGAAGCCACGTACAGGCAGACCCCGTCCAGAAGCCACGTACAGGCGGACGCCGTCCAGAAGCCATGCACAGGCAGACCCCGTCCAGAAGCCACGTACAGGCAGACCCCGTCCAGAAGCCACGTACAGGCGGACCCCGTCCAGAAGCCATGCACAGGCAGACCCCGTCCAGAAGCCATGCACAGGCGGACCCCATCTAGAAGCCACGTACAGGCAGACCCCCTCCAGAAGCCACTCACAGGCAGACCCCGTCCAGAAGCCACTCACAGGCAAACCCCATCCAGAAGCCACGTACAGGCAGACCCCTTCCAGAAGCCATGCACATGCGGACCCCGTCCAGAAGCCATGTACAGGCAGACCCCGTCCAGAAGCCATGTACAGGCGGACCCCGTCCAGAAGCCACGCACAGGCGGACCCCGTCCAGAAGCCACGTACAGGCGGACCCCGTCCAGAAGCCATGCACAGGTGGACCCCGTCCAGAAGCCATGCACAGGCGGACCCCGTCCAGAAACCATGCACAGGTGGACCCCGTCCAGGAGCCATGCACAGGCGAACCCCGTCCAGAAGCCACGTACAGGCGGACCCCGTCCAGAAGCCACGCACAGGCGGACCCCGTCCTGAAGCCACGTACAGGCAGACCCCGTCCAGAAGCCATGTACAGGCGGACCCCATCCAGAAGCCATGCACAGGAGGACCCCGTCCAGAAGCCACGTACAAGCAGACCTCGTCCAGAAGCCATGTACAGGTGGACCCCGTCCAGAAGCCACGTACAAGCAGAGCCCGTCCAGAAGCCATGCACATGTGGACCCCGTCCAGAAGCCATGCACAGGCAGACCCCGTCCAGAAGCCATGCACAGGCGGACCCCATCCAGGAGCCATGCACAGGCGAACCCCGTCCAGAAGCCATGTACAGGCGGACCCCATCCAGAAGCCATGCACAGGAGGAACCCGTCCAGAAGCCACGTACAAGCAGAGCCCGTCCAGAAACCATGCACAGGCAGACCCCGTTCAGAAGCCATGCACAGGCGGACCCCGTCCAGAAACCATGCACAGGTGGACCCCGTCCAGGAGCCATGCACAGGCGAACCCCGTCCAGAAGCCACGCACAGGCGGACCCCGTCCTGAAGCCACGTACAGGTAGACCCCGTCCAGAAGCCACGTACAGGCGGACCCCGTCCAGAAGCCATGTACAGGCGGACCCCATCCAGAAGCCATGCACAGGAGGACCCCGTCCAGAAGCCACGTACAAGCAGACCTCGTCCAGAAGCCATGTACAGGTGCACCCCGTCCAGAAGCCACGTACAAGCAGACCCCGTCCAGAAGCCATGCACATGTGGACCCCGTCCAGAAGCCACGTACAAGCAGACTTCGTCCAGAAGCCATGTACAGGTGGACCCCGTCCAGAAGCCACGTACAAGCAGACCCCGTCCAGAAGCCATGCACAGGCGGACCCCGTCCAGAAGCCATGCACATGTGGACCCCGTCCAGAAGCCATGCACAGGTGGACCCCGTCCAGAAGCCATGCACAGGCAGACCCCGTCCAGAAGCCACGTACAGGAGGACCCCGTCCAGAAGCCACGTACAGGAGGACCCCGTCCAGAAGTCACGTACAGGAGGACCCCGTCCAGAAGCCATGCACAGGAGGACCCCGTCCAGAAGCCACTTACAGGTGGATCTTGTCTGTGAGCCAAGCACAGGTTGAGGGCACTTTGGCTTACATTGTTTCTCGCGCCTACTGGACGCTCTCGCTGCCTGATCAGCTGTGATAATCTAAATTTTAATGCTCTGTGTGAATGAGAGCGTTAACCACTGAAAACACATTTCTTTGCGTAAAGTCTATTTTCCATACTCCACAAGGCATCGCGCCGGGGCACTCAGGAGTATCTGTGCCCGCTACAAGTTTATGAAACATAACCAAAGAATAGGAAAGGTAAGTACACAGGGAATTGTGAATTTCTAAACTCTGTATCATTATGTGTGTGATGTTGTGATGTATTTACTATGGGTACTGTATCGATCCCCCTATTTCTGACCCTTGTCTGGTTAATAATTAACTAGCAGCCATTCAACTGCACAAAAACCCGTTATCTGATTAGCCATACAACGGCACAGAAACCCGTTATCTGATTAGGTCATAGCGCATGCCATCTCATTAGGCAAGCACTATTTCTCCAGCCCCCTAATAGGCATACGGTGTTCTCAAAACAAATCAAACCTACCACGACCTGGGAAATCCCCGCAGCCATTGTTTTGATTTAACCGAGAACTTCAGTAAAGAATGTGCGAACAACCAGTTCGTATGACATCCTTATTGACGTATTTATGTCCATCCTTACGTCAATCTCGGCACCTTTCCGGTATAAATAATACCGACATTGCCTTAAGCAAACACACGAGGTGGTGACAAGATTGGAGCAGCGAGACTTGCCGAGGAGCCCAGCTGACAGCGAAGCCCACAGACGCTGCCCCTCCTTTCTGACGCGTTGAGAGAGAGACGCTGTCTTTTCTCCTGCCGAGAAATCCAGCTCCGGCGCTTCCAGCCGCCCTTGCAGGCAGCTGGGATATCAAGACCTGAGATAGAGATACCAGCCCTCCAGCCTTCTAAATCCCAGGTACTGAACTGAATAACCCCTTGCAGAGAATTCTTGAAGCAGACCCTTGGCAAAGCAAACTTAACTTAAACTGCTACTTATCTACTCCCGCCCACGTATTAGGCTTAGGTCAGGTACATTGGGGTAGGCGTAGTTAGAAGCACCAGTTGAGTACGATTAGTCAATGTATATATGTATGTATCTATTTTATCCATTTTAAGTATCATATGGCTAAGAAACCATATCAATGCTTTTACAGTATTATTTTATAATTCTGTTATTACTGTATGCACTTTACTTAACTATAAGTATTGCAATAATAGCGATTCATTTCTCTTGTATGAGAAAAGAGACTGATCAATAAATAACATCTTTTTATTGAACACGCCCGTCTCTTCCTTTTCTCTACAATCTGTTGAAACTAAGAATGCACTGAACTGACTGAGTAAAATAAGTTGTCTGTTGTTTTCACACAACTCTAGAGATACACTCTTGATTAGGGGAGAGCAAAGTTGTCATGTTCTATGGTTGTCAGAAACTAAATCCCTTCTTGTCTATCCAGGGAGGTTAAACTCCTCCTTGTCTATTCGAGAAAGTTTCTAGTGAACTCTGAGCTAGCTGGCAAACACTAAACTTTAAGTCTAATATCGACAGTAGAAGACCTAGTTAACCTCTGTCCTACGTCTATACTATTGAAGATATTATTCCAATGCGCAGAGCCTATTGGGATAATAGGAACTACACTACATGGCGCCCAACTGTTTGGATAGGCGATAAATCTAACGTAAGACATTAGAGTAACTCAGTCGTGCTTTTTCACACAGACCCCTTTTTCCCCATAATACTCCAAAGACGTCTGGAGTGGGTGAAAGGTTAAATCCGCCAAACTTAGTAGGAGGAGACTCCTATGTATGGTTCTTGGTTTATTCAACGTTGAAGGATACACTGTTCCAAAATATTGTGCATCTAATCTTTGTTTCCATAGAAACCTGATCTGCAAATAAACAAAATAACCTTCTTGACAGTAGAATGTCAGAAGCTGAAGAAGAAAGGGAGACAGCTAGAATAGCAGCTCAACTCCTAGCGGATGACAATAGTCTCCTACAGCAAGACCCGGATGCAATACTCATCCCGGTCAACATAAGAAAATCTATAACTTTAAAACTTATAGAAAATGGGCTGACACCGAGAGGTGGTACAGTCATATTCGTAATTGAGGCACACGAATATCGGCAGACAGAGGTATTCTATTCATGGATAAACTTTCCAGCAGCAAACGCTGTAACAAAGGACTTCCACTATTACAAAATAGAGGAACCTCCTAATGAGTACACTCCTTTCGAGGAGGTGGAAATACCACTCAAATTCCAAGAGCACCTGCTCTGGTTTAATGGCGCCCTAAAACATAATAATCACATCACCAGGCTCGGTCCACTAGGTAGACCAGGAGCAACGTGGCCGGTCCTATCCGGATACACACCACATCCAGACATTGAAGAAATGTCTGCACCAGATCTTTTAGCACAGCTAAAACAATTAATTAAAATACATAGACAATTAGTCCAATATGTAATGCGGACTTCAACAGTCCAACCAGCTATTAAAATTCCACAGCTGATCCCTCATCAGGGGAACACAAATAAAATTACACCACAGAACATACAGTCCTGTCTAGGTAAAGTACCCGCAAAACGGGAACAAATTCCATTCTGGTTAGCACAAAAAATCACTCAAATAGAGGCGGTATTTCCAGATACCACCCCGGTTGAGAAACACAGAATTCTGACTATCTGTCTTCCAATGGGAATTGCACCACATGTGGAGGACTGTGACACTTGGGGTACAGTCTTTGCTTCCATTTACACAAAAACACATGGTGTTCCATCCATGTCAGTAATACCAGATGTGCTAAAACAAATTCAAGATGAATACGGTCCAGAACCTGCTTTAACTCTTGGTATGAAATTACTAAAAGACTTCAAGCAGGTCTCGGCAATATTATTAGCCAATATAAAGGGAGAAGCAGCAAATGTGGCGATCCGCCAGAGGTTGAAAGAGACAGATATAGCAGACCAACCATTTGAAATTGCCAGAATCATAGAAAAATCCTATGAAGAACTAGGAAGAGATAGTTTGGGTGGGAAACCAGTGAAACCCCAACTAATAGAAAAACCGGAAAAGGTATTTTTTAAAAATAATCTAAACACTCAAAAAAAGAGCTGGGATGGAAATAAACAATCCACTCCCAAAAGAAAAAAGATTTCAGTCCAAAGGAAGGTCTCCTCGGCGGAGAGAAAGATCTCCGGACCAAGGACACAAGTCTCCCCAGAGGGAGCCCTCTGAGAAAAAATACAACCTTAGAAATAGGGATGATATAAAAAAAACCCGATAGATATCAAGATATTGATACACGTCCCTCTCAATCTTTTCAGACTTCCTTGCAGAAATCGGAAAGAAGAGGACGGTCAGAACACAGGGAAGAGCACGTCAAGTCCAAAGACAAGGAACCTGCTCATCAAAATAAAAAATTACAGTTTCCAAAAAAGAAGGTAGCCAGTATTAAAGTAATCAACCATGCCGAGAATACTGAGGACACAGCTGAAAAACGGAGAATGGGCTCAGACAATGCTAGACAGCGCAGCAGAAGTGAGCATAGCTCGCAGGATCCTTATGAATCATCTGGAGACAGTGGACACGAATGAATACATTCAGGTGGAAACTGCAGATACCAGAGTTAGCAAACCTCATAAAATATATGAAATAACATTGCGTATAGAGGGGGATAAGACTAGGAAAATAAGGGGTCTCTTTTGGGATAATCTCTCCAAGGGCAATGACATCCTTCTAGCTGAAAGAGACTGGCCACCAGAGTTTGTCAGGGAGTGCCCTCATGGCGAAGAAATAATTATGCCTGCCTTCTCAAATCATATTCCAATTCATAAAAAATATACACTTGCAAGAAAGTGGGCAGTAGCCCAAGCTCCTGCATTACATAAAAACCATGTGGGATGGGATGAGGACTCTCCTCCTCACAAAATCCAGTTAAAATCACAACCTACTGCACAGAGGCAGTACCCAATTAAGCAAGAAGCTAGGAAACGGGTAAAAGAGATCCTAGATCAACTTGAATACCAGGAGGTGATTGAAACTTGCACCTCACAAATGAATAATCCTTTGTTTCCTGTCTCCAAACCAGACAATTCATATCGTCTTGTTTTGGACTACAGACACTTGAACTCATGTTGCAAAACTTTTGCAGTACAAAATTCGCATAGTGCTGCACTAATGAATAACATAGTGCGCAAAAAATACAAAACAACATTAGACATCTCTAATGGATTCTTCTGTCAAAATATAGCACCAGAGAAGCAGATATTTGACCGCGTTCTCAATAAATGGCGCGCAAAACAATTTCTGTCGTTTGCCCCAGGGGTTCAAGAATAGCCCAGGATTATTCTCAGCAAGAGTAACAGAGTTACTACAAATATATGATGATGAGGCATTATCTTATGTCGATGACATCTATCTAACAGATGATGACTTGGATACTCACTTGAAGAGAGTGAACACCATAATACTTGGGTTCGCAGCAGAGGGTTACAGATTCAACTTTAAAAAGTCAAGAATTGCCCATCTAACTGTCCTGTTTTTAGGATTTGAACTATCAAGTGAAGGCAAAAGCCTGGCTGACAATTTCCTAGAGAAATGTGCTGTAATCCAAGCACCTAGAACACTAAAAAACTTACAATCAATTCTAGGTTTCCTAAATTTTGGAAGAACTTACATTATAAATTATGCAGAGAGAGTTAAACCTCTCTATGATCTTATAAAACCAGATTTTAAAAGAATCAATTGGACTCAAAAACACACAGAAATTTTGAGATCTTTACAAACAGATATATTAGTTAAAACAAAATTACAAACACGTGATAACACACGCAACCTTGTGATTCGAGTCATCCCAGGAAGATGCGGATTCACATACCTGACCTCTAATGAAGGAGAGAAGGTACCAATTGCATACAAATCACATTTGTACACAAAAGCTGAAATGAAATTTAGCCCAACGGAAAAAATTCTAACTGCAGTAGCAAAAGAACGAGCCCTAGCACAAGGTAAACGAATAATCATCGTGACACCTATACCAGCCCTGGAGGCGGTAACAAAGGCAAGCATTCCGAATGCTAAAGCACTCCATCCGAGATGGATACAATGGGCTAATTCTCTTGCTGCAACAGACGTGGCATACGAATTTGATCCCAACTTAAAAACACAAGAGTTTCTCCAATATGAATTCGAATGTCCTCTGCCGACCGAAATTCTACCTCTAGAACATTACGGCTGTATAATATATACAGACGGATCAGCACAACCCGCAGTGGGGGTAAGCAAGCTTACAGTGCTGCGTGCGCGATTGGTAAAGGTCGCTGGCACGAAGGAAAATTTAAACCAGTGGTCACTAAAACGCAATCTCTAGGAGACTGTACAGCTCAGCGAGCAGAACTACTGGCATTCAAGATGGCGCTTGAAAATACCGATCGAGAATTCCCCACACTCATAGTGTGCGATTCATATTACTGCGTCCAATCTTACAATGAATACTTGCAGATCTGGGTTCAGAACGGTTTTAAAGATGCAAAAGGTGGCACAATCAAGCATAAAATGCTTTGGGAACAAGTAGTTCTTTTGCAAAAGGAACTACAAAAGACTCACGCGATACATACACTGAGTCATCAACGTTATGGCGTTCACGTTGCAGGGAATTCATTGGCTGATGAGGCCGCGAAGGCAGCTGTGCAAACGGCTTCCGTAATTGCCATCACTCGGTCAAAAACAAAAATAGACAGCGAAATATTACAGGCTGTCAGCGCTACAGTAAAAAATGCGATAGAAACACTCCCGAAAGGCTTTCCAGTAAAGTACTCATACATAACTGATGCAAATAATGTTCCGTTTGCTCGAATCCCTGGAGTGGGGGATAGGGCAATTCCAAACATGGAACATAGGTTAGGACTCATCATAGCGGCACACGAAGGGCTTGCTTCTGTACATGCTGGCATTTCAGCCACAGTATCATTATTAAAACAGAGATACTGGTGGCCACAAATGAGACAACAGACAAGGAACTATGTTCTAGAATGTGAAATATGTCAAAGAATGAAAGTATCAACAGTGAAACGACCAGCACAGACGCCCCTTCTAATCTCAGATAAACCATTAGCCTGTGTTTACCTGGACCACTGTGGTCTCTTACAAAGGGACGGTAACTATAAATATATCTTGGTCGCAGTGGATTCATGCACGAGATTCATATGGATGTGGCCCCAGCGATCGGCTGACGCCAGAACTGTTATAAAAGATTTGTGAGTCTTTATCGGCACATACGCAATTGGCATGCTACATTCTGACCAGGGTCCTGCTTTTAGCTCTCGAGCTTATAGGGAGGCCATGACCAGCATGGGCATTGCATTGCGGTACTCTTGTCCATTTCATCCTGAGGGAAACGGAATCGTAGAAAGAAAAAAACGTGACATAAAGCAATCTATAACAGCAAAGGTATTAGGTTCGGGAGCTGGGTGGGTCAAACATTTAATAAGTGTCCAACGTAGTCTAAATAACCTGCCAAGAAATTCTCTGAAAGGACTCAGTCCGTACGAACTATTGTTTGGGACTAGAATGTTAATCCAGGACTTAGATAGTCAGACTTCAGTGGTTAAAGAAAAATGCTTTGATATCAAAGATCGCTTGGCTATTTTACAGGACTTAAATGAAACAAGAAAAGACCTGAGCAACATAAAGTTGAAACAGCAGCCAACAACCACTGAAGAAAAACCACCTGTCCCAGCAAGGCCTGTCTGGATTCCAAAAGTCGGGGATCTGGTCAGAGAGAAGATCGCGGTAAAGCAGGAATTTGGGCCTTCTTACAGAAAAGCAGTTCCTGTCTTGTCTATCAACGGGACAAGATCAGTAGTACTACCGCCCCTTGCTGGTAAAAAGGAGAACCGAGTCATATCCATCGACCTGGTTAAACCACAATCATGTGGCCGATAACAAATAGTAGGCCAAGTGGACTCCCAAGAAGTAGCAGAACACCAAAGTTTGCTACATCAACAGAGGTTCAAACTGAAAGACTGATCACATTTGAACAATCTACAGTGAAACAACAAGGACTATGCAATGAAGCAATGGAACTTAAACCTCTTAAAACCCAAATCAAAGCTTTTCATCAAGAAACACCGACCTACGATGATGTAATTACAGAGTTTTCTAATGAAACAAAGCAAAAGCAAAAAGCAAAAAGTAATCCAGAAGCAATTGGAACAATTGACAGAACGGCATCCGGCTACTTCATCAACTTCGATGATTTTTCTGAACATCCAAGTGAACCGGGAGTACAGCCATCAACTAAAACTTTTAAAGACAAAGCAAAGGAACTTTTTCATCAACTAAAGGGGACCTATCTGACTTCTCCATGGATTGAAATTTGGGTGACATTAGGTGCATTTGTCCACATACTTTGGCTCATCATGGTACTATGCTTGGGACATTTCATTGAGGGAAAATATGCTAAAATGGACACAGCAAGCCAGAAAATCAACTTGGTCCTTAAACCACACACATCTTCACATGTCGAGAAATGAGAACTTTCTTCAGTGAACTTCACAGCCAATCCTATACGAGGCGGTGTAGCATGGGACAATACTGATTATGAAATCTATGGCCCGGTTGAAATCCTGAAGTATCCACATCAATTTAAGATCTCGTTAAGTGACTTTGTAAAACCAAGCACATTTGCTGATGATTGGGACTTTGAAAGTATTAATGATATGATGTCTGACCTAGTAATGTCTGCTAAATTTACAGAACATGATTATTTGCAGGGTTCGTCTAAATATGATCAAATGTTCTGCTACAACCACTATGGTAACCATTATCTCCATAAATCTGCACAACCTAGAAATGTTTTAAATTATAACCAATGGGAACATTGTGCTACCCCTCCAAAGGGTAGTTCTAAAACATTTTACGATAAATATTCATATTTTTCAGGGTTTAACACAAGTAGTGCAGAAACATTTTATTTCAAATTGTCATATAAGACAGGTATGAAGACCATGCTTACAAACACGAAATTGATATATTCAGATTCATTTTTTGAGCAAATGAATACATTTGGTTTTGATTTCTGGAACAACAACATTGAAACAAAAACTGTTTGGGGTACGAAAGATTGGCAAGTACAAGGTATAGAATCATTGTTCAGAGCCTGCATGATCCCAGAACAAATTATATTTTTGAATGACACTATTCAACAAACTACCTGTCTTGGCTTAGCCAAAATCAAAGACTTAAACAAACCGTCTATTCCAAAGCCAACAACGAACAGTAATAGCTCTATAGATGTTGAGATAGACGTGAACTATATTTTAAACCAAAACAGAACACATCCTGATTGGAAACAATGGTTGATCTGGCCCACAGACACAAATAACTGTCAAGACAGATTCCTGAACAAAATACAGGGGTTCAAATTGACCAGGCCAGACCCTAGATATTCCCAAAGACAACATCCAGGGATAGTAACTACTTACAGTGTGGGCAAGCTCTGCCTTCAATGGCTACAAACATCCACACTGGCAGAAATTAAGCAACACCTAACTTTACTTCAAGAAGGTGCTGACTTGCGTGATTTAATTATGGGACCACGCAAACAGCGTAAAAAACGTTTCATAGCGGCCTCTATATATGCAGCTTACAATGAAGCTTGGAAAGAAACTCAAATTGAGACAGCAGAAAAAATACGGGAAATTGACCGTATTAATTTGGAAAAATCACTTTCTGTCGTGGACAATGGGTTAATGACTCTGTCCTCCAGAATATATTCACTGGACAGTATTGTGTCTTCAGCAATCGATATAATAGAGCAAGACTTACTGATGTTACAACACGGTCAGTCCCAATTGCGTTCTATTGTACAACTTGGCTGGACGTTACAAAATCTGCGTTCAGGCTATGTGCCTTGGCGTTTAATCAACACAACGTCACTATTTAATATCTTTAACCTTACTGATAAACAAATCAGTTTGGCACAGAAGGGTGCTGACTATACAATTCTGAGCATTGAAAAACTTGAGAGATTACCATTGACAATGTCAGAACGACCTGTCATTGAATGGATAATACATGGGATAATAAATATTCCGATAACAACTTTCCAGTTTCAATACTGCCAAAAATATATACAGGCAGGCCAGTATGAAAGGTTGGGTAAAGGGTACATTAAGTCAACATGGAACCTGCCCTATACACACACATGTGTTAGTAATAAAGGCCAGAATGTGTTTCTTAGTGGCAATAATTGTGCAAGGTCGCTAAGCGGTACACTTCTGTGTCAGGGTATTAGTTTGCATGGAGCCTGTGAAGGGACTACAAATAACCTTTCATGTCACCAGCTAGGCACACCTGCAACACAAATAGAACCATTTAGTTTAGTTTAGTTTAGTTTAGTTTAAAGGGGTTTATAGAGCGCCTGGTGACGCCTCCCGGCGTGTCCCCGCGCTGTGGAGAGAGCATATTCTGAGGAGAGAAGCAGGAGTATCATTATGCAGTAAATAGATGGGTCTTTAGCCGCTTTCTAAAAGAGGCCTCATTTGTCTCTAGCCTGATGTCTGTGGGAAGAAGGTTCCAGTGCCTGGCTGCCACGGAACGGAAGGATCTTTAGGAGACTCTCGAACAGGAGTTACATTCTAATTGTAGATCGCAGATGTTGCAGTCTGCTGCCCGGAAAACCTTATCTCATAACCGTTACTACGAAGGTCATGTGCTGTGAACGGGTATTGTTCCCAAACGATGCTCGAGACAGGGAGGCAAGGTTATGGCCCAGTTTGAAAATTTCTTCTATTCGAATTGATACTTTAAGCAGAATGAAGACTGTGCTCCTACAGACGCCAACCCAGTTAACGTCATCAAAAGAAACGTATGATCTCCAAGTTGCAAGGACAACTGCTGAGATTCATTCACTGTTATCAACCAATTCCCCCATACATTTCGCAGAAATACTGAGCGAAATCTTAAATATTTCTGATACAAGTGGAATCTCGAGTGTATTTAAGACAGTGTTTTCGGGAGCTTTAACCCCATTCAAAGCCATCCTGGGTATTTTTCCTGATTTTGTCCATTCCATTTTTGGCGGACTTCCTCTCCTTTTGGGACTAGTGGCAGGCATCCTATTTTTTATCCTGTTACTTCGCTATGGCAAACCACGTCACAGACAAGACACCAGCGACAATGGAAGAAACGATCCTAGCCATACGCTACAGGGACCGCATAACTAAAGTCCTTGGAATAGCCCGGCTTAGAGACCTGAACATGACTTGGTTTCTTTCATTTAGACCGATGTGGCAAAGTTGTGTTATGCCTGTATTAAGGTGCTTGCTATGCGGCGAAGAATGCGTGTTGTACACCTGTCTGACACTACAATCGGATGTGCCAATGGACGCAGAGACTTTGTTGGGTCCGGTAACGGCTCATGCATTGTACTGTCCCCAGCGGCTACCAATCTTGATGACGGCATTCGTGGAGACTTCACCACTACGATTGAAGAGTAGTGAAGTACAAGATGAAAGCAGCATCAATCAGGTACGACCTTCTGTCAGCTATGCTGATCGAAACATCAATGAAGGCAATCATGCTCATGAATGCATGTTACAAAATTTTTCCGAGTTAGTGGAACTTTCGCAAGAAGCAGTTGACAGTTTTTTCGAAAGTCTCAACAATATGATGTTTTCACCAGAGCAGAAAGAATGACTTTGAGCAAACTAGCACACGGCGTTCCCTACACCCTGAATTTGGACTTCAACTTTGAAAATAAAGCAATAAGAAATTTTCTCACCAGTTTTTACGGAGAGCGAGACATGTTTTTTTCCCCTTCCATTTCCAAAAATATTTACGATTTTTTGGGACACTTATCTTCTGCTTGAAGTAAAACTATTCCTAGAGAACAAAATTTCTATATTTAGCTACTCTAGAGACATTAGCTACCCTCTAGCATGTTCACAAGTATTTATGATTTTGTGATGGGATGGTCTCGAATTTTTTCTTCTGTATTAAGAGCCATTTCATGTGTAATTTCCGCATTTCGTTCATGCTGATTTCAAAATATGCGTTTAGATTTAGCATTATTATACTGCTTGAAGTGCATATAGTAACTATACTCATCTTTTCGTGTATTTCGCATTTTTCCAAATTTCAAAATGCATTTGATTGTATTTTGGGGTGGTTTGGTATACACATGCACTACTAGTTTTGTTTACTATGCCTAGATTTGTAAATATGGACATAGATTACGTGGAGTGGGTGTGATGTATTTACTATGGGTACTGTATTGATCCCCCTATTTCTGACCCTTGTCTGGTTAATAATTAACTAGCAGCCATTCAACTGCACAGAAACCCGTTATCTGATTAGCCATACAACGGCACAGAAACCCGTTATCTGATTAGGTCATAGCGCATGCCATCTCATTAGGCAAGCACTATTTCTCCAGCCCCCTAATAGGCATACGGTGTTCTCAAAACAAATCAAACCTACCACGACCTGGGAAATCCCCGCAGCCATTGTTTTGATTTAACCGAGAACTTCAGTAAAGAATGTGCGAACGACCAGTTCGTATGACATCCTTATTGACGTATTTATGTCCATCCTTACGTCAGTCTCGGCACCTTTCAGGTATAAATAATACCGACATTGCCTTAAGCAAACACACGAGGTGGTGACAAGATTGGAGCAGCGAGACTTGCCGAGGAGCCCAGCTGACAGCGAAGCCCACAGGCGCTGCCCCTCCTTTCTGACGCGCTGAGAGAGAGACGCTGCCTTTTCTCCTGCCGAGAAATCCAGCTCCGGCACTTCCAGCCGCCCTTGCAGGCAGCTGGGATATCAAGACCTGAGATAGAGATACCAGCCCTCCAGCCTTCTAAATCCCAGGTACTGAACTGAATAACCCCTTGCAGAGAATTCTTGAATCAGATCCTTGGCAAAGCAAACTTAACTTAAACTGCTACTTATCTACTCCCGCCCACGTATTAGGCTTAGGTCAGGTACATTGGGGTAGGCGTAGTTAGAAGCACCAGTTTAGTACGATTAGTCAATGTATATATGTATGTATCTATTTTATCCATTTTAACCCCTTCGACGCTCATGACGAGCTGGGCTCGTCATGAGGTAGCCTCCTCGCACGCTCATGACGAGCCCAGCTCGTCATGAATAATGGGCTTTACAAATTCTCAGCGTGCGGGCGGAAATCATGCCGCACGCATGCGGTTAAGTATCATATGGCTAAGAAACCATATCAATGCTTTTACAGTATTATTTTATAATTCTGTTATTACTGTATGCACTTTACTTAACTATAAGTATTGCAATAATAGCGATTCATTTCTCTTGAATGAGAAAAGAGACTGATCAATAAATAACATCTTTTTATTGAACACGCCCGTCTCTTCCTTTTCTCTACAATCTGTTGAAACTAAGAATGCACTGAACTGACTGAGTAAAATAAGTTGTCTTTTGTTTTCACACGACTCTAGAGATACACTCTTGATTAGGGGAGAGCAAAGTTGTCATGTTCTATGGTTGTCAGAAACTAAATCCCTTCTTGTCTATGCAGGGAGGTTAAACTCCTCCTTGTCTATTCGAGAAAGTTTCTAGTGAACTCTGAGCTAGCTGGCAAACACTAAACTTTAAGTCTAATATCGACAGTAGAAGACCTAGTTAACCTCTGTCCTGCGTCTATACTATTGAAGATATTATTCCAATGCGCAGAGCCTATTGGGATAATAGGAACTACACTACAATGTTATACCACCTGAATATTTCCTTTCTTCCGTTAAGCCTGGTAACTGGTGGGAGTGAAGCGGTGTGCACGTTTACAAAAGGGAAAAAAAGGAAGAGCGTAATATAAGGGTTTAGAAATAAGGCGAAACATATGAGGAGGAGGACACTGAAACACACCTGATAAGCCCTTCTGCCGGACCAATACTGACTGTCCTAAAAGTGAAATTGCTCCCAGCCAACAGCTACGGCCACTTGGCCTTTCCAGGGTTACTGGACGCCTCCTTAAATTCAGCCAAAGCCAAAGCATATGAATCAGTGCTCCTCAACCCGAGGCCAGCTAGGAAATCAAGGCTGAGATTGGGATTGGAGCTAGGTCTTGCAAGGTCAGAGCTGACGTGCCAGGGCGAGCTCATAAAGTTACATCCAAGGATTCTAAGGGATCCAGCCGACTCCTTAAGACATCAATTGAGATCCATTTTCGAGGAGTCAGGTTCGGTTGGGCACACTGGCCTTGGCACAGCCATTACCATACGGAAGATAGAGGAAGCAAGTCTACAGTCACCTGAAATCCCACTGAATGCGCGAAATATCTTTTGATCAAGACACTAAGAGCTAGAAGTAGATAAATAGGATTTACTGATTCTAAAATACCGAATTTTACCGATTCTGTATTTTAGAATCGGTAAATGCTATGTAGGTAATTGCAATTCATTCCTATGGGCCTGGAGGCCCATAGGAATGAATGTCAATTATTGAATCGGTAATTACCGATTCGGTAAAATAGGGAAAGACTCAAGGGTGGCAGGGTGTCACTTTGACACCCTGTTGCACCCCTGAATAGTGCTTGTATGCACATGTGGCATACATACATGCCCTAAGGGCATGTATGTCTGTCACATGGCACAGGTGTAAATGCACAGATTTGCATTTACATAGGAATTCCTTATTTACCATCAAATAATAGTTGGTGGTAAATAACGAATCCTTAAAGCACAGAAGCACCCTTCAAAGAGCTTCCTACGTGTAATTTACCGATTCAGTAAATACCGATTTGTTATTTACCGAATCCTCCCCTACATCCCAAATGCCCAATACCGGTCGGTCGGTAACGGACGAAATTCGGTAATTTCGGCCGTTACCTACTGGTACTGTGCCACGTACATCCGGCCCTTTGTCTCGCCGCTCAAGCTCTCACCTTGATCCATTGAATAATTCTTATACACCAGGAAAAGCCCAACCCTACCTAAGTGAGGCCCTTACACCACAAGCCCGAAGCAAAAAAAAAAGGTACGAGACTAATCACACTAGGAATTGCTGATTTTAACCCTGCATGGGCCTGCAGGGGGGTATCCACAAATTCTAGGCTGTGCTCCTACACAAGGGAAGCCTGGTTGCACCTCCTATGCTGCTGTCGGATCCTTCACAATGAACGTTGACGGCTCCTGCATCCGATCTGTATCGTCAACAGAATAAAGAGCTGCAGTGAAGCGTCAGCCTTGTGCTTCCCCAAAACAAAAACTATGACTTTAGCCAGACTGGGGAACTTCACGCGTCTGATCAGGGTTGCCGTAAAGGCCACGAATGAATGCAATTTAATTCTGGTGACGGGCACGTCACACCCTGCGGAAGCAAGCAGACTGGTCCCCAATAAGTACTGAGGAACGGGCCCCCTTTTATGAGCCCTATCAAGATTGCGCTTTTTTAAAGTTTCTAATGAGGTGTTTTCAATTAGAATGATTTTTACAGAATATTGGGGGCTGTACAAACTTGTTTAAGGGCACATGATGATTACAAACTCAGGTTCTGGTTGAATGAGAGGGCGGCGGGTATGTAAATGTATGTGTCTTGTAAAGCGCACTGCTGCCCTGAGGCGTCGTGGCGCTGAAGACCGCTGGGGAACCCGTCCTGGTTTTCCCTGTGAGATGGTCCCTACTGGGTATCTCCAAGGTGAAACCAGGCATCCCCAGCGAATGTGGGGGACCGTTGTGGAGATGAGGCAAGCTAATGCCCAGAGTTGCCGAGTGGGACCCCTGGTTAGAGTAGGCACCGAGGCAAGAATTATCGAGTCCGCTGACCCTGGTCCACGACCCTGCCGCGTCGGGAATTGAACCCTGGTCCCGGGCCGTTCTCTGCTTCTGGGTCTGCCGCCACTAACCAGTGAGCCACACCACTCCACTAAAGCAGGGGGGCATTTTTTTCTCCACATAAACATGAGTTTCTTTCTGGGTTTTTTTATGCAGCGTCTGCTTTTACTGTAATGATTTTAATTAATTAAACAGTTAATAAAATTCAAATTCGAAACCCACCTATGGAGGATGCTTGTCAATACCTAAAGTGACGGCATCTTAAAATAAGTGCAGTATAATTGAGGGAAGAAATCCACCTTAACATCCAGTGTACTTTCAATGGCATTCCTTTTATTTTCAGGAATACAAAGGGGAAGAACTAATGCAGAGAAGAAACAGATCTCCACATACATGGAATCCATATCAGATAAGGATCATTGGTGCATAGACAAACATAATAAGTAAAGCGCAGAAAGCGCTGTTACCAGAAGGAATAAATGCAGCTTTCTTCATTCCTTTTCCTTTTTTTCAGGAAAGGAATCTGTTGCCACAAGAAGTCGAGGCTTGTCACCAGAGCGTAAGGGAGCCATGCAGGAGGAACCAACTGGAGGGGAACTGGAGACGCAGACGAGGCAATCACACAGGAGGGAGTCAGACGCAGAAGTCGCAGGACTGCCGACCCAGAAGAACAGTAAGGGCCCGATTCACAGAACTAACTTAAGACAAAATCCTAAACTTACTACCATTTTGGTATTCACAGAAGGCACTTACTCAATTTGGTATTCATAGAGAACACTTACTCATTTCGGCATTCACAGAAGTTAGGAGTCGAACTTTAGGCCTCCTAAATTGAGAAAAATCCTAATTTTAAGACTTTCGGTATTCACAGAAGGCATTTAGGAGTCGTAAAGTTTGGAGTCATAACTTCTGTGATACCGAAATGAGTAAGTGCCTTCTGTGAATACCGAAATGGTAGTAAGTTTAGGATTTTATCTTAAGTTAGTTCTGTAAATCGGGCCCTAACACACCAAACTTGGAAACGCAATGCGAAGCGCCTCCGCTCAGGAGCAGCGAGGCTTTGAGCTCGTCCGCCGGGACCCTCGCATGCGTGTAGTGGGACCGGCTGAGCTAGCCCTGCAAGCCCGACAGCTATCCTGCAGGCCACCAGCAGGGCCGGACTGGCCGTAGCGGACACCGGGCAATTCCCCCCCCCCCCGGTGTGCTGCAAGGGTGGGGGGGGTTGGTTTGGGGACCCTGGGGGCCGTTTTTTTTACAGGGCCGTTTTTGCTGCAAAATCGGCCCTATAACAAAATCGTCTGAAAACCGGCCCTGGCAAAGAGCTCAGCGGCACCACAACCTCCGGGGGAGGGGGGGTGGTCGAGCACTTTGCCAGGGCCGGTTCTGGTTCCCAGTCCGGCCCTGCCCACCAGGCGGGCTACAGACCTGAAATGCGAAGGTGCATTGTTCTCGATATACCCTGACTACACTCGTACGGTTCAACAGATGCGGGTGAGCTTCACTACGGTGAAGCGAGAGCTACGAAAATGCAAGATCTAGTACATGATGCTCTTCCTGGCGAAGCTCAGGGTGGTGGCAGAAGGGAAGACATGGTTCTTTGACTCCGCTGAACTGGTCGCAGAATGTCTGGAAGAATGTCGCTCAGTGAACGGTGGGAAACGGGCACGACTCCCTCATGGAGCAGCGAATCACCCTCCCACCTACGCAGCCTCCAGGGTTTCAAATCTAGAGACCGCACAGGGATATCCTCGCTGGGAGATGTATGGAAGGGGGGAAATGCTTTGATGGGAAGAGCTGCAGACCCAATATGAGATGGCGCTCACCGAGGTTTTTAAATACTTACGGTTCCAGCGTGCCCTCAAGACCCATATCTCTACCGGCACCCCCGTCCCAGACCCCTACCCACTAGAATATAGAGTACTAACTGAACCACTACCCCAAAAAACGGTCTCCCTAATATATTAAGAACTAATAAACAACGCCCCAACACCCTCATTACATTCAAGGCTAAGTGGGAGGGAGCTATTGGAGACTGCGACTACGAGGGGTGGGAGGAGGCGCTAGGTGCGTTCTGTGACGTGGCCATACACGCAGGGGTTTCGTTTGATTTACCTGCGCATGCTCCACCGCTCTTATTATTCACGCACAGCCATCCGGGCCACGGGCCGCTCCCCAACTGGAGAAATGCGGAAAATGAATATAGTATGTTACACCACATGCTATTACATTGCGTTCAATTACAGCGCGGTCGTTACAACAACCGTGTTGTTAGAGCGCGATACCTTTACATCGGAAGTCATTAGATCGACTTGCTGTAGGGGGCGCGCTGGACTTAGGAACTGTATAATTTGCTATTCTAACTCCAGCCTGCGCAACAGTAGGGAAGGCGTTGGAATAATCAAATATACTATTCCTTAGGTTAGTGCGCCCCCTACAGCAAGTCAATCCAAGGACCTGCGATGTAAAGGTATCGCGTTCTAACAACGCGGTTGTTGTAACGACGGCGTTGTAAAAGGAATGCGATGTAATGGCAGCGTTGTAAACGCAGTTTCCTGTGAAAAACACATTTCGGGAGACGAGTCGACACTTAGATATGCCAAGATATGGTTATCACTGGGTCTTATAGTTACAAAATGAAATATAGCGCGTCTGTGGGGGGTGGCGGCGCCCAAAAGTGGGGGCGCGGGAGCGAGATATGGATTGGTGCATGACAAATGGAAAATCGATTTATCAGGGGTGAGGCTGTCCAAGTAAATGGGAGAAAATATGGTCAGGGTGGCACTGGGGCAGGGCCAGGGCCTTGACTTGGGTCCACCCAACCTGTGGCATTCAGGGGCGGGCTCCCCCCGAACTGACCAACCACAACTATAAGGTGTCAACTTAAACCAATCGAATTTTACACAGTCCACCGGGTGGAGGTAAAGTCCCCCACTTTAAAGGAGGGTGTAAACAAGTGAAAAACAACATTGAATACACTGCTCAAAGTTAATTGTTCGTGTTTATTGTATGATATGTGTTCTTTTACTGAAAACAATAAACAGAATTGTTTAAAAAAAAGGTATGTACTGAGTCAGCTGTGCAAGACTTTGGAACCACAGACACGCCTGACATGTATGTGAGAGGGAGCTTCGGGCGCTCAGAGCCACAGATGTTTATGAGACCGCCCCCCCCCCCCGTGTTTGCAGGTGACACCTCGCTTGTTTCGGGGTCGCCGTGGTTTTCAATCATGCTCACACCCCATGGTTCACCGATTCGAGGCGCTAGAGTTCAACCCCGCCTTCCGTTCGGTGCTCCGCATTTCAACCTCCTGCCTCGCCGGTGCTGCTCCTCCTCTTCTCCGCGGCCGTGAAGGGGCCTGAGGCGCCCCTGAGACTCCGCCGGGTCAGGGGTCAGCCTGGACTCAGCGTGGTCATATGTGTGATGCCCCTGACATGTGGAGGCGGGGGTGGGGGGGGGGTGACTTTCACTCCCTGTCACGCGCCACGTGACCGCGGGGCCATGAATCACACACGCATCATGCATCAACTGACAGGTCTGACAGGCAGAGCAGCAGCAGTGACTCACTCCACCTCTGCAACATCTGCCTGCTTCCTGCCCATGACCCCCGCTGTGAACAGTCACTCCCCCTGCAACATCTGCCTGCTTCCTACCCATGACCCCAGCTGTGAACAGTCACTCCTCCAGGACAGACATCTGCCTGCTTCCTGCCCATGACCCCCGCTGTGAACAGTCACTCCTCCCCTGCAACATCTGCCTGCTTCCTGCCCATGACCCCTGCTGTGAACAATCACTCCTCCAGTACAGACATCTGCCAGCTTCCAACCCATGACCCCAGCTGTGAACAGTCACTCCTCTCTTACAGACATCTGCCTGCTTCCTGCCGATGACCCCTGCTGTGAACAATCACTCCTCCAGTACAGACATCTGCCAGCTTCCAACCCATGACCCCGCTGTGAACAGTCACTCCTCTCTTACAGACATCTGCCTGCTTCCAACCCATGACCCCAGCTGTGAACAGTCACTCCTCCAGGACAGACATCTGCCTGCTTCCAACCCATGACCCCTGCTGTGAACAGTCACTCCTCTCTTACAGACATCTGCCAGCTTCCAGCCCATGACCCCCGCTGTGAACAGTCACTCCTCTCTTACAGACATCTGCCTGCTTCCTGCCGATGACCCCCGCTGTGAACAGTCACTCCTCCAGGACAGACATCTGCCTGCTTCCTGCCCATGACCCTGCTGTGAACAGTCACTCCTCCAGGACAGACATCTGCCTGCTTCCTGCCCATGACCCAGCTGTGAACAGTCACTCCTCCAGGACAGACATCTGCCTGCTTCCTGCCCATGACCCCTGCTGTGAACAGTCACTCCTCCAGGACAGACATCTGCCAGCTTCCAACCCATGACCCCAGCTGTGAACAGTCACTCCTCCAGGACAGACAGCTGCCTGCTTCCAACCCATGACCCCTGCTGTGAACAGTCACTCCTCTCTTACAGACATCTGCCTGCTTCCAACCCATGACCCCTGCTGTGGACAGTCACTCCTCTCTTACAGACATCTGCCTGCTTCCTACCCATGACCCAGCTGTGAACAGTCACTCCTCCAGGACAGACATCTGCCTGCTTCCTGCCCATGACCCCTGCTGTGAACAGTCACTCCTCCAGGACAGACATCTGCCAGCTTCCAACCCATGACCCCAGCTGTGAACAGTCACTCCTCCAGGACAGACATCTGCCTGCTTCCAACCCATGACCCCTGCTGTGAACAGTCACTCCTCTCTTACAGACATCTGCCAGCTTCCAGCCCATGACCCCCGCTGTGAACAGTCACTCCTCTCTTACAGACATCTGCCTGCTTCCTGCCGATGACCCCCGCTGTGAACAGTCACTCCTCCAGGACAGACATCTGCCTGCTTCCTGCCCATGACCCTGCTGTGAACAGTCACTCCTCCAGGACAGACATCTGCCTGCTTCCTGCCCATGACCCAGCTGTGAACAGTCACTCCTCCCCTCAGACATCTGCCTGCTTCCTGCCCAGGACCCCGCTGTGAACAGTCACTCCTCCCGTACAGACATCTGCCTGCTTCCTGCCCAGGACCCCGCTGTGAACAGTCACTCCTCCAGTACAGACATCTGCCTGCTTCCTGCCCATGACCCCCGCTGTGAACAGTCACTCCTCCCATACAGACATCTGCCTGCTTCCTGCCCATGACCCCGCTGTGAACAGTCACTCCTCCAGTACAGACATCTGCCTGCTTCCTGCCCATGACCCCCGCTGTGAACAGTCACTCCTCCCATACAGACATCTGCCTGCTTCCTGCCCATGACCCCGCTGTGAACAGTCACTCCTCTCTTACAGACATCTGCCTGCTTCCTACCCATGACCCAGCTGTGAACAGTCACTCCTCCAGGACAGACATCTGCCTGCTTCCTGCCCATGACCCCGCTGTGAACAGTCACTCCTCTCTTACAGACATCTGCCTGCTTCCAACCCATGACCCCTGCTGTGGACAGTCACTCCTCTCTTACAGACATCTGCCTGCTTCCTACCCATGACCCAGCTGTGAACAGTCACTCCTCCAGGACAGACATCTGCCTGCTTCCTGCCCATGACCCTGCTGTGAACAGTCACACCTCCAGGACAGACATCTGCCAGCTTCCAACCCATGACCCCAGCTGTGAACAGTCACTTCTCCAGGACAGACATCTGCCTGCTTCCAACCCATGACCCCTGCTGTGAACAGTCACTCCTCTCTTACAGACATCTGCCAGCCTCCAGCCCATGACCCCAGCTGTGAACAGTCACTCCTCTCTTACAGACATCTGCCTGCTTCCAACCCATGACCCCTGCTGTGGACAGTCACTCCTCTCTTACAGACATCTGCCTGCTTCCTACCCATGACCCAGCTGTGAACAGTCACTCCTCCAGGACAGACATCTGCCTGCTTCCTGCCCATGACCCTGCTGTGAACAGTCACTCCTCCAGGACAGACATCTGCCAGCTTCCAACCCATGACCCCAGCTGTGAACAGTCACTCCTCCAGGACAGACATCTGCCTGCTTCCAACCCATGACCCCTGCTGTGAACAGTCACTCCTCTCTTACAGACATCTGCCTGCTTCCAACCCATGACCCCTGCTGTGAACAGTCACTCCTCCAGGACAGACATCTGCCTGCTTCCTGCCCATGACCCAGCTGTGAACAGTCACTCCTCCAGGACAGACATCTGCCTGCTTCCTGCCCATGACCCCTGCTGTGAACACTCACTCCTCCCCTCAGACATCTGCCTGCTTCCTGCCCAGGACCCCGCTGTGAACAGTCACTCCTCCCGTACAGACATCTGCCTGCTTCCTGCCCATGACCCCGCTGTGAACAGTCACTCCTCCAGTTCAGACATCTGCCTGCTTCCTGCCCATGACCCCGCTGTGAACAGTCACTCCTCCAGTACAGACATCTGCCTGCTTCCTGCCCATGACCCCGCTGTGAACAGTCACTCCTCCAGTACAGACATCTGCCTGCTTCCTGCCCATGACCCCGCTGTGAACAGTCACTCCTCCAGTACAGACATCTGCCTGCTTCCTGCCCATGACCCCCGCTGTGAACAGTCACTCCTCCCATACAGACATCTGCCTGCTTCCTGCCCATGACCCCGCTGTGAACAGTCACTCCTCTCTTACAGACATCTGCCTGCTTCCTACCCATGACCCAGCTGTGAACAGTCACTCCTCCAGGACAGACATCTGCCTGCTTCCTGCCCATGACCCCGCTGTGAACAGTCACTCCTCTCTTACAGACATCTGCCTGCTTCCAACCCATGACCCCTGCTGTGGACAGTCACTCCTCTCTTACAGACATCTGCCTGCTTCCTACCCATGACCCAGCTGTGAACAGTCACTCCTCCAGGACAGACATCTGCCTGCTTCCTGCCCATGACCCTGCTGTGAACAGTCACTCCTCCAGGACAGACATCTGCCAGCTTCCAACCCATGACCCCAGCTGTGAACAGTCACTCCTCCAGGACAGACATCTGCCTGCTTCCAACCCATGACCCCTGCTGTGAACAGTCACTCCTCTCTTACAGACATCTGCCAGCTTCCAGCCCATGACCCCAGCTGTGAACAGTCACTCCTCTCTTACAGACATCTGCCTGCTTCCAACCCATGACCCCTGCTGTGGACAGTCACTCCTCTCTTACAGACATCTGCCTGCTTCCTACCCATGACCCAGCTGTGAACAGTCACTCCTCCAGGACAGACATCTGCCTTCTTCCTGCCCATGACCCTGCTGTGAACAGTCACTCCTCCAGGACAGACATCTGCCAGCTTCCAACCCATGACCCCAGCTGTGAACAGTCACTCCTCCAGGACAGACATCTGCCTGCTTCCAACCCATGACCCCTGCTGTGAACAGTCACTCCTCTCTTACAGACATCTGCCTGCTTCCAACCCATGACCCCTGCTGTGAACAGTCACTCCTCCAGGACAGACATCTGCCTGCTTCCTGCCCATGACCCAGCTGTGAACAGTCACTCCTCCAGGACAGACATCTGCCTGCTTCCTGCCCATGACCCCTGCTGTGAACACTCACTCCTCCCCTCAGACATCTGCCTGCTTCCTGCCCAGGACCCCGCTGTGAACAGTCACTCCTCTGTGGAAAAGTAAATTTTGCCATGCTCTGTGTCCCTACGTGTCCCCCATCTTATGTTATGTGTGCATGATTAATATGCATATGTATTCCCCATGTTTGATTAAAGACGCAATTACAGTTGTGTCCATCTCTAGTATGCCAGTTTCCAGTTCTCGTGAAAGCTACGAGTATTAGGCCTATGTAAAGTTACGTTGCCACGTTTCTCAGTGTGCACGTTATTTCATTGAAAAGTCCCCGTTTCTAGGCCTCAAAAGGGCCCGGACACCAGATTCAGCTCCTGTCTCCTGAGCCCTCGCTGAGGAGCGATACAGCCCCCACCTGTGTTCCTGACCCTTCACTTACTTCCTGCCTCACAGTGCCCGGCTCGGCCTGGCTCTGCCTCTGAGTCTGCCAAGAGTATGTTATGATTCTAGTTATCAGTCCAGCCCTCCTTCTCTGCATTCCTAAGCTACTGAATCGCATCAATAGTTTCAGTCATCGTCTAGTCTTTACGTCTCCATGTAAGAGAAAATACTGTATTAATGGTCATTTAATATTCTTCAACACGCACTACATGTAGAATAATGCATGCACCAGTCTTAGAATCTGTTAGCCTTTACCCCGATAACTTTTGGATTCTATCAACATGTTCTCCAAACATCAGATACTAGATAGTGTTTGGGTACATGTCGCCCTGACTCTCCAGACTTCAGTCTCTGCTCCTAGCGCAGAAGTCATAGCCCCCAGCTTCTCCTAGTAATACGTCATTGTCAGTTTACGCGCACCACTAGGTTAGAGGTCCCGGCTCCTCAGGTAGCCCCCTCCATGTTTCCGCCCCATTTATGACATATTCTGTTACGTTTACATCACATGTCTATGTATACGCCTCCTGTTACACCCACTTTCACCCTTATCTTTCGCGACTGCTATGCACCACACCCACTGCTCCGCCTATTGTATGTACTGCAATGAAACTGTTTTAGTATATATGCTTGTGCACTGTTATTAAAGTTGTGCTAGCTAGCCATCCCAGATCTTGCAGGTTGTCCTGTTCCTGTCCTTATGCTGTATTAAACCTGCAAACTCCTACTACCTCGAATCTTGACTCTTATTTATTGAGCTATCTGTTATTACTATATCCAGTCAAAAATAGATCCGGTATTATTTATTTATATACCACATAATGGCGCCCGAATAGGGACTTGACCTTTCCCCACGCGCCGGTGAAGCCACGTATGCCCCCTGATCCTCTGCAGCCGTGACGGAACCATACCGTGCACGTGCAGATATTTCTGCTTCAAGTATCCCTCAGGCCCACGGAGGAGACGGAGGTTGCGGTCCAGCATCCAGACGAGGCGGTGGAGGAACGCGGCGAGTCCCGACCAGAGCCCAAGCCGAGAGTCCAAGGTCCGAGGTATCCGGAGGCCCACCCGTAACAGAAGTCCGAAGTGTGTCCGTCCGGCGTCGAAGCAGTCCAGTCCAGTCCGAGGCCTTCCGTTCTTGCTGCCCGGTGAGTACCGTTGCTGGGGAGTATCTAGACAGGGTCAATCTAATTGTCTCTGGTCCGTGGGGTTTGGTGGTACACAGATCCCAAAACGAAGTGTCCACTCCGGTGGATGCGGGTCCTGACGTGTCTCTTTATGAGACCGGTAAGTTTCGTACTGTTTCAGCAGTGCATCTATTTTCTGTTCTAGTCAGTTCTGTTCTCAAGAAGATTCATGTATTCTGTTTTCCGTATTCCAGGTAGTATTCTGTCCGAACTGTTATTTTAAATGTTCTTCATGTATTTTAATGTCGTGGTATGAAAGTGGTGTAATTATCGTGTTCATTGTGTATTGTATTGTGTCTAGATTACAGTCCAGTCATGCCGTGGTTTTCCAAACTACGTCAGTTAAAAACTAGAAAAGGTCTGTTAGAAGAAGCAGTTCCTGTCCCGCCTAGGGACAGTCCAGGTCATTTTATGTATCAAAAGCATGGCATAAGTGCCATAGTGTATCTAGATTTATGGGTGGAGTACACCAAAGAGTTAGAGGAAAAGTATAGATGGCCCGTATCAGGTACGTGGGATGCCGAGTGCATCATGCGAGTAGAAGAAGCATTATGGAAAAAGAAAGCCAGACAGTCACAGAAAGATGCCATCGAGTTATGGCGCAAAGAATCTCATAAAAGAACCGAAAAAGAAATCAGAAAGTCAGAATTAAGTAGAGAATCCTTAGAACGAGCCCAAGAAAGGGAATTAATGGAGATAGGTGAACGAGTTAAAACCGAACAGTCAGACAGACAGAGGCATGCCCTTATTAAGGGTATGTATCCTCTTCTTGCCGAGGGCTTGCCAAAAGCGACCCCGGAGACATCCAGTAATTTTCCGCCACCATTAGTTCCGACCAAGCTACGTCACAAACCGACCACAGCTGATATTTTTCTCTCGTCCTATTTGGACGACACAGTCCCAGAATATGCAAATCCTGTTCCACCAGCTCCTGTAAATAATGTAAATCCTGCTCCTTCAGTCACCGGGGCACCTCTTGCAGTACCTGCTACGGTACCCCCGGTCCAGCCAGTAGTACAAATCCCCGCCACATCAGTCACTCTGCCAGCACGAAGAGTATCAGTCGATGATTCCAGTATAGGGGCCGCAGGAGGAGGTCCTCCTGGTACCCCGCCGCCAAGTAGACGTCTAGGAACAATCGAGTTACATGAACGTGCGTTACAGCGTACACCCAAATATAAGTCCGTTGCAGAAATCAGGCGAGCTCTTACTGAATGCGGTTATGATCCAGTTCCAGGCGAGGATAGTATGGTTCTATATTCCATACGTATAAGACAGGTGTCCGAGTATTTGGTCACCCTACCGAACATGAAAGAAGATTTAGACAGAATGTATCGTTTCATTCGTACAGGACAAGATTCAGAAAGTATTGGTGAAGTCATGTCTCTCAGAAAAGCTGAGATCCAGTTGATGTTATTAAAGTTTCTGATTAATTGTTTAATAAGGGAACAAGATTACCCGTCCAAAGATCCGACAGAAATGAGAACCCTGACAAGGTGGAGTGATAATATAGCCGAGGGTAAGCACAAGACACTCAGTAGTATAGAGAGTATGTACAAGAAAATACGTAAAGAAATAATAAGGTTACACGAACAACGCAAAGAAGCACAAGTAAGCGAGAAAGAAAATGACTCTTCTACTGAAGAGGTAGACGACGAGAATACCGCCAGAATAGCGTATGTAGGTAAATCTAGAATTCTAGACCGACATTTACGCCTAGAACACAAGAAAACTGTTCATCTCCCAGCACCAGAACAAGGTTCTCTAGAACAAGTATTTCAAGCTACCGATCACATTTTGAAATCACGAATTGGTTATAGTGAGTTAAGTACTATGCATGAACAAGAACTAGCCCGATCAGCAGTCCGATGGACTACTGATTCTACCACTTTTCCAGACGAAATAGTGGCACAAATGTTTCTGAAACTGCCCCCAGCCGAACAGCGACTGGTGGGTATGTATATGATTCAGCACCTCATCACATTGTATGAGGGTCAACATTCTGATCCAGGTCCGTTACATGATGTCCTGAACAAGTTACTCCAGTATAGATGGAAAGGTTTAGGTACCGATTTAATTAGTGTCATTCTAGAACAGCGTCATAAATATAGTATGTTTTTGAACCTGCATTTTGTTCATGTCTCACCTCCAGAAAGTAAACCATTTTACATAGATAGACAGAATCCGTTACGAGAAGTACACCCGGTCAGGACAGCAGATGGTGAAATGCAACGAGTATTTGTTTACACCCCGATTACAAAGATGGAACTCTTAGAGATGAAGAAATTAATTCCTTGTCATGACAAAGATCCAGCAGGGTTCCACCGAGAATTAAAAGACATGCTCCGTATGGGAGAATACACGTATCCAGATATTATTAAAATGTTAAAAGTCCTGTTGCCCGCAGGGGTATACGAAAAACTCAAGGAAAAAGAATGGGAGGTGGGAGAGAAAAAGATCGATTGGGCGGTTCTAGAAGCTGAAGATAAGATACGAGTACCAGGTACCGGTCTTGGAGAGAAATGTAAAGAATTACCAGAACTGTTAATACAAGTTTTGCCCAGATTATTAGCCACCAAAAAGGAAGACTGGGATGCAATCTCAGCCTGTAAACAGAAACAAGACGAAGATACTAGTGATTTTTATTCTAGGTTCGAGAAATGTTTCATTATAAACAGTGGCTTGAAGACGAGTAGCGAGTCATACCCTCATCTTTTTGTTACTAAATTAGTCGAGAATTCAAGTCCACAAGTTAAGAATCGAGTTTTGAAAGTCGAAAGTACATGGCAAGCTAGTACCCCGTCCCAGATGTTACAGATGCTCCAGTACCACCAGAATAGAATCAGAGAAGAGCAAGATCACGAGAGAAAACGTATGAAAGACACGAAAATGAAAGTACTAGTTGCACAATCTGTCCCACAAGACAGTCAGAAGAGGGGTCCGAATCAAGCCAGTCATCCTGCAGCTCCCGTTAAAGGGACATGTAATTATTGTAAACAGCCAGGTCATTTTATAAACGAGTGTGCAGTTCTGAAACATAATATAGCTACCGGTAAAACTAAAGAAAGACCACGTCCGCCTAGACAAGAACAAGTTTCACAGACTTCTCAGCCACAGAATGCACAACAGACAGTTCCAGCACCGCAGCCTATTGCTGCAACACAGCATGTTACACAGCAGATGTATCAGTATGCACAGACAGAGTATCCAGAGTACCAGCAGTACTCATGAAACAGCCTAGAGAGGGAGGTAGGCTTGCCCCTCATCGAGATTCCTGTAGATCAAGAAGGTCCCTATATTCATAGTCAAGTATTAGGGAAAGACAGAAAGTTTCTGATTAATACAGGGGCAAGTAGGACTACCATTAGTCACGCCGAGGTTCCAGGGGCTCCGCTCTCAGGCTCTAGAAATGTTTCCCTTGGATTTTCAGGAAAGCCTATTGTAAACGAGATATCTAAGCCAGTTACTCTAGATGTAGGTCCATTGTCCCGTACTACTGATCTATTACTTACGAAGTCATGTCCAGAAAATCTGTTAGGCATTAAGACACTGAAAGAATTAGGTGCAGTTATTTGCTGTTCCCCAGAGGGAATACGTCTGTTTTTACGTGACTTCAAGGGTCACTATGTATTACGAGATTTTGATCCAAGATTGTCTAATGTTCCGCAGCATCTATGGGCGCAAGGTCCAACTGATGTTGGCTTCATGCAAATCACACCCCATCGTGTGACTCTCAAACCAGGTGTAGTGTTACCACGAATCAGACAGTACAGATTACCACCTGAGGCTGTAGCAGCCTTATCCAAAATTATTGACGAGCTCATGGCTCAAGGAGTAGTTGTAGAAACTGACTCCAATGTATGTAATTCTCCGATCATTCCAGTCATGAAACGTACTGATCCAAATGCACCCCCAGTATATCGATTAGTGATTGACCTTCGAGAACTCAATAAATGTATTATTCCCCAGTATCCAGTTGTTCCAGATATTTCTTCCCTATTGACAGCCATTGATTCCGAAGCAACATTTTTCACAGTCATAGACCTCAAGAACGCGTTTTTCAGTGTCCCCATTCATCCAGATAGCCAGTTTCTTTTCGGTTTTTGTTTAAATGGAAGGAGCTATAAATTCACACGAGCTCCTCAAGGTTTCACAGAAAGCCCTAGTATTTACAGTCAAGCACTTAAGAGACAACTAGACAACATTCACATGCCAACAGACACTGCCCTGCTCCAGTATGTCGATGACCTACTGATCACAGCCCGTTCTGAACGTGCTTGCGAGCAAGCATCGCTTACAGTTCTGTATTTCCTAGCCGAGATGGGGCACAAGGTGTCCCCTTCGAAGCTTCAATTCTGTGTCCAGCAAGTGATCTACTTAGGCCACTTACTGTCCAAGTGGGGTAGGCAGTTGACGCCAGACCGTATCCAGTTAATAGCGAGTCTTCCTCAGCCCAAGACCCAGAAGGAGGTACGTGCTTTTATCGGCCTTACTTCTTATTGCAGACAATGGATTCCTCAGTATGCATTTCTAGCCAAACCACTGATACAGTTAACGACACAGGAGACAGCCGTATCGACTGTCCTCCCTTGGACATCTGAACATACTCTTAGTTTCAATGAGCTAAAGAAAGCTCTATGCCAAGCTCCTGTTCTAGCTACACCGAACTACAGTAAGCCTTTTACACTTTTTGTTACAGAACGTGATGGTACAGCATTATCTGTTCTCACACAAGATCAAGCAGGACAATACAAGCCCTGTGCTTATTTTTCGAGCACATTAGATCCTGTAGCCCAGGCTCTGCCTGCGTGCCTCAAGTCAGTTGCAGCCACAGCACTAGCTATCAGACAAAGTGATTCCATAGTATTAGGACACTCTCTGACAGTACAAGTTCCACACTCCGTGGAAGTTCTTTTAAACCGAACACAGACTCAGCACTTGACAATTGCACGTTTAACAGGTTATGAACTGACACTGTTCCAGCCACACATAGAAATCAGACGCTGCAACGTTCTAAATCCTGCTACACTGTTACCGTCAGTTAATCCAAATCCTGCCACACACGACTGTGTGGAAGTAGTTAACATTATGACTAAGCCAAGACAAGATCTGACAGATATTCCATTACCAGATCCTGACCTGACACTTTATGTGGATGGTTCATGTATGAGAACAAGTACAGGAGAACTAGTAGCCGCGTATGCAGTGACTACTGACACTGAAGTTATAGAAATACACCGTATTGACACCCTGTCTGCTCAAGCAGCAGAGCTAGTTGCTCTGACACAAGCCTGCATACACGCCAAGAACCTGAAAGTTAATGTTTACACAGATTCACGCTACGCATTTGGAGTTGTACACGACTTCGGAGTGCTCTGGCAGGAGAGAGGTTTCATGACTTCTCATGGAACCAAGATTCAGCATGGTCTCCTTATTCAAGCTCTGTTAGATGCCATACATTTACCGACATCTATTGCTATCATGAAATGCAAAGCACATACGAAAGTTACTGACATTATTTCCCAAGGTAATGATCTAGCAGATCGCACAGCCAAGCTTACAGCACAGACTCCAGACATTTCAGTTAACAAGACACAGACACATACTCCAGATCCGACTACCTGTATGACAGTTAAGGACCCTACTCAAGATGTCATAGATATCCAGTTACATGCTACTCCCGATGAAATCAAGAAATGGTCCGAACAAGGAGGGGTCCAGACAGATCAGGGATGGGTAACGAAGGGTAGAGCCACATGGTTTCTCCCCGACTCTATGGTTCAAGTCATTATCAATACCGCACATAGTCCAGCACATTTAGGAGAAAAAGCTATGTTAGACAGCATCCAGAACATTTGGTTTAACAAGCATTTACGAGCTGCAGCCAAGCAGAAAGTCCGTACCTGTATGATATGTTGCCAATTTAATCCAGGTAAAAGTGTCCCGGTGGAACAAGGTGGATTCCAGCCCCCTGACCACCCTTTTGAAGTTCTCCAGATGGATTATATTCAGATGGAGCGATGTCGAGGTTTCAAGTATGTCCTTGTAGTTGTATGCGCTTTGTCCAGGTGGACAGAGGCATATCCAGTCTCAGATTACACAGCCGCGACCACTGCCAAACAGTTGGTTCGTGAATTCTTCCCCCGTTATGGACTCCCTAGGGTCGTATATTCTGATAACGGCCAGCCATTTTCATCTGAATTGATGAAACACGTTTCCCTGTTGTTAGGGTACCAGTGGAAGTTCCATTGTGTACGCCATCCTGAAGCAGCCGGTCTCGTAGAGAGACATAACCAGACCCTGAAAATCCGCATTGCCAAAGTCTGTCAAGAAAAAGGTGTAGACTGGCTAGTAGCTCTGCCAGTCGCCCTGTTTTATATGCGCATGGTCGCACATTCCAGATCAGGTCTGTCCCCGTACGAGGTCGTATTCGGCCGCCCCCCTAACATGTGGGGTACACCTAGACCCCGAAGTATTACCGATGTTTCAAGTAATATGCTGACAGATTACCTAGCTTCCTTGATGTCTGCCCTACACTCTTGTCGTTCACAGGTTGCCGCCGCATTTCCAGACAATACCGAGGTGGCACCGCATGAAATCGTTCCCGGAAGTCTGGTTCTTGTAAGGAACTTTGATCGTTCAAGTCCGCTGGAGCCTCGCTGGAAGGAGCCAAAACAGGTCCTCCTGGCCACCCGTACTGCCGTCAAGCTGGAAGGCAGGAAGGGCTGGGTGCATCTGTCTCACGTGAAAAAGTTTTATGGACTAAAGACTGTTTCCAAGAAAATTTCCCAGGATTTGAAAGACTGCCAAAGTACTATTCTTAAGGACTGTCCCGCAAAAGACAATGATATAAATCCCTCCCTGTTAGAGAAAACTCCGCAACAGGAGTATAAGAAAAAATTAAGGTCTAGTAAAATAAGTCAGCCAGTTTGATTGTCTAAGTCCTCCCCTAGGTGAAACGGTTAGACCGGTTTCTGACATGTATAAAATAGACCCCCATAGTGAGAGAGTTAGTCAAAACTCAATCCGATGTATCGTTTTTCTAAGTTTCATATTGTTTTTCAGCCTTATGACTACCTGCACAAGTTATGCATTTTATTTGTATTTTCCTATTTCTCATGTAAATAAGTCTTCTAATGTTACGGTAGAGCACACGTTTAGTGATCTGCCTCCTCATGAACTTTCTTATCGTCTTGCTATGCGTAATAACTCATTTATCCGCATGTTACATTATTCACACCAGACCAGCAATGCCACTAATTGTTGGGTGTGTGGTCGACTCCCCCCTTTCCAGACACCGAAGGGAGTTCTGCCACTCTTTCCTTATCCATTTTCACATAACGGTTCGTGTGGAGCATGGTCCACGTTAACGTCATCCTCAACAGATATGTCCTTTCTTAACAGTACATGTTTTCCAGACAAGCAAGGTCTTCCCCACAGAACAGGGTTAGATCTAGAAAATGAAGTTTATAATTTAGGTAATTATTCTTCGAATTTCATGGTCCTGAATGTTCAGTCTGATACTACTCCAGACTTACCTGCTATGTCAGTACTACCCATTAAAGGTGAATTATGTGTCCGAAAGAATGGTTCCGTACATGTAGGACATTGTGATTGTACTACTATTGTCAAGTATAGTGACAGCAGGAAATCTATTTTCAAAGCTTCACGTCATTCTTATTTTGTTTGTGGTCAGACCGCATATGTTCGTCTGCCCCTCGATTGGGAGGGAACCTGTTACATTGCATTCCTTCTGCCACCAGTCTTCCTAGCCCCACCTGACTATCATAGGAATACCCACCTAGTACATACTAGACAAAAGAGAGACCTCCCGATTGTCGATTATACTGAAACTGCTCTAGAACGATACATGGATATCAATAAAGGTGTCTTCCCCTACTTAGGTACTGTCGTGAATAGTAAACTGATACGTAGATTAACCAGAACCCTTGAAGCAGTAGTGATTGAGACTACCTCTGCTCTAGGTAACTTAACCGAAGAGCAATCTTTTATGAGAATTGTCGTGCTCCAGAATCGTCTCGTCCTTGACGTCATACTGGCCGATAGGGGCGGGGCATGTAGAGTCATCGGATCTAGTTGCTGCATTTTCATTCCAAATAACGCGCCGTCTGTTTATTCAGCTATAACCAGACTCCATAAAATTGCCCATCTGTTACACCAAAATCCAGGCACCTGGACATGGTCCGGTTGGTTCTGGAATATAATTTCCGCCTGGGGATGGAAAGTATTGTCCTTTCTAGGTATTGCAGTAGCGATCATATTCAGTTGCTGCCTCTGTATACAATGTGGCCCTGCGATTTGCGGCATTTGTGCTACCTCTTGTATTCCTAGTCCCAAGTCCCGTTCTAAATCCAGTTCCAAGAAAATTCGAGACGAGCAAATGATACTATATGAAATGATAGATGGTATCATGAATATTGATGTTTCCTGATGGAAACGTAGTGACAAGGAGGGAATGTGGAAAAGTAAATTTTGCCATGTTCTGTGTCCCTACGTGTCCCCCATCTTATGTTATGTGTGCATGATTAATATGCATATGTATTCCCCATGTTTGATTAAAGACGCAATTACAGTTGTGTCCATCTCTAGTATGCCAGTTTCCAGTTCTCGTGAAAGCTACGAGTATTAGGCCTATGTAAAGTTACGTTGCCACGTTTCTCAGTGTGCACGTTATTTCATTGAAAAGTCCCCGTTTCTAGGCCTCAAAAGGGCCCGGACACCAGATTCAGCTCCTGTCTCCTGAGCCCTCGCTGAGGAGCGATACAGCCCCCACCTGTGTTCCTGACCCTTCACTTACTTCCTGCCTCACAGTGCCCGGCTCGGCCTGGCTCTGCCTCTGAGTCTGCCAAGAGTATGTTATGATTCTAGTTATCAGTCCAGCCCTCCTTCTCTGCATTCCTAAGCTACTGAATCGCATCAATAGTTTCAGTCATCGTCTAGTCTTTACGTCTCCATGTAAGAGAAAATACTGTATTAATGGTCATTTAATATTCTTCAACACGCACTACATGTAGAATAATGCATGCACCAGTCTTAGAATCTGTTAGCCTTTACCCCGATAACTTTTGGATTCTATCAACATGTTCTCCAAACATCAGATACTAGATAGTGTTTGGGTACATGTTGCCCTGACTCTCCAGACTTCAGTCTCTGCTCCTAGCGCAGAAGTCATAGCCCCCAGCTTCTCCTAGTAATACGTCATTGTCAGTTTACGCGCACCACTAGGTTAGAGGTCCCGGCTCCTCAGGTTGCCCCCTCCATGTTTCCGCCCCATTTATGACATATTCTGTTACGTTTACATCACATGTCTATGTATACGCCTCCTGTTACACCCACTTTCACCCTTATCTTTCGCGACTGCTATGCACCACACCCACTGCTCCGCCTATTGTATGTACTGCAATGAAACTGTTTTAGTATATATGCTTGTGCACTGTTATTAAAGTTGTGCTAGCTAGCCATCCCAGATCTTGCAGGTTGTCCTGTTCCTGTCCTTATGCTGTATTAAACCTGCAAACTCCTACTACCTCGAATCTTGACTCTTATTTATTGAGCTATCTGTTATTACTATATCCAGTCAAAAATAGATCCGGTATTATTTATTTATATACCACACCTCCCGTACAGACATCTGCCTGCTTCCTGCCCATGACCCCGCTGTGAACAGTCACTCCTACAGTTCAGACATCTGCCTGCTTCCCCCCCATGACCCCGCTGTGAACAGTCACTCCTCCAGTACAGACATCTGCCTGCTTCCTGCCCATGACCCCCGCTGTGAACAGTCACTCCTCCCATAGAGACATCTGCCTGCTTCCTGCCCATGACCCCGCTGTGAACAGTCACTCCTCCAGTACAGACATCTGCCTGCTTCCTGCCCATGACCCCGCTGTGAACAGTCACTCCTCCAGTACAGACATCTGCCTGCTTCCTGCCCATGACCCCCGCTGTGAACAGTCACCCCTCCCATACAGACATCTGCCTGCTTCCTGCCCATGACCCCGCTGTGAACAGTCACTCCGCCCCTGCGACATCTGCCTGCTTCCAACCCATGACCCCTGCTGTGAACAGTCACTCCTCTCTTACAGACATCTTCCTGCTACCTGCCGATGACCCCCGCTGTGAACAGTCACTCCTCCAGGACAGACATCTGCCAGCTTCCAGCCCATGACCCCAGCTGTGAACAGTCACTCCTCCAGGACAGACATTTGCCTGCTTCCAACCCATGACCCCTGCTGTGTACAGTCACTCCTCTCTTACAGACATCTGCCTGCTTCCTGCCGATGACCCCCGCTGTGAACAGTCACTCCTCCAGGACAGACATCTGCCTGCTTCCTGCTCATGACCCTGCTGTGAACAGTCACTCCTCCAGGACAGAAATCTGCCTGCTTCCAACCCATGACCCCTGCTGGGAACAGTCACTCCTCTCTTACAGACATCTGCCTGCTTCCAACCCATGACCCCTGCTGTGGACAGTCACTCCTCTCTTACAGACATCTGCCTGCTTCCTACCCATGACCCAGCTGTGAACAGTCACTCCTCCAGGACAGACATCTGCCTGCTTCCTGCCCATGACCCTGCTGTGAACAGTCACTCCTCCAGGACAGACATCTGCCAGCTTCCAACCCATGACCCCAGCTGTGAACAATTTACAACAAGGGGTGGTGATGGACAGAGTCTCTGAATTAAGCAGAGTACTCTCACCCAGTCAAGAGATCAGGGCTAGATCCAACACCGTTTTTTAGCTCATTGCACCATCCCAGTTTCAGAACCTGGCTGTATGCAAATTAGTCTGTCCCTGGCCCAGTGCATCATGGGAACAGGGCAGACCAGACTACAAAAGCCAATTCTTACACTGGGAAGGAAACAAGCTTCCGGGGACCGGTTTCTGCCATTTCAGGCGTCTTCGGCCCGGCTTGCTTGAATCCTGATGGTGCAATGAGCAAGGGACTCACATCTGAGTATACCCTTCCACGCTTAGGGTGGACAAAATAATTTACAACAAGGGGTGGTGATGGACAGAGTCTCTGAATTAAGCAGAGTACTCTCACCCAGTCAAGAGATCAGGGCTAGATCCAACACCGTTTTTTAGCTCATTGCACCATCCCAGTTTCAGAACCTGGCTGTATGCAAATTAGTCTGTCCCTGGCCCAGTGCATCATGGGAACAGGGCAGACCAGACTACAAAAGCCAATTCTTACACTGGGAAGGAAACAAGCTTCCGGGGACCGGTTTCTGCCATTTCAGGCGTCTTCGGCCCGGCTTGCTTGAATCCTGATGGTGCAATGAGCAAGGGACTCACATCTGAGTATACCCTTCCACGCTTAGGGTGGACAAAATAATTTACAACAAGGGGTGGTGATGGACAGAGTCTCTGAATTAAGCAGAGTACTCTCACCCAGTCAAGAGATCAGGGCTAGATCCAACACCGTTTTTTAGCTCATTGCACCATCCCAGTTTCAGAACCTGGCTGTATGCAAATTAGTCTGTCCCTGGCCCAGTGCATCATGGGAACAGGGCAGACCAGACTACAAAAGCCAATTCTTACACTGGGAAGGAAACAAGCTTCCGGGGACCGGTTTCAGCCATTTCAGGCGTCTTCGGCCCGGCTTGCTTGAATCCTGATGGTGCAATGAGCAAGGGACTCACATCTGAGTATACCCTTCCACGCTTAGGGTGGACAAAATAATTTACAACAAGGGGTGGTGATGGACAGAGTCTCTGAATTAAGCAGAGTACTCTCACCCAGTCAAGAGATCAGGGCTAGATCCAACACCGTTTTTTAGCTCATTGCACCATCCCAGTTTCAGAACCTGGCTGTATGCAAATTAGTCTGTCCCTGGCCCAGTGCATCATGGGAACAGGGCAGACCAGACTACAAAAGCCAATTCTTACACTGGGAAGGAAACAAGCTTCCCAGCTGTGAACAGTCACTCCTCCAGGACAGACATCTGCCTGCTTCCAACCCATGACCCCTGCTGTGAACAGTCACTCCTCTCTTACAGACATCTGCCTGCTTCCAACCCATGACCCCTGCTGTGAACAGTCACTCCTCCAGGACAGACATCTGCCTGCTTCCTGCCCATGACCCAGCTGTGAACAGTCACTCCTCCAGGACAGACATCTGCCTGCTTCCTGCCCATGACCCCTCTTGTGAACACTCACTCCTCCCCTCAGACATCTGCCTGCTTCCTGCCCAGGACCCCGCTGTGAACAGTCACTCCTCCCGTACAGACATCTGCCTGCTTCCTGCCCATGACCCCGCTGTGAACAGTCACTCCTCCAGTACAGACATCTGCCTGCTTCCTGCCCATGACCCCTGCTGTGAACAGTCACTATTCCAATACAGACATCTGCCTGCTTCCTGCCCATGACCCCGCTGTGAACAGTCACTCCGCCCCTGCGACATCTGCCTGCTTCCAACCCATGACCCCTGCTGTAAACAGTCACTCCTCTCTTACAGACATCTGCCTGCTTCCTACCCATGACCCAGCTGTGAACAGTCACTCCTCCAGGACAGACATCTGCCTGCTTCCAACCCATGAGCCCTGCTGTGAACAGTCACTCCTCTCTTACAGACATCTGCCTGCTTCCTGCCCATGACCCTGCTGTGAACAGTCACTCCTCCAGGACAGACATCTGCCAGCTTCCAACCCATGACCCCAGCTGTGAACAGTCACTCCTCTCTTACAGACATCTGCCTGCTTCCTGCCGATGACCCCCGCTGTGAACAGTCACTCCTCCAGGACAGACATCTGCCTGCTTCCTGCCCATGACCCCCGCTGTGAGCAGTCACTCCTCCAGGACAGACATCTGCCTGCTTCCAACACATGACCCCAGCTGTGAACAGTCACTCCTCCAGGACAGACATCTGCCTGCTTCCAACCCATGACCCCTGCTGTGAACAGTCACTCCACTCTTACAGACATCTGCCTGCTTCCTGCCGATGACCCTGCTGTGAACAGTCACTCCTCCAGGACAGACACCTGCCTGCTTCCAACCCATGACCCCTGCTGTGAACAGTCACTCCTCTCTTACAGGCATCTGCCTGCTACCAACCCATGACCCCTGCTGTGAACAGTCACTCCTCTCTTACAGACATCTGCCTGCTTCCTGTCCATGACCCTGCTGTGAACAGTCACTCCTCCAGGACAGACATCTGCCTGCTTCCAACCCATGACCCCTGCTGTGAACAGTCACTCCTCTCTTACAGACATCTGCCTGCTTCCTGCCGATGACCCCCGCTGTGAACAGTCACTCCTCCAGGACAGACATCTGCCTGCTTCCTGCCCATGACCCTGCTGTGAACAGTCACTCCTCCAGGACAGACATCTGCCTACTTCCAACCCATGACCCCAGCTGTGAACAGTCACTCCTCCAGGACAGACATCTGCCTGCTTCCTGCCGATGACCCTGCTGTGAACAGTCACTCCTCCAGGACAGACACCTGCCTGCTTCCAACCCATGACCCCTGCTGTGAACAGTCACTCCTCTCTTACAGACATCTGCCTGCTTCCAACCCATGACCCCTGCTGTGGACAGTCACTCCTCTCTTACAGATATCTGCCTGCTTCCTACCCATGACCCAGCTGTGAACAGTCACTCCTCCAGGACAGACATCTGCCTGCTTCCAACCCATGAGCCCTGCTGTGAACAGTCACTCCTCTCTTTCAGACATCTGCCTGCTTCCTGCCCATGACCCTGCTGTGAACAGTCACTCCTCCAGGACAGACATCTGCCAGCTTCCAACCCATGACCCCAGCTGTGACCAGTCACTCCTCCAGGACAGACATCTGCCTGCTTCCAACCCATGACCCCTGCTGTGAACAGTCACTCCTCTCTTACAGACATCTGCCTGCTTCCAACCCATGACCCCTGCTGTGAACAGTCACTCCTCTCTTACAGACATCTGCATGCTACCTGCCGATGACCCCCGCTGTGAACAGTCACTCCTCCAGGACAGACATCTGCCTGCTTCCTGCCCATGACCCTGCTGTGAACAGTCACTCCTCCAGGACAGACATCTGCCTGCTTCCAACCCATGACCCCAGCTGTGAACAGTCACTCCTCCAGGACAGACATCTGCCTGCTTCCAACCCATGACCCCTGCTGTGAACAGTCACTCCTCTCTTACAGACATCTGCCTGCTTCGAACCCATGACCCCTGCTGTGAACAGTCACTCCTCTCTTACAGACATCTGCCTGCTTCCAACCCACGACCCCTGCTGTGAACAGTCACTCCTCTCTTACAGACATCTGCCTGCTTCCTACCCATGACCCAGCTGTGAACAGTCACTCCTCCAGGACAGATATCTGCCTGCTTCCAACCCATGAGCCCTGCTGTGAACAGTCACTCCTTTCTTACAGACATCTGCCTGCTTCCTGCCCATGACCCTGCTGTGAACAGTCACTCCTCCAGGACAGACATCTGCCAGCTTCCAGCCCATGACCCCAGCTGTGAACAGTCACTCCTCTAGGACAGACATCTGCCTGCTTCCAACCCATGACCCCTGCTGTGAACAGTCACTCCTCTCTTACAGACATCTGCCTGCTTCCTGCCGATGACCCCCGCTGTGAACAGTCACTCCTCCAGGACAGACATCTGCCTGCTTCCTGCCCATGACCCTGCTGTGAACAGTCACTCCTCCAGGACAGAAATCTGCCTGCTTCCAACCCATGACCCCAGCTGTGAACAGTCACTCCTCCAGGACAGACATCTGCCTGCTTCCAACCCATGACCCCTGCTGTGAACAGTCACTCCTCTCTTACAGACATCTGCCTGCTTCCTGCCCATGACCCTGCTTTGAACAGTCACTCCTCCAGGACAGACATCTGCCTGCTTCCAACCCATGACCCCTGCTGTGAACAGTCACTCCTCTCTTACAGACATCTGCCTGCTACCAACCCATGGCCCCTGCTGTGAACAGTCACTCCTCTCTTATAGACATCTGCCTGCTTCCTGCCCATGACCCTGCTGTGAACAGTCACTCCTCCAGGACAGACATCGGCCTGCTTCCTACCCATAACCCCAGCTGTGAACAGTCACTCCTCCAGGACAGACATCTGCCTGCTTCCAACCCATGACCCCTGCTGTGAACAGTCACTCCTCTCTTACAGACATCTGCCTGCTTCCTGACCATGACCCTGCTGTGAACAGTCACTCCTCCAGGACAGACATCTGCCTGCTTCCAACCCATGACCCCTGCTGTGAACAGTCACTCCTCTCTTACAGACATCTGCCTGCTTCCTGCCCATGACCCCGCCGTGAACAATCACTCCTCCAGTACAGACATCTGCCTGCTTCCAACCCATGACCCCGACTGTGAACAGTCACTCCTCCAGTACAGACATCTGCCTGCTTCCTGCCGATGACCCCCGCTGTGAACAGTCACTCCTCCCGTACAGACATCTGCCTGCTTCCTGCCCATGGACCCTGCTGTGAACAGTCACTCCTCCAGTTCAGACATCTGCCTGCTTCCAACCCATGACCCCAGCTGTGAACAGTCACTCCTCCAGGACAGACATCTGCCTGCTTCCAACCCATGACCCCTGCTGTGAACAGTCACTCCTCTCTTACAGACATCTGCCTGCTTCCAACCCATGACCCCGGCTGTGAACAGTCACTCCTCTCTTACAGACATCTGCCTGCTACCTGCCCATGACCCCGCTGTGAACAATCACTCCTCCAGTACAGACATCTGCCTGCTTCCTACCCATGACCCCGATGAGAACAGTCACTCCTCCAGGATAGACATCTGCCTGCTTCCTACCCATGACCCCGCTGTGAACAGTCACTCCTCCTATACAGACATCTGCATGCTTCCTCCCCATGAACCCCGCTGTGAACAGTCACTCCTCCCGTACAGATATCTGCCTGCTTCCTGTCCAGGACCATGCTGTGAACAGTCACTCCTCCTATACAGACATCTGACTGCTTCCTCCCCATGAACCCCGCTGTGAACAGTCACTCCTCCCGTACAGACATCTGCCTGCTTCCTCCCCATGAACCCCGCTGTGAACAGTCACTCCTCCTATACAGACATCTGCCTGCTTCCTGCCCGTGACCCCGCTGTGAACAATCACTCCTCCTATACAGACATCTGCCTGCTTCCTGCCCATGACCCCCGCTGTGAACATTCACTCCTCCAGTACAGACATCTGCCTGCTTCCTGTCCAAGACCCCGCTGTGAACAGTCACTCCTCCAATACAGACATCTGCCTGCTTCCTGCCCATGACCCCCGCTGTGAACATTCACTCCTCCGGGACAGACATCTGCCTGCTTCCTACCCATGAACCCTGCTGTGAACATTCACTCCTCCAGTACAGACATCTGCCTGCTTCCTGCCCATGAACCCCGCTGTGAACAGTCACTCCTCCTATACAGATATCTGCCTGCTTCCTCCCCATGAACCCCGCTGTGAACAGTCACTCCTCCTGTACAGACATCTGCCTGCTGCCTGCCCATAACCCCCGCTGTGAACATTCACTCCTCCAGGACAGACATCTGCCTGCTTCCTGCCCATGACCCCGCTGTGAACAATCACTCCTCCTATATAGACATCTGCCTGCTTCCTGCCCATGACCCCCGCTGTGAACATTCACTCCTCCAGTACAGACATCTGCCTGCTTCCTGCCCTGACCCCCGCTGTGAACAGTCACTCCTCCTATACAGACATCTGCCTGCTTCCTGCCCATGACCCCCGCTGTGAACATTCACTCCTCCAGGACAGACATCTGCCTGCTTCCTGCCCATGACCCAGCTGTGAACAGTCACTCCTCCTATACAGACATCTGCCTGCTTCCTCCCCATGAACCCCGCTGAGAACAGTCACTCCTCCTATACAGATATCTGCCTGCTTCCTCCCCATGTACCCCGCTGTGAACAGTCACTCCTCCTATACAGAAATCTGCCTGCTTCCTGCCCGTGACCCCGCTGTGAACAATCACTCCTCCTATACAGACATCTGCCTGCTTTCTGCCCATGACCCCCGCTGTGAACATTCACTCCTCCAGTACAGACATCTGCCTGTTTCCTGCCCTGACCCCCGCTGTGAACAGTCACTCCTCCTGTACAGATATCTGCCTGCTTCCTGCCCATGACCAACGCTGTGAACATTCACTCCTCCAGGACAGACATCTGCCTGCTTCCTGCCCTGACCCCCGCTGTGAACAGTCACTCCTCTCTTACAGACATCTGCCTGCTTCCTACCCATGAACCCTGCTGTGAACATTCACTCCTCCAGTACAGACATCTGCCTGCTTCCTGCCCATGACCCCGCTGTGAACAGTCACTCCTCCTATACAGACATCTGCCTGCTTCCTGCCCGTGACCCCGCTGTGAACAATCACTCCTCCTATACAGACATCTGCCTGCTTTCTGCCCATGACCCCCGCTGTGAACATTCACTCCTCCAGTACAGACATCTGCCTGTTTCCTGCCCTGACCCCCGCTGTGAACAGTCACTCCTCCTGTACAGATATCTGCCTGCTTCCTGCCCATGACCCCCGCTGTGAACATTCACTCCTCCAGGACAGACATCTGCCTGCTTCCTGCCCTGACCCCCGCTGTGAACAGTCACTCCTCTCTTACAGACATCTGCCTGCTTCCTACCCATGAACCCTGCTGTGAACATTCACTCCTCCAGTACAGACATCTGCCTGCTTCCTGCCCATGACCCCGCTGTGAACAGTCACTCCTCCTATACAGACATCTGCCTGCTTCCTGCCCATGACCCCCGCTGTGAACAGTCACTCCTCCAGGACACACATCTGCCTGCTTCCAACCCATGACCCCAGCTGTGAACAGTCACTCCTCCAGGACAGACATCTGCCTGCTTCCAACCCATGACCCCTGCTGTGAACAGTCACTCCTCTCTTACAGACATCTGCCTGCTTCGAACCCATGACCCCTGCTGTGAACAGTCACTCCTCTCTTACAGACATCTGCCTGCTTCCAACCCACGACCCCTGCTGTGAACAGTTACTCCTCTCTTACAGACATCTGCCTGCTTCCTACCCATGACCCAGCTGTAAACAGTCACTCCTCCAGGACAGACATCTGCCTGCTTCCAACCCATGACCCCTGCTGTGAACAGTCACTCCTCTCTTACAGACATCTGCCTGCTTCCAACCCATGACCCCGGCTGTGAACAGTCACTCCTCTCTTACAGACATCTGCCTGCTACCTGCCCATGACCCCGCTGTGAACAATCACTCCTCCAGTACAGACATCTGCCTGCTTCCTACCCATGACCCCGATGAGAACAGTCACTCCTCCAGGATAGACATCTGCCTGCTTCCTACCCATGACCCCGCTGTGAACAGTCACTCCTCCAGTACATACATCTGCCTGCTTCTTGCCCATGAACCCCGCTGTGAACAGTCACTCCTCCTATACAGACATCTGCCTGCTTCCTCCCCATGAACCCCGCTGTGAACAGTTACTCCTCCCGTACAGATATCTGCCTGCTTCCTGTCCAGGACCATGCTGTGAACAGTCACTCCTCCTATACAGACATCTGCCTGCTTCCTCCCCATGAACCCCGCTGTGAACAGTCACTCCTCCCGTACAGACATCTGCCTGCTTCCTCCCCATGAACCCCGCTGTGAACAGTCACTCCTCCTATACAGACATCTGCCTGCTTCCTGCCCGTGACCCCGCTGTGAACAATCACTCCTCCTATACAGACATCTGCCTGCTTCCTGCCCATGACCCCCGCTGTGAACATTCACTCCTCCAGTACAGACATCTGCCTGCTTCCTGCCCATGACCCCGCTGTGAACAGTCACTCCTCCAATACAGACATCTGCCTGCTTCCTGCCCATGACCCCCGCTGTGAACATTCACTCCTCCAGGACAGACATCTGCCTGCTTCCTACCCATGATCCCTGCTGTGAACATTCACTCCTCCAGTACAGACATCTGCCTGCTTCCTGCCCATGACCCCGCTGTGAACAGTCACTCCTCCTATACAGACATCTGCCTGCTTCCTCCCCATGAACCCCGCTGTGAACAGTCACTCCTCCTATACAGATATCTGCCTGCTTCCTCCCCATGAACCCCGCTGTGAACAGTCACTCCTCCTGTACAGACATCTGCCTGCTGCCTGCCCATGACCCCCGCTGTGAACATTCACTCCTCCAGGACAGACATCTGCCTGCTTCCTGCCCATGACCCCGCTGTGAACAATCACTCCTCCTATACAGACATCTGCCTGCTTCCTGCCCATGACCCCCGCTGTGAACATTCACTCCTCCAGTACAGACATCTGCCTGCTTCCTGCCCTGACCCCCGCTGTGAACAGTCACTCCTCCTATACAGACATCTGCCTGCTTCCTGCCCATGACCCCCGCTGTGAACATTCACTCCTCCAGGACAGACATCTGCCTGCTTCCTGCCCATGACCCAGCTGTGAACAGTCACTCCTCCCATACAGACATCTGCCTGCTTCCTCCCCATGAACCCCGCTGAGAACAGTCACTCCTCCTATACAGATATCTGCCTGCTTCCTCCCCATGTACCCCGCTGTGAACAGTCACTCCTCCTATACAGACATCTGCCTGCTTCCTGCCCGTGACCCCGCTGTGAACAATCACTCCTCCTATACAGACATCTGCCTGCTTTCTGCCCATGACCCCCGCTGTGAACATTCACTCCTCCAGTACAGACATCTGCCTGTTTCCTGCCCTGACCCCCGCTGTGAATAGTCACTCCTCCTGTACAGATATCTGCCTGCTTCCTGCCCATGACCCCCGCTGTGAACATTCACTCCTCCAGGACAGACATCTGCCTGCTTCCTGCCCTGACCCCCGCTGTGAACAGTCACTCCTCTCTTACAGACATCTGCCTGCTTCCTACCCATGAACTCTGCTGTGAACATTCACTCCTCCAGTACAGACATCTGCCTGCTTCCTGCCCATGACCCCGCTGTGAACAGTCACTTCTCCTATACAGACATCTGCCTGCTTCCTGCCCATGACCCTGCTGTGAACAGTCACTCCTCCAGGACAGACATCTGCCTGCTTCCAACCCATGGCCCCAGCTGTGAACAGTCACTCCTCCAGGACAGACATCTGCCTGCTTCCAACCCATGACCCCTGCTGTGAACAGTCACTCCTCTCTTACAGACATCTGCCTGCTTCGAACCCATGACCCCTGCTGTGAACAGTCACTCCTCTCTTACAGACATCTGCCTGCTTCCAACCCACGACCCCTGCTGTGAACAGTCACTCCTCTCTTACAGACATCTGCCTGCTTCCTACCCATGACCCAGCTGTGAACAGTCACTCCTCCAGGACAGACATCTGCCTGCTTCCAACCCATGAGCCCTGCTGTGAACAGTCACTCTTTCTTACAGACATCTGCCTGCTTCCTGCCCATGACCCTGCTGTGAACAGTCACTCCTTCAGGACAGACATCTGCCAGCTTCCAGCCCATGACCCCAGCTGGGAACAGTCACTCCTCCAGGACAGACATCTGCCTGCTTCCAACCCATGACCCCTGCTGTGAACAGTCACTCCTCTCTTACAGACATCTGCCTGCTTCCTGCCGATGACCCCCGCTGTGAACAGTCACTCCTCCAGGACGGACATCTGCCTGCTTCCTGCCCATGACCCTGCTGTGAACAGTCACTCCTCCAGGACAGAAATCTGCCTGCTTCCAACCCATGACCCCAGCTGTGAACAGTCACTCCTCCAGGACAGACATCTGCCTGCTTCCAACCCATGACCCCTGCTGTGAACAGTCACTCCTCTCTTACAGACATCTGCCTGCTTCCTGCCCATGACCCCCGCTGTGAACATTCACTCCTCCAGGACAGACATCTGCCTGCTTCCTGCCCTGACCCCCGCTGTGAACAGTCACTCCTCTCTTACAGACATCTGCCTGCTTCCTACCCATGAACTCTGCTGTGAACATTCACTCCTCCAGTACAGACATCTGCCTGCTTCCTGCCCATGACCCCGCTGTGAACAGTCACTTCTCCTATACAGACATCTGCCTGCTTCCTGCCCATGACCCTGCTGTGAACAGTCACTCCTCCAGGACAGACATCTGCCTGCTTCCAACCCATGGCCCCAGCTGTGAACAGTCACTCCTCCAGGACAGACATCTGCCTGCTTCCAACCCATGACCCCTGCTGTGAACAGTCACTCCTCTCTTACAGACATCTGCCTGCTTCGAACCCATGACCCCTGCTGTGAACAGTCACTCCTCTCTTACAGACATCTGCCTGCTTCCAACCCACGACCCCTGCTGTGAACAGTCACTCCTCTCTTACAGACATCTGCCTGCTTCCTACCCATGACCCAGCTGTGAACAGTCACTCCTCCAGGACAGACATCTGCCTGCTTCCAACCCATGAGCCCTGCTGTGAACAGTCACTCTTTCTTACAGACATCTGCCTGCTTCCTGCCCATGACCCTGCTGTGAACAGTCACTCCTTCAGGACAGACATCTGCCAGCTTCCAGCCCATGACCCCAGCTGTGAACAGTCACTCCTCCAGGACAGACATCTGCCTGCTTCCAACCCATGACCCCTGCTGTGAACAGTCACTCCTCTCTTACAGACATCTGCCTGCTTCCTGCCGATGACCCCCGCTGTGAACAGTCACTCCTCCAGGACGGACATCTGCCTGCTTCCTGCCCATGACCCTGCTGTGAACAGTCACTCCTCCAGGACAGAAATCTGCCTGCTTCCAACCCATGACCCCAGCTGTGAACAGTCACTCCTCCAGGACAGACATCTGCCTGCTTCCAACCCATGACCCCTGCTGTGAACAGTCACTCCTCTCTTACAGACATCTGCCTGCTTCTTGCCCATGACCCCTGCTGTGGACAGTCACTCCTCTCTTACAGACATCTGCCTGCTTCCTGCCCATGACCCTGCTTTGAACAGTCACTCCTCCAGGACAGACATCTGCCTGCTTCGAACCCATGACCCCTGCTGTGAACAGTCACTCCTCTCTTACAGACATCTGCCTGCTACCAACCCATGGCCCCTGCTGTGAACAGTCACTCCTCTCTTATAGACATCTGCCTGCTTCCTGCCCATGACCCTGCTGTGAACAGTCACTCCTCCAGGACAGACATCGGCCTGCTTCCTACCCATGACCCCAGCTGTGAACAGTCACTCCTCCAGGACAGACATCTGCCTGCTTCCAACCCATGACCCCTGCTGTGAACAGTCACTCCTCTCTTACAGACATCTGCCTGCTTCCTGACCATGACCCTGCTGTGATCAGTCACTCCTCCAGGACAGACATCTGCCTGCTTCCAACCCATGACCCCTGCTGTGAACAGTCACTCCTCTCTTACAGACATCTGCCTGCTTCCTGCCCATGACCCCGCTGTGAACAATCACTCCTCCAGTACAGACATCTGCCTGCTTCCAACCCATGACCCCGATTGTGAACAGTCACTCCTCCAGTACAGACATCTGCCTGCTTCCTGGCGATGACCCCCGCTGTGAACAGTCACTCCTCCCGTACAGACATCTGCCTGCTACTGCCCATGGACCCTGATGTGAACAGTCACTCCTTCAGTTCAGACATCTGCCTGCTTCCAACCCATGACCCCAGCTGTGAACAGTCACTCCTCCAGGACAGACATCTGCCTTCTTCCAACCCATGACCCCTGCTGTGAACAGTCACTCCTCTCTTACAGACATCTGCCTGCTTCCAACCCATGACCCCTGCTATGAACAGTCACTCCTCTCTTACAGACATCTGCCTGCTACCTGCCCATGACCGCGCTGTGAACAATCACTCCTCCAGTACAGACATCTGCATGCTTCCTCCCCATGAACCCCGCTGTGAACAGTCACTCCTCCCGTACAGATATCTGCCTGCTTCCTGTCCAGGACCATGCTGTGAACAGTCACTCCTCCTATACAGACATCTGCCTGCTTCCTCCCCATGAACCCCGCTGTGAACAGTCACTCCTCCCGTACAGACATCTGCCTGCTTCCTCCCCATGAACCCCGCTGTGAACAGTCACTCCTCCTATACAGACATCTGCCTGCTTCCTGCCCGTGACCCCGCTGTGAACAATCACTCCTCCTATACAGACATCTGCCTGCTTCCTCCCCATGAACCCCGCTGTGAACAGTCACTCCTCCCGTACAGACATCTGCCTGCTTCCTCCCCATGAACCCCGCTGTGAACAGTCACTCCTCCTATACAGACATCTGCCTGCTTCCTGCCCGTGACCCCGCTGTGAACAATCACTCCTCCTATACAGACATCTGCCTGCTTCCTGCCCATGACCCCCGCTGTGAACATTCACTCCTCCAGTACAGACATCTGCCTGCTTCCTGTCCAAGACCCCGCTGTGAACAGTCACTCCTCCAGGACAGACATCTGCCTGCTTCCAACCCATGACCCCTGCTGTGAACAGTCACTCCTCTCTTACAGACATCTGCCTGCTTCCAACCCATGACCCCGGCTGTGAACAGTCACTCCTCTCTTACAGACATCTGCCTGCTACCTGCCCATGACCCCGCTGTGAACAATCACTCCTCCAGTACAGACATCTGCCTGCTTCCTACCCATGACCCCGATGAGAACAGTCACTCCTCCAGGATAGACATCTGCCTGCTTCCTACCCATGACCCCGCTGTGAACAGTCACTCCTCCAGTACATACATCTGCCTGCTTCTTGCCCATGAACCCCGCTGTGAACAGTCACTCCTCCTATACAGACATCTGCCTGCTTCCTCCCCATGAACAGTTACTCCTCCCGTACAGATATCTGCCTGCTTCCTGTCCAGGACCATGCTGTGAACAGTCACTCCTCCTATACAGACATCTGCCTGCTTCCTCCCCATGAACCCCGCTGTGAACAGTCACTCCTCCCGTACAGACATCTGCCTGCTTCCTCCCCATGAACCCCGCTGTGAACAGTCACTCCTCCTATACAGACATCTGCCTGCTTCCTGCCCGTGACCCCGCTGTGAACAATCACTCCTCCTATACAGACATCTGCCTGCTTCCTGCCCATGACCCCCGCTGTGAACATTCACTCCTCCAGTACAGACATCTGCCTGCTTCCTGCCCATGACCCCGCTGTGAACAGTCACTCCTCCAATACAGACATCTGCCTGCTTCCTGCCCATGACCCCCGCTGTGAACATTCACTCCTCCAGGACAGACATCTGCCTGCTTCCTACCCATGAACCCTGCTGTGAACATTCACTCCTCCAGTACAGACATCTGCCTGCTTCCTGCCCATGACCCCGCTGTGAACAGTCACTCCTCCTATACAGACATCTGCCTGCTTCCTCCCCATGAACCCCGCTGTGAACAGTCACTCCTCCTATACAGATATCTGCCTGCTTCCTCCCCATGAACCCCGCTGTGAACAGTCACTCCTCCTGTACAGACATCTGCCTGCTGCCTGCCCATGACCCCCGCTGTGAACATTCACTCCTCCAGGACAGACATCTGCCTGCTTCCTGCCCATGACCCCGCTGTGAACAATCACTCCTCCTATACAGACATCTGCCTGCTTCCTGCCCATGACCCCCGCTGTGAACATTCACTCCTCCAGTACAGACATCTGCCTGCTTCCTGCCCTGACCCCCGCTGTGAACAGTCACTCCTCCTATACAGACATCTGCCTGCTTCCTGCCCATGACCCCCGCTGTGAACATTCACTCCTCCAGGACAGACATCTGCCTGCTTCCTGCCCATGACCCAGCTGTGAACAGTCACTCCTCCCATACAGACATCTGCCTGCTTCCTCCCCATGAACCCCGCTGAGAACAGTCACTCCTCCTATACAGATATCTGCCTGCTTCCTCCCCATGTACCCCGCTGTGAACAGTCACTCCTCCTATACAGACATCTGCCTGCTTCCTGCCCGTGACCCCGCTGTGAACAATCACTCCTCCTATACAGACATCTGCCTGCTTTCTGCCCATGACCCCCGCTGTGAACATTCACTCCTCCAGTACAGACATCTGCCTGTTTCCTGCCCTGACCCCCGCTGTGAATAGTCACTCCTCCTGTACAGATATCTGCCTGCTTCCTGCCCATGACCCCCGCTGTGAACATTCACTCCTCCAGGACAGACATCTGCCTGCTTCCTGCCCTGACCCCCGCTGTGAACAGTCACTCCTCTCTTACAGACATCTGCCTGCTTCCTACCCATGAACTCTGCTGTGAACATTCACTCCTCCAGTACAGACATCTGCCTGCTTCCTGCCCATGACCCCGCTGTGAACAGTCACTTCTCCTATACAGACATCTGCCTGCTTCCTGCCCATGACCCTGCTGTGAACAGTCACTCCTCCAGGACAGACATCTGCCTGCTTCCAACCCATGGCCCCAGCTGTGAACAGTCACTCCTCCAGGACAGACATCTGCCTGCTTCCAACCCATGACCCCTGCTGTGAACAGTCACTCCTCTCTTACAGACATCTGCCTGCTTCGAACCCATGACCCCTGCTGTGAACAGTCACTCCTCTCTTACAGACATCTGCCTGCTTCCAACCCACGACCCCTGCTGTGAACAGTCACTCCTCTCTTACAGACATCTGCCTGCTTCCTACCCATGACCCAGCTGTGAACAGTCACTCCTCCAGGACAGACATCTGCCTGCTTCCAACCCATGAGCCCTGCTGTGAACAGTCACTCTTTCTTACAGACATCTGCCTGCTTCCTGCCCATGACCCTGCTGTGAACAGTCACTCCTTCAGGACAGACATCTGCCAGCTTCCAGCCCATGACCCCAGCTGGGAACAGTCACTCCTCCAGGACAGACATCTGCCTGCTTCCAACCCATGACCCCTGCTGTGAACAGTCACTCCTCTCTTACAGACATCTGCCTGCTTCCTGCCGATGACCCCCGCTGTGAACAGTCACTCCTCCAGGACGGACATCTGCCTGCTTCCTGCCCATGACCCTGCTGTGAACAGTCACTCCTCCAGGACAGAAATCTGCCTGCTTCCAACCCATGACCCCAGCTGTGAACAGTCACTCCTCCAGGACAGACATCTGCCTGCTTCCAACCCATGACCCCTGCTGTGAACAGTCACTCCTCTCTTACAGACATCTGCCTGCTTCCTGCCCATGACCCCCGCTGTGAACATTCACTCCTCCAGGACAGACATCTGCCTGCTTCCTGCCCTGACCCCCGCTGTGAACAGTCACTCCTCTCTTACAGACATCTGCCTGCTTCCTACCCATGAACTCTGCTGTGAACATTCACTCCTCCAGTACAGACATCTGCCTGCTTCCTGCCCATGACCCCGCTGTGAACAGTCACTTCTCCTATACAGACATCTGCCTGCTTCCTGCCCATGACCCTGCTGTGAACAGTCACTCCTCCAGGACAGACATCTGCCTGCTTCCAACCCATGGCCCCAGCTGTGAACAGTCACTCCTCCAGGACAGACATCTGCCTGCTTCCAACCCATGACCCCTGCTGTGAACAGTCACTCCTCTCTTACAGACATCTGCCTGCTTCGAACCCATGACCCCTGCTGTGAACAGTCACTCCTCTCTTACAGACATCTGCCTGCTTCCAACCCACGACCCCTGCTGTGAACAGTCACTCCTCTCTTACAGACATCTGCCTGCTTCCTACCCATGACCCAGCTGTGAACAGTCACTCCTCCAGGACAGACATCTGCCTGCTTCCAACCCATGAGCCCTGCTGTGAACAGTCACTCTTTCTTACAGACATCTGCCTGCTTCCTGCCCATGACCCTGCTGTGAACAGTCACTCCTTCAGGACAGACATCTGCCAGCTTCCAGCCCATGACCCCAGCTGTGAACAGTCACTCCTCCAGGACAGACATCTGCCTGCTTCCAACCCATGACCCCTGCTGTGAACAGTCACTCCTCTCTTACAGACATCTGCCTGCTTCCTGCCGATGACCCCCGCTGTGAACAGTCACTCCTCCAGGACGGACATCTGCCTGCTTCCTGCCCATGACCCTGCTGTGAACAGTCACTCCTCCAGGACAGAAATCTGCCTGCTTCCAACCCATGACCCCAGCTGTGAACAGTCACTCCTCCAGGACAGACATCTGCCTGCTTCCAACCCATGACCCCTGCTGTGAACAGTCACTCCTCTCTTACAGACATCTGCCTGCTTCTTGCCCATGACCCCTGCTGTGGACAGTCACTCCTCTCTTACAGACATCTGCCTGCTTCCTGCCCATGACCCTGCTTTGAACAGTCACTCCTCCAGGACAGACATCTGCCTGCTTCGAACCCATGACCCCTGCTGTGAACAGTCACTCCTCTCTTACAGACATCTGCCTGCTACCAACCCATGGCCCCTGCTGTGAACAGTCACTCCTCTCTTATAGACATCTGCCTGCTTCCTGCCCATGACCCTGCTGTGAACAGTCACTCCTCCAGGACAGACATCGGCCTGCTTCCTACCCATGACCCCAGCTGTGAACAGTCACTCCTCCAGGACAGACATCTGCCTGCTTCCAACCCATGACCCCTGCTGTGAACAGTCACTCCTCTCTTACAGACATCTGCCTGCTTCCTGACCATGACCCTGCTGTGATCAGTCACTCCTCCAGGACAGACATCTGCCTGCTTCCAACCCATGACCCCTGCTGTGAACAGTCACTCCTCTCTTACAGACATCTGCCTGCTTCCTGCCCATGACCCCGCTGTGAACAATCACTCCTCCAGTACAGACATCTGCCTGCTTCCAACCCATGACCCCGATTGTGAACAGTCACTCCTCCAGTACAGACATCTGCCTGCTTCCTGGCGATGACCCCCGCTGTGAACAGTCACTCCTCCCGTACAGACATCTGCCTGCTACTGCCCATGGACCCTGATGTGAACAGTCACTCCTTCAGTTCAGACATCTGCCTGCTTCCAACCCATGACCCCAGCTGTGAACAGTCACTCCTCCAGGACAGACATCTGCCTTCTTCCAACCCATGACCCCTGCTGTGAACAGTCACTCCTCTCTTACAGACATCTGCCTGCTTCCAACCCATGACCCCTGCTATGAACAGTCACTCCTCTCTTACAGACATCTGCCTGCTACCTGCCCATGACCGCGCTGTGAACAATCACTCCTCCAGTACAGACATCTGCATGCTTCCTCCCCATGAACCCCGCTGTGAACAGTCACTCCTCCCGTACAGATATCTGCCTGCTTCCTGTCCAGGACCATGCTGTGAACAGTCACTCCTCCTATACAGACATCTGCCTGCTTCCTCCCCATGAACCCCGCTGTGAACAGTCACTCCTCCCGTACAGACATCTGCCTGCTTCCTCCCCATGAACCCCGCTGTGAACAGTCACTCCTCCTATACAGACATCTGCCTGCTTCCTGCCCGTGACCCCGCTGTGAACAATCACTCCTCCTATACAGACATCTGCCTGCTTCCTCCCCATGAACCCCGCTGTGAACAGTCACTCCTCCCGTACAGACATCTGCCTGCTTCCTCCCCATGAACCCCGCTGTGAACAGTCACTCCTCCTATACAGACATCTGCCTGCTTCCTGCCCGTGACCCCGCTGTGAACAATCACTCCTCCTATACAGACATCTGCCTGCTTCCTGCCCATGACCCCCGCTGTGAACATTCACTCCTCCAGTACAGACATCTGCCTGCTTCCTGTCCAAGACCCCGCTGTGAACAGTCACTCCTCCAATACAGACATCTGCCTGCTTCCTGCCCATGACCCCCGCTGTGAACATTCACTCCTCCGGGACAGACATCTGCCTGCTTCCTACCCATGAACCCTGCTGTGAACATTCACTCCTCCAGTACAGACATCTGCCTGCTTCCTGCCCATGAACCCCGCTGTGAACAGTCACTCCTCCTATACAGATATCTGCCTGCTTCCTCCCCATGAACCCCGCTGTGAACAGTCACTCCTCCTGTACAGACATCTGCCTGCTGCCTGCCCATGACCCCCGCTGTGAACATTCACTCCTCCAGGACAGACATCTGCCTGCTTCCTGCCCATGACCCCGCTGTGAACAATCACTCCTCCTATATAGACATCTGCCTGCTTCCTGCCCATGACCCCCGCTGTGAACATTCACTCCTCCAGTACAGACATCTGCCTGCTTCCTGCCCTGACCCCCGCTGTGAACAGTCACTCCTCCTATACAGACATCTGCCTGCTTCCTGCCCATGACCCCCGCTGTGAACATTCACTCCTCCAGGACAGACATCTGCCTGCTTCCTGCCCATGACCCAGCTGTGAACAGTCACTCCTCCTATACAGACATCTGCCTGCTTCCTCCCCATGAACCCCGCTGAGAACAGTCACTCCTCCTATACAGATATCTGCCTGCTTCCTCCCCATGTACCCCGCTGTGAACAGTCACTCCTCTTATACAGAAATCTGCCTGCTTCCTGCCCGTGACCCCGCTGTGAACAATCACTCCTCCTATACAGACATCTGCCTGCTTTCTGCCCATGACCCCCGCTGTGAACATTCACTCCTCCAGTACAGACATCTGCCTGTTTCCTGCCCTGACCCCCGCTGTGAACAGTCACTCCTCCTGTACAGATATCTGCCTGCTTCCTGCCCATGACCAACGCTGTGAACATTCACTCCTCCAGGACAGACATCTGCCTGCTTCCTGCCCTGACCCCCGCTGTGAACAGTCACTCCTCTCTTACAGACATCTGCCTGCTTCCTACCCATGAACCCTGCTGTGAACATTCACTCCTCCAGTACAGACATCTGCCTGCTTCCTGCCCATGACCCCGCTGTGAACAGTCACTCCTCCTATACAGACATCTGCCTGCTTCCTGCCCGTGACCCCGCTGTGAACAATCACTCCTCCTATACAGACATCTGCCTGCTTTCTGCCCATGACCCCCGCTGTGAACATTCACTCCTCCAGTACAGACATCTGCCTGTTTCCTGCCCTGACCCCCGCTGTGAACAGTCACTCCTCCTGTACAGATATCTGCCTGCTTCCTGCCCATGACCCCCGCTGTGAACATTCACTCCTCCAGGACAGACATCTGCCTGCTTCCTGCCCTGACCCCCGCTGTGAACAGTCACTCCTCTCTTACAGACATCTGCCTGCTTCCTACCCATGAACCCTGCTGTGAACATTCACTCCTCCAGTACAGACATCTGCCTGCTTCCTGCCCATGACCCCGCTGTGAACAGTCACTCCTCCTATACAGACATCTGCCTGCTTCCTGCCCATGACCCCCGCTGTGAACAGTCACTCCTCCAGGACACACATCTGCCTGCTTCCAACCCATGACCCCAGCTGTGAACAGTCACTCCTCCAGGACAGACATCTGCCTGCTTCCAACCCATGACCCCTGCTGTGAACAGTCACTCCTCTCTTACAGACATCTGCCTGCTTCGAACCCATGACCCCTGCTGTGAACAGTCACTCCTCTCTTACAGACATCTGCCTGCTTCCAACCCACGACCCCTGCTGTGAACAGTTACTCCTCTCTTACAGACATCTGCCTGCTTCCTACCCATGACCCAGCTGTAAACAGTCACTCCTCCAGGACAGACATCTGCCTGCTTCCAACCCATGACCCCTGCTGTGAACAGTCACTCCTCTCTTACAGACATCTGCCTGCTTCCAACCCATGACCCCGGCTGTGAACAGTCACTCCTCTCTTACAGACATCTGCCTGCTACCTGCCCATGACCCCGCTGTGAACAATCACTCCTCCAGTACAGACATCTGCCTGCTTCCTACCCATGACCCCGATGAGAACAGTCACTCCTCCAGGATAGACATCTGCCTGCTTCCTACCCATGACCCCGCTGTGAACAGTCACTCCTCCAGTACATACATCTGCCTGCTTCTTGCCCATGAACCCCGCTGTGAACAGTCACTCCTCCTATACAGACATCTGCCTGCTTCCTCCCCATGAACCCCGCTGTGAACAGTTACTCCTCCCGTACAGATATCTGCCTGCTTCCTGTCCAGGACCATGCTGTGAACAGTCACTCCTCCTATACAGACATCTGCCTGCTTCCTCCCCATGAACCCCGCTGTGAACAGTCACTCCTCCCGTACAGACATCTGCCTGCTTCCTCCCCATGAACCCCGCTGTGAACAGTCACTCCTCCTATACAGACATCTGCCTGCTTCCTGCCCGTGACCCCGCTGTGAACAATCACTCCTCCTATACAGACATCTGCCTGCTTCCTGCCCATGACCCCCGCTGTGAACATTCACTCCTCCAGTACAGACATCTGCCTGCTTCCTGCCCATGACCCCGCTGTGAACAGTCACTCCTCCAATACAGACATCTGCCTGCTTCCTGCCCATGACCCCCGCTGTGAACATTCACTCCTCCAGGACAGACATCTGCCTGCTTCCTACCCATGAACCCTGCTGTGAACATTCACTCCTCCAGTACAGACATCTGCCTGCTTCCTGCCCATGACCCCGCTGTGAACAGTCACTCCTCCTATACAGACATCTGCCTGCTTCCTCCCCATGAACCCCGCTGTGAACAGTCACTCCTCCTATACAGATATCTGCCTGCTTCCTCCCCATGAACCCCGCTGTGAACAGTCACTCCTCCTGTACAGACATCTGCCTGCTGCCTGCCCATGACCCCCGCTGTGAACATTCACTCCTCCAGGACAGACATCTGCCTGCTTCCTGCCCATGACCCCGCTGTGAACAATCACTCCTCCTATACAGACATCTGCCTGCTTCCTGCCCATGACCCCCGCTGTGAACATTCACTCCTCCAGTACAGACATCTGCCTGCTTCCTGCCCTGACCCCCGCTGTGAACAGTCACTCCTCCTATACAGACATCTGCCTGCTTCCTGCCCATGACCCCCGCTGTGAACATTCACTCCTCCAGGATAGACATCTGCCTGCTTCCTGCCCATGACCCAGCTGTGAACAGTCACTCCTCCTATACAGACATCTGCCTGCTTCCTCCCCATGAACCCCGCTGAGAACAGTCACTCCTCCTATACAGATATCTGCCTGCTTCCTCCCCATGTACCCCGCTGTGAACAGTCACTCCTCCTATACAGACATCTGCCTGCTTCCTGCCCGTGACCCCGCTGTGAACAATCACTCCTCCTATACAGACATCTGCCTGCTTTCTGCCCATGACCCCCGCTGTGAACATTCACTCCTCCAGTACAGACATCTGCCTGTTTCCTGCCCTGACCCCCGCTGTGAATAGTCACTCCTCCTGTACAGATATCTGCCTGCTTCCTGCCCATGACCCCCGCTGTGAACATTCACTCCTCCAGGACAGACATCTGCCTGCTTCCTGCCCTGACCCCCGCTGTGAACAGTCACTCCTCTCTTACAGACATCTGCCTGCTTCCTACCCATGAACTCTGCTGTGAACATTCACTCCTCCAGTACAGACATCTGCCTGCTTCCTGCCCATGACCCCGCTGTGAACAGTCACTTCTCCTATACAGACATCTGCCTGCTTCCTGCCCATGACCCTGCTGTGAACAGTCACTCCTCCAGGACAGACATCTGCCTGCTTCCAACCCATGGCCCCAGCTGTGAACAGTCACTCCTCCAGGACAGACATCTGCCTGCTTCCAACCCATGACCCCTGCTGTGAACAGTCACTCCTCTCTTACAGACATCTGCCTGCTTCGAACCCATGACCCCTGCTGTGAACAGTCACTCCTCTCTTACAGACGTCTGCCTGCTTCCAACCCACGACCCCTGCTGTGAACAGTCACTCCTCTCTTACAGACATCTGCCTGCTTCCTACCCATGACCCAGCTGTGAACAGTCACTCCTCCAGGACAGACATCTGCCTGCTTCCAACCCATGAGCCCTGCTGTGAACAGTCACTCTTTCTTACAGACATCTGCCTGCTTCCTGCCCATGACCCTGCTGTGAACAGTCACTCCTCCAGGACAGACATCTGCCAGCTTCCAGCCCATGACCCCAGCTGTGAACAGTCACTCCTCCAGGACAGACATCTGCCTGCTTCCAACCCATGACCCCTGCTGTGAACAGTCACTCCTCTCTTACAGACATCTGCCTGCTTCCTGCCGATGACCCCCGCTGTGAACAGTCACTCCTCCAGGACGGACATCTGCCTGCTTCCTGCCCATGACCCTGCTGTGAACAGTCACTCCTCCAGGACAGAAATCTGCCTGCTTCCAACCCATGACCCCAGCTGTGAACAGTCACTCCTCCAGGACAGACATCTGCCTGCTTCCAACCCATGACCCCTGCTGTGAACAGTCACTCCTCTCTTACAGACATCTGCCTGCTTCTTGCCCATGACCCCTGCTGTGGACAGTCACTCCTCTCTTACAGACATCTGCCTGCTTCTTGCCCATGACCCCCGCTGTGAACAGTCACTCCTCCCGTACAGACATCTGCCTGCTTCCTCCCCATGAAACCCGCTGTGAACAGTCACTCCTCCTATACAGACATCTGCCTGCTTCGAACCCATGACCCCTGCTGTGAACAGTCACTCCTCTCTTACAGACATCTGCCTGCTTCCTGCCCATGACCCCCGCTGTGAACATTCACTCCTCCAGTACAGACATCTGCCTGCTTCCTGCCCATGACCCCGCTGTGAACAGTCACTCCTCCAATACAGACATCTGCCTGCTTCCTGCCCATGACCCCCGCTGTGAACATTCACTCCTCCGGGACAGACATCTGCCTGCTTCCTACCCATGAACCCTGCTGTGAACATTCACTCTTCCAGTACAGACATCTGCCTGCTTCCTGCCCATGACCCCGCTGTGAACAGTCACTCCTCCTATACAGACATCTGCCTGCTTCCTCCCCATGAACCCCGCTGTGAACAGTCACTCCTCCTATACAGATATCTGCCTGCTTCCTCCCCATGAACCCCGCTGTGAACAGTCACTCCTCCTGTACAGACATCTGCCTGCTGCCTGCCCATGACCCCCGCTGTGAACATTCACTCCTCCTATACAGACATCTGCCTGCTTCCTGCCCATGACCCCCGTTGTGAACATTCACTCCTCCAGTACAGACATCTGCCTGCTTCCTGCCCTGACCCCCGCTGTGAACAGTCACTCCTCCTATACAGACATCTGCCTGCTTCCTGCCCATGACCCCCGCTGTGAACATTCACTCCTCCAGGACAGACATCTGCCTGCTTCCTGCCCATGACCCAGCTGTGAACAGTCACTCCTCCTATACAGACATCTGCCTGCTTCCTCCCCATGAACCCCGCTGAGAACAGTCACTCCTCCTATACAGATATCTGCCTGCTTCCTCCCCATGTACCCCGCTGTGAACAGTCACTCCTCCTATACAGAAATCTGCCTGCTTCCTGCCCATGACCCCCGCTGTGAACATTCACTCCTCCAGGACAGACATCTGCCTGCTTCCTACCCATGAACCCTGCTGTGAACATTCACTCCTCCAGTACAGACATCTGCCTGCTTCCTGCCCATGACCCCGCTGTGAACAGTCACTCCTCCTATACAGACATCTGCCTGCTTCCTCCCCATGAACCCCGCTGTGAACAGTCACTCCTCCTATACAGATATCTGCCTGCTTCCTCCCCATGAACCCCGCTGTGAACAGTCACTCCTCCTGTACAGACATCTGCCTGCTGCCTGCCCATGACCCCCGCTGTGAACATTCACTCCTCCAGGACAGACATCTGCCTGCTTCCTGCCCATGACCCCGCTGTGAACAATCACTCCTCCTATACAGACATCTGCCTGCTTCCTGCCCATGACCCCCGCTGTGAACATTCACTCCTCCAGTACAGACATCTGCCTGCTTCCTGCCCTGACCCCCGCTGTGAACAGTCACTCCTCCTATACAGACATCTGCCTGCTTCCTGCCCATGACCCCCGCTGTGAACATTCACTCCTCCAGGACAGACATCTGCCTGCTTCCTGCCCATGACCCAGCTGTGAACAGTCACTCCTCCTATACAGACATCTGCCTGCTTCCTCCCCATGAACCCCGCTGAGAACAGTCACTCCTCCTATACAGATATCTGCCTGCTTCCTCCCCATGTACCCCGCTGTGAACAGTCACTCCTCCTATACAGACATCTGCCTGCTTCCTGCCCGTGACCCCGCTGTGAACAATCACTCCTCCTATACAGACATCTGCCTGCTTTCTGCCCATGACCCCCGCTGTGAACATTCACTCCTCCAGTACAGACATCTGCCTGTTTCCTGCCCTGACCCCCGCTGTGAATAGTCACTCCTCCTGTACAGATATCTGCCTGCTTCCTGCCCATGACCCCCGCTGTGAACATTCACTCCTCCAGGACAGACATCTGCCTGCTTCCTGCCCTGACCCCCGCTGTGAACAGTCACTCCTCTCTTACAGACATCTGCCTGCTTCCTACCCATGAACTCTGCTGTGAACATTCACTCCTCCAGTACAGACATCTGCCTGCTTCCTGCCCATGACCCCGCTGTGAACAGTCACTTCTCCTATACAGACATCTGCCTGCTTCCTGCCCATGACCCTGCTGTGAACAGTCACTCCTCCAGGACAGACATCTGCCTGATTCCAACCCATGGCCCCAGCTGTGAACAGTCACTCCTCCAGGACAGACATCTGCCTGCTTCCAACCCATGACCCCTGCTGTGAACAGTCACTCCTCTCTTACAGACATCTGCCTGCTTCGAACCCATGACCCCTGCTGTGAACAGTCACTCCTCTCTTACAGACATCTGCCTGCTTCCAACCCTCGACCCCTGCTGTGAACAGTCACTCCTCTCTTACAGACATCTGCCTGCTTCCTACCCATGACCCAGCTGTGAACAGTCACTCCTCCAGGACAGACATCTGCCTGCTTCCAACCCATGAGCCCTGCTGTGAACAGTCACTCTTTCTTACAGACATCTGCCTGCTTCCTGCCCATGACCCTGCTGTGAACAGTCACTCCTCCAGGACAGACATCTGCCTGCTTCCAACCCATGACCCCTGCTGTGAACAGTCACTCCTCTCTTACAGACATCTGCCTGCTTCCTGCCGATGACCCCCGCTGTGAACAGTCACTCCTCCAGGACGGACATCTGCCTGCTTCCTGCCCATGACCCTGCTGTGAACAGTCACTCCTCCAGGACAGAAATCTGCCTGCTTCCAACCCATGACCCCAGCTGTGAACAGTCACTCCTCCAGGACAGACATCTGCCTGCTTCCAACCCATGACCCCTGCTGTGAACAGTCACTCCTCTCTTACAGACATCTGCCTGCTTCTTGCCCATGACCCCTGCTGTGGACAGTCACTCCTCTCTTACAGACATCTGCCTGCTTCTTGCCCATGACCCCTGCTGTGGACAGTCACTCCTCTCTTACAGACATCTGCCTGCTTCCTGCCCATGACCCTGCTTTGAACAGTCACTCCTCCAGGACAGACATCTGCCTGCTTCGAACCCATGACCCCTGCTGTGAACAGTCACTCCTCTCTTACAGACATCTGCCTGCTACCAACCCATGACCCCTGCTGTGAACAGTCACTCCTCTCTTATAGACATCTGCCTGCTTCCTGCCCATGACCCTGCTGTGAACAGTCACTCCTCCAGGACAGACATCGGCCTGCTTCCTACCCATGACCCCAGCTGTGAACAGTCACTCCTCCAGGACAGACATCTGCCTGCTTCCAACCCATGACCCCTGCTGTGAACAGTCACTCCTCTCTTACAGACATCTGCCTGCTTCCTGACCATGACCCTGCTGTGAACAGTCACTCCTCCAGGACAGACATCTGCCTGCTTCCAACCCATGACCCCTGCTGTGAACAGTCACTCCTCTCTTACAGACATCTGCCTGCTTCCTGCCCATGACCCCGCTGTGAACAATCACTCCTCCAGTACAGATATCTGCCTGCTTCCAACCCATGACCCCGACTGTGAACAGTCACTCCTCCAGTACAGACATCTGCCTGCTTCCTGGCGATGACCCCCGCTGTGAACAGTCACTCCTCCCGTACAGACATCTGCCTGCTACTGCCCATGGACCCTGATGTGAACAGTCACTCCTTCAGTTCAGACATCTGCCTGCTTCCAACCCATGACCCCAGCTGTGAACAGTCACTCCTCCAGGACAGACATCTGCCTGCTTCCAACCCATGACCCCTGCTGTGAACAGTCACTCCTCTCTTACAGACATCTGTCTGCTTCCAACCCATGACCCCTGCTGTGAACAGTCACTCCTCTCTTACAGACATCTGCCTGCTACCTGCCCATGACCGCGCTGTGAACAATCACTCCTCCAGTACAGACATCTGCATGCTTCCTCCCCATGAACCCCGCTGTGAACAGTCACTCCTCCCGTACAGATATCTGCCTGCTTCCTGTCCAGGACCATGCTGTGAACAGTCACTCCTCCTATACAGACATCTGCCTGCTTCCTCCCCATGAACCCCGCTGTGAACAGTCACTCCTCCCGTACAGACATCTGCCTGCTTCCTCCCCATGAACCCCGCTGTGAACAGTCACTCCTCCTATACAGACATCTGCCTGCTTCCTGCCCGTGACCCCGCTGTGAACAATCACTCCTCCTATACAGACATCTGCCTGCTTCCTGCCCATGACCCCCGCTGTGAACATTCACTCCTCCAGTACAGACATCTGCCTGCTTCCTGCCCATGACCCCGCTGTGAACAGTCACTCCTCCAATACAGACATCTGCCTGCTTCCTGCCCATGACCCCCGCTGTGAACATTCACTCCTCCGGGACAGACATCTGCCTGCTTCCTACCCATGAACCCTGCTGTGAACATTCACTCCTCCAGTACAGACATCTGCCTGCTTTCTGCCCATGACCCCGCTGTGAACAGTCACTCCTCCTATACAGACATCTGCCTGCTTCCTCCCCATGAACCCCGCTGTGAACAGTCACTCCTCCTATACAGATATCTGCCTGCTTCCTCCCCATGAACCCCGCTGTGAACAGTCACTCCTCCTGTACAGACATCTGCCTGCTGCCTGCCCATGACCCCCGCTGTGAACATTCACTCCTCCAGGACAGACATCTGCCTGCTTCCTGCCCATGACCCCGCTGTGAACAATCACTCCTCCTATACAGACATCTGCCTGCTTCCTGCCCATGAACCCCGCTGTGAACATTCACTCCTCCAGTACAGACATCTGCCTGCTTCCTGCCCTGACCCCCGCTGTGAACAGTCACTCCTCCTATACAGACATCTGCCTGCTTCCTGCCCATGACCCCCGCTGTGAACATTCACTCCTCCAGGACAGACATCTGCCTGCTTCCTGCCCATGACCCAGCTGTGAACAGTCACTCCTCCTATACAGACATCTGCCTGCTTCCTCCCCATGAACCCCGCTGAGAACAGTCACTCCTCCTATACAGATATCTGCCTGCTTCCTCCCCATGTACCCCGCTGTGAACAGTCACTCCTCCTATACAGAAATCTGCCTGCTTCCTGCCCGTGACCCCGCTGTGAACAATCACTCCTCCTATACAGACATCTGCCTGCTTTCTGCCCATGACCCCCGCTGTGAACATTCACTCCTCCAGTACAGACATCTGCCTGTTTCCTGCCCTGACCCCCGCTGTGAACAGTCACTCCTCCTGTACAGATATCTGCCTGCTTCCTGCCCATGACCCCCGCTGTGAACATTCACTCCTCCAGGACAGACATCTGCCTGCTTCCTGCCCTGACCCCCGCTGTGAACAGTCACTCCTCTCTTACAGACATCTGCCTGCTTCCTACCCATGAACCCTGCTGTGAACATTCACTCCTCCAGTACAGACATCTGCCTGCTTCCTGCCCATGACCCCGCTGTGAACAGTCACTCCTCCTATACAGACATCTGCCTGCTTCCTGCCCGTGACCCCGCTGTGAACAATCACTCCTCCTATACAGACATCTGCCTGCTTCCTGCCCATGACCCCCGCTGTGAACATTCACTCCTCCAGTACAGACATCTGCCTGTTTCCTGTTTCCTGCCCTGACCCCCGCTGTGAACAGTCACTCCTCCTGTACAGATATCTGCCTGCTTCCTGCCCATGACCCCCGCTGTGAACATTCACTCCTCCAGGACAGACATCTGCCTGCTTCCTGCCCTGACCCCCGCTGTGAACAGTCACTCCTCTCTTACAGACATCTGCCTGCTTCCTACCCATGAACCCTGCTGTGAACATTCACTCCTCCAGTACAGACATCTGCCTGCTTCCTGCCCATGACCCCGCTGTGAACAGTCACTCCTCCTATACAGACATCTGCCTGCTTCCTGCCCATGACCCCCGCTGTGAACAGTCACTCCTCCAGGACACACATCTGCCTGCTTCCAACCCATGACCCCAGCTGTGAACAGTCACTCCTCCAGGACAGACATCTGCCTGCTTCCAACCCATGACCCCTGCTGTGAACAGTCACTCCTCTCTTACAGACATCTGCCTGCTTCGAACCCATGACCCCTGCTGTGAACAGTCACTCCTCTCTTACAGACATCTGCCTGCTTCCAACCCACGACCCCTGCTGTGAACAGTTACTCCTCTCTTACAGACATCTGCCTGCTTCCTACCCATGACCCAGCTGTAAACAGTCACTCCTCCAGGACAGACATCTGCCTGCTTCCAACCCATGACCCCTGCTGTGAACAGTCACTCCTCTCTTACAGACATCTGCCTGCTTCCAACCCATGACCCCGGCTGTGAACAGTCACTCCTCTCTTACAGACATCTGCCTGCTACCTGCCCATGACCCCGCTGTGAACAATCACTCCTCCAGTACAGACATCTGCCTGCTTCATACCCATGACCCCGATGAGAACAGTCACTCCTCCAGGATAGACATCTGCCTGCTTCCTACTGTGGAAAAGTAAATTTTGTCATGTTCTGTGTCCCTACGTGTCATCCATCATATGTTATGTGTGCATGATTAATATGCATATGTTATTCCCCATGTTCGATTAATGACGCAATTACAGTTGTGTCCCCCTCTAGTATGCTAGTTTCCAGTCCTCGTGAATACTACGAATATCAGGCCTATGTAAAGCTACGTTGCCATGTTTGCCAGTGTGTACGTTATTCTATTGTAAAGTCCCCGTTTCTAGGCCTCAACAGGGCCCGGACATCAGATTCAGCTCCTGTCTCCTGAACCCTCGCTGAGGAGCGATCCAGCCCCCACCTGTATCCTCGACCCTTCACTTGCTTCCTGCCTCGCAGTGCCCGGTCCAGCCTGGCTCTGCCTCTGAGTCTGCCAAAAGTATGTTATAGTTCCAGTTATCAGTTTAGTCCTCCTTCTCTGCATTCCTAAGCTACTGAATCGCATCAATAGTTTCCGTCATTGTCTAGCCTTCACGTCTCCACGTTAGAGAAATACTGCATTTAATGGTCATTTAATATTCTTCAACACGCACTACATGTAGAATAATGCATGGTCCAGTCTTAGAATCAAGTTAGCCTTTCCCCCCCTGACTTCTAGTTTATATCAACATGTTCTCTAAACATCAGATACTAGATACTGTTTAGGTACATGTCGCTCCGACCCTCCAGACTTTAGTCTCTGCTCCTAGCACAGAGTTCATAGCCCCCAGCTTCTCCTAGTGATACGTCATTGCCAGTTTGCGCGCACCACCAGGTTAGAGGTCCCGGCTCCTTAGGTAGCCCCCTCCATGGTTTCCGCCCCATTCATGACATATCCTGTTACGTCTGCATCACATGTCTATGTATACGCCCAGTTACACCTCTTTTTACCCTTATCTTTCGCGACTGCTACGCGTCACGCCTTCTGCTCCACCCACTGCTACGCCTACTGCAATGTAATGCTATGTGTTTGCGTTATGTATATATGCTCATGTATTGTTATTAAAAGCCAGCGCGCTCATCCCAGATCCAGCCCCAGCAGCTGCTGGGCCCTGCCATCCTATTCCTATGCAGGTTGTCCTGTTCCTGTCCTTATGCTGTAATAAACCTGCAAAAACTCCTACTACCTCGAATCTTGACTCTTATTTATTGAGCTATCTGTTATGATATATGTCTAGTCAAAAATAGGGTATTATTTATTTATTTACCACATAATGGCGCCCGAATAGGGACTTGCCCTTTCCCCACGCGTCGGTGAAGCCACGCCGACCCCCTGACCCTCTGCAGTCGTGACGGAACTCTTCTGCGCAGTGGCAGATATTTCTGCTCAAGTATCCCTCAGGCCCACGGAGAAGACGGAGGAGGCGGTCCAGCATCCAAACGAGACGGTGGAGGAACGCGGCGAGTCCCGACCAGAGCCCAAGCCAAGAGTACAAGGTCCGAGGTATCCGGAGGTCCACCCGTAACTGAAGTCCGAAGTCCGTCGTCCGTCGTCGTAGCAGTCCAGTCCAGTCTGAGGCCTTCCCGTTCTTGCTGCCCGGTGAGTACCGTTACTGGGGTGGTATCTAGACAGGGTCCATTTAATTGACTCTGGTCTGTGGGTTGGTGGTACACAGTCCCACAAACGAAGTGTCCACTTCGGTGGATGCGGGTCCTGACGTGTCTCTTTATGAGACCGGTAAGTTTCGTACTGTTTCAGCAGTGCATCTAGTTTCTGTTCTAGTCAGTTTCTGTTCTCGAGAAAATTCCTGTGTTCTGTTCTCAGTATTTCCAGGTAGTATTCTGTTCGAACTGTTATTTTAAATGTTTTTTCATGTATTTTAATGTCGTGGTATGAATGGGGTATAAGTATCGTGTTCATTGTGTATTGTATTGTGTCTAGATTACAGTTCAGTCATGCCCATATTTTCCAAGTTACGTCAGTTAAAAACCAGAAAGGGTCTGCTGGAAGCAGCAGTTCCCGTCCCGCCCAGGGACAGTCCAGGTCACTTTATGTATCAGAAACATGGCATAAGTGCCATATTGTATCTAGATTTATGGGTAGAGTATACCAAACAGTTAGAAGAAAAGTATAGATGGCCCGTATCGGGTACATGGGATGCTGAGTGCATCATGCGAGTAGAAGAGGCATTATGGAAAAAGAAAGCCAGACAATCACAGAAAGATGCCATCGAGCTATGGCGCAAAGAAGCTCATAAAAGAACCGAAAAAGAAATCAGAAAGTCAGAACTAAGTAGAGAATCCCAAGAACGAGCCCAAGAAAGAGAATTAATCGAGATAGGTGAACGAGTCAGAACGGAGCAATCAGACAGACAGAGGAATGCCCTCATTAAGGGTATGTATCCTCTTCTTGCCGAGGGCTTGCCAAAAGCGACCCCGGAGGCATCCAGTAATTTCCCGCCACCGTTAGTTCCGACCAAGCTACGTCACAAACCGACCGCAGCTGATATTTTCATCTCGTCCTATTTGGACGACATAGTCCCTGAATAGGTAAATCCTGTCCGCGCTCCGCCAGTCCCCGTAAATCAGGTAATTCCTACTCCCCCAGACACCGGGGTGCCCTTAACAGCCCCCCCGGGTCAGCCCGCCATACAAGTCCAGCCCACGTTACAATTACCCACCATGCCAGGACGAAAAGCATCAGTCGACGATTCTAGTCTAGGGGCCGCAGGAGGAGGTCTTCCTCAAACCCCGCCGCCATACAAGCGTTTATCAGCACTCGAATTACATGCTCAAGCATCACAGCGTACTCCCAAAAGTAATAAGTCTGTTGCAGAGATCAGGCAAACCCTTGGCGAATGTGTCTATGACCCAGTTCCAGGCGAGTTTAATATGGTTTTATATTCCGTACGCGTAAGGAGAGTGACCGAGTATCTAGTCACCCTACCCAATATGAAAGAAGATCTAGACAGAATATATCGTTTCATCCGTACAGGGGATGATCCAGAAAGTATTAGGGATGCCATGTCTCAAAGGAAAGCTGAGATCCAGCGTATGATATTAAAGTTTTTAATTAACTGTCTAATAAGAGAACAAGATTACCCGTCTAAAGATCCGGAAGAAATGAAAACTCTGACAAAGTGGAGTGATAATATAGCCGAAGGAAAGCACAATACCATTGGTGCCATGGAAAGTATGTACAAGAAAATCCGTAGAGAGATAATAAAGATACACGAACAGCGTAAAGCAGCACAAGCAAGCGAGAAAGAAAGTACCTCTGATCCTGAAGAAGAAGACGATGAGAATACCGCCAGAATAGCGTATGTAGGAAAACCTAGATTTCCAGATCGCCGTTTACGTCTAGAACACAAGCCAATTTCCCATCATTCAGCACCAGAACAAGGTTCCCTAGAACAAGTATTCCAAGCTACCGATCACATTCTGAAATCACGAATCGGTTATAGTGAGTTAAGTACCATGCATGAACAAGAAATAGTTCGGTCAGCAGTCCGATGGATTACTGATTCTACCACTTTTCCAGACGAAATAGTGGCACAAATGTTTCTGAAAATGCCCCCAGCCGAGCAGCGACTGGTGGGTATGTATATGATTCAGCACCTCATTACTCTGTATGAGGGTCAGCACTCTGATCCAGGCCCGTTACATGATGTCCTGAACGAGTTACTCCAGTATAGATGGAAAGGTCTAGGTACCGATTTAATTAGTATCATTCTAGAACAGCGCCACAAATATAGAACGTTTCTGAACCCGCATTTCGTTCATGTCTCACCCCCAGAAAGTAAACCATTTTACATGGAAAGACAGAACCCGTTACCAGAAGTGCATCCAGTTAAGTCAGAGGACGGTGAAATGCAACGAGTGTTTGTATACACTCCAATAACAAAGATGGAACTCCTCGAAATGAAGAAATTAATTCCCTGTCATGATAAAGATCCAGCAGGGTACCATAGAGAATTAAAAGACATGCTCCGTATGGGAGAATACACATACCCGGATATAATTAAAATGTTAAAGGTTCTGTTGCCCGCCGGGGTGTATGAAAAGCTCAAAGAGAAAGAATGGGAGGTGGGAGAGAAAAAGATAGATTGGACAGTTCTAGAAGCTGAAGACAAGGCACGAGTACCAGGTACTGGTCTAGGAGATAAATGTAAAGAATTACCAGAATTATTGATTCAAGTTCTACCCAGATTATTGACAACTAGAAAAGAAGACTGGGATGCAATCTCAGCCTGTAAACAGAAGCAAGAGGAAGATATTAGTGATTTTTATTCTAGATTTGAAAAATGTTTCAGTATCAACAGTGGCCTCAAGACAAGTAGTGAGTCATACCCTCACCTTTTTGTTACTAAATTAGTCGAGAATTCAAGCCCACAAATTAAAAATCGAGTTCTGAAAGTCGAAAGTACCTGGCAAGCTAATACCCCGTCCCAAATGCTCCAGATGCTTCAGTACCACCAGAATAGAATCAGGGAAGAGCAAGAACACGAGAGAAAACGTATGAAAGACACGAAAATGAAAGTGCTAGTTGCACAATCTGTTCCTCACGACAGTCAGAAGAGGGGTCCGAATCAAGCCAGTCATCCTGCAGCACCCGTTAAAGGGAACTGCAATTATTGTAAACAGCCAGGTCATTTCATAAACGAGTGTGCAGTTCTGAAACACAACATAGCTACTGGTAAGACTAAAGAAAGACCACGTCCGCCTAGACAAGAGCAAGTTTCACAGATTCCTCAGTCACAGAATGCACAACAGACAGTTACCGCACCGCAGCCTATTGCTGCAACACAGCATGTTACATCGCAGATGTACCAGTATGCACAGTCTGAATATCCAGAGTACCAGCAGTATTCATGAAACAGCCTAGAGAGGGAGGTAGGCTTGCCTCTCATCGAGATACCTGTAGATCAAGAAGGTCCCTATGTTCACAGTCAAGTATTAGGGAAAGACAGAAAGTTTTTGATTGATACAGGGGCAAGTAGGACCACAATTAGTCACGCCGAAGTTCCAGGGGCTCCGCTCTCAGGCTCTAGAAATGTTTCCCTTGGATTTTCAGGAAAGCCTATCGTAAATGAGATTTCACAGCCAGTTACTCTAGAAGTAGGTCCATTGTCCCGCACTACTGATCTGTTACTTACTAAGTCATGTCCAGAAAATCTATTAGGCATTAAAACATTGAAAGAGTTAGGTGCAGTTATATGTTGTTCCCCCGAGGGAATACGATTGTTCCTACGTGACTTTAAGGGTCACTATGTATTACGAGATTTTGATTCAAGACTGTCTAATGTCCCGCAGCATTTATGGGCGCAAGGTCCAACTGATGTAGGTTATATGCAAATCACACCCCATCGTGTGACTCTCAAACCAGGTGTAGTGTTACCACGAATCAGACAGTATAGATTGCCACCTGAGGCTGTAGCAGCCTTATCCAAAATTATAGACGAGCTCATGGCTCAAGGAGTAGTTGTAGAAACTGACTCCAATGTATGTAACTCTCCGATCATTCCAGTCATGAAACGTACTGATCCAAATGCACCCCCAGTATATCGATTAGTGATCGACCTACGAGAGCTTAATAAATGTATTATTCCTCAGTACCCAGTTGTCCCAGACATCTCTTCCCTATTAACAGCCATTGATTCCGAAGTCACGTTCTTTACAGTAATCGACCTCAAGAATGCATTTTTTAGTGTTCCAATTCATCCAGACAGCCAGTTCCTTTTCGGATTTTGTTTAAATGGAAGGAGCTATATGTTTACACGAGCTCCTCAAGGTTTCACAGAAAGTCCTAGTATTTACAGTCAAGCACTTAAGAGACAACTAGACAACATTCACATGCCAACTGACACTGCCCTGCTCCAGTATGTCGATGATCTACTGATCACAGCCCGTTCCGAACGTGACTGCGAGCGAGCGTCACTGACGGTTCTGTATTTCCTAGCCGAGATGGGGCACAAGGTGTCCCCTTCGAAGCTTCAATTCTGTGTCCAGCAAGTGGTATACTTAGGACACTTACTGTCCAAGAGGGGTAGGCAGTTGACACCCGATCGCATCCAGTTGATAGCGAGTCTTCCTCAGCCCAGGACCCAGAAGGAGGTACGTGCCTTTATTGGCCTTACTTCTTACTGCAGACAATGGATTCCTCAGTATGCATTTCTAGCTAAGCCACTGATACAGTTAACGACACAGGAGGCAGCCGTATCGACTGTCCTCCCTTGGACATCTGAACATACACTTAGTTTCAACGAGTTAAAGAAAGCTTTATGCCAAGCTCCAGTTCTAGCTACACCGAACTACAGTAAGCCTTTTACACTTTTCGTCACAGAACGCGAAGGTACAGCATTATCTGTTCTCACACAAGATCAAGCAGGACAATACAAGCCCTGTGCTTATTTTTCGAGCACATTAGATCCTGTAGCCCAGGCTCTGCCCGCGTGCCTCAAGTCAGTTGCAGCCACAGCCCTAGCTATCAGACAAAGTGATTCCATAGTCTTAGGACATACCTTGACAGTACAAGTTCCACACTCCGTGGAAGTTCTTTTAAATAGAACACAAACACAGCACTTGACAATTGCACGTTTAACGGGTTATGAATTGACACTGTTTCAGCCACACATAGAAATCAGACGCTGCAACGTCCTGAACCCTGCTACACTGTTACCATCAACTAATTCGAATTCTGCCACACATGACTGTGTGGAAGTAGTTAACATTACGACAAAGCCAAGACAAGATCTGACAGATATTCCGTTATCAGACCCCGACCTGACACTTTATGTGGACGGTTCATGTATGAGAACAAGTACAGGAGAACTAGTCGCCGCGTATGCAGTGACTACTGACACTGAAGTTATTGAGACACACCGTATTGACACTCTGTCCGCTCAAGCAGCAGAGCTAGTTGCTCTGACACAAGCCTGCATACACGCCAAGAACCTGAAAGTTAATGTTTACACAGATTCACGCTACGCATTTGGAGTCGTACACGACTTTGGAGTGCTCTGGCAGGAAAGAGGTTTCATGACTTCTCATGGAACCAAAATTCAGCATGGTTTCCTCATCCAAGCTCTGTTAGATGCAATACATTTGCCGACATCCATTGCTATCATGAAATGTAAAGCACATACGAAAGTTACTGACATTATTTCCCAAGGTAATGATCTAGCAGATCGCACAGCCAAGCTTACAGCACAGACTCCAGACATTCAAGTTAATCCGACACAGATACAAACTCCAGATCCGACTACATGTATGACAGTTAAGGACCCCACCCAGGATGTCATAGATATCCAGTTACATGCTACTCCCGATGAAATCAAGAAATGGTCTGAACAAGGAGGGGTCCAGACAGATCAAGGATGGGTGACGAAGGGAAGAACCACATGGTTTCTCCCCGACTCTATGGTTCAAGTCATCATTAATACCGTACATAGTCCAGCACATTTAGGAGAAAAAGCTATGTTAGACAGTATCCAGAACATTTGGTTCAACAAGCATTTACGAGCTGCAGCCAAGCAGAAAGTCCGTACCTGTATGATATGTTGTCAGTTTAATCCAGGTAAAAGTGTCCCGGTGGAACAAGGTGGTTTCCAGCCCCCTGACCACCCTTTTGAAGTCCTCCAGATGGATTATATTCAGATGGAGCGATGTCGAGGTTTCAAGTATGTCCTTGTAGTTGTATGCGCTTTGTCCAGGTGGACAGAAGCATATCCAGTCCCAGATTACACAGCCGCGACCACTGCCAAGCAGTTGGTTCGTGAGTTTTTCCCTCGATATGGACTCCCTAGAGTCGTATATTCTGATAACGGTCAGCCATTCTCATCTGAGTTGATGAAGCACGTTTCCCTGTTGTTAGGGTACCAGTGGAAGTTTCATTGTGTACGCCATCCTGAAGCAGCTGGTCTGGTCGAGAGACATAATCAGACTCTGAAAATCCGAATTGCCAAAATATGTAAAGAGAAAGGTGTGGACTGGCTAGTAGCTCTGCCAGTTGCTTTGTTTTATATGCGCATGGTCGCACATTCCAGATCAGGTCTGTCCCCGTATGAGGTTGTTTTCGGCCGCCCCCCTAACATGTGGGGTACTCCTAGACCCCGAAGTATTACTGATGTTTCATGTAATATGCTGACAGATTACCTAGCTTCCTTGATGTCTGCCCTCAACTCATGTCGTTCACAGGTTGCCGCCGCATTTCCAGACAATACCGAGGTGGCCCCGCATGAAATCGTTCCAGGTTCAATGGTCCTCGTACGTAACTTCGACAGATCAAGTCCGCTGGAGCCACGTTGGAAGGAGCCCCGTCAGGTCCTCCTCACCACCCGTACAGCCGTGAAATTGGAAGGACGCCGCGGCTGGGTACACCTTTCGCACGTCAAGAAATTCTACGGATTAAAGCCGGTCTCCAAGAACATTTCCCAGGATTTAAAAACTTGTCAAAACATTGTTCCTAAGGACTGTCCCGCAAATGACATTGACACAACCCCTCCCCTGTTAGAGAAAACTCCGCAGCAGGAGTATAAGCAAAAGCTACGGTCTAGTAAATTAAGTCAGCCAGTTTGATTGTCTAAGTCCTCCCCTAGGTGAAACGGTTAGACTGTTTCTGACATGTATAAAATAGACCCCCATAGTGAGAGAGTTAGTCAAAACTCAATCCGATGTATCGTTTTTCTAAGTTTCATATTATTTCTCAGCCTTTTGACTTCCTGCACCAGTTATGCATTTTACCTATGTTTCCCAGTTTCACATGTAAATAAGCATTCTAATGTTACAATAGAGCACACGTTTAGTGATCTGCCTCCTCATGAATATTCATACCGCCTCGCTATGCGTAACAATACTTTTATCCGCATGTTACATTACTCACACCAGACCAGCAATGCCACTAATTGTTGGGTGTGTGGTCGACTCCCCCCTTTCCAGACGTCAAAGGGAGTTCTGCCACTCTTTCCTTATCCTTTTTCACATAATGGTTCGTGTGGAGCATGGTCCACGTTAACGTCATCCTCAACAGATATGTCTTTTCTTAACAGTACATGTTTCCCAGACAAGCATGGTCTCCCCCACAGAACAGGTTTAGATCTAGAAAATGAAGTGTACAATTTAGGTAACTATTCGTCGAACTTTATGGTCCTGAATGTTCAGTCTGATACTACTCCAGACTCACCTGCTATTTCAGTACTACCAGTCAAAGGCGAATTATGTGTCCGAAATAATGGTTCCGTACATGTAGGACATAGTGATTGTACTACTGTTGTCAAGTATAGTGACAGTGGGAAACCTATTTTTAAAGCTTCACGTCATTCTTATTTTGTTTGTGGTCAAACTGCATATGTTCGTCTGCCCCTCGATTGGGAGGGAACCTGTTACATTGCCTTCCTACTGCCACCGTTTTTTTTAGCCCCACCTGACTACCATAGGAATTCCTACCTAGTACATACTAGACACAAGAGAAATCTCCCGATTGTCGATTATACTGAAACTGCTGCAGAGCAATTCATTGATATCGATAAAGGTGTCTTCCCTTATTTAGGCACAGTTGTAAATAGTAAGCTAATTCGTAGGTTAACAAGAACCCTTGAAGCTGTAGTAGATGAGACTGCCTCCGCTCTAGGTAACTTAACCGAAGAGCAATCCTTTATGAGAATTGTTGTGCTCCAGAATCGTCTCGTCCTTGACGTCATACTGGCCGATAGGGGCGGGGCCTGTAGACTCATCGGATCCAGTTGCTGCATTTTCATTCCAAATAACGCGCCGTCTGTTTATTCAGCTATAACCAGACTTCATAAAATTGCCCATCTGTTACACCAAGATCCAGGCACCTGGACATGGTCCGGTTGGTTCTGGAATATAATTTCCGCCTGGGGATGGAAAGTCCTGTCCTTTCTAGGTATCGCAGTAGCGATCATATTCAGCTGCTGCCTCTGTATACAATGTGGCCCTGCGATTTGCGGCATGTGTGCTACCTCTTGTATTCCTAGTCCCAAGCCCAGTTCTAAATCTCGTTCCAAGACAATTCGAGATGAACAAATGGTACTGTATGAAATGATAGATGGTATCATGAATATTGATGTTTCCTGATGGAAACGTAGTGACAAGGAGGGAATGTGGAAAAGTAAATTTTGTCATGTTCTGTGTCCCTACGTGTCATCCATCATATGTTATGTGTGCATGATTAATATGCATATGTTATTCCCCATGTTCGATTAATGACGCAATTACAGTTGTGTCCCCCTCTAGTATGCTAGTTTCCAGTCCTCGTGAATACTACGAATATCAGGCCTATGTAAAGCTACGTTGCCATGTTTGCCAGTGTGTACGTTATTCTATTGTAAAGTCCCCGTTTCTAGGCCTCAACAGGGCCCGGACATCAGATTCAGCTCCTGTCTCCTGAACCCTCGCTGAGGAGCGATCCAGCCCCCACCTGTATCCTCGACCCTTCACTTGCTTCCTGCCTCGCAGTGCCCGGTCCAGCCTGGCTCTGCCTCTGAGTCTGCCAAAAGTATGTTATAGTTCCAGTTATCAGTTTAGTCCTCCTTCTCTGCATTCCTAAGCTACTGAATCGCATCAATAGTTTCCGTCATTGTCTAGCCTTCACGTCTCCACGTTAGAGAAATACTGCATTTAATGGTCATTTAATATTCTTCAACACGCACTACATGTAGAATAATGCATGGTCCAGTCTTAGAATCAAGTTAGCCTTTCCCCCCCTGACTTCTAGTTTATATCAACATGTTCTCTAAACATCAGATACTAGATACTGTTTAGGTACATGTCGCTCCGACCCTCCAGACTTTAGTCTCTGCTCCTAGCACAGAGTTCATAGCCCCCAGCTTCTCCTAGTGATACGTCATTGCCAGTTTGCGCGCACCACCAGGTTAGAGGTCCCGGCTCCTTAGGTAGCCCCCTCCATGGTTTCCGCCCCATTCATGACATATCCTGTTACGTCTGCATCACATGTCTATGTATACGCCCAGTTACACCTCTTTTTACCCTTATCTTTCGCGACTGCTACGCGTCACGCCTTCTGCTCCACCCACTGCTACGCCTACTGCAATGTAATGCTATGTGTTTGCGTTATGTATATATGCTCATGTATTGTTATTAAAAGCCAGCGCGCTCATCCCAGATCCAGCCCCAGCAGCTGCTGGGCCCTGCCATCCTATTCCTATGCAGGTTGTCCTGTTCCTGTCCTTATGCTGTAATAAACCTGCAAAAACTCCTACTACCTCGAATCTTGACTCTTATTTATTGAGCTATCTGTTATGATATATGTCTAGTCAAAAATAGGGTATTATTTATTTATTTACCACACTACCCATGACCCCGTTGTGAACAGTCACTCCTCCAGTACATACATCTGCCTGCTTCTTGCCCATGAACCCCGCTGTGAACAGTCACTCCTAATATACAGACATCTGCCTGCTTCCTCCCCATGAACCCCGCTGTGAACAGTTACTCCTCCCGTACAGATATCTGCCTGCTTCCTGTCCAGGACCATGCTGTGAACAGTCACTCCTCCTATACAGACATCTGCCTGCTTCCTGCCCGTGACCCCGCTGTGAACAATCACTCCTCCTATACAGACATCTGCCTGCTTCCTGCCCATGACCCCCGCTGTGAACATTCACTCCTCCAGTACAGACATCTGCCTGCTTCCTGCCCATGACCCCGCTGTGAACAGTCACTCCTCCAATACAGACATCTGCCTGCTTCCTGCCCATGACCCCCGCTGTGAACATTCACTCCTCCAGGACAGACATCTGCCTGCTTCCTACCCATGAACCCTGCTGTGAACATTCACTCCTCCAGTACAGACATCTGCCTGCTTCCTGCCCATGACCCCGCTGTGAACAGTCACTCCTCCTATACAGACATCTGCCTGCTTCCTCCCCATGAACCCCGCTGTGAACAGTCACTCCTCCTATACAGATATCTGCCTGCTTCCTCCCCATGAACCCCGCTGTGAACAGTCACTCCTCCTGTACAGACATCTGCCTGCTGCCTGCCCATGACCCCCGCTGTGAACATTCACTCCTCCAGGACAGACATCTGCCTGCTTCCTGCCCATGACCCCGCTGTGAACAATCACTCCGCCTATACAGACATCTGCCTGCTTCCTGCCCATGACCCCCGCTGTGAACATTCACTCCTCCAGTACAGACATCTGCCTGCTTCCTGCCCTGACCCCCGCTGTGAACAGTCACTCCTCCTATACAGACATCTGCCTGCTTCCTGCCCATGACCCCCGCTGTGAACATTCACTCCTCCAGGACAGACATCTGCCTGCTTCCTGCCCATGACCCAGCTGTGAACAGTCACTCCTCCTATACAGACATCTGCCTGCTTCCTCCCCATGAACCCCGCTGAGAACAGTCACTCCTCCTATACAGATATCTGCCTGCTTCCTCCCCATGTACCCCGCTGTGAACAGTCACTCCTCCTATACAGACATCTGCCTGCTTCCTGCCCGTGACCCCGCTGTGAACAATCACTCCTCCTATACAGACATCTGCCTGCTTTCTGCCCATGACCCCCGCTGTGAACATTCACTCCTCCAGTACAGACATCTGCCTGTTTCCTGCCCTGACCCCCGTTGTGAATAGTCACTCCTCCTGTACAGATATCTGCCTGCTTCCTGCCCATGACCCCCGCTGTGAACATTCACTCCTCCAGGACAGACATCTGCCTGCTTCCTGCCCTGACCCCCGCTGTGAACAGTCACTCCTCTCTTACAGACATCTGCCTGCTTCCTACCCATGAACTCTGCTGTGAACAGTCACTTCTCCTATACAGACATCTGCCTGCTTCCTGCCCATGACCCTGCTGTGAACAGTCACTCCTCCAGGACAGACATCTGCCTGCTTCCAACCCATGGCCCCAGCTGTGAACAGTCACTCCTCCAGGACAGACATCTGCCTGCTTCCAACCCATGACCCCTGCTGTGAACAGTCACTCCTCTCTTACAGACATCTGCCTGCTTCGAACCCATGACCCCTGCTGTGAACAGTCACTCCTCTCTTACAGACATCTGCCTGCTTCCAACCCACGACCCCTGCTGTGAACAGTCCCTCCTCTCTTACAGACATCTGCCTGCTTCCTACCCATGACCCAGCTGTGAACAGTCACTCCTCCAGGACAGACATCTGCCTGCTTCCAACCCATGAGCCCTGCTGTGAACAGTCACTCTTTCTTACAGACATCTGCCTGCTTCCTGCCCATGACCCTGCTGTGAACAGTCACTCCTCCAGGACAGACATCTGCCAGCTTCCAGCCCATGACCCCAGCTGTGAACAGTCACTCCTCCAGGACAGACATCTGCCTGCTTCCAACCCATGACCCCTGCTGTGAACAGTCACTCCTCTCTTACAGACATCTGCCTGCTTCCTGCCGATGACCCCCGCTGTGAACAGTCACTCCTCCAGGACGGACATCTGCCTGCTTCCTGCCCATGACCCTGCTGTGAACAGTCACTCCTCCAGGACAGAAATCTGCCTGCTTCCAACCCATGACCCCAGCTGTGAACAGTCACTCCTCCAGGACAGACATCTGCCTGCTTCCAACCCATGACCCCTGCTGTGAACAGTCACTGCTCTCTTACAGACATCTGCCTGCTTCTTGCCCATGACCCCTGCTGTGGACAGTCACTCCTCTCTTACAGACATCTGCCTGCTTCTTGCCCATGACCCCTGCTGTGGACAGTCACTCCTCTCTTACAGACATCTGCCTGCTTCCTGCCCATGACCCTGCTTTGAACAGTCACTCCTCCAGGACAGACATCTGCCTGCTTCGAACCCATGACCCCTGCTGTGAACAGTCACTCCTCTCTTACAGACATCTGCCTGCTACCAACCCATGACCCCTGCTGTGAACAGTCACTCCTCTCTTATAGACATCTGCCTGCTTCCTGCCCATGACCCTGCTGTGAACAGTCACTCCTCCAGGACAGACATCGGCCTGCTTCCTACCCATGACCCCGGCTGTGAACAGTCACTCCTCCAGGACAGACATCTGCCTGCTTCCAACCCATGACCCCTGCTGTGAACAGTCACTCCTCTCTTACAGACATCTGCCTGCTTCCTGACCATGACCCTGCTGTGAACAGTCACTCCTCCAGGACAGACATCTGCCTGCTTCCAACCCATGACCCCTGCTGTGAACAGTCACTCCTCTCTTACAAACATCTGCCTGCTTCCTGCCCATGACCCCGCTGTGAACAATCACTCCTCCAGTACAGACATCTGCCTGCTTCCAACCCATGACCCCGACTGTGAACAGTCACTCCTCCAGTACAGACATCTGCCTGCTTCCTGGCGATGACCCCCGCTGTGAACAGTCACTCCTCCCGTACAGACATCTGCCTGCTACTGCCCATGGACCCTGATGTGAACAGTCACTCCTTCAGTTCAGACATCTGCCTGCTTCCAACCCATGACCCCAGCTGTGAACAGTCACTCCTCCAGGACAGACATCTGCCTGCTTCCAACCCATGACCCCTGCTGTGAACAGTCACTCCTCTCTTACAGACATCTGCCTGCTTCCAACCCATGACCCCTGCTGTGAACAGTCACTCCTCTCTTACAGACATCTGCCTGCTACCTGCCCATGACCGCGCTGTGAACAATCACTCCTCCAGTACAGACATCTGCCTGCTTCCTACCATGACCCCGATGAGAACAGTCACTCCTCCAGGACAGACATCTGCCTGCTTCCTACCCATGACCCCGCTGTGAACAGTCACTCCTCCAGTACATACATCTGCCTGCTTCTTGCCCATGAACCCCGCTGTGAACAGTCACTCCTCCTATACAGACATCTGCCTGCTTCCTGCCCGTGACCCCGCATTGAACAATCACTCCTCCTATACAGACATCTGCCTGCTTCCTGCCCATGACCCCCGCTGTGAACATTCACTCCTCCAGTACAGACATCTGCCTGCTTCCTGCCGATGACCCCCGCTGTGAACAGTCACTCCTCCAGTTCAGACATCTGCCTGCTTCCAACCCATAACCCCAGCTGTGAACAGTCACTCCTCCAGGACAGACATCTGCCTGCTTCCAACCCATGACCCCTGCTGTGAACAGTCACTCCTCTCTTACAGACATCTGCCTGCTTCCAACCCATGACCCCTGCTGTGAACAGTCACTCCTCTCTTACAGACATCTGTCTGCTTCCAACCCATGACACCTGCTGTGAACAGTCACTCCTCTCTTACAGACATCTGCCTGCTACCTGCCGATGACCCCCGCTGTGAACAGTCACTCCTCCAGGACAGACATCTGCCTGCTTCCTGCCCATGACCCTGCTGTGAACAGTCACTCCTCCAGGACAGACATCTGCCTGCTTCCAACCCATGACCCCAGCTGTGAACAGTCACTCCTCCAGGACAGACATCTGCCTGCTTCCAACCCATGACCCCTGCTGTGAACAGTCACTCCTCTCTTACAGACATCTGCCTGCTTCGAACCCATGACCCCTGCTGTGAACAGTCACTCCTCTCTTACAGACATCTGCCTGCTTCCAACCCACGACCCCTGCTGTGAACAGTCACTCCTCTCTTACAGACATCTGCCTGCTTCCTGCCGATGACCCCCGCTGTGAACAGTCACTCCTCCAGGACAGACATCTGCCTGCTTCCTGCCCATGACCCTGCTGTGAACAGTCACTCCTCCAGGACAGAAATCTGCCTGCTTCCAACCCATGACCCCAGCTGTGAACAGTCACTCCTCCAGGACAGACATCTGCCTGCTTCCACCCCATGACCCCTGCTGTGAACAGTCACTCCTCTCTTACAGACATCTGCCTGCTTCCTGCCCATGACCCTGCTTTGAACAGTCACTCCTCCAGGACAGACATCTGCCTGCTTCCAACCCATGACCCCTGCTGTGAACAGTCACTCCTCTCTTACAGACATCTGCCTGCTACCAACCCATGACCCCTGCTGTGAACAGTCACTCCTCTCTTATAGACATCTGCCTGCTTCCTGCCCATGACCCTGCTGTGAACAGTCACTCCTCCAGGACAGACATCGGCCTGCTTCCTACCCATGACCCCAGCTGTGAACAGTCACTCCTCCAGGACAGACATCTGCCTGCTTCCAACCCATGACCCCTGCTGTGAACAGTCACTCCTCTCTTACAGACATCTGCCTGCTTCCTGACCATGACCCTGCTGTGAACAGTCACTCCTCCAGGACAGACATCTGCCTGCTTCCAACCCATGACCCCTGCTGTGAACAGTCACTCCTCTCTTACAGACATCTGCCTGCTTCCTGCCCATGACCCCGCCGTGAACAATCACTCCTCCAGTACAGACATCTGCCTGCTTGCAACCCATGACCCCGACTGTGAACAGTCACTCCTCCCGTACAGACATCTGCCTGCTTCCTGCCCATGGACCCTGCTGTGAACAGTCACTCCTCCAGTTCAGACATCTGCCTGCTTCCAACCCATGACCCCAGCTGTGAACAGTCACTCCTCCAGGACAGACATCTGCCTGCTTCCAACCCATGACCCCTGCTGTGAACAGTCACTCCTCTCTTACAGACATCTGCCTGCTTCCAACCCATGACCTCTGCTGTGAACAGTCACTCCTCTCTTACAGACATCTGCCTGCTACCTGCCCATGACCCCGCTGTGAACAATCACTCCTCCAGTACAGACATCTGCCTGCTTCCTACCATGACCCCGATGAGAACAGTCACTCCTCCAGGACAGACATCTGCCTGCTTCCTACCCATGACCCCGCTGTGAACAGTCACTCCTCCAGTACATACATCTGCCTGCTTCTTGCCCATGAACCCCGCTGTGAACAGTCACTCCTCCTATACAGACATCTGCCTGCTTCCTCCCCATGAACCCCGCTGTGAACAGTCACTCCTCCCGTACAGATATCTGCCTGCTTCCTCCCCATGAACCCCGCTGTGAACAGTCACTCCTCCTATACAGACATCTGCCTGCTTCCTGCCCGTGACCCCGCTGTGAACAATCACTCCTCCTATACAGACATCTGCCTGCTTCCTGCCCATGACCCCGCTGTGAACAGTCACTCCTCCAATACAGACATCTGCCTGGTTCCTGCCCATGACCCCGCTGTGAACAGTCACTCCTCCAGTACAGACATCTGCCTGCTTCCTGCCCTGACCCCCGCTGTGAACAGTCACTTTTCCTGTACAGACATCTGCCTGCTTCCTGCCCATGACCCCCGCTGTGAACATTCACTCCTCCAGGACAGACATCTGCCTGCTTCCTACCCATGAACCCCGCTGTGAACAGTCACTCCTCCCGTACAGATATCTGCCTGCTTCCTCCCCATGAACCCCGCTGTGAACAGTCACTCCTCCAGTACAGACATCTGCCTGCTTCCTGCCCTGACCCCCGCTGTGAACAGTCACTTTTCCTGTACAGACATCTGCCTGCTTCCTGCCCATGACCCCCGCTGTGAACATTCACTCCTCCAGGACAGACATCTGCCTGCTTCCTCCCCATGAACCCCGCTGTGAACAGTCACTCCTCCCGTACAGATATCTGCCTGCTTCCTCCCCATGAACCCCGCTGTGAACAGTCACTCCTCCTATACAGACATCTGCCTGCTTCCTGCCCGTGACCCCGCTGTGAACAATCACTCCTCCTATACAGACATCTGCCTGCTTCCTGCCCATGACCCCGCTGTGAACAGTCACTCCTCCAATACAGACATCTGCCTGGTTCCTGCCCATGACCCCGCTGTGAACAGTCACTCCTCCAGTACAGACATCTGCCTGCTTCCTGCCCTGACCCCCGCTGTGAACAGTCACTTTTCCTGTACAGACATCTGCCTGCTTCCTGCCCATGACCCCCGCTGTGAACATTCACTCCTCCAGTACAGACATCTGCCTGCTTCCTGCCCTGACCCCCGCTGTGAACAGTCACTTTTCCTGTACAGACATCTGCCTGCTTCCTGCCCATGACCCCCGCTGTGAACATTCACTCCTCCAGGACAGACATCTGCCTGCTTCCTACCCATGAACCCTGCTGTGAACATTCACTCCTCCAGTACAGACATCTGCCTGCTTCCTGCCCATGAACCCCGCTGTGAACAGTCACTCCTCCTATACAGACATCTGCCTGCTTCCTCCCCATGAACCCCGCTGTGAACAGTCACTCCTCCTATACAGATATCTGCCTGCTTCCTCCCCATGAACCCCGCTGTGAACAGTCACTCCTCCTATACAGACATCTGCCTGCTTCCTGCACTGACCCCCGCTGTGAAGATTCACTCCTCCTGTACAGACATCTGCCTGCTGCCTGCCCATGACCCCCGCTGTGAACATTCACTCCTCCAGGACAGACATCTGCCTGCTTCCTGCCCATGACCCCGCTGTGAACAATCACTCCTCCTATACAGACATCTGCCTGCTTCCTGCCCTGACCCCCGCTGTGAACAGTCACTCCTCCTATACAGACATCTGCCTGCTTCCTGCCCATGACCCCCGCTGTGAACATTCACTCCTCCAGGACAGACATCTGCCTGCTTCCTGCCCATGACCCAGCTGTGAACAGTCACTCCTCCTATACAGACATCTGCCTGCTTCCTCCCCATGAACCCCGCTGAGAACAGTCACTCCTCCTATACAGATATCTGCCTGCTTCCTCCCCATGTACCCCGCTGTGAACAATCACTCCTCCTATACAGACATCTGCCTGCTTCCTCCCCATGACCCCGCTGTGAACAGTCACTCCTCCTGTACAGACATCTGCCTGCTGCCTGCCCATGACCCCCGCTGTGAACATTCACTCCTCCAGGACAGACATCTGCCTGCTTCCTGCCCATGACCCCGCTGTGAACAATCACTCCTCCTATACAGACATCTGCCTACTTCCTGCCCATGACCCCCGCTGTGAACATTCACTCCTCCAGTACAGACATCTGCCTGCTTCCTGCCCTGACCCCCGCTGTGAACAGTCACTCCTCCTATACAGACATCTGCCTGCTTCCTGCCCATGACCCCCGCTGTGAACATTCACTCCTCCAGGACAGACATCTGCCTGCTTCCTGCCCATGACCCAGCTGTGAACAGTCACTCCTCCTATACAGACATCTGCCTGCTTCCTCCCCATGAACCCCGCTGAGAACAGTCACTCCTCCTATACAGATATCTGCCTGCTTCCTCCCCATGTACCCCGCTGTGAACAGTCACTCCTCCTATACAGACATCTGCCTGCTTCCTGCCCGTTACCCCGCTGTGAACAATCACTCCTCCTATACAGACATCTGCCTGCTTTCTGCCCATGACTCCCGCTGTGAATATTCACTCCTCCAGTACAGACATCTGCCTGCTTCCTGCCCTGACCCCCGCTGTGAACAGTCACTCCTCCTGTACAGACATCTGCCTGCTTCCTGCCCATGACCCCCGCTGTGAACATTCACTCCTCCAGGACAGACATCTGCCTGCTTCCTGCCCTGACCCCCGCTGTGAACAGTCACTCCTCTCTTACAGACATCTGCCTGCTTCCTACCCATGAACCCTGCTGTGAACATTCACTCCTCCAGTACAGACATCTGCCTGCTTCCTGCCCATGACCCCGCTGTGAACAGTCACTCCTCCAATACATACATTTGCTTGCTTCTTCCCCATGAACCCTGCTGTGAACAGTCACTCCTCCTATACAGACATCTGCCTGCTTCCTGCCCGTGACCCCGCTGTGAACAATCACTCCTCCTATACAGACATCTGCCTGCTTCCTGCCCATGACCCCCGCTGTGAACATTCACTCCTCCAGTACAGACATCTGCCTGCTTCCTGCCTATGACCCTGCTGTGAACAGTCACTCCTCCAGGACAGACATCTGCCTGCTTCCTGCCCACGACCCCCGCTGTGAAGAGTCACTCCTCCCGTACAGACATCTGCCTGCTTCCTGCCGATGACCCCCGCTGTGAACAGTCACTCCTCCAGTTCAGACATCTGCCTGCTTCCAACCCATGACCCCAGCTGTGAACAGTCACTCCTCCAGGACAGACATCTGCCTGCTTCCAACCCATGACCCCTGCTGTGAACAGTCACTCCTCTCTTACAGACATCTGCCTGCTTCCAACCCATGACCCCTGCTGTGAACAGTCACTCCTCTCTTACAGACATCTGCCTGCTTCCAACCCATGACCCCTGCTGTGAACAGTCACTCCTCCAGGACAGACATCTGCCTGCTTCCTGCCTGTGACCCCGCGGTGAACATTCACTCCTCCAGTACAGACATCTGCCTGCTTCCAACCCATGACCCCTGCTGTGAACAGTCACTCCTCTCTTACAGACATCTGCCTGCTTCCAACCCATGACCCCCGCTGTGAACAGTCACTCCTCTCTTACAGACATCTGCCTGCTTCCTGCCCAGGACCCCCGCTGTGAACAGTCACTCCTCCAGGACAGACATCTGCCTGCTTCCAACCCATGACCCCAGCTGTGAACAGTCACTCCTCCAGGACAGACATCTGCCTGCTTCCTGCCCATGACCCCGCTGTGAACAGTCACTCCTCTCTTACAGACATCTGCCTGCTTCCAACCCATGACCCCCGCTGTGAACAGTCACTCCTCCAGGACAGACATCTGCCTGCTTCCTGCCCATGACCCAGCTGTGAACAGTCACTCCTCCAGGACAGACATCTGCCTGCTTCCAACCCATGACCCCCGCTGTGAACAGTCACTCCTCTCTTACAGACATCTGCCTGCTTCCTGCCCAGGACCCCCGCTGTGAACAGTCACTCCTCCAGGACAGACATCTGCCTGCTTCCTGCCCATGACCCCAGCTGTGAACAGTCACTCCTCCAGGACAGACATCTGCCTGCTTCCTGCCCATGACCCCGCTGTGAACAGTGACTCCTCTCTTACAGACATCTGCCTGCTTCCTGCCCATGACCCCGCTGTGAACAGTCACTCCTCTCTTACAGACATCTGCCTGCTTCCTGCCCATGACCCCAGCTGTGAACAGTCACTCCTCCAGGACAGACATCTGCCTGCTTCCTGCCCATGACCCCTGCTGTGAACAGTCACTCCTCCAGGACAGACATCTGCCTGCTTCCTGCCCAGGACCCCCGCTGTGACCCCTCAGGCTTCACTGACTTCAAATGCGGTGGTCGGTGAAGGGACATTTCTTTGCATCATTGCAGCCATTTCTCATTCATTGTAAAATAACACTTCCTGAATGCTCCTCGACATTTCTTTGCTTACCAAGTGGCAAGGGTTCTAACATGGAGCACGTTGCAGCGCCAAAGTCACTAAAAGTGTCGCCCAGCCTCCTCTCAAGTGTTTACTAATTAGCTGAACACTTGGTAGACCAGGGTGTTTTCAGACTCTAGTTTTGTTTATCATGCCCACTACAGCAGTCATACTCTACTCGAAACCCTGAGCATGCAGTAGAGTGTACTTCTTTTCTCATCACTATCAATATGCGACCAAAGATCATCACATTTCTTGCCTTTGGCATCATCACTCAGTAAGAATTCTGTAAACGGTTGCCACATGGGTGATATAGCATTCAGGGCCTCTATGACTGAGAATCACCGGCTAAATAACACAATTGGGATGACTCTTTCTTTGATGCCACAAAAATCACAACATAAAAAATAGTTGTGTTTTAGTTCCCACGCATAATTAAACAGTGCACCGGAATGAACCGCAAAGTCAACAGCATTATTCATTAACTCTGAAGATTGTAAAGATGCTTTCAGCATACCATCTAACATGTGACAAGGATCTCTTACAGGGAAACACTTCAGTGCAGGCATCAATTGTGAAAGGTCATCACACAACTTTTTCACCTAGGTAGCCAAATCACTGCAAATACAAACAATGGGGCATATTAACAAGATGTGCGTCAATAAACGCACATTGCACATTTCACTATCGCCGGCTATCGCCAGATTTTTTCGCCGTGTTAGCGCGTTATTATCAACGCGCAACACGTAGGCGATAGTAAATCCTGCGATAGCCGGTGATAGTGAACATTAGCGCGTGAAAACAAGAGTTGTTTTCACGCGCTAATGTGTGCCTTGTTAATATGGGGGGGTGGATTCAGCTTTATGATCCACACCCCCATGTTAACAATGCCTAACGCCTGGTCAGAGCAGGCGTTGGGAGACCTGCGATGAACAAGTTTATCGCAGGTCTCCTTCTCCCAACGCCTGCCTTGGTGATAGGGTGTTCCCACCTCAACCACATTTTACATGTGGTTGGACGTGGGAACGCCCACTTTGCATGTCATTAGCGATGTTTCTCGCTGACATGCAAAGTGGGCTTGAGGCAAGCGTTGCAATGCCCTTGTTAATAGGGCGCTGGAAGTATCGCCGCTTTCTCAGCGAATTGTGCCGAGAAAGCGGCGATACTTCAGCTTGTTAATATGCCCCAATATCACTCCAATCCTTGCTGAACGTTTTGCAGCAGCATTCCAAGGGACACTGCATTCCATGGTTTCCAAAGGTCTGGTGTCATGTTATCACCAGTATTCCAGATGCTTAGTGACTGCACTCTTTTCACATATACCTGTAACTACACCTTGCACTGAATGTTTAAAGCTTGGGGTGTTTGGCAATTCACCTACAATCAATACTGACTCGCTTGAATATAGGGCTGATGCATCGAAGGGTTTCACCCATCCTCCCTCTGTGGGTAAATGTGATGCTACGTGTTGGGAAAGATTTTGACGAAACCAGCCACCTATCAGTGAAAGAATCAAACAGTCAAAATATCAAATATGATTTTGATATTTCCTGATTCTCTACAGTTTATAACAAACAACTACAAACTTAGGGGTCTAAATGGGGATTCAACCGTAATCCTCTGCTCGTCATCACCTTATCATTAGTACAAGGGTACGAACACAATAATAATACTAACAAACCAGATCACAAGATGTGAAGAACCAGTAACGTGAGTCACCCCTGGTGTAGGATTCCCATCAACAGTCTTGTAATGATCAATATTATCATTTGGTAGTCCTTATCGGGTATTGTGTCTCTAGATCATTGAGACCGGCATACCCCGATAACCAGATACGGGGTAGCGACCCACAATCACTCGGTACTACCACATGGTGTTGATGTGATGGGAAGTGCAGTGTAAACAAAAAATATAAGTGGTGATCTTAAAAAAGGATAGGGAACTCAACCCAGAAAGCTTTAATAATTGTTGGCCCCTTCCTTAATAAAAACAAGAACAGTATAATATCGTCATCGCAGTCCAAACAAATAGCTGCGAGGAGACCAACATGTTTCAGCCACTAAGGGGTAACTCCTTCGGCTTTCGTCAGGGTCTCTGTTCTATACTAATACTACTGCATTGGTTGTGAATAAAGTGTGAAAAATTAGGAAAAAAACACACAAGTGAAAACCAGTAAAGGATATAATGTTCCTTCGACTGTGTCAACTCCTCTCTTCGGCACCTGGTTGAATATGTACTGTTTAGGGAGGACAAACATACAGGAAAATCACAATCCGCTACCCTGGTCTATAGAAAACATAATAAATTGTTTCACAAAAATGTAACAGCTTGCTTACTCACCCAGAGTATCCGGGGAGTGGACCTCACCTCTTCCTGGATCTGGCTCAGGATATATGAGACCCCGCTCTACAATAACAGAAACCAACTGCGTAAAATACAAGAACCAGAGGACCAGACATGAAGCTGCTCTGGCGATGTATATATCTACGTAATCCACGGTATTCTGTACATGGAGTTAATTAACACCCATCAATAGGTTCACAAACCACCCTCTATCCACCACCCTGTCAACTACGGGCTAAACTAAAAGTGGTTTACAAAACTTCTTATATACAACATATGGCTAGCACAGTGGCAAACACCTAATATCGGGTTAGCTATACAGGTAATCATACCTGTCCGTCGGTGTCTCCGGCCGTGACTGAGTCAGGGGGAGGCGCAGTAACCAGTGAGCTCTGGCTACTTAACTGTTAGGCTGAGCAGCATACAGCCAATCGATACCGGTAAGGGAGGGGCTGGCCCGATCGCCGCCTCCCCGAGGATCACTTTTACATATCTATCATTAGTATCCATCTGCCGCTTACCTACTTAATAATGCCCGCTGATGGTCTCAGGAGCCGATAATAAACCTGTCCTTGGCAGTGCCCTGTCCCACAGGCATTCACATCCACGCGTGCGAGCTCTCGCGAGCATGGCCGGTATAGAACTACAGAATGACGTCACGTCATTCGTAATTGTAGTTCTTTCAAAGAAGTATACATCCGCATTACTGGTTAATTCGTGGCAACGCGCTGTAACTCACAGACCGCGTCATGCTACGACCCGCACTGATAGTACACATGCCTGATCTCAGTACTACCCACTGGAGGTGTACGGACTTACAAAACGGCCGTTTTTGGAAGTGCCCTCTCCCGCGCTCATTCGCGGCCATTTGCGACGTCCGTCCTTTGGCATTAGCGGTATAAAACTACAGGATGACGTCATGTCGTTCGTGATTGTAGTTTTTTAAGTGTTTTGTGATATAACAGACTAACGCATTGGTAGTAAGTCCACGGCAGGACGCAATTGCACCCAACTAGCGTCTCATATGTAGTTTAATGCAACAAATTGCTATTTAATCATGGCAAAGCGCACTGGCTGTCAGATGGTGCACTACCAGGTCAAACCTTAGTAATGACGTGTATAGAAGCACACAACCCGCTCCAAAAAGGTTGCTCAAATCAGCATGCAATTTTAACCGGGATTAGACAGGGAGTATTCGTCAAAAAGCGGACCCCTATCCTTTAAAGGTTCGTTCGCTATAAACAACTACCTTGGTAACAGGGCTCGCCGTCATATGTGCCAGAAAATGCTGAATAAGCCGCCAAACTACCCTGACATAAGGGCAACGCTGGAAATAGATATACCTGGTAAAGAGCATCAAACCACAGGCGAAGTGCTCTTAAGACAATCAATATGTAGTAGGCTAAAGGTGGCCAACTAGTGTATTACCCTCAAAGGAAGAATCATGTTATGTCAAAGGACAAATCCTGATGTACTCTGGCAAGGGTATGTCCCACGCATAACCCTATATTCATACATGGATAGAGTTATCGGGAGCTCAGGACAAGGCGAACCACGGAATATCATCATTCAGCCCTTGTCTGTCTGTCCCCAATTTGAACACCCACTTTTGTTCCCGAATAAAAAGATATCCAGACACATCACTCACATGTGGTGGAATGTGTGGTTTCTCAAGAACATGCCATTTAAAGTCTGTCTCGGCATGATTGCATGTGATAAAGTGCTTGGTAAGTTTAGAGATATCTTTCTTACAGCGGAAAGTACTTTTGTGTTCCTGCATCCTCACACGCACCTTTCTCGTGGTCATGCCCACGTATCTTTCATTACACGTGCAAGTGATGAGGTAGATCAAGTTGGTGCTGTTGCAGTTTGTAAACTGCCGCAGCTCCCAAGGCTTATCTGTACCAATGTCCACGCTCGTGATTTTGGTTGTTAAAGGGCAAATAGAGCAACCCCCGCAAGGATGGTGCCCTACCACCGGCGGGAGATCCCATAGTGTGCCTAGCTCTCTCCTGGGTGTGGCTTTGGGTCGTGTGTGTACCAAACGGTCCCTCAGGTTAGTTGAGCGTTTGAAGGCAAAAAGTGGGAAGGGAATCTTTTCTTTGCCACTGTTCAGAATTCTCCAGTGCTTTTTAATCACTTTTTGAACATAGTTCGATTTAGTGTTGAAAGTGCTCACTAAGGTGAGACGATCCAGTGGTGGTTTCACTGTACAGTTTCATCAATGGCTTAACAGCAAGAACAATTACCTCCGGTTTACGATGGAAATGAGTAAAGACAGACTCCCCTTCTTGGATCTCTCGATTTACAGCACCTCGAGGGGTTTGGAGAGTGAATTGTACAAAAAGCCAATGGCAAGGAATTCATTGCTCCTGTATGAAAGTCAACACCCAAAGTCACTGAGGGATAATCTGCCCTTTGGACAGTTTCTTCGAGTTCATCGGAACTGTTCTACCCCAGAAACTTTCAAACGCCATGCAGAGGAGCTTTCTAAACAGTTGAGAGAGAGGCACTACCCAAAGAAATTGGTCCAACGTTCATACAAACGAGCAGCTAACAATCATCGTGATGCGCTTTTGGAACCACGTACAGAGAAACCACCACTGGATCGTCTCACCTTAGTGAGCACTTTCAACACTAAATCGAACTATGTTCAAAAAGTGATTAAAAAGCACTGGAGAATTCTGAACAGTGGCAAAGAAAAGATTCCCTTCCCACTTTTTGCCTTCAAACGCTCAACTAACCTGAGGGACCGTTTGGTACACACACGACCCAAAGCCACACCCAGGAGAGAGCTAGGCACACTATGGGATCTCCCGCCGGTGGTAGGGCACCATCCTTGCGGGGGTTGCTCTATTTGCCCTTTAACAACCAAAATCACGAGCGTGGACATTGGTACAGATAAGCCTTGGGAGCTGCGGCAGTTTACAAACTGCAACAGCACCAACTTGATCTACCTCATCACTTGCACGTGTAATGAAAGATACGTGGGCATGACCACGAGAAAGGTGCGTGTGAGGATGCAGGAACACAAAAGTACTTTCTGCTGTAAGAAAGATATCTCTAAACTTACCAAGCACTTTATCACATGCAATCATGCCGAGACAGACTTTAAATGGCATGTTCTTGAGAAACCACACATTCCACCACATGTGAGTGATGTGTCTAGATATCTTTTTATTCGGGAACAAAAGTGGGTGTTCAAATTGGGGACAGACAGACAAGGGCTGAATGATGATATTCCGTGGTTCGCCTTGTCCTGAGCTCCCGATAACTCTATCCATATATGAATATAGGGTTATGCGTGGGACATACCCTTGCCAGAGTACATCAGGATTTGTCCTTTGACATAACATGATTCTTCCTTTGAGGGTAATACACTAGTTGGCCACCTTTAGCCTACTACAAATTGATTGTCTTAAGAGCACTTCGCCTGTGGTTTGATGCTCTTTACCAGGTATATCTATTTCCAGCGTTGCCCTTATGTCAGGGTAGTTTGGCGGCTTATTCAGCATTTTCTGGCACATATGACGGCGAGCCCTGTTACCAAGGTAGTTGTTTATAGCGAACGAACCTTTAAAGGATAGGGGTCCGCTTTTTGACGAATACTCCCTGTCTAATCCCGGTTTAAATTGCATGCTGATTTGAGCAACCTTTTTGGAGCGGGTTGTGTGCTTCTATACACGTCATTACTAAGGTTTGACCTGGTAGTGCACCATCTGACAGCCAGTGCGCTTTGCCATGATTAAATAGCAATTTGTTGCATTAAACTACATATGAGACGCTAGTTGGGTGCAATTGCGTCCTGCCGTGGACTTACTACCAATGCGTTAGTCTGTTATATCACAAAACACTTAAAAAACTACAATCACGAACGACATGACGTCATCCTGTAGTTTTATACCGCTAATGCCAAAGGACGGACGTCGCAAATGGCCGCGAATGAGCGCGGGAGAGGGCACTTCCAAAAACGGCCGTTTTGTAAGTCCGTACACCTCCAGTGGGTAGTACTGAGATCAGGCATGTGTACTATCAGTGCGGGTCGTAGCATGACGCGGTCTGTGAGTTACAGCGCGTTGCCACGAATTAACCAGTAATGCGGATGTATACTTCTTTGAAAGAACTACAATTACGAATGACGTGACGTCATTCTGTAGTTCTATACCGGCCATGCTCGCGAGAGCTCGCGCGCGTGGATGTGGATGTGAATGCCTGTGGGACAGGGCACTGCCAAGGACAGGTTTATTATCGGCTCCTGAGACCATCAGCGGGCATTATTAAGTAGGTAAGCGGCAGATGGATACTAATGATAGATATGTAAAAGTGATCCTCGGGGAGGCGGCGATCGGGCCAGCCCCTCCCTTACCGGTATCGATTGGCTGTATGCTGCTCAGCCTAACAGTTAAGTAGCCAGAGCTCACTGGTTACTGCGCCTCCCCCTGACTCAGTCACGGCCGGAGACACCGACGGACAGGTATGATTACCTGTATAGCTAACCCGATATTAGGTGTTTGCCACTGTGCTAGCCATATGTTGTATATAAGAAATTTTGTAAACCACTTTTAGTTTAGCCCGTAGTTGACAGGGTGGTGGATAGAGGGTGGTTTGTGAACCTATTGATGGGTGTTAATTAACTCCATGTACAGAATACCGTGGATTACGTAGATATATACATCGCCAGAGCAGCTTCATGTCTGGTCCTCTGGTTCTTGTATTTTACGCAGTTGGTTTCTGTTATTGTAGAGCGGGGTCTCATATATCCTGAGCCAGGTCCAGGAAGAGGTGAGGTCCACTCCCCGGATACTCTGGGTGAGTAAGCAAGCTGTTACATTTTTGTGAAACAATTTATTATGTTTTCTATAGACCAGGGTAGCGGATTGTGATTTTCCTGTATGTTTGTCCTCCCTAAACAGTACATATTCAACCAGGTGCCGAAGAGAGGAGTTGACACAGTCGAAGGAACATTATATCCTTTACTGGTTTTCACTTGTGTGTTTTTTTCCTAATTTTTCACACTTTATTCACAACCAATGCAGTAGTATTAGTATAGAACAGAGACCCTGACGAAAGCCGAAGGAGTTACCCCTTAGTGGCTGAAACATGTTGGTCTCCTCGCAGCTATTTGTTTGGACTGCGATGACGATATTATACTGTTCTTGTTTTTATTAAGGAAGGGGCCAACAATTATTAAAGCTTTCTGGTTTGAGTTCCCTATCCTTTTTTAAGATCACCACTTATATTTTTTGTTTACACTGCACTTCCCATCACATCAACACCATGTGGTAGTACCGAGTGATTGTGGGTCGCTACCCCGTATCTGGTTATCGGGGTATGCCGGTCTCAATGATCTAGAGACACAATACCCGATAAGGACTACCAAATGATAATATTGATCATTACAAGACTGTTGATGGGAATCCTACACCAGGGGTGACTCACGTTACTGGTTCTTCACATCTTGTGATCTGGTTTGTTAGTATTATTATTGTGTTCGTACCCTTGTACTAATGATAAGGTGATGACGAGCACAGGATTACGGTTGAATCCCCATTTAGACCCCTAAGTTTGTAGTTGTTTGTTGATTCCTACGGGGGATAATACTTAGGCTTGGTCTATAAACATCCCTCTAGCCCTGCAATAGATTGTGTTTCTCTACAGTTTATGACATAATTAAAGAAGACCTAAAATAAACAAGATTTTAGTTACATCCCTAAACAGCAAAACTCAAGCAGAATAATGCTGGCCCAGTCTTTCTTGCTGTTGCCTTGTATGACAAAGTTACATTGTGTTGTATTCAGGAATAAAAAAAAAATACACTTTCACTATTGTTTTCCTTTCATTGAATGGCAATTACTTTGTGGTTGTGCAGGTGGTTATCAGTGTTCATATGTTTACACACAGCCGACCTCACTCACACAGAGCCCTTCTGATGCAGTCAACCTCACTCACACTGAGCCCTTCTGATGCAGTCAACCTCACTCACACTGAGCCCTTCTCACACAGTCAACCTCACTCACACTGACCTCACTCACACTGAGCCCTTCTGATGCAGTCAACCTCTCTCACACTGAGCCCTTCACACACAGCCGACCTCACTCACACAGAGCCCTTCTGACGCAGCCAACCTCCCTCACACTGAGTCCTTCTGACGCAGCCAACCTCACTCACACTGATCCCTTCTCACACAGTCAACCTCACTCACACTGAGCCCTTCTGATGCAGCCAACCTCACTCAAACTGACCCCTTCTCACACAGCCGACCTCACTCACACTGAGCCCTTCTGACGCAGCCAACCTCTCTCACACTGAGCCCTTCCCACACAGCCAACCTCACTCATACTGAGCCCTTCTCACAGGCAACTTCACTCACTCTGAGCCCTTCTGATGCAGTCAACCTCACTCACACTGAGCCCTTCTGATGCAGTCAACCTCGCTCACACTGAGCCCTACTCACACAGTCAACCCCACTCACACTGAGCCATACTCACAATCACCCTCACTCACACTGAGCCCTTCTCACAATCACCCTCACTCACACTGAGCCCTTCTCACAATCACCCTCATTCACACTGAGCCCTTCTGACGCAGTCAACCTCACTCACACTGAGCCCTTCTGACGTAGTCAACCTCACTCACACTGAGCCCTTCTGATGCAGCCAACCTCACTCACACTGAGCCCTTCTCACAATCACCCTCACTCACACCGAGCCCTTCTGACGCAGTCAACCTCACTCACACTGAGCCCTTCTGACGCAGTCAACCTCACTCACACTGAGCCCTACTCACAATCACCCTCACTCACACTGAGCCCTTCTCACAATCACCCTCACTCACACTGAGCCCTTCTCACACAGCCGACCTCACTCACACAGAGCCCTTCTGACGCAGCCAACCTCCCTCACACTGAGCCCTTCTGACGCAGCCAACCTCACTCATACTGAGCCCTTCTCACACAGTCAACCTCACTCACACTGAGCCCTTCTGACGCAGCCAACCTCACTCACACTGACACCGTCTCACACAGCCGACCTCACTCACACTGAGCCCTTCTGATGCAGCCAACCTCTCTCACACTGAGCCCTTCACACACAGCCGACCTCACTCACACTGAGCCCTACTCACAAAGTCAACCTCACTCATACTGAGCCTTTCTGACGCAGCCAACCTCACTCACACTGAGCCCTACTCACAAAGTCAACCTCACTCATACTGAGCCTTTCTCATGCTGTCAACCTCACACTAAGACCTTCTCATGAAGTTAACCTCACTCACACTGAGCTTTTCTTACAGTCAGCCTCACTCATACTGGGCCACCTTCTCAAGTCACCCTCACTCTCACTGAGCGCTTCTCACAGTCACCCTCACTCACACTGAGCCCTTCTCACAGTCACCCTCACTCACACTGAGCCCTTCTCACAGGCAACTTCACTCACACTGAGCCCTTCTCACAGGCAACTTCACTCACTCTGAGCTCTTCTGATGCAGTCAACCTCACTCACACTGATCCCTTCTGATGCAGTCAACCTCACTCACACTGACCCCTTCTCACACAGCCGACTTCACTCACACTGACCCCTTCTCACACAGCCGACCTCACTCACACTGAGCCCTTCTGACGCAGCCGACCTCACTCACACTGAGCCCTTCTGACGCAGCCAACCTCTCTAACACTGAGCCCTTCACACACAGCCGACCTCACTCACACTGAGCCTTTCTCACAGGCAACTTCATTCACACTGAGCCCTTCTCACAGTCAACTTCACTCACACTGAGCCCTTCATACAGAGTGACCTGCCTCACACAGTCAACCTCACTTACACTGAGCCCTTCATACACAGTGACCTGCCTCACACAGTGAACCTCACTCACACTGAGCCCTTCTGATGCAGTCAACCTCACTCACACTGAGCCCTTCTGATGCAGTCAACCTCACTCACACAGAGACCTTCACACACAGTCAACCTCACTCACACAGAGCCCTTCTGACGCAGCCAACCTCACTCACACTGACCCCTTCACACACAGCCGACCTCACTCACACTGAGCCCTACTCACAAAGTCAACACCACTCACACTGAGCCCTACTAACACAGTCAACATCACTCACACTGAGCCCTACTCACACAGTCAACCTCCCTCATACTGAGCTCTTCTCATGAAGTTAACCTCACTCACACTGAGCTTTTCTTACAGTCAGCCTCACTCATACTGGGCCCCCTTCTCAAGTCACCCTCACTCTCACTGAGCCCTTCTCACAGTCAACCTTACTCACACTGAGCCATTCTCACAGTCACCCTCACTCACACTGAGCCCTTCTCACAGTCACCCTCACTCACACTGAGCCCTTCTCACAGTCAACCCCACTCACACTGAGCCCTTCTCACAGGCAACTTCACTCACACTGAGCCCTTCTCACAGGCAACTTCACTCACACTGAGCCCTTCTCACAGGCAACTTCACTCACACTGAGCCCTTCTGACACAGTCAACCTCACTCATACTGAGCTCTTCTCATGAAGTCAACCTCACTCACACTGATCCCTTCTGATGCAGTCAACTTCACTCACACTGACCCCTTCTCACACAGCCGACCTCACTCACACAGACCCCTTCTCACACAGCCGACCTCACTCACACTGAGCCCTTCTGACACAGTCAACCTCACTCATACTGAGCTCTTCTCATGAAGTTAACCTCACTCATACTGGGCCCCCTTCTCAAGTCACCCTCACTCTCACTGAGCCCTTCGAACAGGCAACTTCACTCACACTGAGCCCTTCTCACAGGCAACTTCACTCACTCTGAGCCCTTCTGATGCAGTCAACCTCACTCACACTGAGCCCTTCTGATGCAGTCAACCTCACTCACACTGAGCCCTTCTCACACAGCCGACCTCACTCACACAGAGCCCTTCTGACGCAGCCAACCTCCCTCACACTGAGCCCTTCTGACGCAGCCAACCTCACTCATACTGAGCCCTTCTCACACAGTCAACCTCACTCACACTGAGCCCTTCTGACGCAGCCAACCTCACTCACACTGACACCGTCTCACACAGCCGACCTCACTCACACTGAGCCCTTCTGATGCAGCCAACCTCTCTCACACTGAGCCCTTCACACACAGCCGACCTCACTCACACTGAGCCCTACTCACAAAGTCAACCTCACTCATACTGAGCCTTTCTGACGCAGCCAACCTCACTCACACTGAGCCCTACTCACAAAGTCAACCTCACTCATACTGAGCCTTTCTCATGCTGTCAACCTCACACTGAGACCTTCTCATGAAGTTAACCTCACTCACACTGAGCTTTTCTTACAGTCAGCCTCACTCATACTGGGCCACCTTCTCAAGTCACCCTCACTCTCACTGAGCGCTTCTCACAGTCACCCTCACTCACACTGAGCCCTTCTCACAGTCACCCTCACTCACACTGAGCCCTTCTCACAGGCAACTTCACTCACACTGAGCCCTTCTCACAGGCAACTTCAGTCACTCTGAGCTCTTCTGATGCAGTCAACCTCACTCACACTGATCCCTTCTGATGCAGTCAACCTCACTCACACTGACCCCTTCTCACACAGCCGACTTCACTCACACTGACCCCTTCTCACACAGCCGACCTCACTCACACTGAGCCCTTCTGACGCAGCCGACCTCACTCACACTGAGCCCTTCTGACGCAGCCAACCTCTCTAACACTGAGCCCTTCACACACAGCCGACCTCACTCACACTGAGCCTTTCTCACAGGCAACTTCATTCACACTGAGCCCTTCTCACAGTCAACTTCACTCACACTGAGCCCTTCATACAGAGTGACCTGCCTCACACAGTCAACCTCACTTACACTGAGCCCTTCATACACAGTGACCTGCCTCACACAGTGAACCTCACTCACACTGAGCCCTTCTGATGCAGTCAACCTCACTCACATTGAGCCCTTCTGATGCAGTCAACCTCACTCACACTGAGACCTTCACACACAGTCAACCTCACTCACACAGAGCCCTTCTGACACAGCCAACCTCACTCACACTGACCCCTTCACACACAGCCGACCTCACTCACACTGAGCCCTACTCACAAAGTCAACACCACTCACACTGAGCCCTACTAACACAGTCAACATCACTCACACTGAGCCCTACTCACACAGTCAACCTCCCTTATACTGAGCTCTTCTCATGAAGTTAACCTCACTCACACTGAGCTTTTCTTACAGTCAGCCTCACTCATACTGGGCCCCCTTCTCAAGTCACCCTCACTCTCACTGAGCCCTTCTCACAGTCAACCTTACTCACACTGAGCCATTCTCACAGTCACCCTCACTCACACTGAGCCCTTCTCACAGTCACCCTCACTCACACTGAGCCCTTCTCACAGTCAACCCCACTCACACTGAGCCCTTCTCACAGGCAACTTCACTCACACTGAGCCCTTCTCACAGGCAACTTCACTCACACTGAGCCCTTCTCACAGGCAACTTCACTCACACTGAGCCCTTCTGACACAGTCAACCTCACTCATACTGAGCTCTTCTCATGAAGTCAACCTCACTCACACTGATCCCTTCTGATTCAGTCAACTTCACTCACACTGACCCCTTCTCACACAGCCGACCTCACTCACACAGACCCCTTCTCACACAGCCGACCTCACTCACACTGAGCCCTTCTGACACAGTCAACCTCACTCATACTGAGCTCTTCTCATGAAGTTAACCTCACTCATACTGGGCCCCCTTCTCAAGTCACCCTCACTCTCACTGAGCCCTTCGAACAGGCAACTTCACTCACACTGAGCCCTTCTCACAGGCAACTTCACTCACTCTGAGCCCTTCTGATGCAGTCAACCTCACTCACACTGAGCCCTTCTGATGCAGTCAACCTCACTCACACTGAGCCCTTCTCACACAGTCAACCTCACTCATACTGAGCCTTTCTCATGCTGTCAACCTCACACTGAGACCTTCTCATGAAGTCAACCTTACTCACACTGCGACCTTCTCCCAACCTCACTCACACCGAACCCTACTAGCACAGTCAACCTCACTCATACTGAGCTCTTCTCATGAAGTTAACCTCACTCACACTGAGCTCTTCTTACAGTCAACCTCACTCACACTGAGCCCTTCTCACAGTCACCCTCACTCACACTGAGCCCTTCTCACAGTCAACCCTACTCACACTGAGCCCTTCTCACAGTCACCCTCACTCACACTGAGCCCTTCTCACAGTCACCCTCACTCACACTGAGCCCTTCTCACAGTCAACCCCACTCACACTGAGCCCTTCTCACAGGCAACTTCACTCACTCTGAGCCCTTCTCACAGGCAACTTCACTCACACTGAGCCCTTCTCACAGTCAACCCCACTCACAATGAGCCCTTCTCACAGTCACCCTCACTCACACTGAGCCCTTCTCACAGTCACCCTCACTCACACTGAGCCCTTCTCACAGTCAACTTCACTCACACTGAGCCCTTCTCACAGGCAACTTCACTCACACTGAGCCCTTCTCACAGGCAACTTCACTCACTCTGAGCCCTTCTGATGCAGTCAACCTCACTCACACTGAGCCCTTCTCACACAGTCAACCTCACTCACACAGAGCCCTTCTGACGCAGCCAACCTCCCTCACACTTAGCCCTTCTGACGCAGTCAACCTCACTCACACTGAGCCCTTCTCACACAGTCAACCTCGCTCACACTGAGCCCTTCACACACAGCCGACCTCACTCACACAGAGCCCTTCTGACACAGTCAACCTCTCTCACACTGAGCCCTTGACACACAGCCGACCTCACTCACACTGAGCCCTTCTCACAGGCAACTTCACTCACTCTGAGCCCTTCTCACACAGCCGACCTCACTCACACTGAGCCCTTCTCACACAGCCGACCTCACTCACACTGAGCCCTTCTGGCGCAGCCGACCTCACTCACACTGAGCCCTTCTGACGGAGCCAACCTCTCTCACACTGAGCCCTTCACACACAGCCGACCTCACTCACACTGAGCCCTTCTCACAGGCAACTTCACTCACTCTGAGCCCTTCTCACACAGTCAACCTCTCTCACACTGAGCCCTTCTGACGCAGCCAACCTCCCTCACACTGAGCACCTCACACACAGCCGACCACACTCACACAGAGCCCTTCTCACAGGCAACTTCACTCACTCTGAGCCCTTCTCACACAGTCAACCTCACTCACACTGAGCCCTTCTGATGCAGTCAACCTCACTCACACTGAGCCCTTCTGATGCAGTCAACCTCGCTCACACTGAGCCCTTCTCACAGGCAACTTCACTCACTCTGAGCCCTTCTGACGCAGTCAACCTCACTCACACTGAGCCCTTCTGATGCAGTCAACCTCGCTCACACTGAGCCCTACTCACACAGTCAACCCCACTCACACTGAGCCATACTCACAATCACCCTCACTCACACTGAGCCCTTCTCACAATCACCCTCACTCACACTGAGCCCTTCTCACAATCACCCTCATTCACACTGAGCCCTTCTGACGCAGTCAACCTCACTCACACTGAGCCCTTCTGACGCAGTCAACCTCACTAACACTGAGCCCTTCTCACAATCACCCTCACTCACACTGAGCCCTTCTGACGCAGTCAACCTCACTCACACTGAGCCCTTCTGACGCAGTCAACCTCACTCACACTGAGCCCTTCTCACAATCACCCTCACTCACACTGAGCCCTTCTGACGCAGTCAACCTCACTCACACTGAGCCCTACTCATGCAGTCACCCTCACTCACACTGAGCCCTTCTCACTCAGTCAACCTCACTCACACTGAGCCCTTCTGATGCAGTAAACCTCACTCACACTGAGCCCTTCTGACACAGTCAACCTCACTCACACTGAGCCCTTCTGATGCAGTCAACCTCACTCACACTGAGCCCTTCTCACAGGCATTTTCACTCACTCTGAGCCCTTCTGACGCAGTCAACCTCACTCACACTGAGCCCTTCTGATGCAGTCAACCTTGCTCACACTGAGCCCTGCTCACACAGTCAACCCCACTCACACTGAGCCATACTCACAATCACCCTCACTCACACTGAGCCCTTCTCACAATCACCCTCACTCACACTGAGCCCTTCTCACAATTACCCTCATTCACACTGAGCCCTTCTGACGCAGTCAACCTCACTCACACTGAGCCCTTCTGATGCAGTCAACCTCACTCACACTGAGCCCTTCTCACTCAGTCAACCTCACTCACACTGAGCCCTTCTGACGGAGTCAACCTCACTCACACTGAGCCCTTCTGATGCAGTCAACCTCACTCACACTGAGCCCTACTCACAATCACCCTCACTCACACTGAGCCCTTCTCACAATCACCCTCACTCACACTGAGCCCTTCTCACAATCACCCTCACTCACACTGAGCCCTTCTCACACAGCCGACCTCACTCACACTGAGCCCTTCACACACAGCCGACCTTACTCACACTGAGCCCTTCTCACAGGCAACTTCACTCACTCTGAGCCCTTCTGATGCAGTCAACCTCACTCACACTGAGCCCTTCTCACTCAGTCAACCTCACTCACACTGAGCCCTTCTCACTCAGTCAACCTCACTCACACTGAGCCCTTCTGATGCAGTCAACCCCACTCACACTGAGCCCTTCTGACGCAGTCAACCTCACTCACACTGAGCCCTACTCATGCAGTCACCCTCACTCACACTGAGCCCTTCTCACTCAGTCAACCTCACTCACACTGAGCCCTTCTGATGCAGTCAACCTCACTCACACTGAGCCCTTCTGACGCAGTCAACCTCACTCACACTGAGCCCTTCTGATGCAGTCAACCTCGCTCACACTGAGCCCTACTCACACAGTCAACCCCACTCACACTAAGCCATACTCACAATCACCCTCACTCACACTGAGCCCTTCTCACAATCACCCTCACTCACACTGAGCCCTTCTCACAATCACCCTCATTCACACTGAGCCCTTCTGACGCAGTCAACCTCACTCACACTGATCCCTTCTGACGCAGTCAACCTCACTCACACTGAGCCCTTCTCACAATCACCCTCACTCACACTGAGCCCTTCTGACGCAGTCAACCTCACTCACACTGAGCCCTTCTGATGCAGCCAACCTCACTCACACTGAGCCCTTCTCACAATCACCCTCACTCACACTGAGCCCTTCTGACGGCAGTCAACCTCACTCACACTGAGCCCTTCCGACACAGTCAACCTCACTCACACTGAGCCCTACTCACAATCACCCTCATTCACACTGAGCCCTTCTCACAATCACCCTCACTCACACTGAGCCCTTCTCACACAGCCGACCTCACTCACACTCAGCCCTTCACACACAGCCGACCTTACTCACACTGAGCCCTTCTCACAGGCAACTTCACTCACTCTGAGCCCTTCTGATGCAGTCAACCTCACTCACACTGAGCCCTTCTGATGAAGTCATCCTCACTCACACTGAGCCCTTCTGATGCAGTCAACCTCGCTCACACTGAGCCCTTCTCACTCAGTCAACCTCACTCACACTGAGCCCTTCTGATGCAGTCAACCCCACTCACACTGAGACCTTCTGACGCAGTCAACCTCACTCACACTGAGCCCTACTCATGCAGTCACCCTCACTCACACTGAGCCCTTCTCACTCAGTCAACCTCACTCACACTGAGCCCTTCTGATGCAGTCAACCTCACTCACACTGAGCCCTTCTGACGCAGTCAACCTCACTCACACTGAGCCCTTCTGATGCAGTCAACCTCACTCACACTGAGCCCTTCTCACAGGCATTTTCACTCACTCTGAGCCCTTCTGACGCAGTCAACCTCACTCACACTGAGCCCTTCTGATGCAGTCAACCTTGCTCACACTGAGCCCTGCTCACACAGTCAACCCCACTCACACTGAGCCATACTCACAATCACCCTCACTCACACTGAGCCCTTCTCACAATCACCCTCACTCACACTGAGCCCTTCTCACAATTACCCTCATTCACACTGAGCCCTTCTGACGCAGTCAACCTCACTCACACTGAGCCCTTCTGATGCAGCCAACCTCACTCACACTGAGCCCTTCTCACAATCACCCTCACTCACACTGAGCCCTTCTGACGCAGTCAACCTCACTCACACTGAGCCCTTCTGACGCAGTCAACCTCACTCACACTGAGCCCTACTCAAAATCACCCTCACTCACACTGAGCCCTTCTCACAATCACCCTCACTCACACTGAGCCCTTCTCACACAGCCGACCTCACTCACACTCACACTGAGCCCTTCTGACGCAGCCAACCTCCCTCACACTGAGCTCTTCTGACGCAGTCAACCTCACTCACACTGAGCCCTTCTCACACAGCCGACCTCACTCACACTGAGCCCTTCACACACAGCCGACCTTACTCACACTGAGCCCTTCTGACGCAGTCAACCTCACTCCCACTGAGCCCTTCTGATGCAGCCAACCTCTCTCACACTGAGCCCTTCACACACAGCCGACCTCACTCACACTGAGCCCTTCTCACAGGCAACTTCACTCACTCTGAGCCCTTCTCACACAGCCGACCTCACTCACACTGAGCCCTTCTCACACAGCCGACCTTACTCACACTGAGCCCTTCTGACGCAGTCAACCTCACTAACACTGAGCCCTTCTCACAATCACCCTCACTCACACTGAGCCCTTCTGATGCAGTCAACCTCACTCACACTGAGCCCTACTCACAATCACCCTCACTCACACTGAGCCCTTCTCACAATCACCCTCACTCACACTGAGCCCTTTTCACAATCGCCCTCACTCACACTGAGCCCTTCTCACACAGCCGACCTCACTCACACTGAGCCCTTCACACACAGCCGACCTCACTCACACAGAGCCCTTCACACACAGCCGACCTTACTCACACTGAGCCCTTCTGATGCAGTCAACCTCACTCACACTGAGCCCTTCACACACAGCCGACCTTACTCACACTGAGCCCTTCTGACGCAGCCAACCTCTCTCACACTGAGACCTTCACACACAGCCGACCTCACTCACACTGAGCCCTTCTCACAGGCAACTTCACTCACTCTGAGCCCTTCTCACACAGCAGACCTCACTCACACTGAGCCCTTCTCACACAGCCGACCTCACTCACACTGAGCCCTTCTGACGCAGTCAACCTCACACTCACACTGAGCCCTTCTCACAATCACCCTCACTCACACTGAGCCCTTCTGACGCAGTCCACCTCACTCACACTGAGCCCTACTCACAATCACCCTCACTCACACTGAGCCCTTCTCACAATCACCCTCACTCACACTGAGCCCTTTTCACAATCACCCTCACTCACACTGAGCCCTTCTCACACAGCCGACCTCACTCACACTGAGCCCTTCACACACAGCTGACCTCACTCACACTGAGCCCTTCACACACAGCCGACCTTACTCACACTGAGCCCTTCTGACGCAGTCAACCTCACTCACACTGAGCCCTTCTGACGCAACCAACCTCACTCACACTGAGCTCTTCTGGTGCAGCCAACCTCTCTCACACTGAGCCCTTCACACACAGCCGACCTCACTCACACTGAGCCCTTCTCACAGGCAACTTCACTCACTCTGAGCCCTTCTGATGCAGTCAACCTCACTCACACTGAGCCCTTCTCACTCAGTCAACCTCACTCACACTGAGCCCTTCTCACTTAGTCAACCTCACTCACGCTGAGCCCTTCTGATGCAGCCATTCTCACTCACACTGAGCCCTTCTGATGCAGTCAACCTTGCTCACACTGAGCCCTGCTCACACAGTCAACCCCACTCACACTGAGCCATACTCACAATCACCCTCACTCACACTGAGCCCTTCTCACAATCACCCTCACTCACACTGAGCCCTTCTCACAATTACCCTCATTCACACTGAGCCCTTCTGACGCAGTCAACCTCACTCACACTGAGCCCTTCTGATGCAGCCAACCTCACTCACACTGAGCCCTTCTCACAATCACCCTCACTCACACTGAGCCCTACTGACGCAGTCAACCTCACTCACACTGAGCCCTTCTGACGCAGTCAACCTCACTCACACTGAGCCCTACTCAAAATCACCCTCACTCACACTGAGCCCTTCTCACAATCACCCTCACTCACACTGAGCCCTTCTCACACAGCCGACCTCACTCACACTCACACTGAGCCCTTCTGACGCAGCCAACCTCCCTCACACTGAGCTCTTCTGACGCAGTCAACCTCACTCACACTGAGCCCTTCTCACACAGCCGACCTCACTCACACTGAGCCCTTCACACACAGCCGACCTTACTCACACTGAGCCCTTCTGACGCAGTCAACCTCACTCCCACTGAGCCCTTCTGATGCAGCCAACCTCTCTCACACTGAGCCCTTCACACACAGCCGACCTCACTCACACTGAGCCCTTCTCACAGGCAACTTCACTCACTCTGAGCCCTTCTCACACAGCCGACCTCACTCACACTGAGCCCTTCTCACACAGCCGACCTTACTCACACTGAGCCCTTCTGACGCAGTCAACCTCACTAACACTGAGCCCTTCTCACAATCACCCTCACTCACACTGAGCCCTTCTGACGCAGTCAACCTCACTCACACTGAGCCCTACTCACAATCACCCTCACTCACACTGAGCCCTTCTCACAATCACCCTCACTCACACTGAGCCCTTTTCACAATCGCCCTCACTCACACTGAGCCCTTCTCACACAGCCGACCTCACTCACACTGAGCCCTTCACACACAGCCGACCTCACTCACACTGAGCCCTTCACACACAGCCGACCTTACTCACACTGAGCCCTTCTGATGCAGTCAACCTCACTCACACTGAGCCCTTCACACACAGCCGACCTTACTCACACTGAGCCCTTCTGACGCAGCCAACCTCTCTCACACTGAGCCCTTCACACACAGCCGACCTCACTCACACTGAGCCCTTCTCACAGGCAACTTCACTCACTCTGAGCCCTTCTCACACAGCCGACCTCACTCACACTGAGCCCTTCTCACACAGCCGACCTCACTCACACTGAGCCCTTCTGACGCAGTCAACCTCACACTCACACTGAGCCCTTCTCACAATCACCCTCACTCACACTGAGCCCTTCTGACGCAGTCAACCTCACTCACACTGAGCCCTACTCACAATCACCCTCACTCACACTGAGCCCTTCTCACAATCACCCTCACTCACACTGAGCCCTTTTCACAATCACCCTCACTCACACTGAGCCCTTCTCACACAGCCAACCTCACTCACACTGAGCCCTTCACACACAGCCGACCTCACTCACACTGAGCCCTTCACACACAGCCGACCTTACTCACACTGAGCCCTTCTGACGCAACCAACCTCACTCACACTGAGCTCTTCTGGCGCAGCCAACCTCTCTCACACTGAGCCCTTCACACACAGCCGACCTCACTCACACTGAGCCCTTCTGACGCAACCAACCTCACTCACACTGAGCTCTTCTGGCGCAGCCAACCTCTCTCACACTGAGCCCTTCACACACAGCCGACCTCACTCACACTGAGCCCTTCTAACACAGCACACCTCACTCACACTGAGCCCTTCTCACTCAGTCAACCTCACTCACACTGAGCCCTTCTCACTCAGTCAACCTCACTCACACTGAGCTCTTCTCATGCAGTCAACCTCACTCACACTGAGCCCTTCTCAGGTTTCAGGTTTTAAAGTCTTTATTTCGATTCATAAAAAAATCATAAAAGACAGACATTTAACAAACATTTGACATACATAGCTTATTTTAAAAAATACATAATCTTTAAATTCATAAAACTAGTATTAGATAACAAAAAAAGACAAACCTGGGAAAACTTAGTAAAATTAAGCTCAGGAATAAAGGCACAAAAGTTTACAGTTAAATTCCGAACAATTTTTGATAACATAAGCAGACATGAGCAGCCTGTTTTGATAGGGCTCAGTACATCATGGGGGAGCATTATCATGGTCAGTGCAGTAGTTATATTACGGTTTCAACCTCAGTATCCAGGCCCACCCCAGGTATTTAGCCAGGCACACTGAAATGAACTCAGAGGTGTTAGTTGTTAATACATGAATAGCCTCTTCAGATTTTCTTATGGGCATACGCTGAAACAATGGCTTTAACCATTTGACTCTGGGTGCTAGGTATCTAGGGCAAGCAAACAAGAAGTGTCCTATTGTTTCCTTGTGGCCTGGGCACCATCTGCACTGTTCCACAGTACTCTTTTTCCAACTATTAGTGAAAATATTCAATGGTAATGCACCCACCCGAAACTGATGGAAGAGTTTCCTGTCCAGTGTTTTGGAGATTAAGTCCCAATACAGTTCACGGGACAAGTCCAACTTAAATGACAAGAACCTGCCCGTAAGATTGGTAGAGCTTGAGGCATTGACTCTATTCTGACGGAGCGTGGCCCAGTACAGTTCCTTGAAAGCTAATTTAGATGGAAAGGAGCTGGTAGAAGGGGATGTCCAAAGTTGCTCTAGCCCCATATCCGTCAGGATAGATTTTACCATTTTAAACCATTTAATTTTACCTGAACCCCCGAGTGACCTAACTTCGGCTACCTCATTAGCAAATAGGGTAAGTTCAGGGGTTATCCACAAACGCCTCCAAAAAGCAACCAATCGAAATTTGGCCATTTCATTAATCGGGGGGCAACCCATATCCAAGCAGAGAGGGATAGAGGGGGTCGACTGTGGCAAACCCACTAGGTTACGCAAAAATTTGCATTGTATTTTGAACAGACCCATAAGATCCATATAACCCCACAAATCTGCACCATATAAAATTGCTGGGTTGATTTTAGCATCATAGATTTTGAGGGCCGGACAAACCCGCTTAGTGATAGATCTTTTTTGTTCACTTAATAGGCAGCCGGTAAGGCGGGCAAGCTTTAGTTGTTGAGCTTCGACTTGTGCTTTCCATCCCAGACGACTGTCTAGGGTAACCCCTAGATACACCATATTGTCCACTTGGTCCAGTTTAACACCACCCATGTTAACTGTGCACTGGACAGGGCGATTCCTTGTTAATACCATTAACTTGGTTTTCCCGACATTCACCTTGAGGTCGCTGATGGCACAAAACTCCCCAAACCGATCCAATGCCCGCTGAAGACCAGAGCGTGTCTGGGAAAGGAGAAGGGTGTCATCAGCGAAGATGAGCATCGGGAAACGCTGACCTGCAAGCATCGGGGCATCTGTTGGGGTATCTTTAAAAAATTTGACCACTTGGTCAATATACAATAAAAAAAGGGTAGGTGCCAGAACACACCCCTGGCGGACACCCCTAGTTACTGGGAAGTGTTCCGTCACCTGCCCCTGGCCACCCCATCTCACCCTCGCGAAATTGTCTTCATGCAATTTAACTATTAAAACTAATAACTCCTCAGGCATTCCCAAGCTCCTCAAAACTCCCCACAATTTATCCCTAGGGACAAGATCGAACGCGGACTTCAGATCAAGAAACGCCGCGTAGATTGTACCACCGCCAAGCTGGACCACCTTCCAGTAGATCAGACAAAATCTGAACACCTGGTCAATGGTGCTCGTTCCCGATCTGAAGCCCGCCTGCATTGGGGATAAAATGTCCTCTAGTTCGATCCATCCTTGGACCCTACCTAAAATCATACGTGCAATAAGTTTCTGGGTTGTATCTATGAGGCTAATTGGGCGGTAGTTACCCGGAATTGATCTACTGCCCTTTTTGTAGATGGGTAATATCTCAGCCCCCTTCCAGGATTTTGGTATACTTGCACCAGCGGCTATTGAATTAGCCACTTTAGTAAGGTAGGGTATCCATAAGGCGGGGTCAGTTTTAAACAGGTCAGCAGGTATAAGATCCATGCCCGGCGCTTTCCCTCGCATTGTAAGACCTATAGGCAGTTCGACCTCTTTTTCCGAAAAGGTAATAGTCCTAGTTTGCAAGGGTGGCTTGGATACCATCGCCACAATGCTGGGGGGATTAGAGTATTCAGCACAAAACTGGGTCGAATAAAACATTACCCATTCCACAGGGGACACATGATTTACAGGGATGCATGCATCGGGATCTTTCCCCCACTTAACTATTTCCCAGAATTTAATGGGATTATTTGAAGTGGTAGCCTCCAATAAATCCGACCAATGCTTGTCCTCCCACACCCGCTTAGCTTCCCACTGCGTTTTCTTATAGTTTGATCTGGCTTCTTTCACTGAGATCATAACTCTGGACTTGACTGCCCCTATAAGTTTGGTATGGGCTTCCCTACATTTAGTATTATACCATTTCTTGGGACAGATCGGTATTTTGGGATTTGCCTTAGGCCGTGGTTTTGAAAGCAGGGATTTGAGGTCAGCGAAACAACGATTATGGAGGTCAACAATATGGTTGGCCATTTCGTGATTGTCCCCCAGATGGTCATATGCCAGCATTTCGCTATATGTGTTGCTAACTTTTATGTTTACCTCATCCCTTATAGTGACATCCTCCACTATTTTGGACCATTTTACTCTCTTCCTATCATTGGTTAGGAAGGCATCCCCAGTCTGTGCAGTACTAGGGTTCTCCGATCTCACTAAACCTGGTAACTTTAATTTTAAAGACAAGGGGTTATGGTCGCTTTCTGGGCGGGGGAGAACTACCATGTCCATCATAAGAGGCCAGTCTCCTACTTTTAATAGGATATAATCAATACGGCTTTTTCGCAGCCCGTTATCGAATGTAAAGTTTGCTTCCTGGTCTGATTTGGCGCGGCCATTTACAGCCCGAAAGCCCCTATTAAGGCAAAGAGCCGTCCAATTCACTGCTGCCTCCGTTGCCATTACTGTTTTACAGGGTGTCAGTTCAGGGATACCCCATACTGCATCCTCCGCGTAGCCCCAACTGTCCCCTGAGTCAAGCAAAGGCTCAAAGGTACAGTTTAGGTCTCCAGCCAGGAGGGTTACAAGATCACTATCAAGATCGTTTAAAATGGGATCCAATGCTTCCAATAGGAGAGGGGAGCGACCTCCTGGCAAGCCTCGGGCATATACATTAATCAAAATCATGTCCCGACAACCAGTCTTGCTCAACTTAATTATAAGGAGGTCGGGGTTGTGTGATGTTATTTCTGTAGAGTGAAATCCCAGGGATTGTTTCACCCAAATCAATAAACCCCCTGAAGCTCGCCCTTTGGGACTTCTAATAGCGAGTTTAAAAAAGTTAGTATATCCCTGCCTAAATATTGGTTCCGTTGCCCAGGTTTCCTGGAGTAGGATGATATCATATTTATCTATAAACTCCAGCCAGTCATCTGAGTGAATACGACTTTTAACCCCCGCAACATTCCAGGAGACAATGGTAAGTAGTTCTGGGGCGTGGGTCACGGGGTGTACCACCGGGTCCAGGGCTACTAAAACATCCGAAATAATCTCGGCATCACACCCATTAATGGTGCACCCGGTGGTGCTCCGATTTTCCCCTATCTTCCGGGAGGCTTCTACTTCCCTTAAAGGTAGTCTGGTAGTACTTGCTATTATTGGAGCCCCCATTCGCTCTACCTCTGCGATTACAGACTGCGGAGGCTCGTTACACGGCCTGGCTGGCAGAGACCCTATATTTACTATACCAGATCGAGAGTGAAGTCAATCGTTGGCCTCAAGACCAGATAATGGGCCGAATTGATTGAAAAGAAAAGGGAAGATGCTAGGCTGGGGAGTCCTCAAGGTTGGATAACTCCTAATGTTGGATTGGCCATGTCTGGGACCCATCTGGGTACTACTCTGCCTATGCGGGTAAAAGTATGATAGGCTTAGTGTTTGAACATCCCCCTGTCTGGCAAACCTCGCTTTTCTACTAATCATTTCCACTACCCAAGGATCCTTAAACGAGATCAGTATACAGTCGCCCTCCAGATCTTTTGTGCCATGGCCCACCCAATCCACCCTTCTCACAAACAAAATTTCAGTTGGCAGTGAGGGGGGTAACGGTCGATTTTTATTTAGCCAAAAAGTCACCTTATTTCGTAGATCATCAAAAGTCTTCTCACTCAGTCAACCTCACTCACACTGAGCCCTTCTCACTCAATCAACATCACTCACACTGAGCCCTTCTGATGCAGTCAACCCCACTCACACTGAGCCCTTCTCATAGTCACCCTCACTCACACTGAGCCCTTCTGACGCAGTCAACCTCACTCACACTGAGCCCTACTCACAATCACCCTCACTCACACTGAGCCCTTCTCACAATCACCCTCACTCACACTGAGCCCTTCTCACACAGCCGACCTCACTCACACTGAGCCCTTCACACACAGCCGACCTTACTCACACTGAGCCCTTCTGATGCAGTCAACCTCACTCACACTGAGCCCTTCTGACGCAGCCAACCTCACTCACACTGAGCCCTTCTGACGCAGCCAACCTCACTCACACTGAGCCCTTCTCACTCAGTCAACCTCACTCACACTGAGCCCTTCTCACTCAGTCAACCTCACTCACACTGAGCTCTTCTCATGCAGTCAACCTCACTCACACTGAGCCCTTCTCACTCAGTCAACCTCACTCACACTGAGCCCTTCTCACTCAATCAACATCACTCACACTGAGCCCTTCTGATGCAGTCAACCCCACTCACACTGAGCCCTTCTCATAGTCACCCTCACTCACACTGAGCCCTTCTGACGCAGTCAACCTCACTCACACTGAGCTCTACTCACAATCACCCTCACTCACACTGAGCCCTTCTCACAATCACCCTCACTCACACTGAGCCCTTCTCACACAGCCGACCTCACTCACACTGAGCCCTTCACACACAGCCGACCTTACTCACACTGAGCCCTTCTGATGCAGTCAACCTCACTCACACTGAGCCCTTCTGACGCAGCCAACCTCACTCACACTGAGCTCTTCTGGCGCAGCCAACCTCTCTCACACTGAGCCCTTCACACACAGCCGACCTCACTCACACTGAGCCCTTCTCACAGGCAACTTCACTCACTCTGAGCCCTTCTGATGCAGTCAACCTCACTCACACTGAGCCCTTCTCACTCAGTCAACCTCACTCACACTGAGCCCTTCTCACAGGCAACTTCACTCACTCTGAGCCCTTCTGATGCAGTCAACCTCACTCACACTGAGCCCTTCACACACAGCACACCTCACTCACACTGAGCCCTTCTCATAGTCACCCTCGCTCATACTGACCTGGTAGCGGCTCGTGGTGGGAGTGCCGTGGGTGGTGGGGCGGGGCGGAGGAGGGGTTGGGTGGGGGATAGTTAACGCTGGCTCACGGCCGTCCAGAATAATGTAAAGAAATCAATAACTAAAACAAAGTTCATTGCGCGCGCTGAAACGCATTTGACGGGACACACAGGTGCCAACCTCTCCACCAGGCTTGGAGGCGCTGTGCAGTCCCAGAGCCTGGGGGCCAGGCCCCCGGTGGGCGGAGGAGGTCTTACCAAGGGGCCCTCTGCAGGCAGACATGAGACACCACACAAAGCGCACAGAAGCGGCACATTCCACTGAAAGTAAACGAGGCGCAGCGATGGATAAACACATTCCAAATCAAAAACAGAAAGTGATTAAAGAGGCGCAGCGCCCTCTCCTCCTTCAGCCAAGCAACCGCCCCCCTCCCCCCCCCCTATTGAACCCAAAACAAGTTCAAGAGCAGAGGCGGAGGACACAAAGGCGGGGTCAGAGGTCATCCGAAGTGGTATTCCTTGTAATAAAGGCCCCTCTGACAGTGCTCACAGAGATGACTCCAGGCGCCTGGAATGCCGCGCGCTGCTCCAGGGGTATCCACGCAAACATCTGCTCAGATGGTGGCAGCACGTGACCGGGCCAACAGCTGCAGCGAGGGGGGGGGCTGCCTTGGAATGTGAAAGAATGTGTGTCCATGGGCAGGAGGGGGGCATCGGAGGCCAGTGCCCACCCACCGGGCAGCACAGGGGGCAGCCGAGCCGAGCCCCGCCCCCTCCCCTGGGTCCCGGCGCCTCCTCTCACCAGCGCAGCCTCATGTGACCTGCGGCAGGCGGCGGGGAATGTAAACACACAGAGCCCCCATCCCCCTCCCCCCACCCCCCAACAACAGGGAGGTGAGAGAGCTGAGCCACTGTGAGGGCAGAGGACCAAAGACAGACAAGAACCACAGGCTGAGAGACAGGCAGACACAGACTAATGGTCATCTTACAGGATAAGAGACTACAGGCTGAGATAAAGTCATGTAAATACTAACAGATTGTTGGTTATCTTACAGGGAAAGAGGCCGCAGGCTGCAGATAGAGACACTGTGCTTAAATGGTTTGCATCCTTCCTGTCTGATAGATCCCAAATGATCAAAATAGCGAATAGTCTTTCTTCTCCTGTGGCGGTAGGTCAAGGTGTTCTTCAAGGCTCTATACTTGCACCCACATTGTTCAATCTCTATTTAGAACCACTGGGAGATATCCTAAGTAAAGCCGGGCTCCACTATCATCTCTATGCAGATGACACTCAAATCTACCTCAAGGTTGCCTCCACTCACGATCTCTCCGTCCTAACCTCTACTCTCAACTCCATTCATAACTCAATGTTTATTCATCAACTGATTCTGAATCCCTCCAAAACCGAATTCCTCCTCTTCTCCTCCTCACTCTCTCCTCCGGTTCAAACATGGATGGATCAGATGAATCTACTTAACAATAAACCCATCATTGCCGACAGCGCAAAATCCCTGGGTGTCATACTCGACAAAAAACTCAATCTAACCCCCCACATCAATTCCACTGCAAAGTCTGCTCGATACCAACTGCGCCTTCTTTGGGGAATCCGTCGCTTCTTCCCGGAGCATGACCTAAAAACCCTGGTGCAATCGCTGGTCCTCTCCAGACTGGACTACTGCAATTCTCTTCTTACTGGCCTCCCCAAATCCCACCTGTCCCCCCATAAATCTGTTTTCCATTCAGCAGCTTGTTTCATTTATGGGGCCAAAAGAAGCGACCACATCACACCGATGTTATCCTCCCTCCGCTGGCTTCCTATCGAGGCAAGATCCATCTACAAGACTGCCTGTATCACCCACAAAGCCCTGCACTCCTCCTCTCCTCGCTACCTGGCGAATAAACTGAAACTCTCTGGAGGCTCTAGACCTTCACGCAATGCGGAAAATCTACTGCTTGAACCTCCCACTTTCAAGAAGGAGAGATCGATGGCCCAATCCTTTTCAGGCAACGCAGTGAGAATCTGGAACTCCCTTCCGCCGCAGCTCCGGACCACCGCCTCCTCCCAGGCCTTCAAAACTAACCTCAAAGTTCTCTCTCCTCCTTCAAAGACTCTTCCAAATGTAATCCATGCCCTCTCTATTATCTGAAGGAAGCCCTTCCATTATAGAAAAATCCACTTTACATGACTATGGAAGTGTCTTCCCAGTGTGTTCTTGTGGTTTGAGAGTCTGCCATTTATTGCAGTATTATCCTTCTACCTATGTTTTGTACTCGTGTGTAACATGCACCCGTCACTTTCTCTTGTAACACACTGTTTTCTACCTCTTACATTTGGTTGTTTTCGATACTTGCACAAGTGCCACCATTGCCTACGTAACGTTTGTTCTTGTGTTTGAGTGTCTGCCATATATTGCAGTATTATACCTTTATGTTTACTTTGTTCGCTTTTGTAACCTGCACACGTCACTTTTTCCTCCTGTAATGCACCGTTTGCTCCTCTTGTAGTTTGTTGGCTCACGACTGTCACTTTTGTAATGCACCGTTTGCTACTTCTTGTATTTTGTTGCCTCACAATTGTCATTTTTGCTTCATTTAATGTAACGTTTGTTTTTGTATTTTGCTCACTTGTAATGTTCTCATGTATCAGTTCTGTTCCTATTGTGAAGCCTCTGACGCCTTCGGGTAAAGTCCGCGCTAAATAAAAACGCACAAATAAAAATAAATATAATAAAAACAGACAGATTGATACTGATGAGTGGCCATCTTACAGGGAAGAGACTACAGACTGGAGACAGGGACAAGTAAAGACAGACTGACGGATGGCCATCAATACAGGGCGAGAGACTACAGGCTGGAGAAAGGGACAGGCAGACACAGACTATCAGAGTGCCGCACTACAGGGCAAGAGACCGCTGCTGAGACAGAGACAGGCAGATAGGCACTGATGGGTGGAGATCTTATAGGGCGAAAGACCACAAGCTAGAGACAGGGACGGGCAGACACAGGCTGCTTGGTGGCCATCTTACAGGATGAGAGACCACAGGCTGGAAACAGACACAGATAAAATGTGTAAGGAAACAGCCTTTTTGCTGGTCCCCCCCCCCCACTTTTTGCCATTATTTGGACAACTAGCAGTTGTTTTTTTTTACTCCAAGAGTGCACTGAGTCCTGCTAACTAGACTTCAGTGTCAGTGTTGGAACCCCTCACAAAGTATATGTCGAATTAGCGATCCCCAACTGGCATACTGACTCACTTATAAGTCCCTAGTATATGGTACCCAGGGTACCAAGGACCTGTAAGGCACAGTGTCCACCCGGGGCTGCAGCACTGATTGTGCCACCCTGTGTGTGCCAAGGTACAAAATGTCTCCTAGCTTGCTCCGGCAGACCGGAAGAGTAGTTGTCACACTGCTAATTTGACTTTCCATTACCTATAATAGCAAAGCCAACACTTCCCTTAACACTTTATATGAGTCTCCTCTAAGGAAGGCCTATAGAGCCCTAAGGCAGGGAGCTGTATATTATTAAGTGAGACATGTACGTTTATATATTTCTTTGTAGAAAAACCCCACCTTTTGTTACTTCACAGTGGAAACATTAGTAGCCCCCTTGGCTAATACAGGGTTACCATCTAGCACCTCAGCCTGGCTAATTTCTGAATGGGACTACCTAACTGAGTACTGCAAGGAATCAAATTAATAGTGGCATTAAACCCGACCTGATGCCCAGGTTGAATTTAATGCGGTACAAAAGGGGGTGGTGATGGGCGGAGCATCTGAACCAATCAAACACTCACACCCAGTCAACAGATCTGGGTTTAATCCATCACCGTTCTTTAGCCCACTCTGCCACCCCAGTTCAGACATGGCTATATGCAAATCAGTATGACCCTGTGCCTCATGGGAACAGTCCAGCCCGAACTGCCAAGCCATGCCTTCCCTGGACCGGAAACAAGCTTCCGAGGACCGGTTTCTGGCATTCCAGCCGTCTTCAGCCCGGCTTGCTTGAATCCAGTGGCAAAGTGAGCAAGGGACTCACGTCTGAGCATACCCTGCCACACTTATGGCGGCCAAAAGCGGTACAAAAGGGGGTGGTGATGGACGGAGCATCTGAACCAATCAAACACTCACTCCCAGTCAAAAGATCTGGGTTTGATCCATCACCGTTCTTTAGCCCACTCTGCCACCCCAGTTCTGACATGGCTATATGCAAATCAGTCTGACCCTGTGCCTCATGGGAACAGTACAGCCCGAACTGCCAAGCCATGTCCTCCCTGGACCGGAAACAAGCTTCCTAGGACCGGTTTCTGGCATTACACCCTTCTTCAGCCCGGCTTGTTTGAATCCAGTGGCAAAGTGATCAAGGGACTCACGTCTGAGCATACCCTGCCACACTCATGGCGACCAAAAGCGGTACAAAAGGGGGTGGTGATGGACGGAGCATCTGAACCAATCAAACACTCACACCCAGTCAAAAGATCTGGGTTTGATCCATCACCGTTCTTTAGCCCACTCTGCCACCCCAGTTCAGACATGACCATATGCAAATCAGTCTGACCCTGTGCCTCATGGGAACAGTCCGGTACAAAAGGGGGTGGTGAAAAAGGGGGTGGTGATGGACGGAGCATCTGAATCAATCAAACACTCACACCCAGTCAACAGATCTGGGTTTAATCCATCACCGTTCTTTAGCCCACTCTGCCATTCCAGTTCAGACATGGCCATATGCAAATCAGTCTGACCCTGTGTCTCATGGAAACAGTCCAGCCCGAACTGCCAAGCCATGTCTTCCCTGGACCGGACTAAAGCTTCCTAGGACCAGTTTCTGGCATTTCAGCCGTCTTCAGCCAGGCTTGCTTGAATCCAGTGGCAAAGTGAGCAAGGGACTCACGTCTGAGCATACCCTGACACACTTATAGCGAACAAAGCGGTACAAAAGGGGGTGGTGATGGACGGAGCATCTGAACCAATCAAACACTCACACCCAGTCAACAGATCTGGGTTTAATCCATCATCGTTCTTTAGCCCACTCTGCCACCCCAGTTCAGACATGGCCATATCCAAATCAGTTTGAATTTAATGTCACTATTAAAGTAACCATTAACTATTAATCTAATCTTGATTTTTTTATTTAATCTTGGCATTAGAGAGATCTCCCATTATTCTATGTTTGAGAGATAGCACGAATTATGGGATTGTTGCCTAATATGTGGAAAGTATTAGTTGTCCTTTACTACCATAGATTATTTGGTTTCTTAACTGATTAGAAATATAAGCAGACAACCGGATGGTGGTGTTCGTAGAAAAGTGACTCCGGGTGGAAGGCTTTTTAACCCCCAGATTATCATCCTAGAACTAGAAACAAGCACAGTTTAACACAGCATGGAGGTAGGTGAATTCTCTGTTCCCGCTTTTCAGCTTATGTAATAAGGGCTGGGTGTAAAGCTGTAAGCCCCTATGTCATTATTTTCTTCTTGCATAGAAGAACTCTGCACTATGACCAAGTAGTGTTAGCTTTATGTATGGATCGATCATGATCTCTGAGAGCCTATTATATATACTTAATTTGTGTTAATAAATTGTAAGGGCCTCGTATATGTAAGAGGACGAGTGCTTTTTCTAATACTTTCAGCTCTTTTTTCATAAAGATTTTGTTTCTCCTTTTAAGCTCTGACTGCCCAACAAAGAATTCCCTATCAATAATTTTATCTTCGACTTCTTGCTCTGGATTACTACAGATATCAGAGCCGTTGTCATTAAGGTATGTTTAGGGAAACATTAGGGTTGCTACGGAATAGATTGTTGTAAATGTGCATGGATATATCTTTACATCCATTTTATTTCACTTTTATTCAGGATTGAAACCCGTTTCTATATCCTAAAGAACAGTCTTCACAGAGCCTCACTTTATTATATATTAGGTGAGTTGAAGGCATTGAAATTTTAGACTGAATGAAAATTGAGTATGAATGTATAGTTGGGCACTTGTTGGTGGTCAATGTATTCCAGTCTTGATGAGGCTCTCTAGACAATTACCCTAATTATAAAACATTTTTAGAATTAATAGAAATTAAGGTTCTCTATACATAGATTCTGTTTATATTTTGATTGCTTGATTGGAATATTTAAAAATCATGCAAAAAAATGCTTTGTGAATCACTAGGAGGGACTATATATTCCTATTTGTCCTGAAGAAGATGGTTGTTTCTTTCTCTACCCACCGAAACGCGTTGACGCCTATTTTTGTTAAATTTGAAGAAGATAGTATTGTAGGTCGAAGAATCTCCCAAAATTATGCACTTTCTGCTGATTCCCATAGATTAACTCTTGCAAATGACAAATGTGTATGTTTTATGTGTGAAATTTCCTCTTTTTTGTTTTAAGGTCTGCTTCCTATGGTCACCCCCACTTTTTGCTGTGATTTTTTGGTTTTTCGACTTTAGTGTGGCTGTGGGCCTGCTAATCAGACCCACAGCCCAGCTGTTCTCTCTCTAAATTGATACCATGTACTTTAGGTACATACCTGATTGGGTATTGGGTCACCTTTGTGAGCCCCTGTATAAGTGTACCATAGGTACCCAGGGCATAAGTGCATCCAAGGCCTACCAGGGACTGCAGCATGTATTATGCCACCCCTGGCTGGCCATCCAAACTGACACCACAGGCTGATCACTCAGCTTGGGTAAGGTGGTGTAATCACCCCTTACTTAGATATAGTATACCTATATCTACCTTATATATAGACACATATGCACCTATAAGTCACTCCTATGGTAGTCCTCGACAATCCTGGAGGCAGAGTGCTTGGTTTTATGTGAGAAGGTGCCCTAGCATGAGCTGAGCCCCTCTGCAGCTTTCGGAACCATCTCCTTATAGCTGTTCTATGATATAGCCATACCATACACTCTTAAATGCATTATAATCCTCGCGGTTAATCCTAACTTTGGTTTGGCTTTATCAAAACATGTTGTGTAAGGTGTCAAACACTTTGGAATACCACCCCCCCCGCCAATTCTAGCACCGGGGGTAGCATTCCACCCTTCTAGAGGGGAAAAGACATGTATGTTACTGCTTTACCCGGTTAAAGTTAAACAGAGCCCCAGCATCACAAAATGGATGCTGCTGCCACAGACAAAAGTCTGACCTCCTGCTGCTGGATGAAACTCCGGAAGGGAAGGCCTGGAAAATAGGTTTCCTGTCCAGGGAGGTGCCAGCACCTCCCCAGACAGGCAGATGAATATTGGGGCAGGGAGGGCTGCATCAGCAGATACTGTTTGAGACACTGCCTGGGGCACACAAGGTGCTCCATGCAGAGCCCGGTTCAAACCAGTTGCTGGGGCACTCCAGCCCGCTCTGGCACGAAACTGGACAAAGGGAAAGGGGTGTAACCACCCCTTCCCAGGTCCACCCATAGGAGGGACCTAGCAGGTAATCCAGCCCCTTTTCTTAGTATAAGTATAGGAGCTGTGTCCCCAGGACTTTAGATTATCCTGGAACGAAACTTTGATACAGAACTCGTGGACCTTCGACATTCTATTCTGACTAGAAGACGGAAGACATCTCCCTTGTGGTCAAGGAGTGACCACCCTGTGCAAATAGGCACCACCAGTAACTTGCCGGTCTGCTTTGTCGATGCTCCCGCCGGAACCCGAAGACTCAGCGACACAGGAACTAAACTCTCAGACTTCTCCAACTCTGGCCCACATCCACAGCAAAGCTGGGACCCGTGGCGGACACGAGAGACGTGGTACCGGACACCCTGGACATTCTGCATTTTGCTAACAGCTCGACTACCGAGGTACCCTCACAGTTGTGCATTGGGGTACGAGAAGCCCCAGCCCGAGCGCCAATTGCACCAAATCTCAGCCCTCCACACTCCATGAGTGCCGCGTGGGGCCTGCTCTTGCATTTCAGCTCGATGCGTCTTCCCGGTTCCTTGCCCGTTGGCTAGTGAGCCCCCTGAAGACTTTCTTTTTGAACTAAACTGCTTTCCTGGTTGCTCCAGGATTGCTCCAGCTTCCGTTCAAAGGAGAAGCGCCCCAGACCTTGCTGGTCTGCAACAGATTGGCTCCTGCAGCTTGACATCCTGCATGGGTTGCGGTTGCCAAGGCTTGTTGGGTCCAATCCGGATATGACTCTGCCGTCAACTAGAACCATTGTGGGACAGCTCGTATCCAGCTCCTGGTCATCATCGATGCCTCCTGGACCTTGTGGCTGAAGAGACAAGCTCACCTTCTTTATCTTCAAGCATGCGACATCGCCTGGTTCCTACCTGGTTCCTTCCTGGTCACTGGCTAGTGACCCAGACTCTGTCCCCTCTGCTTTCAGGTTCTTCACTTCACTGATCCCCCCCTTAGATCCACCCAGACACTTTTCCTCTGGTCACCTGCAGCACTTCTTTGCAGATCTCCATAGAAAACGACGACGAAACCCGACACCAAAAGGCACCTATGCACCCGGCTTCCCTGGGTGAGGTAACACGAGAACTCCAGTGCTCCCGTGGGTCTTGACTCTCAAAGTGTCCTATTCTAAAGGGGTTTTATCGTAGTCCACCCGGAAGTGCCCTTAAACAGTACCTTTGTAACTTCTTCGTTCTCCATTATACGTCAACGGTAACTCGTGACTGTGTTTAGACACTGCCCGCATCTCCCGTGGGCCTCCTACTTCCTAACCTTTAGTTGTTTAGTGTAGCCCCAGTGATTCCCTAGGCCCTAGGCCTACTTACTATTTCTGTAGTGGTTCTTATACCACTTACTTAGTATATGGTTTGTGAGGCCCCTCGGGCATAACTGTATTTGTGCAACTTATCGTATGCTAATTGAGTAACTTGTGATGTACTTCGACCTCTGACCTCATAAAGAGTGCAGAGGGGTTGTGGTAGAAATAAATACATATATATATTTGAGATATATCTTGTGTGGTGTCCTTTCATTTGGTATTCAAGGGATTATAATTGGTAAAACAGCTTGCTTCACATGCTCTCTGAAGTCTTAGCCTATGACTGCTGGTCCATGCTACCACTAGGATAGCTTGTCTATAAGGTTGACTTTACAACCCCCATCAATAAGGGTCAATTAGACTGGTGCAAGGTGCCTCCTAGAATAGTGGACATCATGTGCCAGGCTAACTTCTCACACTTATGTTTCTGCTGTGCTTGATCCTGTTGCAAGAGCTCTCCCAAGCTGTCTGAGAGCAGTCACAGCTGTGGACACTTCAATCAGACAGTCGGCTGGACTCGTACTTGATACTGACCTCACAGTTATGGTACTCCATGCTGTGGATACACTATTGAATAAGACAAAGACACAGCATCTCACCAGTGCACGTCTTATTGGCTATGAATTGACATTGTTTGTTAAAAAACACTAGTATCAAGAGATGTGCTACTCTGAATCCAGCCACGTTACTACCGCTCCCTTCTGAGAGTGATGCAGTTGACAAACATGACTGTGTCTTCCGGATGGAAGAAGAGACGAAAGGACGGGTAGACCTGACTAATGTTCCATTATCTGACCCTCAAGGAGATCTATATGTCAATGGTTCTTGTTTTAAATTACCTGATGGCACCACCACTGCAGCTTATGCTATCACTAAATTGTGTACGGTGGTAGAGACATCACAGGTCCCTTATCAGTTGGCTTAAGCTGCTGAGCTTGCTGCTCTTGTTTGATCTTATGAGTTGAGTGAAGGGTTGGTTGTCAATATTTATACTGACAGCCGTACGCATTTGGGGTCGCGCACAATTTTGGGCAACTCTGGGCTGAGAGAGGGTTTCTTACCTCCCATGGTACCAAGATTCAGCATGGGCACCTCATATTGCGGCTTCTGTCGGCCTTAACACGTCCCAAGAAATTTACAATAATTAAGTGTTGCGCCCATAAAAAGGTTACTGATGATGTGGGTTAAGGAAATGCCTTTGCAAATCAGACAACTAAGGAGGTGGCCCGAAGTAAGATGAAACATATGTTTGTTGCAGGCCCAGCTAAGTGGGTTCCTGAGGTTGTCATGTTTGAAAACACCCTTGAGAGTGTAAAGGAGATACAAAGTGAAGCCACAATAGAGGAATTGGCAAAATGGCAGGATAGTACAGCACAGTTGAATGAGGAAGGGTGTTGGATTGATAAATCTGTAGAGCAGAAATGGATGCTACTGGATGCATATGTGCTTCTAGTGGTTACTATGGCATATGGTCCAGCTCATATCAGTGCGAAAGGCATTTGTAAATTGTTAGCCCCTGTGTGCCATAATGACATTTCTAAGACAGCTGCACATTTATTGAAATACTGCATGGTCTGCATGATGCATAATCTAGGGAAGGGTACCCCTAGTCCACCTGGTAATTTTGCACCACCTACTTTTCCTTTTGAAGTTTTCCAAATGGACTACATCAAGTTATTATATGCAATAATCATAAGTAAGTCTTGGTGGTTGTATGTGTATTCAGTAAATGGGTTGCGGCGTACCCCACTAAAGATAATACAGTCATTACGACTGCGAAGGAACTCCTTAAGGAGTTCTTCCCTTATTTCGGCTTGCCCCGAGTTATCTGGAGTGACAACGGAAGTCATTTCAATGGGAAAGTGATTAAATTGATTTGTGAAGGTTTACATTTAAAGCAGAAATGTCATGCTGCCAATCATGCGAATCATTGGGTTTGGTTGAGAAGTACAATGGTGCTCGCTATCTGAAATTGGAAAAAAATCAGGAAACAACAGGGTTGAAATGCCCAGATGCCCTATTGTTAGCTCTTTTATCAACAACAATAACAGCTTATTCTAGGACATGATTGTCACCATATAATGTTGTGTTCGGACACCTGGTGAATGTCTGGGGCATAACTCATCCTCATAGGTATTCTGATATTAAATATCTTGTGTTGCTTGATTACCTTGGCCAGTTAACAGAAAGTTAACATTCTATTCACCAACAGGTGCAGGAGTCCCTACCTTCTACACCAGAGGGACCCGGCCACGACATTCAGCCTGGTGACTATGTGTTGCTCCGCAACTTTCAGAGGAAGAAAAGATTGGAGCCGTGCTGGAAAGGTCCTGAGCAAGTTCTGTTGGAGACACGGACAGCTGTAAAGGTTGCTGGTCGAAAGAACTGGGTACATACTACCCATTGCCAGAGGATTCATTTACTGTTGCCATACGATCAATGGGTTAAGGAGGAAGTGGGCGACACGGAGTGTGAACAGGTGCCCAGGTTTGTTCCTTTCAGCGATGCCCAGTTGACCTGGACGCAGATGGATAAAGAGAACGAGGATGTGTTAAATGAGGCTGTTCCCCCAGAAATACGAGCTATCCAAGAGCCTCTGTTTGTTGATCACACGGTGCCTGGGGCTACCAGGTACAATTTGCCCCATTGGCTGAGGGATACTGAGCTCAAGGAAAAGAAAGATTAGGGATGGACTGCGTAAGATAGCTAGTACTGAGTTACAGTACCAATGGAATTAACAGAAAATAGTGAAGAATTTTGTGTCTACTTTGATTTAGTTGTTTTGAATATTAGTTAGGGACAGTTGATGTGTACCTTGAATGTATACCATCTGGATCGATGTGGGATACATTAAAAGAGCTTAGGACAGAGCAAGCTCCACCGCCGGTGCTCAAGAGCGCCAACTTATTGATGAACAATAGGAGCCTGTACCAGTGAGGCTCTGACGGACACTGGGAACTTGTATATTCCCTCTGGATTTACACCTTTCTTCTATAGTTCATTATGCATCCCTTTGGTATAAAGTTTGCGGACGAAGAGCAGCCAATGGTTCTTATTGTACAGCAAATGTGATGTGGTCGCAAAAAAACAAAATAATATGTGTTGTTCTTTTGGTTTTGTTGATAATGTTATTGTGTGGAGTGTCATGGGTTTTGGAAAATGATCAAAGTATACCTTTCCGCAGCAAGTGAAAGGTTCCCTCCCTGAAAAGGAGCAAAAGAACAGCCCCAAGCAATGTATTTTTAGAAACACATAAGAGGTTTTTCAGAGAAGGTACCCCTTGTTATCCTACTGAATCTGTCACCAGCTTGTGGAATGCATATACCTAGTCACTTGTAAACCATACTTACACTCGACTGCCCCAGTTTGCAGAAGTGAGAGGAGTATTTGGTTATGCAGGACCATGTCTATATTATAGAAAGCCTCAGGGAGTGGGTTATCCAGGTTGGGATAACAAATACATATTGCGATAATTTTTATATGGAAAAACAAAATGTCACATTGGTGGGTTGGCATTATAAGGAACTGATAGTTACCCGAGAGGCTGGTTACTAACCTGCTTATTGCCCCATTGTGAATAGTGCTAACACTTTGCTGTACATACATTGTTCAGGAATAGTGATATACAAAAATATGATTCCCTTTGTAAATGCTGAGTGTAGGAGAGTAGGATCTGCTTACTATGGTTACCCCCACTTTTTGCTGGTGTTTCACTGTTTTTCGACTTTAGTCTGCCTGGGGCTCTGCTATCCAGGACCCCAACCTAGCTGCTTCCTCTCTAAAATGATTGCATGTACTTTACGTACACTCTAGATTGGTTACTGGGGTACCCTTATGAGTCCCTAGTATATGGTACACCATGTACTCAGGGCATAGGTACGCCAGAGGCCTACCAGGGGCTGAAGCATGTATTATGCCACCCTGGGAAGCCTTCCAAAATGACACCACAGGACTGCTACTGCAGCCGGGGTAAGGTGGTGCATGCACCTCTTGCTAAGATATAGGTTACCTATATCTACCTTAAATCACAGACACAAATAAACCTATCAGTCACTCCAAAGGCAGGCCTTATCAATCCTGAAGGCAGAGTGCTTAGTTTTGTGTGAGAGGGTTCCCATGCATGAGCTGGGCACCTCTGCATCTTTCGGAATCTGTTCTCTAAGGCTGTTCTGTGATGGAGCCAGACCATATACTCTTAAGTGCATTATAACCTTGTGGTAAATGCTAACTTGGGAATGGCTGCAAGGAAACACGAGGTGTTTGTTGTCAAACATTTTGGAATCCTACCCCCCCCCGCGCCGCTCTGACCTGAGTCTGGGTAGTTGGAGCAACCCAGTCTATGATGGTCTGGATTTTTCTCTGTAATGGTTGAACCTGGCCTCCACCCACAAGGTGGCCCAGGTACACAACCTGACTCTGCCCTATCTGGCACTTAGTAGCCTTGATAGTGAGGCCTGCTTTCTGCAGGGCATCCAAAACATTTCGCAGGTGGACCAGGGGATCCTCCCAGGTGGAGCTAAAGACAGCAATTTATCTAGATATGCTGTTCTGTAGTATTCCAGGCTTGTTAGGACTTTGTTCACCAACCTTTGAAAAGTGGCAGGTGCATTTTTCATAACAAAGGCCATTACCACAAATTGATAATGCCCACTAGGCGTATAAAATGCTGGATTTGGATTTGCATCATCAGCTAGTCTGATCTGCCAGTAGCCAGCTGTAAGACCAAATGTGCCCAGAAACTTGGCTGAGGCCAAAGTATCTATGAGCTCATCTGCTCTTGGGATTAGATGGGCATCAGTCCTAGTGACTGCATTGAGACCCCTGTAGTCAAGACAAAACTTCATCTCTCTCTTACCACCCTGGGTGTGAGGTTTAGTCACCACGACTACTGGACTGGCCCAAGGGCTTTCTGAGGGTTCAATAACTCCCACATCCAACATTTTCTGGACTTCAGTCCTGATACAGTCCTTGACATGATCAGATTGCCTGTAAATATTATTTTTAACAGGCAGACTGTCCCCAGTGTCCACTTCATGAGTGCACCCGGTAGTCTGACTTGATGTCAGAGAGAACATGTTCCTCTACTGATTGAGCACCTGTCTGCAATCAGTTTGCTGCTGGTCAGTGAGGCTACCCTATACTGAACCATCATCAGGGATCTGTGAGAGCAGGTCAGGGAGTGAATCACTCTCTTTCTCCTGCCCATCATCAGTAGCCACGAGCAAGCCCATGTCAGCCCTGTCAACATAAGGGTTCAGTCTGTTGACATGAAGCTCCCTATGGGGGCTTCTGTGAGTTCCAAGGTCCACCAAATAGGTAACATCTCCCTTCTGTTCAACAATGGTATGAGGGCCACTCTACTTGTCTTGGAGAGCTGCTGGGGCCACAGGCTCCAACACCCACACTTTCTGCTCTGTCTTGACTGGTAAACAGTCAGCACAGCCTTTTGGTCATGCCAGGCTTTTTGCAGTTCCTGGCTATCCTCAAGGTTTTTAGTTGCCTTTTTCATGTACTCAGCCATCCTGGAGCGGAGACCAAGTACATAGTCTACTATGTCCTGTTTAGGAGGTTTGAGGGGTAACTCCCATCTCTCCTTCACCAAACACAAGGTACCTCTTGCAGGATGTCCAAACAGAAGTTTAAAAAGGCTGTACCCAACCCCCTTCTGAGGAACCTCCCTGTATGCAATAAAAGGCAGGGCAGCAGGATGTCCCATCTGAGCCTAAGCTTTTATGGGAGACCCTTGATCATACCATTTAAGGTTTTGTTTAACCTTTCAACTAAACCATTGCATTGTGAGTGATAGGGTTTTGTGCATTTGTAATTCACTCCACACTCCTTCCACATTGCAGTCACTGGACATCAAGTATGTATCTCTGTTAGAAACTACCCCCTTAGGGAAACCTCTTGAGAACTCTCCCAAGAGGGCTCTTGCCACCACAGGTGCTGTAGTGGTCCTAAGGGGAATTGCCTCTGGGTACCTCGTGGCATGGTCCATCACCACCAGGATACATCTGTGCCCAGATGATGTCTGGGATCCATGGGACCAACAATGTCAATCCCCACTGTCTCAAAGGGAACCCCCACCACAGTAGTGGTATCAGGGGGGGCCTTTGTGGTGCCACCTGCCTTACCACTGGCTTTACAGGTGACACAGGAGCGACAAAACTCTTTTGTGTCTTCAGACATGTGGGGCCAGTGAAAGTGAGGGACAATTCTGCCCCAAGTCTTGTTCTGGCCCAGGTGTCCTGCTAAGGGAATATCATGGGCTAGTGTCAATAGGAAGCCCCTGAACTTCAAAGGTATGACCAACCTCCTGGCTGCACCAGGCTTGGGGTCTCTACTCTCTGAATACAGGAGTCCATCATCCCAATAAATCTTATGGGACCCGCTAGCATTCCCAGCAGCCTCAGCAGCAGCTTGCTGTCTGAGGGGTTCAAGAGAAGGGCAGCTCAGCTGTTCCTGACTCAGATCTGCTCTGGAAGGGCCCACTGTCCCCAAGAACTCAACCAGATCAGGCTCAAGCTCATCTGGGACAGTTCCTTCTTCGGGAACACTATCACCCCCCTCAGAAGGCTGATCCTCACTCTGAGTCAGGGGGAAGGCACTGCCTTTACCCTACTGCTCCTTTTCCTGGAAGGCACCTGGTCCATTATTCCAGAATCCAGTGCCTGTTCAGTTTTAGACATTTTGACCTGTGACCTAGTCACAGCAAACACGTGCAGGGATCCCTAACATTTCTGCATGGGTCCTGAGCTCCACTTCAGCCCAAGCTGAAGTTTCTAAATCATTGCCAAGCAAGCATTCTACAGGGAGGTCTGAACTTACCACAACCTTCTTGAGGCCAGTTACCCCTCCCCAGGAGAAATTAACAACTGCCAGGGCATGGTTGGTTCTGACATTGATAGCATTGGTCACTTGGTAAAGTTCACCAAGTATGATTTGTCCAGGGCCCACAAGTCTTGTGTCATCATGGTGACACTTGCCCCTGTGTCCCTGAATGCCAAAGCCTCTTTTCCATTAAGCAAAGGCTGCTGTCTGTATTTGCCCAAGTTACTGGGACTCACAAAGGAGGACATATCCATGCCTCCATCACAGATCAGTACAGCCTGAGTTGGAACTCTGACTAGGCCAGAGTCCATCTCAGTACCCAGGGTTAACCCTACTACACCCTTCTGCTGAGTACCACCACTTGGAGCTGAACTAGGGGGAGCAGTTGCCTTAGGGGCAATGGTGGCTGGAGTTGAATCTTAGGCATAGTGCAATCTCTAGTCCAGTGGGTGTTCTGTTTACAGATTTTACACCACAGTTTCGTTTGGCCTTTCTTTTTGGATGATTGGGAATCCCCACCATTGGAAGATTTTTTGGGGCCTTGTGAAGACTTATTGTCTTTACCCTTCTCCCCACCCTTTGTAGGATCTTGCTTCTTCTGGTCACCACCTTGGTTCTGTACCTTCTGCTTCACCCTGGTTCTGACCCATTTGTCTGCCTTCTTTACCAATTCTTGGGGAGAGGTCAGATCAGAGTCTACCAGGTGCTGATGCAACAGCTGATTCTGACAGTTATTAAGGATCTGCTGCCTCATAATTAAGTTGTATAATCCTGTATAATCACACACTTTACTGCCGAGTAACCAGCCCTCCAGGGGCTTAGTAGCACAATCAACAAAGTCAACCCAGTCCTGAGTCTGTGTCTTTTGGGTGTCTCTGAACAGCAACCTGTATTGCTCAGTGGTTAGGCCAAACCCATCAATCAGAGCACTCTTCAGGACCTTGTAATCATCAGCATCCTCTTCTCTGACAATGAGGAGCTTGTCTCTACCTTTGTCTGCAAAAGAGAGCCACAAGATAGCTGCCCACTGCTCCTGGGGACCTTCTGAACTTTGCAGGCCCTCTCCAGTGCAGTTATCCTAAAACCGGGCGAGTTCGTTATAGATGTGTTTGTTCTCGAACTCCCCTACATATAGGCATGCTAGACTTGGCACACAGGTAGCCCCCATGCTGGTTCCCTTCCTTTCTTTGAACAACTGCTCCTTGAACAGAAAAATATTATTCATTAAAACAATCCTGGCGCATTCCACAACAAAGCTCTTTTCTACTCCTTCCATTTCGACATCATGAATAGCCCTGCGGACAACCTCAACGGTTGCTTCTTGAGGGATATTCGTGGAAAGAGACTCAATGTCCAGGGTAACCAGACACTGAGTCTCTCCACAGAACGGGTTACCTTCAAGCGAGGAAATCATATGTGACGAGTCTCTAACATATGATCTTAAGCCCATCACAATAGTCCTCAAGAAATGATCAACATATTTGCTAAGGGCTCTGTTAATACATTGATGCTACTCACTATAGGTCTCATTGGGGGTTATCCCGGTTTTATGTATTTTTGGTAGACCATACATGGCCGGAATCTTAGGTTCAACATTGTGCAAAAATGTAAATTCCTCTCCTCACATATCCATTTCTTGTCCTTAGCCTCACTGAGAAGCACCGGACAGTCCCTGGTCAGAGTGGCTAAATGACTTCTATGAACAGGTTAACAGTGTTCTCTCACCTCAAGCATTTCCTTCATTTTGTGTTTATAATCAGTAGTATTAAAAAATACTCCCTCCCCCCCTTGTCAGCTGGCTTTATTGTTAACTGCAAATCATCTTTTAAAGACTTTAAAGCCATCCTTTCAACTCTACTCATACTTTCTACAAACTGCCTAGGATTTTCAGATAAAGTCTTTTGTATACCACTTTCTACAGCCCTCTCAAAAATCTCATAGTTCTTGCCCACCATTGCCAATGTGGGTGTAAAACTAGACTTAGGGTTAAGACCCGATTTGTTATGGTTTTCCATAACTGAACGACCCTCAAAAAACTTTTTGAGTCTAAGTTTTCTGAAAAAGGCTCTCAAATCCTTTTCCAATTAATATTGTGGAGGGAATAGAGCTAAACCCTTTACTAAGAACCCTGATCTCCAAATCTGTAAGTACTCTATTAGACAGATTTACTACTGGTGCTCCGTCTGGCGCCAGTACCCTTGGTTCCTCGTTCGTAAGTATTCCTGTTATGGAGGAGGAAGGGGTCCCCGAGTCTGTTGACCTCTCCCTTGGTTCCCATTGTATCTTAGCCCTCGTCTCGATCTCTGTTCTAAAAAAGACCCAAACTCCTTGGAATTACCCCTATTGCTACTTGCTTTCATCCTCCCCTCCTATAAACTGGTCTGTTATTCGTCTCTCCCAAATCCTCCTCATAATTGAGACAGCGCATGAATTGATTGTCATTGGAAAAAGAAGTCATTGAAAAAGTAGAGAAAGAACTTAGGGATATCACAGCGGTAGAAGATGCAAAAAGAAAATTAGAATAGATCAATAGGGACATTGACGGTTATAGAGACTAATGGCCCGATGTAGGTAATTTTGAAATTCCGAATTTTACGATTCGGTATTAAGAAATCAAAATTTCAGATGTAGGTAAGAATTCTGTATTTTTTACCGAATCCTTAATATTCGTTATTACCAAATCGGTAATTGAGATTCGGTAATAACGAATGCCTACCCATTCATTCCTATGGGCTTGGAGGCCCATAGGAATGAATGTGAAGACATTCGGTATTACCGATTCAAAAATACCGGGAAGTATTTTCAAGGGTGCCAGGGTGTTCAAAGGACACCCTGTTGCACCCTGAAATGTGCATGTGTGCATGTGTGGCACACATGCATGCCCTAAGGGCATGGATGTGTGCCACATGGCACTTCAAAAAAAGCAAGAAAGTGCTTTTTTAAAGGAATTCTGTAATTTACCACCAACTTGAAGTTTGTGGTAATTACCAATTCCTTAAAGCCCAAAAGCACTCTTTTATGTGCTTTCTCCATTGCATTTAAGGAATCTGTGTTACCGATTCCTTAAATGCAAGGCCAATAAGGAATCGGTATTAAGGAATTGTATTTACCGATTCCTTATTACCGATTCCTTCCCTACATCAGGAATGGCTAAATACCAGTCGGTAATGGTGAAATTTACCGAATTTCACCGTTACCGACTGGTATGTGGGCCACCTACATCGGGCCCTATGTCATTAATAAAAGGAGCAACAAGCTCAAAAAATATAGAAAGATTTAGCCCGGAATTGACCTAACCCTATCTTAATGAGAAATATTACCAACAAAAGAATGACACAGGGCCATATTTCAAAGTTGGTTGGAAACCCTCTGACCGCTGGTCGGAGGCTTTCCAACCGACATGGAAGGTTTACAATCTGACCGCTGAGTTATAATGTCGGCAGTCGGAGTGTAAAATGGCTGGGGAAACCGACTAGTTTCCGGCGGGCTCAAGGAGCATGTGCACCTCCTGCCTCTCAACAGCAAGGAACTATTCAGCATCGTCAAAGAGCTCTCCAACCCCAGTGCCAGCAGCAATGACATCACACCGTTGCAAAACCTCTGCAACTCCCTCGACACATTCTTACACCGCAATATTGCAGATATACACGACAGCTTGGGACCCCAGACTTCGCCTCCAACCACCAAACCAATGACCCTCACCACCAGCCTCAGCGCATGGACCCCCGTCAGCACTGAAGACACCACCCACGTCATGAACACCATCACTCTGGCTCCCCTTCCGACCCATGCCCTCATCATATCTTCAACAAAGCCGACACCATCATCGCACCCCACCTCCGGAACATCATCAACAGCTCCTTCACGTCAGCCACCTTCCCTGGAAGCTGGAAACACGCAGAAATCAACGCTCTTCTGAAGAAACCAACAGCAGACCCCAAAGACCTCAAGAACTTCCGCCCCATCTCTTTGCTCCCCTTCCCGGCCAAAGTCATCAAGAAGACCGTCAATAAACAGCTGACCGCATTCCTCGAAGAAAACAACTCGCTCGACCCATCCCAGTCCGGATTTCGAGCCAACCACAGCACCGAGACCGCCCTCATCGCAGCCACCGATGACATCAGGACCCTGATGGACAACGGAGAGACATCGCTCTCATCCTCCTGGACCTTTGACACCGTCTGCCACTGCACCCTAATAACCCGCCTCTACAACACTGGGATCCAAGGAAAGGCCCTGGACTGGATCACCTCGTTCCTCTCCGACAGAACCCAGAGAGTCCGCCTCCCTCCCTTCCGCTCCGAGGCCACCAAGATCATCTGCGGTGTACCCCAGGGCTCCTCACTCAGCCCAACTCTCTTCAATATCTACATGAGCCCCCTCGCCACCATCGCCCGCAAACACAACATCAACATCATCTCCTACTCCGACGACACCCAACCCATAGTCTCCCTCACCAAAGACCCTCTCACCGCCAAAGCCAACTTCCAGGACGGAATGAAAGAGGTCACAGAATGGATGAGGTACAGCCGTCTGAAGCTCAACTCGGACAAGACGGAGGTCCTCATCCTCGGACAATCCCCTTCCACCTGGGACGACTCCTGGTGGCCCGAGTCAATAGGCACCGCACCGACACCCACTGACCACGCATGCAACCTGGGATTCATCCTTGACTCCTCTCTCACGATGACCAAGCAAGTCAACGCAGTCTCGTCCTCGTGCTTCAACACCATACGCATGCTGCGAAAGATCTTCCGGTGGATCCCCACTGAAACCAGAAGGACGGTCACCCAGGCCCTCGTCACCAGCCGACTGGACTACGGCAACGCCCTCTATGCCGGAACCACAGCCAAATTTCAGAAACGCCTTCAGTGCATACAGAACGCCTCCGCACGACTCATCCTCGACATCCCCCGCCACAGCCACATATCTGCTCACCTGAGAAACCTGCACTGGCTCCCCGTCAGCAAGAGGATCAGGTTCAGGCTGCTCACTCACGCACACAAAGCGCTCCACGACACGGGCCCCGAATACCTCAACAACCGCCTCTCGTTATACACCCCACCCGCCAACTCTGCTCCACCAGCCTTGCCCTCACCGCCGTTCCACGGATTCGCAGAACCACCGCCGGAGGAAGATCGTTCTCCTACCTGGCAGCGAAGACATGGAACTCCCTCCCCGCCCACCTGCGATAGACCCAGGACCACCTCGCCTTCTGGAAACATCTCAAGACCTGGCTGTTCGAGCAGTAGCAGACCCCCCCCCGCTCCCTTCAGCGACTTGAGACCCTCATGGGTGAGTAGCGCGCCCTATAAATGTATTGATTGATTGATTGATTGACAGTGACCACTTACAAGCACCAGACGTCATACAACGCAGGAACTGAGTGCAGCAAATCTAGGCATTTGAAGAACCCTTTAAAAATAGAGCAAACTCTGCTGTTTGTGCTCCTCATTCAACAAATGCTGGGAAATAAATCTGATTCAAGCTCAGGAACTCACACATTTGAATAGTGGAGGAATGCCTGCACTGCGGACATGACGTATAACCAGTTGGCGCAATGTTTGTCCGAGTGCAAACACAGCCCTCCCTCCCTCGTCATACAAGCAGCAAAGCAGTGAATGTGCATTGTCGGTGGGTGGGAGCTTCATATGTGGAGAGTGTGTGTGACCCAGGCCCCCCCCCCTGGAGAACCAGACACCTCTGAGGGGCGCCTCCACTGAGTGAGTAAACCTCATTACAAGGGTCCCCACACCCCTCGCGAGGCCTGCAGAGCTGCTGTCTATCAAGCGCCTACCCGGAGTAGGGGCCCTTCGAGGCGCTTTAAGATGCTTGACGGGCCCGGGGCAGGTGCGCAAAGGGCTCCGTAGATGTCAAAGGTTTGTTCACAAAAGTCCTTTTACGAGCCGGGGGTCCTTCCTTCCTGGCTGTAAAGATCTGAGACCGACTCACACCCAGGAGCGGTGTGGGGGGGGGGGCGAGGCCAGGGAGTGGGGGCTCCCCGAGGGAAGGGCGGTCCTTTTGGGGGTGTCTGTTCCTTTGGGAGTCACCCGTTGTAGTAGCGCGGTCTAGTGTTGCACGTCACATGAGCTACGTGACGTGCCGGCGGCCATGTTAGGCTGCGCGCGCAGGGAGCGAGACAGTGGCGCGAAGAGTCGGTACGAGCAGCACAGGCTCGGCGCTCTATAAGGGTGATAATTAGAATAAATACATTTGAACAGCACTTAGGCTGCAGAGTCATTATTGGGGGCAGCGAGGACACTACAATGGCGACGAGGATGGGATGAGCAATCCCCCAACCCCCCACAGAGAAAAAAAAAAGAAAAAGACAACTGCACACCGGTGGCCAGAAGAGACCAACAGGCTCCACACTGCCATACAGGTACCCTATAGAGCGCGGCAGGGCCTATAAAGCATCCGCTGGATCAAGGCAGTCACCACAGAAGGGGACTGTTGGAAATGGGATCCCTGGCTGGCCAGGGCTTTCGCCAAAGTCAGTCAGAGACCACCACCCCCAAGTCAGGGCAAGGGAGTTACACGCCAAGATAACCCCTACTCACCCTCTAGGTAACGTGGCGCGAGCAGCAAGGCTAAACTTGGAGGCGATGTAAGTTAAGTATTTGCGCACGCACCCCAGCAACAACACCCAAAGGCCCACCACAAAGGAAACTCCACACAAGGTTATATAAAAATAGCCTTTGTATTACACCAAAACACATTAGATAAAACACACTTTACAATGTGCCAGAGGCACGGGCAGAATTTACAAGGGATTATTTACAAGACAGGGCCACCTGGACCACTGTCAGGAATCAGCACTTTTAGAAGTAACAATACAATACTTGTAGGCCTAGAACTTAGAACATAGCCTATCAGACAGTACCTTCCGTCCTGGTTGCACGGGATAATGCGAGTGACCTCCTTAGTAAGCTTGAGCGGGCGACCCAGCGAAGCGGCGCGGCTCAGGGGAGAGCGGCGCTGCTCGAGGCTTGGACGGGCTGCCGGCACGGTACAAGCGTTTCTCTGGGGCGACCAATGTGTGCGGCTCAGAAGAGGAGGGGGAGGCAGGATGCGGGCGACCCAGCGAAGCGGCGCGGCTCAGGGTAGAGCGGCGCTGCTCGAGGCTTGGACGGGCTGCCGGCACGAGCTGCCGAGGGGAACGAGCGAGGCACACTTCAGCGAGGCCCCAGGGGCCAAGGGAGATCAGACAAGTCCCAGCAATTTGGCAGGGAAGGCACCATAGAGTCCACTGGTCCTGGGACTCTGGTCAGGGGGCAAGCTTAGTATCAAGCCCTTGGGATCACTTATAACAGAAGATCACTGTAACACAAAATAGGACATAAAGCACGCAACCAGTACCCACTGGTAACTGGTAAGTCCCCCCTACGCAATCCTAACCACCCTAGGAACAGGTCACGCAGGGAACCAGGACCTTGCTAGCACCACCTGCACTAGCAAGAACAACCACCTCAGTATCACAATACAAGTAGGGGCATAGACCTGGGGACAAAACACATGATGCAGAACCTACATTCAGCGGTGTAAGGAACACATGACGCATCAACACAAGTTCAGCGGTGTAAGGAACAGGGCACATAATGTATCAACAACACATTCAGAGGTGCAGAACACAGGGTGCGCAAAACATACTACACATTGTACATTTCCTAACACCCAAAAGCAATAGGACATAGATCATAACAGCATCTAAACCTTTAGCGTAGAACTCACAAAGTCCAGGTTGCGCCACTGCACCAAGACCTAAACGTAGCAGCTGCCCACTACTTGCTGGGCAGCTGAGGGACAGAACAGGGGGCCTAAACGCTGCAGCTGGCACTAAGTGCTGCGCAGCTGGGGGAAGGCCAGGGATGAAGGAGTGCGCCTCACTCCTCAGTTCACAGTACATGTCCCTAGAAAAGAAACCATAGCACCAAAAACGATGTGGGAGCCTCCCGGCTCTGCACAATTATGCAAATGATGGAGCCTCTCTGGCTCGAGAACAGGAATACACTCAAGAGCCTCTCTAGGCTCGTAGAATAAAATGGCACCCTAAGCCTCTCCGGGCTTGTCACGAATGTGGGCAGGTGGGGCCCCTCTCGGGGGACCCCAGAACAACTGGAGAGCCACTCGGGGCTCGACGAACCATGAGGCCGGGTTGGAGCCTCTCAGGGCTCAAGAGCAGCAAGTGGGCCAATGTGGGAGCCTCGCTGGACTCAACAAATGACTGGCCTCTTAGAGCCTCTCTGGGCTCTTAACACAATTTTGCGGGCATAGTTGGAGTCCCCCCTCGGGGGACTCGACATCACTTGAGGCCTCACGGGCCTCACAACACCAGGGTCTCGCTCTGGAGGGGAGGGGCGGGCACCGGCAACATGCCCCGACGCCCCCTCCCTTCCGCACACACTCACCGGGTCTCTGATGCTCGGTGGCGGCTCTCCTCCTCCACCGGGGCTCCCTCCTGGTCCGGGGAGCCCCTCAACATCCGGCGGCTGCTTCCTGGCGGGCCCGGGGCTCTCCCGAGCTCACGGGAGTCCCGGGCGGCCATCACTCGACTTCTTTCTCCTGCCGGTGGCGGCAGGCGGGACTTCCGGTTGGGGCCGCGCCGGGATTGGCCGGCTGCCCAACCGCTTCCGGGTCGTCAAAGGCAGAGCGGCGGCCCGGCCGTAGAACAGCAGCAAATGCCGGGTGGGCACCGGCTTTCCTTTTTAAATAAGTGGCACGAGGTGGCACTCCAGCGGGGCAATGCCGGGTGGGCACCGGCCTCTAATTAAATAATAAAAAGGCACGTAGGCGGCGTGGGCAGCCGCGCTCAAGTTGGCAAATCCACGGGGCAAATGCCGGGTGGGCACCGGCCACAAACAGAAAGCGCCCCCAGGCGCTAGCCGCAAATAAAGCGCTCCCAGCGCTAGAAGGGTGACCACAGCGCTATGAAAAGCAATTACAGCGCTCCTAGCGCTAGAGGGGAAATAAAAGCGCTTTCCAAGCGCTATGGCAGAGTCAAGCGCTCCCCAGCGCTAGGGGGGCCAACAAAGCGCTCCCAGGTGCTAGGCAGGCACAGAGAGCAACAAAAGTCCTTCAGGGGTCCATCAGCAAGCCAGGGGCTGGGCAGGACCCAGGGGGGGCAAGCCTTCCCCTGGGCCCAAGCAGCAGCACGCCCCTGGCAGATTCAAGCAGCAAACAAGAACCTTTTCATGGGGTCACAGCCCCTCTTTTATACACCTTTTCCCTTTGTCTTTAGGTGCAGGGTGGGGGCAGAACCAGTCGCAGCTGGTTCTGGAGCACTCTTGATGGCCCAACCACCCATTCTATTCACAGGCAGGGCTAGGGTCATCAGTCACACCACAGGGGGGCGGAGCCAGCATTGTGTGGGGAAAACCCAGCCCATCCAGGACACAGGTACACTCCTCCCACACATCACTCATGCTAATCTCCCACTCACCACCGGGGCAGACCCACACAGACTTCCTGGAGCCTGGCATCCCAGCCAGCTCCAGCCAATCACACGCCAGCACCCTCACAGCACACGTACAGCCATGTCTAGAAATGGCGCTTCCCTACTAGACACATACATGCGGCATACACCATCTCGCAGCATTCACTCCCCCGAGTTCACACATACCAAACTTGACCATGCACACCTCACGCACCAGGAACTACCAGGGACACAGACATTCCCCATGCATTCCTATGGGAGGGCAGGCCAATCTCACACCCGCACTCAGGGAGAGCACGCACTTTACACTGCGCCACAGTGTCAAAGTGCGCAAAGACCAGAAATCACTATAATTTCAAGGCAAAAAGTTCAGGGGTGACCCTGCCAGAAGGCCCAAGTCCAACAGGGACAGAGCGGGAAGGCACAAGAATTGCGCCAGAAACAGCCACCAACCACAACCTGAGGGCACAGAGCTGGATAGCGTACAAAAGAGCGAGGGGGCTGACGCAGGTAGTCCCCAGGCCCACGGAAGCGAGGAAGAGCAAGACAGCACGCCGGGGAGCCCCAGGGGCCCAGCAAGCGCGGAGCCCAAGGTCAAGAGCGAGAAGATGAGTACGCAGGCGGGGTATGCGACGGCGCCTGTACAATTTCTACCCAGGCCCGGCGAACCACTGATGAAGTGGGAAGACTGGCGAGAGTACATCGACAATTTCATAGGGGTATTAGAAGACGAGAACGAGGAAGTGTTCAAACCCCAGCGGAAGAAACGCATCTTGTTACTAAACTTGGGCCCCGAGGGGTTGAGAGTGTACAAAAGCTTAGTACCAAAACAGAGAACAAGCACGGACGGTGACGTGTACGCTCATGCCATTGAGGACCTCAATGAACATTTCAGGCCGGCGGTGTGCGTGTCAGTGGATAGATTCAACTTCCAACAAAGGAAACAGCACCCAGGAGAGACTGTAGAGGAATACGTGGCAGCACTGAAACGATTGGCGGCCACCTGCAAATACGACAACTGGGAGGAAGAATTCATAAAGGACCAGGTGGTAATGCACACCACGTGCACGTCCGTACAAGACAAACTATGGGCCAGCGGAGACACCACCCTGAAAGAGGTCATGGTCATTGTCAAAAGGGCAGAGCTGGCAAGGAGGTGCGCTGAAGCGACGAAGAAAGAAACAGTGCCCAGCACCATGGTAAACAGAGTGGACGAAGAAGGGCCCCGTAAGGATCACCTGAACAGGAAGTATGCAGAAAAGGGACAGTCCAAATGGCAAAGCTACGGCGGTTCTCAAGGAAAATCGGCGGGAACCAACAGGAAGTCATGTTACAGGTGCGGAAGCTTGACGCATGAAGCCCACGACAGAAAATGCCCGGCGTTTCGCGCCAAATGCTTATACTGCGGTATAACAGGTCATTACGAGAAGGTGTGCAGGAAAAAGGCCTCCAAAGGAGAAGTGAGATACGTAGGCCAAGACAACGATGACCAAGAAGAAACGACGGAACAGGAGGTGGTCACGTTTCTGTGCATATACGACCAGTTACTGGGCGTCGAGGGACAAGTGCTCAGCGTAGATGGCAAGAGAACAATGAAGCCGATCCTGGAGATGAAGATTGGCGGCATCATGATCAGTGTAGTGGCGGATACAGGCTCCCCATACACCATTGTCCAGCGAGCGGTATGGGAGGAGAAATTTGCACCGCACTTGGGTTCAGCACTGGAGAGGCTAGACATCCGGCCAGTATCATACAACGGAGACCGAATACCAATGGCAGGGTTCAGACCGCTACTCTTCGAGTTCCGCGGCCGGTCGGCCAACTGCAAACTCTATGTGTCAGAGAAAGGCCCCTCGGTCCTGGGATGGCTGGACCAGGGTGACCTAGGCATCAAGCTTGATCCGGGAGGCAAGGAGCAGATACTACTGACGGAACCAGAGAACTGGCCAGACCTGGAAAGGTGGAAAAGCGAATTCCCCAAAGTCTTTGGAGGAACAGTGGGGAAGTTAGAAAAATTCGCACACAAGATAATCCTAAAGGAGAATGCGGTCCCTGTAGCCCACAAGGCCAGGAACATCCCCTTGGCGGTACGAGATGCAGTTCGGGACGAACTCCAGGACTTGGAGAGAAAAGGGATCATCGAGCCGATAACGTGCGCCGAGTGGCTGGCGCCCTTGGTGGTAGTCAAGAAACCCAGTGGAAAGGTCAGGTTATGCATCGACTTACGCGAACTTAACAAGAACATTGTGGTCGAGAGGTTTCCCCTACCCCGAATAGAGGAGATGTTGGCCAACACCAGGGGGATTAAATGGTATTCCACCATCGACCTGACCTCTGCCTACCACCAAATAGCTCTACACCCGGAGAGCCGCCACCTCACATCGTTCATCACCCCATTCGGATGCTATCAGTTCCGCCGAATGCCGTTTGGGCTGGCCTCGGCGGCAGCTGTTTTCCAGAAGCTGATGCACCAGTTGTTTCAGAAAACAACCGGAGTGCAGTACTTCCAGGATGACATCCTAGTGATGGGCCAAGACAAACCCGACCATGACACGAATCTAGGAGAGGTGTTGCGGATTCTGGAATCGAAAGGCCTCACAGCTGAGTGGTCCAAATGCCGGATAGGAATGGAGTCAGTGACGTACCTGGGGCATGAGATCGGAGTAGGTGGAGTGACCCCAAAGGCAGACAACATGAGAGCCATATGCGAGGCACCATCACCGACCAACAAGGATGAAATCAGGTCGTTTATCGGCATGGCAGAATATTACAGCAAGTTTATGCAGCATTTCGCCTCCAAGACACACCATATGAGGCAACTCACTCGAGAGAACACGGAATTCAAATGGTCTGAGGAAGCCCAAGGTGAATTCGAGGTGGTCAAGAAAGAAATTGCGGAAGCCATCCCAATCCAAGGTTATGACCCCCAAGGGAGGACGGTGCTGACCACGGATGCAAGCGACAAAGGGCTGGGCGCAGTCCTCATGCAGGACCGAGGACAGGGACAACTGGATACGATAAGCTTCGCCTCTCGCACGCTGAGTGACACGGAAAAAAAGTACAGTGTGATTGAGAAGGAGATGCTGGCGGTGGTATGGGCCACTACACGATTCAGGCAGTTCCTGTGGGGCACACGGTTCCAATTGAGAACGGACCACAAGCCTTTGCTAAAGGTACTAACGTCTAGTGGACATGCCGACGCAACGCCCCGGATCTCCAAGATGTCGCTGAAGTTACTGGAGTTCAGATATGATGTAGAGCACATCCCTGGGAGCAAGAACAGAGTGGCAGACTACCTGAGCAGGGCAGCAGCCATGGAACAGAGCGGGGATGACAAGGCGGGAACAGAAGAATGGGTAGCGCTGACAGAAGACTTGGAGAGTACTATCAGCATCCAGGAGTGGAGACAGGCATATGAGGAGGACCAAATCCTAGTGGCAGTGAAAACGCACGTCATCCAAGGATGGCCGGAAAAAAGATTTATCAGCGGAGAACTGAAACCATACTTTGAAGTCAGGGAAGAACTATCGATTGAGGACCGAGGAGTGTTTATGCACAGGGGGGAGAAAGTGATTCCTCCGGCTAACCTCATCAACAAGTTGTTGGACATGCTCCACGATGGGCACCTTGGAATAGGCAAATTGAGATTGAGGACAAGACAGGATTACTGGTGGCCAGGAATGGACATAAGGGCTGAAAGACATGTGAGGAACTGCACCAGATGCCAGGGAGCAGACAAGGCACTCAAACCCCTGCGACCAGCAATGGGACAGTTTGAACAACCAAAAAACCCATGGGAGGAGTTGTCGGTGGACATCCTGGGTCCGGTTCTGGACACACGGGGCACACAGAAGTATGTATGTGTCATGGTGGACAGGTATTCGAAGTGGCCTGAACTCAAGATAGAAGAAACAATGGACACAGAAACAATAATAAAATTCATGGCAGATACATTTGTGAGGGAAGGAATTCCTAAAGCGATTCTCAGCGACAATGGGCCACAATTCAGATCGGAGAAATGGAACAGCTTCATGCAGCGGAACGGCATCATATCCAGACACACCTCCATTTACCACCCGGCGGGGAATGGTCTGGTGGAACGTTTCAACCGAGTAGTGATGGGGTCGATCCAAGCGGCCATATCAGACAGCAAAGACTGGGAAGTGGAGATATGGCACATGATTTGGGCATACAGGATTACCCCCACAAGCACGGGATACAGTCCATTCCAAATACTGAGGGGACGAGAGCCATTCACCCAGGACAACAGAGTGTGGAAAGAAAAAACGGTCAAAAGTGAGTGGTCCCCAGCAGTGGTGCGAGCAAATCTGGAGAAGGCCCGGGCGGCTTACACCAAACACTACGACAACAGGAGACGGGTGAAGGACACTGGATTGGAAAAAGGAGAATGGGTACGTGTGAAGTTGGCCACGATGCAGAAGAAGGGAGAGAGTAAATATAGCAAGCCTATGCAAGTAAAGGAAGTCCTGGGCAGGGCAGCACTTCTGAGTGACGGGAACGTATGGTCGCAAGACCGCATGGCGAGATGCAACAAGATTTTGTGCTGGGACCAAGGAGTAACAGACTTAGACGAGGAGAACCAAGAAACAACCATGCAGGAACAACCAGAGACCGTAGTAGAAGGAAATGGAGAAGATCCACAAAGACAAAAGACTGAGACGAGTGACTGAGAGCAGAGGGCTGGAGGTGGTATGAGCAGAGGCGATGGAAGTGCAGCCGCACCAGTAAGTAGAGGAAGAAGCGATGGAGAGGACCCCAGCACCCCGGTAAGACTGACCCGCAGGGGTAGAGTGGTGGTCAAGCCAGCCAGGTTCAGAGACTATGAGATGAGCAGTGGACTATAGTTATGTTGTATATATTATTGGGAAAAAAAGGGAGATATGTAGTAGCGCGGTCTAGTGTTGCACGTCACGTGAGCTACGTGACGTGCCGGCGGCCATGTTAGGCTGCGCGCGCAGGGAGCGAGACAGTGGCGCGAAGAGTCGGTACGAGCAGCACAGGCTCGGCGCTCTATAAGGGTGATAATTAGAATAAATACATTTGAACAGCACTGAGGCTGCAGAGTTATTATTGGGGGCAGCGAGGACACTACACCCGTGGCCTCGTGGAGAGCTGCCCCCCCCCCCCCAAGTCTTTTCAAACGAGAAGGGTTTTTGTAAAGTCGGCCCCTGCCTCTCCAATGGAGACGGGCCGCCTTTGAGAACATGGTTCCCATCAGGGACGGAAGTGCGGGGTCAAAGGTCGGCTGTTCCCTCCTCCCGCCATATACCCCCAGCCCATCACACGTGGACACAACCCGGCTTCAGTAACATGATCAGGCAGCTCAGCTGGCATCACACGTACTCCGTTCCGATACGTGCCACCAGTGCCTACGTCACGTTTGTTCTTGTTTGAGTGTACTCCATGTATTGCAGTATTTTACCTCTATGTTTACTTTGTACGCTTTTGTAACCTGCACACGTCACTTTTTCCTCTTGTATTTTGTTGGCTCACGATTCTCACTTTTGCCTCATGTAACGTACGTTTGCTTTTGTATTTTGCTCACTTGTAATGTTCTCATGTATCAGTTCTGTTCCTATTGTGAAGCGCTCTGACACCTTCGGGCAAAGTCCGCGGCGCGCTATATAAAAACGCATAAATAAAATAAATAAATAAATAAACAAAGCTCTCGTCCACATGACAAATTCCCAGATGCCCCTCTTGCACGGGGTTCCTCGTGCTGAAGGGACCACTGGGGGCGGGGTTAGGGGTGGGGGGGAGATGGGGGACACGCCTGGACGCCTCGGGGGTGAATTCATGCTCATTAAGGACCCGAGCTTATTAAACCTCTCGCGGGGGCGCGCCCCCCATTCACAGCCATAAAGGAGTTCCTGTTCACACCAGCCCCCCCTGCCAGGGGGTTGTGTTTAATCCTGGCATTGACGACAGAAGCCGCAGGTGACTCGGCCAGGGAGGGGGGGGTGGGGGTGGAATCTGTTAAGAGGGGCACAGAAGGTGAATAGGAACCGCATGTCCAGGCATTCCTGGGGCCTCTGACCCCAAAGGTCACTCTTCCAGCCAACAGCATACCAGACCGCTTCCCTGGGCTCCTGCCCCGGATGTGGGGTACATTCATTTATTAAAGAGTCCACTCTGCCTCGAAGGGGACGGCACCCCCCCTCCACCCAGAGCCTCATGGTATGGTCGAGCTCCTGGGGGCGCCGCTCTGAGGGCCGCAGGAGGGCAAACCTGCCAGAAGGACAGGAAGACACGTATGCTGCTCTTCTGCTGCAGGACGGTTACCTCAACACATTTACATTTCTCCTCATTTTGTCCTCTCTCCGCGGTGCTGCAGACGTCTGCTGCTGCAGGACGGTTACCTCAACACGTTTACATTTCTCCTCATTCAGTCCTCTTTCCGCGGTTCTGCAGACGTCTGCTGCTGCAGGACGGTTACCACAACACGTTTACATTTCTCCTCGTTCTGTCCGCTCTCCGCGGTGCTGCAGACGTCTGTTGCTGCAGGATGGTTACCACAACGTGTTTACATTTCTCCTCATTCTGTCCTCTCTCCGCGGTGCTGCAGACGTCTGCTGCTGCAGGACGGTTACCACAACATGTTTACATTTCTCTTCGTTTTGTCCTCTCTCTGCGGTGCTGCAGACGTCTGCTGCTGCAGGACGGTTACCACAACAGGTTTACATTTCTCCTCGTTTTGTCCTCTTTCCGCGGTGCTGCAGAAGTCTGCTCCTGCAGGACAGTTACCACAACGTGTTTAAATTTCTCTTCGTTTTGTCCTCTCTCCACGGTGTGCAGACGTCTGCTGCTGCAGGACGGTTACCACAACGTGTTTACATTTTTCCTCGTTTTGTCCTCTCTCCGCGGTGCTGCAGACGTCTGCTGCTGCAGGACAGTTACCACAATGTGTTTACATTTCTCCTCATTTTGTCCTCTTTCCGCGGTGCTGCAGACGTCTGTTGCTGCAGGCCGGTTACCACAACACGTTTACATTGCTCCTCATTTTGTCCTCTCTCCGCGGTGCTGCAGACGTCTACTGCTGCAGGACAGTTACCACAACAGGTTTACATTTCTCCTCGTTTTGTCCTCTTTCCGCGGTGCTGCAGACGTCTGTTGCTGCAGGACAGTTACCACAACACGTTTACATTTCTCCTCGTTCTGTCCTCTCTCCGCGGTGCTGCAGACGTCTGCTGCTGCAGAACAGTTACCAAAATGTGTTTACATTTCTCCTCGTTTTGTCCTCTTTCCGCGGTGCTGCAGACTTCTGCTCCTGCAGGACAGTTACCACAACGTGTTTACATTTCTCCTCGTTCTGTCCTCTCTCCGCGGTGCTGCAGACGTCTGCTGCTGCAGGGCGGTTACCACAACACGTTTATATTTCTCTTCGTTTTGTCCTCTCTCTGCGGTGCTGCAGACGTCTGCTGCTGCAGGACAGTTACCACAATGTGTTTACATTTCTCCTCGTTTTGTCCTCTCTCCGCGGTGCTGCAGACGTCTGCTGCTGCAGGACAGTTACCACAACAGGTTTACATTTCTCCTTGTTTTGTCCTCTTTCCGCGGTGCTGCAGACGTCTGCTGCTGCAGGACAGTTTCCACAATGTGTTTACATTTCTCCTCATTTTGTCCTCTTTCCGCGGTGCTGCAGACGTCTGTTGCTGCAGGACGGTTACCACAACACGTTTACATTTCTCCTCGTTTTGTCCTCTCTCCTCGGGTCTGCAGACGTCTGCTGCTGCAGGACAGTTACCACAACAGGTTTACATTTCTCCTCGTTTTGTCCTCTTTCCGCGGTTCTGCAGACGTCTGTTGCTGCAGGACGGTTACCACAACACGTTTACATTTCTCCTCGTTTTGTCCTCTCTCCGCGGTGCTGCAGACGTCTGCTGCTGCAGGACAGTTACCACAACAGGTTTACATTTCTCCTCATTTTGTCCTCTCTCCGCGGTGCGGAAGACGTCTGCTGCTGCAGGGCGGTTAACACAACGTGTTTACATTTCTCCTCGTTCTGTCCTCTCTCCGTGGTGCTGCAGACGTCTGCTGCTGAAGGACGGTTACCACAACACGTTTACATTTCTCTTCATTTTGTCCTCTCTCCGCGGTGCTGCAGACGTCTGCTGCTGCAGGACAGTTACCACAACAGGTTTACATTTCTCCTCGTTTTGTCCTCTTTCCTCGGTGCTGCAGACGTCTGTTGCTGCAGGACGGTTACCACAACACGTTTACATTTCTCCTCGTTCTGTCCTCTCTCTGCGGTGCTGCAGACGTCTGCTCCTGCAGAACAGTCACCAGAATGTGTTTGCATTTCTCCTCATTTTGTCCTCTCTCCACGGTGCTGCAGACGTCTGCTGCTGCAGGACGATTACCACAACGTGTTTACATTTCTCCTCGTTTTGTCCTCTCTCCGCGGTGCTGCAGACGTCTGCTCCTGCAGGACAGTTGCCACAACAGGTTTACATTTCTCCTCGTTCTGTTCTCTCTCCGCGGTGCTGCAGACGTCTGCTCCTGCAGAACAGTCACCAGAATGAGTTTACATTTCTCCTCATTTTGTCCTCTCTCCGCGGTGCTGCATACGTCTGCTGCTGCAGGACAGTTACCACAACGTGTTTACATTTCTCCTCGTTCTGTCCTCTCTCCGCGGTGCTGCAGAGGTCTGCTGCTGCAGGACAGTTACCACAACACGTTTACATTTCTCCTTGTTTTGTCCTCTTTCCGCGGTGCTGCAGACGTCTGTTGCTGCAGGACGGTTACCACAACACGTTTACATTTCTCTTCATTTTATCCTCTCTCCGCGGTGCTTCAGACGTCTGCTGCTGCAGGACAGTTACCACAACAGGTTTACATTTCTCCTCGTTTTGTCCTCTTTCCGCGGTGCTGCAGACGTCTGTTGCTGCAGGACGGTTACCACAACACGTTTACATTTCTCCTCGTTCTGTCCTCTCTCCGCGGTGCTGCAGACGTCTGCTGCTGCAGGACGATTACCACAACACGTTTACATTTCTCTTTGTTTTGTCCTCTCTCTGCGGTGCTGCAGACGTCTGCTGCTGCAGGACGGTTACCACAACGTGTTTACATTTCTCCTCGTTCTGTCCTCTCTCCGCGGTGCTGCAGATGTCTGCTGCTGCAGGACGGTTACCACAACACGTTTACATTTCTCCTCATTTTGTCCTCTCTCCGCAGTGCTGCAGACGTCTGCTGCTGCAGGACGGTTACCACAACGTGTTTACATTTCTCCTCATTTTGTCCTCTCTCTGCGGTGCTGCAGACGTCTGCTGCTGCAGGACGGTTACCACAACATGTTTACATTTCTCCTCGTTTTGTCCTCTCTCCGCGTGTGCCGCATGGTGCAGCACCTATCATCTGATGACGTTTACATTTCTCCTCCTGTTTTCTACAGCGTACATAGAACAAGGAAGACGCCTCCATGGTGCCGGAACATTCTCCTTCCTGCGAAAAAACAATCCTGCCAACACCAGAGGCCCCCTCGTAGCATGGTTCAAGAGGCCCGCATGGGCGCTGGGCTGCAGACTGTGCACGGGCTGAAAGGACAGGAATGCACCGTATCTGGTAAATACAGCACATTCCTGCCCTTTCACACTTGCAACGCTGCCTTTCAGCTGTTCTTTGTAAATGACGTCAGTGGTTCATTTGTAAAAAATAACAGTTTGGAGAGGTGTCAAAAAATAAGTTCTGCAACTCTCCTCAGGAGGCAGCTCGTACCAGCCTCTTCTGAAACCGAAATAACTGGGTTGGAGTCTCAGCGTCTGCTCAACAACCTGTGATTCTGGGCAAATCATTTATTCTCCCCCTGCCTACCATAACTGACTGCGTCCTTAACTGGTGCGCATGAAAGCGCTGGTGTTGACGATTAAGTGCCGGTGCTGAGCACCGGAAAACACTGGCTCAAATTAAGCACTGACTGGGGCAGATTTACAAGCCTCCTGCGCCACCAGTACGTCATTTTTCGTGATGTACTGGCGGCACAGGGGGCACCTCCATATTTACAAGGAAAGGAAAAGCCACCCTGCGGGACTTTTCCTCTCCTTGTAAATATGTCTCCTTTACACACAGCACTTTGCGTGAAAGGGGTGCTCCGTGGGTGTTGCTGTGGGTGTTCCCATGCAACACCCATGGAACAAGACTCATCTCCAGATTTACAAGAAATCGTAATTCTGGAGATGCGTCTGAATGCTACGCCACCCTCGAGGTGGTGTAGCGAGGCACAACGAGAATAAATGTTTTCATTTCTCCTCGTTTTTTCCTCTTTCAATGCGCACTGCATTCTACAGCACACTTTGAAGGAGGAAAATGCCTGCAGTGATTGTTTTTGTGCAGGGAGGGGCCCCTTCTCCCCACGACGCAGGCATCCTTGCACCATGGTGGGAGGGTGCCTGCGCCCGCGCATGGCTGCAGATTGTGCGCCAACGCAGGGGGAAGCACAGAGATATTCTTGTAAATATGTGGCAGCCCTGTGCTTCGGAAGTGCCGCAGCCTGGCACAGCCAAAGGGCTTGCGGTGCCCGCAGCGTCACTTCCTTGTACATCTCCCCCAGAATGAGGCCTTGGTTTTGCACAGACCGAGCCTGGGTCTGTGCGGCACAAGAGCGGGCTCTTCCTCATTCCTTTTCGTTTTCTGGTTTCCTGGTCTTTGCGTCCTGCTGGCGGTTGTTCCAGTCGGACCAGGGCTGCAGTGGGGTTACACCACCCCTCGCCCCCCCTGCCAGGGGCAGGTGACCCGAGTCCGCCCGGGGGCCGCGGAAGGAGCCGGCCTCAGTGATCCGATCCCAGATGGAGGAAAAGTCTCTCCTTGGAGAAACAAAGCGCCTGTTGCACAACCCCGGAGTGCGAGGCGCCGCCGGTGACAGCGTTCCGGAAGGAGAGCGGGGCTGCCAGCGGGGAGCGGGTTGTGGCGGGAAGACCCGTGAATCACCCGTTGGACTCGATGCAGCCTGGTCGGTTTGTGCAAGAGCGCGAGGGGGACATGAACCAACTTTGAGACACATGGAGAGAACACGTGAGTCTGGAGGGTTCATCCACAAGAGACCGGGGCAGATTCAGAAGCCCTTGTGCCACTTTTGCGTCACTTTTAGCATTGGAAAAGCTGACGCAAAAGTGGCGCAAGGGGCTTGTAAATCTGCCCCCGGATTCTTAGCTCCACCGAGAGCCTGCATGTGCAAGAAAGGACCGGGGGAAAGGTCAAAGTTCGTGGAAATGAATAAATGGAGGAAAGGACAGGAGCTGGGGCCAGAGGTCCGAGAACTGCCGGCAAAGTCGGGGTGCACCCCCCCCCCCCCCACACACACACACTCATTTCAAGAAGGAAGGTGCGGTCTTCTCTTCCAAGCCCCCCTCACCTCCCTCGCAGGCTTCTGATGACCCCCCCCCCCCCTTCCTGTCACTCTGTCCTTCCCTCCTCCTTGCCTTAAACCCCCCTCTCTACCTCGGCTCGACCCCCTCTCCACCCCCCCTCTCGGATTCCCTCCCAGCCCCCATCCCCCCCCTGCCTCTGTCACTCTCTGACCCTGTCACTCAGGGTGGCGACCTGTCCATCACTGGCTCCAATCTCTGTCCGTCTCCTGCACCGCACGCGCACCGCAACCTTGATTTGATTGTTATCAGTTGTGTTTTCATTATGTCACTATGATGTGTTTGCATCTGTATTATAAAACGCTGCCGGGGGCACTTCACACATCTGCGTAAACAAACAGACACAATCTCTCCATCTCTCTCACCCTCAAGGCTTGGCAACCCCATCTGTTCTGTCACACCCCCCAAACCCCCTCCCTCATCTCCGTCATCATTTCCATCAGAGTCACACCCGGGGTGTCACTGTTTCCTTGTGGCTCTCCCTTCTTTTATCTTAACCTTGTTCCCACACCCCCCCCTCTCTGGTCCGCACCCCCCCCCCCCCCCCCCCCCCCCCCCGGCCCCAAGGGATGACCCCGTTACACAGCAATAGGAGATGTTTCCTCTTCTGCCAAACACACAAACCAGAGAATCCACTCACAGGGAAGAGAGCTCTGTGTCTGACTCCCGGCAGCAGCGCTTAGAAACCAGCGCCTTGAAGACCCACACTCACTTCACAAGCACTAAAGAACAGGGCCTTCACTCACACACTCACTTCACAAGCACTATAAACCAGCGCCTTCACTCACACACTCACTTCACAAACACTATAAACCAGCGCCTTGAGTCACACACTCACTTCACAAACACTATAAACCAGCGCCTTCACTCACACACTCACTTCACAAGCACTATAAACCAGCGCCTTCACTCACACACTCACTTCACAAACACTATAAACCAGCGCCTTGAGTCACACACTCACTTCACAAACACTATAAATCAGCACCTTCACTCACACACTCACTTCAACAACACTATGAACTAGCCCCTTCCCTCACATACTCACTTTAAAAACTCTAAAAACCAACACCTTCAGTCACACACTCACCTCATGAACACAATACCTCAGCGCTTTAGTCAGACATCTCACTTCACACTTTATATTTACAGGTTTGTTCAAACGACCTTCCATCGCTGGACAGAGTATTGGGTATTAGTTGTATCAAATGTTGAAGATGTCATTGCCGATTCAGAAAAGGGGGTGGTGATGGACAGAGCATCCGAGTTAAGCAGAACACTCCTACCCAGTCAAAAGATCAGGGCTTGATCCATCACCGTTTTTTAGCTCACTGCACCAACCCAGTTCAGAACCTGGCTATATGCAAATTAGTCTGTCCCTGGCCCAGTGCATCATGGGAACAGGGCAGACCAAACTACTAAGCCAATTCTTCACTGGAAAGGAAACAAGCTTCCGGGGACCGGTTTCTGGCATTGCAGCCGTCTTCGGCCCGGCTTGCTTGAATCCCGATGGTGCAGTGAGCAAGGGACTCATGTCTGAGCATACCCTGCCACTCCTATAGTGGCCAAAACGATTCAGAAAAGGGGGTGGTGATGGACAGAGCATCTGAGTTAAACAGAACACTCATACCCAGTCAAAAGATCAGGGCTTGATCCATCATCGTTTTTTAGCTCACTGCACCATCCCAGCTCAGAACCTGGCAATATGCAAATTAGTCTGACCCTGGCCCAGTGCATCATGGGAACAGGGCAGACTAAACTACCAAGCCAATTCTTTACTGGAAAGGAAACAAGCTTCCGGGGACCGGTTTCTGGCATTGCAGCCGTCTTCGGCCCGGCTTGCTTGAATCCTGATGGTGCAGTGAGCAAGGGACTCATGTCTGAGCATACCCTGCCACTCCTATAGTGGCCAAAACGATTCAGAAAAGGGGGTGGTGATGGACAGAGCATCTGAGTTAAACAGAACACTCATACCCAGTCAAAAGATCAGGGCTTGATCCATCACCGTTTTTTAGCTCACTGCACCATCCCAGCTCAGAACCTGGCAATATGCAAATTAGTCTGACCCTGGCCCAGTGCATCATGGGAACAGGGCAGACCAAACCACCAAGCCAATTCTTTACTGTAAAGGAAACAAGCTTCCGGGGACCGGTTTCTGGCATTGCAGCCTTCTTCGGCCCGGCTTGCTTGAATCCTGATGGTGCAGTGAGCAAGGGACTCATGTCTGAGCATACCCTGCCACTCCTATAGTGTGAATCGTTTTGGCCACTATAGGAGTGGCAGGGTATGCTCAGATGTGAGTCCCTTGTTCACTGCACCATCAGGATTCAAGCAAGCCGGGACGAAGACGGATGTAATGCCAGAAACCGGTCCCCGGAAGCTTGTTTCCTTTCCAGTAAAGAATTGGCTTGGTAGTTTGGTCTGCCCTGTTCCCATGATGCACTGGGCCAGGGTCAGACTAATTTGCATATAGCCAGGTTCTGAACTGGGATGGTGCAGTGAGCTAAAAACGGTGATTGATCAAGCCCTGATCTTTTGACTGGGTATGAGTGTTCTGTTTAACTCAGATGCTCTGTCCATCACCACCCCCTTTCTGAATCGTTTTGGCCACTATAGGAGTGGCAGGGTATGCTCAGATGTGAGTCCCTTGCTCAGATGTGAGTCCCTTGCTCACTGCACCATCAGGATTCAAGCAAGCCGGGCCGAAGACGGCTGTAATGCCAGAAACCGGTCCCCGGAAGCTTGTTTCCTTTCCAGTAAAGAATTGGCTTGGTAGTTTGGTCTGCCCTGTTCCCATGATGCACTGGGCCAGGGTCAGACTAATTTGCATATAGTCAGGTTCTGAACTGGGATGGATCAAGCCCTGATCTTCTGACTGGGTATGAGTGTTCTGTTTAACTCAGATGCTCTGTCCATCACCACCCCCTTTCTGAATCGAAGATGTCATTGCCATCATTGGGGAGAGGGGGGTTGCTGTGGATAAGCTCAGGTGCTTGGAGGCAAAGGCGGAGGCAGGTACAGCCCTGATGTCAGTAACAAAGCATTATAATTTGATTACATGGAATGTACGGGGTTTGGGGTCATTACAGAAGAGGCACAGGATACTGGAACAACAACACCAACGTCAGGCCCACATCACGTATCTCCAAGAAACACATCTGATTACCTTGGAGGCATCAAAACAGCACAAACAGTGGCCAGGCCAACTAATTCACACCTCTTATTTGGCTAACTCACGTGGGGCAGTGATTTGGATGTAGGCTGGGGTTCCCTTTAGGTTCCTCAACTCGAGGGTGGACCCACAAGGTCATATTGTACTGGTAATGGGGGCATTGAATGGGGAGGTGGTTACACTGGGTTGCATATATGTGTCTAATACAGATTAGCACACCGTCTTTACGCATTTATAAAGTGTACTGGCTGAATGGGCTTCCTACTCCTGGGTGCTGGGAGAGGATTTTAATACGGTACAGGATTCTGCTACGGATAGATTCCACCCCCTATTACTCGGGACAACACCGGCCCGACAAGTCCGAATCCTATGGCAATGGGTGGCTGGCAGGGACTTGGTCAATGTATGGAGCCCCCAGAATGTAGGCATGAGATAGTATTACTTTTACTCACACCTACACACCTTACACTCTAGGCTTGATCGCTTCCTATGCCTTGCACACCTCCAATCACACATAACCTTGCCACTTACTTAGGTTGCCCATATCAGACCATAACCCCCAAGATATTGCACTGTCTTGTGGCCGGGCACCAGCCCCCATCCCAACATGGCGCCTGCAGCCTAATCTCTTAGAAGACACGGTCATCCGGGACATGGTGGAGATGGAAATTGATACATATTTTACAAGAACGCGGGTAGAGCTTCGACTCTCATCATAGAATGGGAAGCATTTAAAGTAGTGATCTGAGGCACTGCAATTAACGCAGGGGTAGGGCCCCGTAAAGTTATTCTTCAAGAGCTGCAACAGGTAGAGAACTCCCTGCGGCCCTGGAGACGGCAGCAGTGGGTGCTCCAGAGAGAGCTGCGGAGTTGCAGGAAGCTAGAATACTATATGCGGAACTACTAGAACAGCTCCGGGTCGTTGATCATCGCCAATACATACAGAAAGTACATGCAGAGGCTGACCAGTTGGGCGTACTATTGGTGCGTATGATACGTCTGGACCTCTCCCCCACACCAGCACTGGTGGTGAATAGTCCGACTCAGGGAATAGTAAATACATAGCATGAGATCAATTAGACATTTCGGGAATATTATATTGAATTATATACAGCGCATCCAACCTCTGACCCCACAGTTTAACCGAGTTCCTTCGAAGGGCACACTTACCAGTGGTGTGGGTGGCAGACAGAGAAAACCTGTCTGCACCTATCACAATCAATGAAATTAGAGGGGCCTGAAGGAATTGGCAGGTAATAAAATGCCAGAATTTGATGGGCTCCCAGTGGCGTTTAACAATACTGCCTTTTCTACACAGCTGATCCTGCAGCTGGAAAAATGGAATATTGCATCCATAGACGCTGGTCACAGTCCCCCTTCCACTAGAGAGGCAGTGGCTACATCACTATTGAAACCCAGGAATCCCCTCCAAGAACTGACCTCATACCGCCCATTATTGATCCTAAATACTGAATAAACAATACTTGCCAAGATCCTATCCTGATGAATATTACCAATCAATCAATCAATCAATCAGTGAACTTATAAAGCGCACTACTTACCTGTGAGGGTCTCAAGGTGCTGAGGGGGGGGGGAGGTGCTGCTACTGCTCGAAGAGCCAGGTCTTGAGGAGTCTTCTGAAGGTGAGCAGGTCTTGGGTCTGCGTAGATGGGTGGGGAGGGTGTTCCAGGTCTTGGCGGCGAGGAAGTAGTAGGATCTGTCACCGGGGGTCATTCGTTGGATGCGCTGGACAGCGGCGAGGGCGAGGCTGGTGGAGCGGAGCTGTCAGGGTGGGGTGTAGAAGTTGAGACTGTCATTCAGGTAGGCTGGTCTGGTGTTGTGGAGTGCTTTGTGTGTGTGGGTGAGGAGTTTGAAGATGATCCTTTTGTTGATGGGGAGCCAGTGCAGGTCTCTGAAGTGGGAGGTGATGTGGCTGCGGCTGGGGACGTTGAGGATCAGTCGGGCTGAGGCGTTCTGGATGTATTGTAGTCAACGAAGGTGCTTGGCCGGGATTCCTGCATAGAGTGCGTTGCCATAGTCCAGCCTGCTGCTGACGAGGGCTTGGGTTACCATTCTTCTGGTTCCGGTCGGGCTCCATTTGTAGATGCTGCAGAGCATGCGGAGGGTGTTGTAGCAGAAGAAGGTGACGGCGTTGACCTGCTTCGACATGGAGAGGGAGGATTCGAGGATGAACCCTAGGTTGCGTGCGTGGTCCGTGGGTGTTGGAGCATCTCCCAGTGTGGTCGGCCACCAGGAGTCGTCCCAGGCAGAGGGGGTGGCGCTGAGGATGAAGACCTCCGTCTTGTCCGAGTTCAGTTTCAGGCAGCTGCTCCTCATCCACTTGGCGACGGCCTTCATTCCTTCGTGGAGGTTGGTTCTGGCGGTGTGCGGGTCCTTGGTGAGGGAGAGGATGAGCTGAGTGTCGTCGGCATAGGAGATGATGTTCAGGTCGTGTTGGCGGGCCACTTGTGCGAGGGGGGCCATTTAGACGTTGAACAGGGTCAGGCTGAGGGATGAGCCCTGGGGTACGCCACAGATTATGTCGGTGGCTTCGGAGCGGTAGGGCGGGAGGCGGACTCTCTGGGTTTTGCCAGAGAGGAAGGACGTGGTCCAGTCCAGGGCCTGCTTCTGGATAACGGCTTCTTGGAGGAGTGTTCTTAGTGTGCGATGGCAGACCGTGTCGAAGGCGGCTGACAGGTCCAGGAGGATGAGGTCTGAAGTTTCACCGTTGTCTAGCTGGCGCCTGATGTCGTCTGTGGCGGCGATGAGGGCAGTCTCGGTGCTGTGGTTGCGTCTGAATCCGGACTGGGATGGGTCTAGGATGGTGCCTCGAGGTGGCGGGTCAGCTGCATGTTGGCGATTTTTTCGATGACCTTTGCCGGGAAGGGGAGCAGGGAGATGGGCCGAAAGTTATTGAGGTCTTTGGGGTCCGCCTTGGGCTTCTTGAGGAGGGCGTTGATTTTGGCATGCTTCCAGCTTTCCGGGAATGTTGCTGTGTCGAAGGAGGTGTTGATGATCTTCCGCAATTGGGGTGCGATGGTTGCGTCCGCTTTTTTGAAAACGTGGTGTGGGCAGGGGTCTGATGGAGATCCTGAGTGGATGGAGTTCATGACCTTGTGTGTCTCTTCGTCGTTGATTGGTTGATTGGTGCAGGTGGCGTTCAGGGTGTGGTTTGTAGTGGTCGGGCCGATGAGGAGTTGAAGCTGTCATGGATGTCGGCGATCTTGCGATGGAAGAAGGTAGCAAGTGAGTCGCTCAGGTCTTGCAAGGGCGGGATGTCGTTGGTGTTGGCGCTGGGGTTGGAGAGTTCCTTCACTATGTTGAAAAGTTCTTTGCTGTCGTGTGCGCTGTTGTCCAGTCTGGTTTTGAAGGACGATCTCTTGGCTGTTCTGATGAGGTGGTGATGTCTGCGAATGGCATCCTTGTGGGCTGCGTGGCTGCTTGGTGCGCGGTCGTGAAGCCATTTCTTCTCCAGCTTCCGGCATGTTCGTTTGAAGATCTGGATCATTATTCCCACGCTTGATATATTTCGATCAAGGGGATTTGTCCCTCAGAGAAAAACCTCCTTAAATATCTGGCGGCGATTAATAGATGCTAGTTGGGACCTTCACACTCAAGCCAGTTGTCTCCTGCTGATATCTGCCAAGCGTTTGACTCCCTAGATCGGGATTTCATGTATGCTACCCTGGCGCGATTTGGAATCCCCTAGACCTACATCACATGGGTCAAATAGCTCTATTCTGTCCCCACAGCGAGGGTCAGAACTGGCCCACACATCTCTCACTCTTACCCAGTATTGTGAGGCATTTCTCCATCTCTCCACTCTTTGTCATTCTGGGAATTGAACCCTTGGCACAAAGACTCCGCAAAAGAAACTGGACATAAAGTGATTCCAGTAGGGTATGTGAATCATGTTCTGTCACTGCATGCTGATGAAATTATCCTTTATTTCATAGATCCTGGGGAAGAAAACAGGAGGTTCACTGATAGAATATTGACCCCCAAAATATCCCCATACACAAACATCGAGTTATAAGTATCGATGTCAAAAATATCGACAATCCTATATTTATAATGATAAGTACAAAAATATTGGGGGGAAAATATCGATGTCAAAAATATATTTCTACAAAATATCGAGTTTAATATATGTATAAAAAATATGAAATATAAAAAATAATAAAATTAACTTAAAACATAAATTAGATTTAATATACATTTTAACTAATATAACAATTACATTTCATAAAATGTATTATACATATGAATATATATATTTACTTTAAAACAATTAATAAACTATTAATTTTAATTTCTTTTATAACTGTATATATGAACATTTACAAGTATACATATATATATACTAGCAGCCCGTCCCGACGTTGTCCAGGTATGAATTGCTGCCAGCCAGTAGAATATTGTTTTGTAGGATTTCGTTTAGATAGCATTTCTTATCTGTGACAGGCCTGTGAAACGCTCTGATTCACAGTGCACTGCTGATACACTTAAGAGTGTGCGTTCAGTAGTGTGTGAACTCGAGTTTCCCTACTTTATTTTTCCTTGCAATATTATATAGCGCGAACTCGACAACATGGCATGAGCACAATTTACATTACAGAAGAACACATTCATTTGTGGTAGGCACGGGGAGACAAAGCGATTTGCCTGGAATCACAGGATGTTGAGCTGATGCCGAGATTCGAACGTGGCTCCCCAGCTCTAAAGTTCGCAATTCGAGAACTTGTGGCGGGAGGTGTGTCTAAAAGTGTATGTCGGTGCTGGCCATCAATGAGAGAGACCTGTGCATTTTTCAAATGGGTGGTGAAAAAATATGAGTATGTTGCTGGAGATGTGGGCCGCCGTGCCACCAATGTACTTACCGGGGGAGGGTAAACACCCATTATTCCGCAACTTTCTTTCCGCATACCATCACTCCGCATACTTTCATTACGAAAGTACCATGACTCCGCACTGCCATAATAGCGCATGGCATTACATTTTATATGCTTTTACCACGCATACATTTACTACGAAATTTGTTGTAAATGCATGAATGGTAAAAGCATGTTTTTTTTTAATGTTTGGATAAGGTAAGTATGGGTATAGGGGTATATGTTTTGGGGTACTGAGGTATATGTTTTGGGGTGTTTGGGTATTTTAAGGGTTCAGCTATAGTTTTGGGTTATGGGGTACAGGGGTAGTTTTAGGGTTTAGGGATAGGTATAGGTTTTGGGGTACAGGGGTATTTATGGTTCAGGGGTAGGGTTGGGTTTTGGGGTACAGGGTTATTTTTAGGGGTCAGGGCTAGGTTTGGGTTTTGGGGTACAGGGGTATTTTTAGAGTTCAGGGGTAGGTTTGGGGGTACAAGGGTGTTTTAAGGGTTCAGGGCTAGGTTTGGGTTTTGGGGTACAAGGGTATTTTAGGGTTCAGGGGCTGGTTTGGGTTTGGGGGTACAGTGGTATTTTTAGGGTTCAAGGCTAGGTTTGGGTTTTGGGTACAGGGGTATTTTTAGGGTTCAGGGGTAGGTTTGGGTTTTGAGGTACAGGGGTATTTATAGGGTTCAGGGCTAGGTTTGGGTTTTGGGGTACAGGGGTATTTTTAGGGTTTAGGGATAGGTTTTGGTTTTGGGGTACAGGGTATATTTATAGGGTTAAGATGGGTTAGTGTTTAAGGGTGTTGGGGTATTTTAAGGAGTAAGGGTGGGTTATGATTATGGGGTGCAGGGGTATTTAACCCCTTCCACGCTGATGACGAGCTCAGCTCGTCATGAGGTACACCTCTTGTACGCTCATGACGAGCTGAGCTCGTCATGAACCGTGGGATTCCGTGATTCTCAGCTCACAGCGGGAAAACGCGCCGCGCGCATGTGGTTAAAGGGAGCAGGGTGGGATTAGCACACGATATGAGACATGGCATGCAGGGCGGAACGTACCACACGCCCCCAGCATTTGTCACGCCCCCCAGCACACGCCCACAGCACAACGCAGACACGCCCACAAGGGACTACTTTGCTGGCACGGTTCTTTTACCTTTTAAATGTATATGGTGGGCGTCTGCATAGCCTATGTCCTTCTGCTGCAACTGCCCTTTCCAACGCTGTATTGGGTCTTGTGATTGGTGCTGTGGTTCCTGAGATTACCCGCCTCAAAGGTTTGGGTTCTCCCTTTATTATATTAGTATGGATAAACATATATATATATATACCAATAACATAAAAATCGAATAAAAAAAACCCATTATATTATTAAATTAAAACATTCAACTATTTAAAAGTCTTTAAACTTACACATTCCACTTCAGTGAGTACAACAGTAGGGAAAGTGTTGGCTAGCGGAGGGGAAAAAATTACTATTCCCAATCCAGTGAATGCAACAGTAGGTAAAGTGGCAGGGAAGCTTCTTTCCATATGTGCCCTGCTTGGATGAAAAGTGGGGTAGACGGTCTTTGTCTCCAAACTGTGATCAAGACTAAAGTCCATCCTCTCATACATGATGTGGTGGATTTAAGTCCAACATTCGTGTAGGAGAGTGGGTAAGAATTAAATCTCCTATCAATGTAGCAAAAGGACTGTCAAAATATGTTCCTCCTGTTAAAGTGGATGCCACTTCTGGTTTTGTTGTGAGGGTCACTGGGAGGAGTTGGTGGAAGTTATCTTCAAAGTTCCCTGGAGTGTCGTGTTGCAGTTGGGTCTAGAGTCTGGGAGTGATCCAGATCAGGTTCAACGAGGTCCGCTGAGAATATCTCAGTCTCCTACGTTGTTTCTGGAATATGCTATTCCACGCAAGAGTGGAAGGAGAATTATCACTCCGAAACGTCTACCTCTATAGTTTTTTTATTTATCCTTGACTTTCCCTCCTATTCTACTTTATATTTTCTGTTCATTTCTTCTTTCTACTTTATTTCTTTTTTTATGTTGATCTTCTCTTATGGAAAGAAAGGAGATGCAGCAGTCTTTCTATTGTACATATTAATGAGCTGTTCAGAACTTACTATGTCACCGTCATGGAAATGGAATGTGATGGTTTGAACTCCGAGGGGCACTTGTCAGTTGTCCCTGGAAGCTGTGGAGATGGACAGTCAATAAACAAGTTGTTCTCACACTTACCTGCCTCTGTGTGATTTCTACAGTTTCCCTTTATGTAACCAATTCTCCAGTGTTTAATTCCATTATTTTCTCTGGTCAGGATGTTTCTGCAAGGCACCCCCCTCCCGCTGATCGTCCTGTTACCTATATAGACATTCGATGCTGGAGGGGGCAGCTTCGCATGAACCTTCCCAAAAACCTGCGCCAATTTACTTTATTAAAAAATGTATTCTATAGAACGAACATCTCCCATTCCTCTTTAGAATTTAGCCCCTTTCTCAGTGTATTCAGCTTCAATATGAACCATTCTTCTCCCAGTTTTCTCCTTTCATCTAACCAGGCTCCTCTTCTGCTCCCCACAATTTTCTCCAAAATGAACCAATGAAAGTCCATTTGGCCATGAATTTCTTTCAGAGAATGGTCAACCAGGGCAGCGTTGGGTGTGGACAATCTGATTTCTGACTCGTGCTGTTGTACATTTGTCCTTAATTCTCTGCTCACTTCCCCTACGTATCCTAACCCACATGGGCATAGGAGGAGGTGTACACAACATTACTGCTACGGCAATTATTAAGGGTACGAGCTGAGAACTTTGTCCCATTGTCCTCTGTTGTTTTAGAGACCAGGAATTGTTCTCAAATATCACAATGGCCACACTTATAATTACGGGAAGCAATCTTCCAGTCTAGTTGATTCAGTCTTTCTTCTCTCTACGTATGTAGTAAAAGTTCCCTTTTGTTCTTATTCCGCCTAAAGGCAAAGAGTGGTTTTTCCAGTTGTGTTTCCTCGTTGTCATTGAGGATTTTCCAGTTTGTGATGGTTACGTTTTTTGTTGCGATTGCTGCTCCCTGAAAACTGACTCACAGGTACTATTTAAGTCTCCTCTTTTTCTCTGTTAATCCTATTAAACATATTCTCTCTATTATACAATCTGGCCTTTTCAAATGCATGAATGATTAATGTCATGGGAGAGCCCCTATCCCTTAGTTTTTTTCAGTGTCTCTCAATTCTTGTAAAAATCAAGCAATGAGGAACAATTTCTCCGGAGCCGCAGGGGTTGTGCAAATGCGATATTATCCCTTTGGGTTTTTGGATGAAACTAGAATAATGGAGGAGGGGGCTATTGTCAGTCGGCTTCGTGTACACCTCTACCTCCAACTGGTCTGACGTCTCATTTATGGAGCTATCCCAAAAGCCCTCTCTGCTCTTGCTCTGATGGGCTGTAAACCTTAGACGGGGGTCTCGCAGATTGAGCCAAGCTAAGAATTCCTTTAGTTGTTCAGTCGGACCCTCCCATTAAAGAAAATGTCGTCTATGAACCGGTGCCAACAGACAACATTTTCGTAAAATGGAGACATCTCATTCTAGATATGTTTGTTCTTAAATTCCCCAACGTAAAGACGGGCAGACTGGGAGCACAGAAGGCTCCCATACTGGTCCCTTATGCTGGAGAAACAACTGGTCCCGGAAGAACAATGTTATTCTTTAATACCATCTATGCACTTTTTAAAATGAACTCTTCATTGGCTTCCTCTAGATCTACATATCCTAAAGTGTTTCTGACGACTCCTATAGTAGCGTCCTGTCGAATATTCGTATACAACGCCTCGCTGTCTAATGTAACGAGGAGTTGAGTGTTCTTGTTGAAGTTCCTACCTTCTAAAGTGGAGATAACGTGTGCAGAATCTCTCACATAAGACGTCAATTTACTCACTCAAGGTCTTAGGTAACAGTCTTAGGTACTGAGGGGTTCCAACAATGTTCCCACTATGGGCCTGAGGGGAGGGTCTTTTTAATTTTTATGGGTCTTGGTGGAGTCCATAGGACGCTGGAGTTTTGGGATTGCTTTTATTAAGGAACTAAAATTCCTCCTCTATATCCACTCATTGTTCCTAGCCACTTCGAGTACATCTAAGAGTGGTGAGGGCCTTGGCTTAAAACAATAATGTTACTTAGAATTGATGACATAATGAACCATGTCTGGGATGTGAGTGATTGGTATTGCCACAGACAGGTTTTTTTATGGGTAACGCGTGATGAATGCAGAGGATACAAACACTGGGTATGTTGCATTACCATGCTGTTGAAATGTTGGAGAAACGGATGAGTATTTTATGTGTGTATGCTTTGGAATAAATTGAGTTGATGACTCCGATTCACTGAGGGTGGAGATGCATGTAGTTGGGGACTCTGTGATGAAAATAGGGAAATTTTGTATAGCTGAATATAGGCGCTATGAGATTTGATAGCGACAAAAGGAAATGTATTCACATCGTAATCTTGGTTTTGTTTTACATAGGAGCAACTTGTTGTTAAATATGTGTCCGTGGGAGAAATCTATTTGTCCTGAAGAAGGTGGTTCAGAGTGTTTGGCACCCACCGAAACGCGTTGATGCAGAAGTGGAACTAAATCGGCAGACATTGAGACAAACAAGATGTTGGCTCTCTGGAAATACTAGGGGCCTTATTTCGAGTTTAGTGGTCCTAAAGGACACAGTGCAATATGCCGCCTTCTGTAGGGCTGCTTAATGTGTGTTGCGAACGTCCACCAGATCAGAAGTTTATTCATGGTCTGGCGGGCGGTCCTGCTTTGGTCTGACAGCGGTGGTATGTTAGACTCATAGACTTGCCTAACATGTAGACCGCCGTTCTCAGTGCGCCGCATGCACCTTCCTACAAGGTGTGGCATACATGCCACCTAGTACGCGAACTAGGGGTGCAAATCAAAGAGGCACTACATATTCCCTCTACATGCACCCCCAAGCCCATCATGAAAAGGGTGCCAGAGAGGCAAATCTAAGCATACTCTGCAGTGTCGCAGCGGCTCCGTCATCATGTTTGTGCCTCTGACCACTGTGAGACCGTCACATGACCCTTGATCCACCGCGGTTCTCATGGGGTCAGACCACCGCACTGGTAATTCTGCGGGCGGGCCTGGAGTGTGGTGGCAGTCGTACCACAACCACGGGTTCAGCGGTCCTATGGACCGTCAAACTCATAATAAGGCCATATGTGTCCGTAAAAATAACCAAAACAGATTAGCAATTGTAAAGACATATGTGTTTGTCTTGTGTCTTGTGTGTTCTCCCTACTTAGTGAATCTTTGTGATTTATTAAATATGACTGCTGGTCTTAAAGAGAAGATCTTGTCTTTTTAATGAATGTAATTGAGATTGTTTTTTAATTGCTGCTATACTTTTCAACCTATAGGATTCACTTGTGACATCTAGATGAAGTTTTCTAACTGCTTTTTTTATATTGGATATGATTTTTATTGAATGCAGCATTAAAGATCTGTCCAACCGCATGTGGGGGTGATATCTAATTTCAGAGGAGTTGGGGGTCAAAATAAAGTGCTGGATGAGATTGAAAGGTGAGAGGTGTGAAAGTATGAAGTACTTGTATCACTATTTGAACCACAAGGGGAATTTCTTTTGACTTAAAAGTCTGGTACAGTGCCCTGGCTCCTTGGAATGAGGGGCCCACCTCTGTTTACCTTGATTCGCTTGCACAACAGGAGTGGTTGGAGAGTTTCTTGGCCCCAGTTGTGTTTGTGCGGGGAGGGGAATTAGCACTGAATCTGTGTTTTGGAATGGATCCCTATAAAACCTCTGGGTTTACACATGACAAATAACAAAATCATGAATATGAAAAATTACATGGCTCTCTGTAATATCCCGTAACAGCGAGAAATGGGGTAAACTAATGAACCTAAAGAAAAAACAAGCAAGGACTGGGTTACATGCAGATTTATTAATAGAATATGTAAAACCAGGAGCAATTCCAATTGAGTTACAGAGTAGGAATGAGGCAGAATTGTTCATTGACAAAATAAAATTCTTGGAGACTTGAACACAAATGGCGAACTGTTGTAGGAGAGTTTTACAGTTCGACTTTTGTGTCAGTTGTTGTCTCATTTAAGCTTAAGACCAAAACTTAAGTTTAACTGAGACAAAAGTCTAACTTTACTACTCGTAAATGCCCTTTGTGAATACCGAAAGTCGTAAAGTTAGACTTTCATCTCATTTTAGCTTTGTGAATCGTGCCCAATGAGTGGATATGTGAAGAGGAATTTAGGTTCCTTAATTAAAGCAATCCCAAAACTTTAGCGTTCTATGGACTCCCCAAGATCCATAAAAATGAAATAGGACCTCCACTCAGGCCCATAGTGAGTTGTTTTGAATCATTGTTGGAACCCCTCAGTAACCTAAGACTGTTACCTAAGACTTTGAGTGAGTAAATTGACGTCTTATGTGAGAGATTCTGCACACGTTATCTCCAATTTAGAAGGTAGGAACTTCAACAAGGACACTGAACTCCTCCTTACATTACATAGCGATGCGTTGTATACGAATATCCAACAGGACACTACTATAGGTGTCGTCAGAAACACATTAGGAAATGTAGATCTAGAGGGAGCCAATAAGGAGGTCATTTTCAAAAGTGTATCGATGGTATTAAAGAATAACGTCTTTTTCTTCCGGGACCAGTTGTTTCTCCAGCATAAGGGGACCAGTATGGGAGCCTCCTTTGCTCCCAGTCTGGCCTGTCTTTACGTTGGGGAATTTAAGAACAAACATATCTATAATGAGATGTCTCTGTTTTACAAAAATGTTGTCTGTTGGCACTGGTTCATAATTTTTTATTTATTTAATTTTATTTTTGGAGTTTTATATAGCGTTGGCTAGACCCGGAGGTATTAGAGTGCTTTACATAGGTTGAGAAAGTGAATAGTTGCACAATAAACATAAAAGTGAAAGTAAATAATCACGTCAATGTCAAACATTTGGGAGTTAAAAGCGGAGAAAGGGATAAATAAAGGCAAACTCCGAAGGAGCAGAGAAGGAACATGAACCAGGCAGAAGGCAGAAGGAAAATGTTGAAGTTCAGCAACCCGTACCAACCAGGGCACGCCCTGATCCAGTCGATCACCACTGGGCCCTAAGCGAAGACAGTCCAAAAAGAGTTTGGTGTAAACACCCATTGGAAGGCGGCACAGCAACTCAGCAGAACGGAATCTCTTGCAGACCTGAAGACAAGCAGACCACCGAGAGGCTATCAAGGAAGGTAAAGATGGCCGCCTCGAACCCACCGTCTTTATCGACAGGAAATAGACGAAAGGCGATGGGGTAGCAAGAGTAAGGTTTTGCAGGTCCTTCGCTAGGCAAAGACAAAGCTGCTGAAAACAACGTTAAGAACGAGGCAGGCAGCAAGCGGTGAAAATCCCATTGAGAAACCTCCAACCTCCATGAAGGAGGACTCCGTCAGTAATTGCCAGTCCCACAACACCTCGGCCATTCAAAAGAAGGGAGGAGACCCCAGACTCAAAAACGACTCACCCATGGATGAAAGGTTATCCCGACTCCTGGACCGTAAGAGGGGGGAGAGAGGGCAGAAGCCAGGAACCCAATGCTCTCTCCCCCCTCCGACCGGGGAAAATGATCTCGGAGTCCACGGCAGCTGCGGCGGTAAGATGTGCGGTAAGATGTGAGGGGCTGCCGTCTGGATGGAGAACCAAGTGAAAAACTTGCCTATGGGAAGAAGTCGAGGTGGGATGCAAAGCAATAGTGTCCGAGACTGGAAGGTAGGTGATAGCCAAGGGATAGAACCCCAAAGGTAGAATCCCGAGCTCGTCTCCTCTCCTTTGCATTGAGCAGCTCAACCAGACAGTTGGCCACTTCTCCATCTTACACTTGCTTACACTTAACAATGTCATTGGGCCCGATTCACAGAACTAATTTAAGACAAAATCCTAAACTTACTACCATTTTGGCATTCACAGAAGGCACTTACTCATTTTGGTATTCACAGAAGTTAGGAGTCCTAACTTTGGGATTCCCAAAATGCCTTCTGTGAATACCCAAACTTTTAAAGTTAGGATTTTTCTCAGTTTAAGAGTCCTAAAGTTAGGAGTCCTAACTTTACTACACCTAAGCTGCGCGTCCGGCTCAGCATGTGGAATTTATTGCTGGCCGGAAGGAGATCAACGCGCTATGCGCCTCCCACCCGAAAACCTGAGGTGGGGAGTAGTGTCTGGGAAGCCCTTCTGCACAATCGGAATAACCGCGGCGGACCGAGGGCACCAGAAAAGTTAAGAATACAGCAAGCGTTTGTACATTAACATTTCATTTCAATAATAAAATTATGACAGTACATATAAAAAGATCCCAACTGAGAGTCCCGTTCCCAGTGCAAAGTGCGAATGGGTGGAAGATAGCAGCAATGTAATTCTCAAAGGATTTAACAATTAGCAACAAGTAGTTTTAAAAGAAAATAAAAACATCATAAAAACGAGCGTTAAAGGCAGACCCTTCAGCACTCCCCCCCTGCGTGTATCTGATTGTGCGGGGGGCGCTGACGAGACTCAGTAATTGTGCATTTCTCAAGGGATAAGTACCTTGGGCCTCATTTATGAAAAGTGACGCATCGCTGCGTGAAAACAGCGATGCATCACTTTTCACTGCGCCCTCCTTGCAACATTCCTGATGCGTCATATTTAATGTGTGACGCATCATGTCGCGAGGAGTTACAGATACGTCAGTATTTCTGACGTATCTGTAGGCGCAAAAGTGACGCATTGCTGGAGTGTGTCACAAAAGTGACGCAACTCCAGCAATGTGTCCTTTCACATGAGGCAAGCCCCATGTGAAAGGGCCTGCGTCAGTCTTACGCCTGCTGTGAGGCAGGCGTAAGATTTTGATGCAACAGCGTCCTAAAAGTGACGCAACTCCAGCAATGTGTCCTTTCACATGAGGCAAGCCCCATGTGAAAGGGCCTGCGTCAGTCTTACGCCTGCTGTGAGGCAGGCGTAAGATATTGACACATTTGAGTCCTAGAAGTGGCGCAGTGAAATCTCATAGATTTCGCTGCGTCACTTCTATAACCCTTTCTTGCGCCAAAACGCCCCCCCTTGGATACATTATAGCTGGCGCAGGTATAATGTAGCGCAGGGGTTTACAAAGTGACGCATCTACCTAGATGTGTCACTTTGTAAATATGGTGCAATATGGCACATTTTTTACGTTGCTGGTGCTTCACAAAAAGTGACGCACCGGCGACGTAAAAGTGACGCACGGCCTCATAAATGAGGCCCCTTGTTTATAGTCAACATTTTCTTTAATGGGAGGGTCCCACGGAACAACTAGAGGAATTCTTAGCTTGGCTCAATCTGGGAGACCCCAATCTGAGATTTACAGCTCATCAGAGATACAGCGGAAACTGCTTTTTGGATAGCTCCATAAATGAGACGTCAGACCAGTTGGAGGTAGAGGGGTACACGAAGCCGACTGACAAGAGCCCCCTCCTCCATTATTCTAGTTTCATCCAGAATCCCAAAGGGATAATATCTCATTTGAACAACTCCTGCAACTCCGGAGGAATTGTTCCTCATTGCTTGATTTTTACAAGAATTGAGAGACTATAAATAAACCAAGGGACAGGGGCTCTCCCAAGACATTAATCATTCATTCATTTAAAAAGGCTGATTCCACAATAGAGAGAATATGTTTATTAGGATGAACAGAGAAAAAGAGGTGACTTAAATAGTACCTGTGAGTCAGTTTTCAGGGAGCAGCAGTCGCATAAAAAACGTAACCAACTGGAACTGGAAAAATCCTCAATGACAACGAGGAAACACAACTGGAAAAACCACTCTTTGCCTTTAGGCGGAATAAGAACACAAGGGAACTTTTACTACAAACATAAAGAGAAGAAAGACTGAATCAACTAGACTGGAAGATTGCTTCCCGTGATTATAAGTGCGGCCATTGTAATATTTGTGAACAATGCCTGGTCCCTAAAACAACAGAGTGCAATGGGACACAGTTGTCAGCTCGTACCCTTAATAATTGGCGTAGCAGTAATGTTGTGTGTACCTCCTCCTATGCCCAGCTGGGTTAGGATACGTAGGGGAAGTGAGCAGAGAATTAAGGACATGTGTACAAGGGCAGCGTCCGAAATCAGACGACAATACCCAACGCTGCCCTGGTTGACCATTCTATGAAAGACAATCATGGCCAAATGGACTTTCATTGGTTCAAACATTGAAGGTAGCAGAAGAGGGGTCAGTTTAGAGGAAAAGAGAAAACTGAGAGAGCAAAGGTGCCTTTTGAAGCTGAATGTATTGAGAAAGAGGCTAACTTCTAGAGAGGAATGGGAGATGTTCGTTGTGTAGAATACATGACCTGATAAAGTACGGTGGCCCAGGTGCTTGGGAAGCTGTCCCCTTCAGGGTCAAATGTCTACATAGGTAACAGGACCCACAAATGAGGTCTCAGTCCACGATCGGGGGAGGGTGGTGTCTTGCAGAAGCATCCAGACCAGAGAAAATAATGGAATTTAGGGGTAGATGTATCAAGCCGTTTGCGAATCGCAAATGGTCTTTTTGCATGTTTTGACATGTAACAAAAAATCGCAAAATAAGGAATCGCAAAAATTTGCGATTCCTTATTTTGCTTAAGCATTTAAGGAATCGCAATTTTGCGATTCCTTAAATGGTATGTTTGTAGCATTTTGGAATTGCGAATTTAGGTTAAGAAATCGCAAATTATCACCAACTTGTAGTTGGTGGTAATTTGCAAATTCTTTTAAAAATGCACAATTTGGCATCTGTGAAGGTGGCATGTGACGCACATACATGCCCAAAGGGGCCTCTGTAAACATTAATGCAGTCCCCAACTTTTCAAACCCATATCACCCTCCAAAAAAGTGTTGAGATCCCCGTGAAACTTAATCGGATCCCCTCTTAAACCTCATTTTGAGGCAAGCGGCTGGCAGGTACAGAGATATTTTTTAAGTAATATAGTGAACAAGAGTTATTTGTGCTGCGTAAAGTAGTATTGTTAATGCAGGAAACTTGTTGAAAAGTCTTCTAAAGTTTTTCATCTGCCCCCGCAGCAGACGGTCGAGCCAGGAGACTTGGACTCGAAGCCCTTGTCCCCAAATTCAGATCCTGGACAGACGCTGAATTAAAAAGTTATCATTTTGTAAGTAGGACTATTCTTTCTTGCCGTCCCGGGATGCTTTTTTGAAAGAAAGAAGTAGGGGAACGGACTGAAAGAATTTTGTAAAGTAGGGGCACGCTGTGCCCTTCCGATCCCCCCCACTTCCACCACTGTTTAAAAGTCTTTAAACATACACGTTCCACTTCAGTGAGTGCAACAGTAGGGAAAGTGTTGGATAGCGTAGAGGTAAAAATTACTATTCAAACTCCAGAGAGTGCAACAGTAGGGAAAGTGTTGGATAGCGTAGAGGTCAAAATTACTATTCCCACTCTAGAGAGTGCAACAGTAGGGAAAGTGTTGGATAGCGTAGAGGTAAAAAATACTATTCCCACTCCAGAGAGTGCAACAGTAGGGAAAGTGTTGGATAGCGTAGAGGTAAAAATTACTATTACCACTCCGAAGAGTGCAACAGTAGGGAAAGTGTTGGATAGCGTAGAGGTCAAAAATACTATTCCCACTCCAGAGAGTGCAACAGTAGGGAAAGTGTTGGATAGCGTAGAGGTAAAAATTACTATTACCACTCCGAAGAGTGCAACAGTAGGGAAAGTGTTGGATAGCGTAGAGGTCAAAATTACTATTCCCACTCCAGAGAGTGCAACAGTAGGGAAAGTGTTGGATAGCGTAGAGGTAAAAATTACTATTACCACTCCAAAGAGTGCAACAGTAGGGAAAGTGTTGGATAGCGTAGAGGTCAAAATTACTATTTCCACTCCAGAGAGTGCAACAGTAGGGAAAGTGTTGGATAGCGTAGAGGTAAAAATTACTATTACCACTCCGAAGAGTGCAACAGTAGGGAAAGTGTTGGATAGCGTAGAGGTCAAAATTACTATTCCCACTCCAGAGAGTGCAACAGTAGGGAAAGTGTTGGATAGCGTAGAGGTAAAAATTACTATTACCACTCCAAAGAGTGCAACAGTAGGGAAAGTGTTGGATAGCGTAGAGGTCAAAATTACTATTTCCACTCCAGAGAGTGCAACAGTAGGGAAAGTGTTGGATAGCGTAGAGGTAAAAATTACTATTACCACTCCGAAGAGTGCAACAGTAGGGAAAGTGTTGGATAGCGTAGAGGTCAAAATTACTATTCCCACTCCAGAGAGTGCAACAGTAGGGAAAGTGTTGGATTGCGGAGGGGAAAAAATTACTATTCAAACTCCAGTGAACGCAACAGTAGGAAAAGTGGCAGGGAAGCTTCTTTCCATATGTGCCCTGCTTGGATGAAAAGTGGGGTAGACGGTCTTTGTCTCCAAACTGTGATCAAGACTAAAGTCCATCCTCTCATACATGATGTGGTGGATTTAAGTCCAACATTCGTGTAGGAGAGTGGGTAAGAATTAAATCTCCTATCAATGTAGCAAAAGGACTGTCAAAATATGTTCCTCCTGTTAAAGTGGATGCCACTTCTGGTTTTGTTGTGAGGGTCACTGGGAGGAGTTGGTGGAAGTTATCTTCAAAGTTCCCTGGAGTGTCGTGTTGCAGTTGGGTCTAGAGTCTGGGAGTGATCCAGATCAGTTCAACGAGGTCCGCTGAGAATATCTGAGTCTCCTACGTTGTTTCTGGAATATGCTATTCCACGCAAGAGTGGAAGGAGAATTATCACTCCGAAACGTCTACCTCTATAGTTTTTTTATTTATCCTTGACTTTCCCTCCTATTCTACTTTGCATTTTCTGTTAATTTCTTCTTGCTTGTCTCTTTTTTTTCTGTTGTTCTTTTTTTATGGAAAGAAAGGAGATGCAGCAGTCTTTCTATTGTACATGTTAATGAGCTGTTTAGAACTTACTATGTCTCCATCATGGAAATGGAATGTGATGGTTTAAATTCCGAGGGGCACTTGTCAGTTGTCCCTGGAAGCTGTGGAGATGGACAGTCAATAAACAAGTTGTTTGCACACTTACCTGCCTCTGTGTGATTACTACACTTTCCCTTTACCTAACCAATTCTCCAGTGTTTAGTTCCATTATTTTCTCTGGTCAGGATGTTTCTGCAAGGCACCCCCCTCCCCCGATCATGGACTGAGACCTCACATTGTGGATCCTGTTACCTATATAGACATTCGATGCTGGAGGGGGCAGCTTCGCTTGAACCTTCCAAAAAACCTGGGCCAATTTACTTTATTAAAAAATTGAATCTATAGAACGTGCATCTCCCGTTCATCTCTAGAATTTAACCCCTTTCTCACCGTATTCAGCTTCATTATGAACCATTCTTCTCTCAGTTTTCTCCTTTCATCTAACCAGGCTCCTCTTCTGTTCCCCACGATTTTCTCCAAAATGAACCAATGAAAGTCCATACGGCCATGATTTTCTTTCAGAGAATGGTGAACAAGGGCAGCGTTGGGTGTGGACGGTCTGGTTTCGGACGCTGCTCTTGTACACATGTCCTTAATTCTCTGCTCACTTCCCCTACGTATCCTAACCCACATGGACATAGGAGAAGGTACACACAACATTACTGCTATGCCAATTTCACAAATATCACAATGGCCACACTTTTAATTACGGGAAGCAATCTTCCTGTCTAGTTGATTCAGTCTTTCTTCTCTCTATGTTTGTAGTAAAAGTTCCCTTGTGTTCTTATTCCGCCTAAAGGCAAAGAGTGGTTTTTCCAGTTGTGTTTCCTCGTTGTCATTGAGGATTTTCCAGTTTGTGATGGTTACGTTTTTTGTTTTAATTGCTGCTCCCTGAAAACTGACTCACAAGTACTATTTAAGTCACCTCTTTTTCTCTGTTCATCCTATTAAACATATTCTCTCTATTATACAATCTGGCCTTTTCAAATGAATGAATGATTAATGTCTTGGGAGAGCCCCTATCCCTTAGTTTTTTTTCAGTGTCTCTCAATTCTTGTAAAAATCAAGCAATGAGGAACAATTCCTCCGGAGTTGCAGGAGTTGTGCATATGGGATATTATCCCTTTGGGATTTTGGATGAAACTAGAATAATGGAGGAGGGGGCTCTGGACAGTCGGCTTCGTGTACACCTCTACCTCCAACTGGTCTGATGTCTCATTTATGGATCTATCCGAAAAGCCCTCTCCGCTGTTTCTCTGATGAGCTGTAAATCTCAGATTAGGGTCTCCCAGACTGAGCTGAGCTAAGAATTCCTTTAGTTGTTCAGCCGGACCCTCCCATATAAAGAAAATGTAGTCTATGAACCGGGGCCAACAGACAACATTTTTGTAAACTGGAGACATCTCATTATAGATATGTTTGTTCTTAAATTCCCCAACGTAAAGACGGGCAGACTGGGAGCACAGGAGGCTCCCATACTGGTCCCTTATGCTGGAGAAACAACTGGTCCCGGGAGTAAAAGACGTTATTCTTTAGTACCATCGATACACTTTTTAAAATGAACTCTTCATTGGCTCCCTCTAGATCTACATTTCCTAAAGTGTTTCTGACGACTCCTATAGTAGCGTCCTGTCGGATATTCGTACACAACGCCTCGCTGTCTAATGTAACGAGGAGTTGAGTGTTCTTGTTGAAGTTCCTACCTTCTAAAGTCGAGATAATGTGTGCAGATTCACTCACATAAGACGTCAATTTACTCACTCAAGGTCTTAGGTAACAGTCTTAGGTACTGAGGGGTTCCAACAATGTTCCCACTATGGGCCTGAGCGGAGGGTCTTTTTAATTTTTATGGGTCTTGGTGGAGTCCATAGGACGCTGGAGTTTTGGGATTGCTTTTATTAAGGAACTAAAATTCCTCTTCTCATATCCACTCATTGTTCCTAGCCTCTTCGAGTACATCTAAGAGTGGCGAGGGCCTTGGCTAAAAACAATAATGTTACTTAGAATTGATGACATAATGAACCATGACTGGGATGTGAGTGAATGGTATTGCCACAGACAGGTTTTTTTATGGGTAAAGTGTGATTAATACAGAGGATACAAACACTGGGTATGATGCATTTACGTGCTGTTGAAATGTTGGAGAAACGGATGAGTATTTTATGTGTGTTTGCTTTGGAATAAATTGAGTTGATGACTCCGATTCACTGAGGGTGGAGATGCACGTCCTATGTAGTTGTGGATTCTGTGATGAAAATAGGGAAATTTTGTATAGCTGAATATAGGCGCTATTAGATTTGATAGGGACAAAAGGAAATGTATTCACGTGGTAATCTTGGTTTTGTTTTACATAGGAGCAACTTGTTGTTAAATATATGTCCGTGGGAGAAATCTATTTGTCCTGAAGAAGGTGGTTCAGAGTGTTGGGCACCCACCGAAACGCGTTGATGCAGAAGTGGAACTAAATTGGCAGGCATTGAGACAAACAAGATGTTGGCTATCTGGAAATACTAGGGGCCTTATTTCGAGTTTGGTGGTCCTAAAGCAGACAGTGCAATGCGCCGTCTTCTGTAGGGCTGCTAAATGTGTGTTGCGAACGTCCACCAGATCAGAAGTTTATTCATGGTCTGGAGGGCGGTCCTGCTCCGGTCTGACAGCGGTGGTATGTTAGACTCATAGAAGTGCCTGACACGCAGACCACCATTCTCAGAGCGCCTCCTGCACCTTCCTACACGGTGTGGCATACATGCCACCTAGTGCGCGAACTAGGGGTGCAAATTAAAGAGGCACTACATATTCCCTCTACATGCACCCCCAAGCCCATCGTGAAAAGGGTGCCAGAGAGGCAAATCTAAGCATACTCTGCAGTGTCGCAGCGGCTCCGTCATCATGTTTGTGCCTCTGACCACTGTGAGACCGCCACAGGACCCTTGATCCACAGCGGTTCTCATGGGGTCCGACCACCGCACTGGTAATTCTGCGGATGGGCCTGGAGTGTGGTGGCAGTCGTGGCAGTCATACCGCAACCACGGGTTCAGCGGTCCTATGGACCGTCAAACTCACAATAAGGCCATACGTGTCCGTAAAAATAACCAAAACAGATTAGCAATTGTAAAGACATATGTGTTTGTCGTGTGTCTTGTGTGTTATCCCTATTTTGTGAATCTTTGTGATTTATTAAATATGACTGCTGGTCTTAAAGAGAAGATCTTGTCTTTTTAATAAATGTAATTGAAATTGTTTTCAAATTGCTGCTATACTTTTCAACCTACAGGATTCACTTTGTGACATGTAGATTAAGTTTTCTAACTGCTTTCTTTAAAATTGGATATGATTTTTATTGAATGCAGCATTAAAGATCTGTCCAACCGCATGTGGGGGTGATATCTAATTTCAGAGGAGTTGGGGGTCAAAATAAAGTGCTGGATGAGATTGAAAGGTGAGAGGTGTGAAAGTATGAAGTACTTGTATCACTATTTGAACCACAAGGGGAATTTCTTTTGACTTAAAAGTCTGGTACAGTGCCCTGGCTCCTTGGAATGAGGGACCCACCTCTATTTACCTTGATTCGCTTGCACAACAGGAGTGGTTGGAGAGTTTCTTGGCCCCAGTTGTGTTTGTGCGGGGAGGGGAATTAGCACTGAATCTGTGTTTTGGAATGGATCCCTATAAAACCTCTGGGTTTACACAGGACAAATAACAAAATCATGAATATGAAAAATTACATGGCTCTCTGTAATATCCCGTAACAGCGAGAAATGGGGTACACTAATGAACCTAAAGAAAAAACAAGCAAGGACTGGGTTACATGCAGATTTATTAATTGCATTTGACTGTGCCTGTATTCTCTATTGGATCGTGATTGTATTTATCTTTGTAGTGCTTGCACCATATCTGTTCAGATTTCGAATTATTAGCGCGATATCCCTCGGCGCCTTGCTCTACTCCCCCCCCCTCCATTTTGTCCCTGTTGTTGTTGTGCCTCCGTGTGCGCTGACCTGAGCCCGCCCCGCCTCCCAGCTGAGACGCCCTCCCACTAACTAGGTACAGCGCTCCCTGTCCCAGAAACGCTGTGATCTCTCTTCGCTCCTGCCCTGAGTGGTCGCTCCCTTGTCTCCCCACCGAGACTCGGTATTGTAACACTGCGCTGCTTGCATTTGACTGTGCCTGTATTCTCTATTGGATCGTGATTGTATTTATCTTTGTAGTGCTTGCACCATATCTGTTCAGATTTCGAATTATTAGCGCGATATCCCTCGGCGCCTTGCTCTACTCCCCCCCCCTCCATTTTGTCCCTGTTGTTGTTGTGCCTCCGTGTGCGCTGACCTGAGCCCGCCCCGCCTCCCAGCTGAGACGCCCTCCCACTAACTAGGTACAGCGCTCCCTGTCCCAGAAACGCTGTGATCTCTCTTCGCTCCTGCCCTGAGTGGTCGCTCCCTTGTCTCCCCACCGAGACTCGGTATTGTAACACTGCGCTGCTTGCATTTGACTGTGCCTGTATTCTCTATTGGATCGTGATTGTATTTATCTTTGTAGTGCTTGCACCATATCTGTTCAGATTTCGAATTATTAGCGCGATATCCCTCGGCGCCTTGCTCTACTCCCCCCCCCTCCATTTTGTCCCTGTTGTTGTTGTGCCTCCGTGTGCGCTGACCTGAGCCCGCCCCGCCTCCCAGCTGAGACGCCCTCGCCCCTCCCCCTCCACCATCCATATATGACAGTAGTTCCCGCGCGCAGCGTTCACGCGCAGCGACCGCGCCCAATCCGCGCCGAAGGTGCGCCAAAGGTAAGCCCGTCTACGCCCGTCCGCGCCTGGACCGCGCCCAGCGCCAGACCCCCTGCCCCTCGCGCTGCGCTGCCCTCCCGCATTACCTACGATGCCGCCACCCTCCTAGCCCTTAACCCCGGTCGCGCCCCCAACTGCGTCCAAGCCGCTCCTGGACACACCCATGGACCTTTCTCCTGCTACTCCTGCAAATTCAGCGGCACCGACAACATCTCCGCTACGACCACTCCACAGATCCCCGACCCCAACCACCTACAATGCATCCTTCTCAACACCCGATCGGTCCACAGACACGCCATTGACCTATGGAATCTACTAGACACCATCTCTCCAGACGTCGCCTTCCTAACAGAAACATGGATGAACGCTTCCTCCGCCCCAGACATCACCATTGCCATCCCTGAAGATTATAAGATCACACGCAAGGACCGTACCGGCCACATAGGAGGAGGAATCGCTATCGTCCATAAAAAATCAATCCGCATCTCAACCAGCTCTGACGCCAACCTCGCCAACTCCGAACACCTTCACTTCCAGATCCACATCGACCCCAAGACCACACTCAGAGGCACCCTCCTCTACAGACCACCAGGACCCCGCGCAAAATTCAGTGAAGACATCACGGACTTCATCACTCCACACGCGCTCCCCTCGAAAGACTACATCCTTCTGGGAGACCTCAACTTTCACCTTGAAAAAATCAACGACCGCAACACCACCACCCTCTTGGACAACCTCGCCAACCTCGGACTTAAACAACTGGTCACCTCCCCCACCCACATCGCAGGTCACACACTCGACCCCATCTTCACCTCCAGCAAGCATGTCTCCTTCAGCCACACTACGGATCTCCTCTGGACTGACCACAGCTGCGTTCACTTCACCTACAACAAACCAAAACCCATTAACCACCCCCAACCATCTCTGCGAAGAAACTGGAACAAAATCACCATCGACCAGATCTCCTCATCGCTCCTTCTAAACACCCCAGCCCACTCTTCTAACACAGACCAAGCCGCCGCCAACTTCACCCTATGGTTATCCAACACCGCCGACACCTTAGCACCACTGAAAAAACGTCAAAGCAAACCTGGCAGCAAGAAAGCCTCATGGTTCAACGATGATCTTAAGAAGTCCAAGAAACTCTGCCGCTCCCTTGAAAAGGCCTGGAAAAAAGACCCAACCACTAGCACCAAGGACGCCTTCAAAAACGCCACCCGCACACACCACCAACTAATCCGAAAGGCCAAGAAAACAGCATTCAAGGATCGACTTGACAACAACGCCCACAACAGCAAGGAACTTTTCAACATCGTCAAGGAATTTACCAATCCCTCGACCAACTCCAACGACATCACCCCCTCTCAAGTCCTCTGCGACTCACTAGCCTCATTCTTCCACAACAAAATTGCAGACATCCACAACAGCTTCGACAACCAACCCGGAGACCAACCCACCCAACCATATGCTGAACATTCTCCCCCCTTGAACACCCTTATCGACTGGAAACCAATCTCCACTGAGGACACCATCCGCCTGATGAACTCCATCCACTCAGGATCCCCCACAGACCCATGTCCCCACCACATTTTCAACAAAGCAGACTCCGTCATAGCACCGCACCTCCGGGACGTCATCAACTGCTCCTTCAACTCCGCCACCTTCCCGGAAAGCTGGAAACACGCTGAACTCACCGCCCTTCTGAAAAAACCCACAGCGGACCCCACGGAACTCAAAAACTACCGCCCCATTTCGCTCCTTCCATTCCCGGCCAAAGTAATCGAGAAAGCTGTCAACAACCAGCTCGCCGCTTTCCTCGAAGCCAACAAATCCCTCGACTCCTCACAATCTGGCTTCCGAGCAAAGCACAGCACTGAGACCGCCCTCATCGCAGCAACAGACGACATTCGAACTCTACTGGACAATGGAGACACAGTCGCGCTCATCCTCCTCGACCTCTCCGCAGCCTTTGACACAGTCTGTCATAGCACCCTTTTACAACGCCTCAGAAACATCGGAATCCAAGGAAAAGCTCTTGAATGGATCACCTCGTTCCTCACCGGAAGAACCCAGAGAGTCCGCCTCCCACCATTCAAGTCCGAGGCCACTGAAGTCATCTGTGGCGTACCACAAGGATCCTCACTCAGCCCCACCCTCTTCAACGTATACATGAGCCCCCTTGCGGCCATTGCTCGCCAACACAATCTCAACATCATCTCCTACGCGGATGACACTCAACTGATCCTTTCTCTCACCAATGACCCCAGCACCGCCAAAACTAACCTACACGAAGGAATGAAAGAAGTTGCCGAATGGATGAAACACAGCCGTCTGAAACTGAACTCAGATAAAACAGAAGTCCTCATCTTAGGCACATCCCCCTCTGCATGGGACGACTCTTGGTGGCCGGAAGCCCTTGGAAAAGCACCCATCCCGACAGACCACGCACGGAACCTAGGCGTCATCCTGGACTCTTCACTATCAATGAACAGACAAGTCAGCGCCGTATCCTCATCCTGCTTCAACATTCTTCGCATGCTCAAAAAAACATTTCGCTGGATCCCCACCGAAACCAGAAAAACAGTCACCCATGCTCTGGTCACGAGCCGACTGGACTACGGAAACACCCTCTACGCAGGCTCCACCGCTAAACTCCAGAAGAAACTCCAACGAATCCAAAACGCCTCAGCCAGGATCATATTAGACATCCCACGCAACGAACACATCTCTAGTCACCTGAAAGACCTCCACTGGCTACCTGTCAATAAGAGGATCACTTTCCGACTACTGACCCACGCACACAAATCACTCTACGACATCGGACCAGAGTGCCTCAACTCACGACTGTCCTTCTACACCCCCTCCCGCCAACTACGCTCTTCCAGCCAAGCCCTCGCCACTGTACCTCGCATCAACAAGACCACCATGGGAGGCAGATCCTTCTCATACCTGGCTGCTAAAACATGGAACTCACTCCCCACTTGCCTTCGCCTTACCCAGAACCACCTAGCATTCAGAAAGCAACTTAAAACGTGGATATTTGACAAGTAATCCTCCTCCCCTCCCTAAGCGCCTTGAGACCCTCTGGGTATGTAGTGCGCTATATAAATTCTTTGACTTGACTTGACTTGACATTAATAGAATATGTAAAACCAGGAGCAATTCCAATTGAGTTACAGAGTAGGAATGAGGCAGAATTGTTCATTGACAAAATAAAATTCTTGGAGACTTGAACACAAATGGCGAACTGGTGTAGGAGAGTTTTACAGTTCGACTTTTGTGTCAGTTGTTGTCTCATTTAAGCTTAAGACCAAAACGTAAGTTTAACTGAGACAAAAGTCTAACTTTACTACTCGTAAATGCCCTTTGTGAATACCGAAAGTCGTAAAGTTAGACTTTCATCTCATTTTAGCTTTGTGAATCGTGCCCAATGAGTGGATATGTGAAGAGGAATTTAGGTTCCTTAATTAAAGCAATCCCAAAACTTTAGCGTTCTATGGACTCCCCAAGATCCATAAAAATGAAATAGGCCCTCCACTCAGGCCCATAGTGAGTTGTTTTGAATCATTGTTGGAACCCCTCAGTAACCTAAGACTGTTACCTAAGACTTTGAGTGAGTAAATTGACGTCTTATGTGAGAGATTCTGCACACGTTATCTCCAATTTAGAAGGTAGGAACTTCAACAAGGACACTGAACTCCTCCTTACATTACATAGCGATGCGTTGTATACGAATATCCAACAGGACACTACTATAGGTGTCGTCAGAAACACATTAGGAAATGTAGATCTAGAGGGAGCCAATAAGGAGGTCATTTTCAAAAGTGTATCGATGGTATTAAAGAATAACGTCTTTTTCTTCCGGGACCAGTTGTTTCGCCAGCATAAGGGGACCAGTATGAGAGCCTCCTGTGTTCCCAGTCTGGCCTGTCTTTACGTTGGGGAATTTAAGAACAAACATATCTATAATGAGATGTCTCTGTTTTACAAAAATGTTGTCTGTTGGCACTGGTTCATAATTTTTTATTTATTTAATTTTATTTTAGGAGTTTTATATAGCGTTGGCTAGACCCGGAGGTATTAGAGTGCTTTACATAGGTTGAGAAAGTGAATAGTTGCACAATAAACATAAAAGTGGAAGTAAATAATCACGTCAATGTCAAACATTTGGGAGTTAAAAGCGGAGAAAGGGATAAATAAAGGCAAACTCCGAAGGAGCAGAGAAGGAACATGAACCAGGCAGAAGGCAGAAGGAAAATGTTGAAGTTCAGCAACCCGTACCAACCAGGGCACGCCCTGATCCAGTCGATCACCACCGGGCCCTAAGCGAAGACAGTCCAATAAAGAGTTTGGTGTAAACACCCACTGGAAGGCGGCACAGCAACTCAGCAGAACAGAATCTCTTGCAGACCTGAAGACAAGCAGACCACCGAGAGGCTATCAAGGAAGGTAAAGATGGCCGCCTCGAACCCACTGTCTTTATCGACAGGAAATAGACGAAAGGCGATGGGGTAGCAAGAGTAAGATTTTGCAGGTCCTGCGCTAGGCAAAGACAAAGCTGCTGAAAACAACATTAAGAACGAGGCAGGCAGCAAGCGGTGAAAATCCCATCGAGAAACCTCCAACCTCCATGAAGGAGGAATCCGTCAGTAATCGCCTGTCCCACAACACCTCGACCATTCAAAAGAAGGGAGGAGACCCCAGACTCAAAAACGACTCAACCATGGATGAAAGGTTATACCGACTCCTGGACCGTAAGAGGGAGGAGAGAGGGCAGAAGCCAGGAACCCAATGCTCTCTCCCCCCTCCGACCGGGGAAAATGATCTCGGAGCCCACGGCAGCTGCGGCGGTAAGACGTGAGGGGCCGCCGTCTGGATGGAGAACCAAGTGAAAAACTTGCCCATGGGAAGAAGTCGAGGTGGGATGCTAAGCAATAGTAGTCGAGACCGGAAGGTAGGTGATAGCCAAGGGATAGAAACCCAAAGGTAGAATCCCGAGCTCGTCTCCTCTCCTTTGGATTGAGCAGCTCAACCAGACAGTCAGCCACTTCTCCATCTTCCACTTGCTTCCACTTAACAATGTCATTGGGCCCGATTCACAGAACTAACTTAAGACAAAATCCTAAACTTACTACCATTTTGGCATTCACAGAAGGAACTTACTCATTTTGGCATTCACAGAAGGCACTTACTCATTTTGGCATTCACAGAAGGCACTTACTCATTTTGGCATTCACAGAAGGCACTTACTCATTTTGGTATTCACAGAAGTTAGGAGTCCTAAATTTACCGCTCCTAAACTGAGAAGAATCTTAACTTTAAAGACTTTCGGTATTCACAGAAGGCACTTAGAAGTCCTAAATTTAAGAGTCCTAACTTCGGTGAATACCGAAATGAGTAAGTGCCTTCTGTGAATACCAAAATGAGTAAGTGCCTTCTGTGAATACCGAAATGAGTAAGTGCCTTCTGTGAATACCAAAATGGTAGTAAGTTTAGGGTTTTGTCTTAAGTTAGTTCTGTGAATCGGACCCATTGTGTTGACAAACGAGGACATATTGATAGATTCATCTTCAGGGCAAACTGAAAGATTCTGCACAAGCTCCTTTGGGACGACTGCATCAAAGCCAGACAGATCCTGCACGTGATATCTTTGCAAGACTGGTCTGTATTTTCGCTCGGAGTTCTTCCATATTAGTGATAGAGCAAGCTTCGCATCGCGACTTGCTCGAGTCATGAACCTCGCCCGTGTGTAGTCAATTAATAAAATTTGTACGTCTTACTAATCTTTATTTTTTATATTCGAACGAAGTAGATGAAGCTTGCATATGTGTTTTCTAATACAACTAATCCATGTCCCTAAAACATGGCCGCCGCTTGGAAAATTGCTTCTGCGCATGCGTCAGTCACACTCACGTGACCTGACGTAGTTATAAGTTTGGTGGGAAAGGGTGCGCATGCGTAATACACAGCTTTCGTGAATAGCGTGGTGATGCTCTTGTGAACGTGTATATGTTGCTAATATTTAAACTGCATAGTATATTTTTATAATGATAAGGTTAAAGTACAAAACCATGATGTGTTTTTCATGCATTCACTTCTATGTTTTAATTTGTTCTCGCTTACTTTTCATGTACTGCGGGGAATGGGGGCCCGAACCGGTTGGGAGCCATATTGAAGGTCCCTTCTGTGCATACTCGTGGTGCACTGAAAGGTGGCAACATTGGACAGTGGAACTCAGCCAGCTGGCAGCCACAGTCAAGATGCTCATGGGAAAGCCACCTCTGCGCTACGAGAATGGAGAAAGTTGCTCCTTATATGATACATTGTGTGTTGCGCTATTGTTTGCTGTACAGCTTCCCATGGGAACCCCAATCTCGCTAGGCGGTACCCAGAGATGCAAAGTAGGCCTCCAAATAGTCTGTTCTGATTGGTGTGTTACCCAAATCCTACCTTAGGACCAATCCAAATTGAGGGATTCTGACACTTTGCAACATTTGGGGGTGGTACACCGTCCCAAAACAGTATATCTACCCTGGGTTCACCTAGGGAAATTGTCCGACTTGTCTGGTTTAGCTGACCTGTCACTGACCCAACGCACTCAATAGGTGACTGAAGATACAGAGCGCTGCGGAGCACTCTGTCCGAAATTTGACCATAGACTAAGGTTTTACTAAACCTTAAAGTGCTGGCGGAGCACTTTGCTGGGAGTTCGCTGACCCAATCGGGGTCTTGATCGATAGCTGCAGAGAGGGTGGAGCGCAGGCGTTGCTTCCGAACTGCGGGTGCCGGTCCTGTCCTGAGGGTCCTGTCCTGAGGGTCCTGTCCTGAGGGTCCTGTCCTGAGGGTCCTGTCTTGACGGTCCTGTCCTGATCCTAATCTGGTCTTCCTGTCCTGTCCTGGGTGTCCATTCTGCACCTGCTGTCCATTGAGGGGTATCCTTCCTTGAGGGGTTCCTGTCCTTAACTGACCCGTGGCCAGGGTTTGGTTTCCACACCAGTCTAGGTAAATATCACTCTGAAAACTCTGAATCTTGCACCTTTCTGAATTTCTGTCTTTTGCTTCAATAAAGACATACCTTTGCATATGTTAATTTTCCATGCTTTTTCCGCAACCATTGAATCATAAAGTCATTTGCTTTGGTTTCATAACGTGTTCCTATGTTACCCTACCTGTTAGAAATTATATTTTGCATTGCAGTTTGTCATTTCCTGATATGGTCTAGAACCTCCTTACTTAAACTGTCTAAAGAACTTTTGCCTTAAAGCATAGCGTGTCTCTCTTCATAGTCTCTCCTATAGATATATATATGTCCCGAAATCCTGTCTCATTTCTTGAGATAATTTCAGAATACTAGTCCTAATCAAGACTATCCCATCTTTAGTGATTCATCTTAAAACGATCTAATTCCTGATCTTTCAATTTGAATGTGCCCTGGTTCCATTAGTTTATAAATGGTTGCACTGACTTATTTTCTATTCAGCTGTGTACTGTATGTTATTTTGATTATTGATTGCTTAATTACTGTGAATTTGATATTCTCTGAATTTTACTAAATTAGATAAAGACTTTAAAACTTCCAGTTGTCCGTGGTCATTTTACAAAGAGTATTGAATGTTATTTGTTGGGTTTGTATTTTGCTGCCTTTCCTTTTACAGCTAGCTCCCTGATCCATTGTGGTCATAGGTACCCGCGTCGGTGGATGGTAAGTCGGGTACTCTGAAGAATAACGAAAGGAACTCACAAATTATTGATAGTAGACCGTGAGGTCATCCGATCAATGTATATGGTGATTTGAAATATATGGGCCCGAAGCCGGAAGTGGCGAAAATTATTGGTCGGGTGACCCGCGCGCTCTATCATTAGAAATCAGTTCAGCTATCTGCTTATCCCTGAAGTCATCAGCAACCTTTTTAGGTATATTATCAGCATGTCGAAGAAGCCATATTATTTCATCACGGGCAAAGGATAAAGCCAAAAACACAAAAAGTGCCTTGGACCCAGCAATCCAGGCCGGCCAGAAAGAACAGTTGCTAGTTCTTTTATTGTAGAGCGCAAAAACGTGCGTCTTTGGCGGCGGATGGCTCCTGAATGAGGCATTGCAGTTTCCGTGCATTCTCTGACGTCATTAATACGCTTGTTGTGACCTCGTATGTTTACAAATGGATCTTCTGCTGCTTTGTGTATGTGAAACACTTCATCTCTGAACAGAGACGGGCATGAAGTGCAAGTTTCCAAAGGTTTAAAGCGGTGGCTTCCATTTTCAAAATTCCACGGCACAGGATAAATCCAAATATTACCCATGTTTCCATCGCATCGAAGATCAGATATTCACATGGCATTGGATCTGATTGTGCTGGGGGCGCTGACGAGACTCAGTAATTGTGCATTTCTCAAAGTATAAGTACTTTGGGCCTCATTTATGAGCCCTTGCGTCACTTTTACGCCGCCAGTGCGTCACTTTTTGTGACGCACCAGCAGCGTAAAAAATGTGCCTTGTTGCACCAAATTTACAAAGTGACGCATCTAGGTAGATGCGTCACATTTTGTAAACCCCTGCGCTACATTATATGAGCGTCAGGTATAATGTATGCAGGGGGCGTTCTGACGCAAGACAGGGTCATAGAAGTGACGCAGTGAAATCTATAAGATTTCACTGCGCCACTTCTAGGACTCAAATGCGTTAAAATCTTACGCCTGCCTCACAGTAGGCGTAAGACTGAAGCAGGCCCTTTCACATGGGGCTTGCCCCATGTGAAAGGACACATTGCTGGAGTTGCGTCACTTTTGTGACACACTCCAGCAATGCGTCACTTTTGCGCCAAACAGATACGTCAGAAATACTGACGTATCTGTAACTCCTTGCGCCATGATGCGTCAAACTGTAAATATGACGCATCATGGGTGTTGCAAGGAGGGCTCAGTGAAAAGTGACGCATCGCTGTTTTCACGCAGCGATGCGTCACTTTTCATAAATGAGGCCCCAAGTTCATAGATAACATTTTCTTTATATGGGAGGGTCCGACTGAACAACTAAAGGAATTCTTAGTTTGGCTCAATCTGGGAGACCCCCGTCTAAGGTTTACAGCCCATCAGAGCCAGAGCAGAGAGGGCTTTTTGGATAGCTCCATAAATGAGGCGTCAGACCAGTTGGAGGTAGAGGTGTACACGAAGCCGACTGACAAGAGCCCCCTGCTCCATTATTCCAGGTTCATCCAGAATCCCAAAGGGATCATATCCCATTTGCACAACTCCTGGGGCTCCGGAGGGATTGTTCGTCATTGCTTGACTTTTACAAGAATTGAGAGACACTGAAAAAAAAACTTAGGGAGAGGGGCTATCCCAAGACAGTAATCATTCATTCATTTATAAGGGCCAGAATCCACAATAGAGAGAATATGTTTAAAAGGATGAACACAGAAAAAGAGGTGACTTAAATAGACTTAAATAGTACTTGTGAGTCAGTTTTCAGGGAGCAGCAGTCGCATAAAAAACGTAACCATCAGGAACTGGAAAATCCTCAATGACAACGAGGAAACACAACTGGAAAAACCACTCTTTGCCTTTAGGCGGAATAAGAACACAAGGGAACTTTTACTACAAACATAGAGAGAAGAAAGACTGAATCAACTAGACTGGAAGATTGCTTCCCGTAATTATAAGTGCGGCCATTGTGATATGTGTGAACAATTCCTGGTCTGTAAAACAACAGAGTAGAATGGGACAAAGGTATCAGCTCGTACCCTTAATAATTGCCGTAGCAGTAATGTTGTGTATAACTCCTGCTATGCCCATGTGGGTTAGGACACGTGGGGGAAGTGAGCAGAGAATGAAGGACATGTGTACAAGAGCAGCGTCGAAATCAGACCGTCCACACCCAAGGGGTCAGTTTAGAGGAAAAGAGAAAACTGAGAGAACAAAGGTACATCTTGGGGCTGAATGCATTGAGAAAGAGGCTGAATCCTAGAGAGAAATGGGAGATGTCCGTTGTGTAGAATACATGACCTGGTAAAGTACGGTGGCCCGGGTGCTTGGGAAGCGGTCCCCTTCAGGGTCAAATGTCTCTATAGGTAACAGGACCCACAAATGAGGCCTCAGTCCACGACCGGGGGAGGGGGGTGCCTTGCAGAAGCATCCAGACCAGAGAAAAGAATGGAATTAAATACTGGAGAATTGGTTAGCTAAAGGGAAATAATATGCAAAAACCATATAGAGTAATGAGAAATGTGGGTCCCGCAGTAGTAGCCCCTCAGGATTTCAGAGGTGTGTGCCCTCCTTTTGAATTTTACCCATTTGGAGACAAAATAATGACATATTTTGATATAATCAGGGTGAGCTTCACGGACAACGGTATCTAAAAATGTCTTGACACCTCCCGGAATATAGACACAACAAAGGACCTCTGCACTTAGAAAGAACTAGTGAAAGATGGCGGCGGCGGCATTTTGAAACGACCCACAATACAGATATAACACATGATCAACACCGACCTTCAGGAGTAGATTTTCTGGAACGGGGGAAGGACCTTAGAATTGTCCAATGCGATTAGGAGGTTTCCCGCCAAACTCGAGAGTGGACTGGACGCTTTAATCATATTGGGCCCTATGTATCAAGATACCCATTTGCGATTCTCAAATAGCGATTTTTAAGAAATCGCTATTTGAGAATCGCAAATGGGTATGTATGTAAAAAGAGATTTCTTAAAATTCCTTAATTGCGATTAGCAAATTGTGAATCGCATTTAAGGAATACTTTCCCATTCATTCCTATGGGCCAGGAGGCCCATACGAATGAATGGGAAATTATTCTCAATTTGCGATTCGCAATTTGCTAATCGCAAATTGAGAATAATTTCAAGGTGCACCCCTGAAATATGCATGGGTGCACATGTGGTGCACATACATGCCCCAAGGTCATGTATGTGCGTCACATGGCACTTTGAAAAATTAAAAAATGTGCATTTTTCAAGGACTTCGCAACTTACCACCAACTAGAAGTTGGTGGTAATTTGCGATTCCTTAAGGACATTTTGCAATTTTTTTTTGCTTCATACATTGCATTTAAGGAATCGCAAAATTTGCGATTCCTTAAATGCAATTTCAAAATAAGGAATCGCAAATTTTGTGATTGCTTATTTTGCACCAGATTTTGCTTAAGACATACCATGAAGCAAATTCACATTCGCAAAGGCGAATTTCGGCCTTTGCGAATGCGAATTTGCTTGATACATATGGCCCATTGACACAATCTGTTACGATGATAAAATAGAGAGAAACCCTCATGTAGTTGCACTATTTCTATATCATTTTGTGAAGGAAGAGAAAGTTGAACAGGGGAGCGTTCAACCCAGAACTAATGTAATTTTGGTATCCATGCAGAGGAATGTAATAAGCAATCCCGATTAGTGTTAATGAATTGTGCAGGTTTGTAGAGGCGCCTCATTAAGTGTCCCTCCTATTTGTATAAAAAGCCTCGTCCACCGTTGACTGAAGGAACAGGAAGGACCCTAATGGAACGGAAGGATTGGAAAGTTCGGGCGACTGACCCACCCCGCATCGAAACGCAGGGACGGCCTTAGGATATGTGGGGCCCCGGGCAGAATAGGAACATGCCCCTATAATTTGCATAAGAGTTAACCTCACAGGAAGTGACATCATAGGACGTAATTTAAATTGGCCATTATTTATATGGCATTGATGAAGCTGCTTTGCAAGAAGCTACCTACCTACTTTGGATATCGGTCAAAAGATTGAAATAGCATCAATAATCCTAATAAAATGTGCATAGATATTAAATCTCTCTTAAGTAGATTGAATGAAGTTTAAATGTAGTTTAAATGAATTATTGGTTATTGTTCTACTGAATGGGATGAATGAAAATGAGATGCTAACCGGGCATTCTGACCCTTACATTAAGCGATGTCCACAGGAGAGGGGCAGCTTTTACTATTGTGGAGAAAGGACAGTTTTAAGGGTTTTTCCAAAAGACTGAAGCGACCCTATATCTCAACAGTGAGATATTTCCAGTCCTGCTCAACTAGAAAGGAGAAGGGTCTGCCTCCAATCAGGGCCGTCTAAATGTTAGGATGGGACAGGAATGGATGGCACAGAGGATGGGGTTCTGGAATGCACATGAGGAGTGCTGTAGAAGGAGAGGACCTTTTTTAATGCCGTGCACAACGACAAATGGATTCTACTTGCAGATAGAGGGTGTCAGACCAAAACCCAGCAGGCAGCAGAAAGGTGAGAAGAAATGGCACAGCGATGCAGCCATCTTAGATGAGGAGCCTAGCACGGTTCTGAAGGATTGAAGGGTATTTAATGCAAAAAGGCAAGAAGCCCAAGAAAGCGGGCATTTGCATAACCTAGTGAAAAGAGAATTGACTGCCTCACCGCAGTGAGAGGGCAGAATCCGAATGGTTTTCTGTTGCTTATGGATGTAGTAAAGGCAAGTGAATGAAACATGGATGCTAGAAAACGAATCCAAGATGTTTTTGCTGACTCTGCCAATGTGGGCGATCGACCTGCTTCCATCAGCCAGCAAAGAGAACACCTTTAACCCCTTGGGTGCTCCTGACTAGGTCAGCTCATCATGAGCTACGGCGCTCCGGTGCTCATGACGAGCTGAGCTCGTCATGACCTCGCCCGTTCCGTGGAACGCTCGCACGCTGGGATGATTCCCCTGCTGTGCTGAACGTTCCATGGGAACGGGTGTAACCATGACGAGCTCAGCTCGTCATGAGCACCGGAGCGCCGTAGCTCATGTCGAGCTGACCTCGTCATGAGCACCGGGGCGCTGTATGCGCCCGCCCCCAGCACAGCGGGGGAAACAGCCCCGCATGGAAGAGGTTAGAAAGGAGACCCCTCGATGTGTCACTCTAAGGTTTTAATGAATAAATGTGTCTTCATTCAGATATCAGCTGCTAGCATGCACGTATCAAACATATTCTTTGGCATCTGCCTCTGGGGAAGTCATGTATGGGTATCAAAATGCACAAGATATCAGCAAGAAACCAAAGGACTATTTGAGTAAGGCTAACTGGGGATGATACAGATTAAATGGCCGAGACCCAGTAAAATCCACAAGCCAGAGGTTTAGTACTTAACAGAAAATGGTGGCAAGTGGATTGTTCCATGTACGTGGAGAAAGGGCAGAGTGGGCGGGCATGACCGGGGTGGGCGGCCCCAGAGGGCTGACCAGTCAGCGCCCTCAGGAGTGGGCAAGCCCCTCCTCCCCTGCCCTAGAGCATTCCTGCCCAAAACCAACCCCTTCTGCTTTCTCGCAGTGTGAGAAGCCGAAACATAAAATGGTAATTCTTACCATTTTATGTTTTGGCTTTTTAGTACTACGTGAAAGCAGTGGGGCAACGCTCCCCCGCCCCAGTAGAGGAGCCGCCCTGTAGAGAACAGGACACAATAAGGAGAGGTGATTACAGGGGGAGAATGTTGCAGACAGGAAAGAGTATTGATTGAAAGGGTAAAATGGAGCACATGGGAAAGTGGGAATTATAGAAGGAAGAAGGGAAAAGACCGGCTCAAATATATCAGGCAGGAATTTTATAGGTTAGGTTGCCCTTTATTATGGACTAACCCTGGCGAAGCGTGCAGGGGTATATCCCGTAGGGAGCTAGTTAGTCTGTATTATAATCAAAATTTGTCCGCCTGCCTAACTAATGCCCAAACTGGGACAATGACGAGAACATTCCTGGGTCTAAAAGATCACTACAAACTTGAGTCTGCTTTTGATATCATCAGCCCTAATGGTCACAGGAAGTTGTACCTCCAATGGAGATATGACTCCCTACCAATAAGAGCCCTGACCACCCGTTAGCACCCTAATGGTCCCAGAAATTGCCCTGCGTGTATTGCGGAATTGGAGACTGAGCTACACATAGTTTTCTTCTGCCCTTCTTACAAGATTCACAGGAAGAAGTGGATCATCCCTATCTGCAAAAACCTGGGCATTAGGCAGTGTTTCCACTCCTATCGAATATTAAAAACAGATTTATCGCCAATAATTGTTTTTGCGGTTACGAAATTCCTGGCTGCCATGTGGAATACCAGAAGAAAGTATGTGGAAAAATGAGACGAAATGTAATCACGCAATTTGCTCGGGTGTTTCGGGGTAGTGGTGACCAGAGGTTCTCCTGGCTGATTGGCCTTTCAATTTTAGATAATGTTCTTATCCAGAATGAATTTTATGGTATTTTGTACTTCTGTACTTTTTTTTACAATTGTAATGATGTATGATGAATTTTACTGTGTATTCTTTTATGACATAGTTTTTGTCGAAATAAAGACGAAATGAAAAGACTGGAGTGCAGATCTCACATGGGAACGAGGCACAGGAAAGTGGCGCAGACTGGTCAGCATGGATCACACATGTAGCTTCACATATTTATGGAATCTGAGCCACAAATAATATCTTCTGCCACTTTTCAAAGTATTCTTGGGGAGGGTTAATACCCCAAACCACTGGGAAGGGTAAAGGTTGCCCGGCACACCACAATTATTGTATGTTTTATTAGGGACCTCTGCATTTCAAAATTCAAAAGTCTCCCTGCCTCTTACCTTTTTTGTGTGGACTCTAGCACCTTGTTTGCATTCATTCTGCACATTTCTATCTCTCCTCTTCCCCTGTCTCCCTTTCTACCAGCCCAGGGCTTTAAGTGGGCTGAAAAAAAAAATGGGTAATTAAAGGCGTAGCTTAAACGCATAATTTACATTTCTGTGATTCCCATAGTGTTCCATCTGACTGGCACTTTGGTTTCTCTCTGTGTTTTCTGTGATTGAATCCAGAAATATAACACAACAACAGAGATACACCTAAAAATAGGAAGGAGTTTTGGTTTTGTCAATTGTTCTTAGCTGTTTAAGCTAAAAAAGTAACAACAATAAATTATTTTACTTCCACCTTGTCACTGTTTTGACCAATAAGTAGCTCCTTCACACACATTTGCATAGAATCACAACTGGATTGCAAGATCATTACTCTTTGTGCTCTGCAGAGAGGCCATATATTGAATGGTCATGTAATCTGAACACCAATTTGACCCACAGACAGGCACAGTGTGAGTGCTCAACTGTCGTCTGTTATAAACACCTGGAGGGGACTGAGTACAAAGGGTGTATCATCCAAGAGTAATATGCTGTGAAATGAAGTACAGAAACACACATGCTGGAACTAGCTAGCACTCTTAGGGAATGCAAGATTAAGTAAAACATAGGAAATATAAACAGGAACAAAAGCACTGCCATGGATTACCCCGACATCAGGGCCACTGGAATTATGCAGCAGGGGAGGGCTAAATTATGTGACAAGATAAGGGAAATTATGTGTCATAATGTGGCTCATTTTGAAATAGCATTATTTAATTTTTTTGCCATTTTTAAACTTGGTAACACTCCTTGGGCATTGGTTGCACCACATTAGTACCAATTTAACTCCCAGATTTAGCAATGGCAAACCGAAAGTTGACTACTCCAGCTTTGCAAAGGGCCTTCCAACATGCAGCAAGACGCGTTGCTGTATTTTTAGTAACTTTTGAACCGTTTAAACTAGAAATACCTTTTTTGTTAAAATATGTAGATTGTGTAGCAGATGATGGAATATGGAATATGTGGCAAATGCAGCAGATTAATAATTATGCAAAAATTGCGTAATTCCAGTGGCCCTGCGTAACATGCAGCGTTAGCTAGAAAAGGGCTCCATGTTTGAAAATTAGGACAGTTTTCAACTTGTAACGACATGCCATATAACTTATTTGTAAGGTATGGAAGACTGCATTGATTTGAGTTTGCTGCAGGCAATGTTTCCTTTAATATCATGAAAATCAACAGTAAAAACCGGCCCACCTGACCATAAAGCAGGTCAACAACTAGCCAAAAAAATGGTCTACATACTGACTTCTGTGTAACACACAAAAAAGGCCTCAGGAGGTTTAAAGACCTGCAGGGGGCAACTCCCCTCGTAGTAAATACGGCAAAACAAACAGGCCACCCTGCGTAGGACTAGTAACAACGGAGTGCAAAGAGGCCCTTTTTAAAGGACGAATTACTGTGGGTTGTTTGCGTTGCCATTTCGCTGCTTCTGTCATTGCCTCCAGATAAATAATACAAGTAAAATCACACCTACAACAAGCCAGCACTATTGGCTTTGCCAGTGGTTGTTAGGTGCATAAAATTACTAAGTAACATCTACGGCTTAGTGTAAATAACATTGAAAATGCTTCCGTTCTGACATGATGAGACTGAAAGAACTATAACGAGTCTCGAAGTTACATTAAAGGCAGAGGAGGGTGGCACCGCCCCAGAGGTAAGATTTTTTTTTCCACTCTGAGGGTGAGGGCAAAAATGGAGAGCGGGCCCGTCTCAGCACCTGATTTTTAGAATGGCCGGTGCTGTGCACTGGCAGGACCCGGCCCACTTAAGGCCCTGCCTGACAGATTAGACTGTCGGGCACAGCCTGATTGCCCAATAGACCAGTCTGACCCTGCTGACGTGTTATACATACAGTGCTTAATTTGAGCCGGTGGTTTCCGGTGCGCAGCACCAGCCATTAATCCTCAACACCAGCGTTTGAGCACTAGTTAAGAACACAATCATTTCTGGAGGGCACAGGCAGATTCAATGATTCGCCCAGAATCACAAGATGTTGAGGCGATGCGGAGACTCAAACCTGATACCCCAGCTCTGAAGTCGGAAGGGGAAGAATGAGAGGAGATAAATGAAGTGGAGAAAGATGGAGATGGGTGAAAGGAGGAGAGCCCTGGGAGAGACAGAGTGAGGGAAAGGATTAAAATAATAGAGTATAAAGCTGTGTCAGAGGCTTTGAGAGAAGTACAAAAGGAGGAGCAAAGAGGTAGGCTGACGAAATGAACACAGCTGAGTCTTGAAATGATGAGGAGGGTTGTGCTGTTCAAAATTTACACTATCGAACAAACTTTCCTGGTTTTCCTTTGCCAAGTTTTTTTCTCTTCCTAGCAAGATAATTTTCTCATTAACAGAACCCAGGCAAGCCCGAGCCATTTCCTTATGTCATAATTCCGTGCCCAAAACGAACGCAGACATTTCTGTGTAAGTGTGTTTTTTGCAGAGCAGTTTTGCAGGGAAGAACACGGGGTCATATTATCAAGAAAGGGCGATACATTATCGCTGCTGCTATCGCCAGGAAACTGCCGTTAAAGTGGTGATAATGGGCTTCATAATATGCCCTTGAGTATTCCCATAGAAGCCCAGGTTCTGGTGTTATTCCTTTCTTGATAATATGGCCCCGCAACTTTCTATTTACTAAGTAGACATCTTGCAGCAGTGATTTTGCGTTCCTAACTGTCGGTGCGACATCAATTGTCACCAAAGACTGATTTCCGTGCTGATGTTCTTCTCTGCAAAATGGACACTTACACAGAAATGTCTGCGTTCGTTAGGCCACATCCACTCCCCACTTGTAAGGTTTGTGGGTTCTGTGTTAAGAGTATTACAGGAGAAGTGGGCTGGTAGTTGTTGCCTATTGACAAGAGCCCCTGCACTTCTTTTTTTACAAATTAACCATTGATTCATTGTGCAGACGCTGGATCAATGTTTTTTGCAGGCAACATTAAGGACATGAAGATGGAGCCTGATAGGCGCCCTTTTTAATGTCCATTTTAATTTACTACCGGGTCTAAGACTTGAGTGATCCAGCACACCCGGCTCCATCCACCTTGACATGCTGATTCTGCTCCGTTGCGGGCACCTCTTGTCTCACTGCTATACTCACATCTATCTCCTCCCCTCACTTTATTCTGTCTATCTTACCCGTTTTATTCACCTCTCTGCTCCCTTTCCCCCTCCTCCCAGGTAAGCAGTTTTTATAGTGATGCGCCGCCCTTCTATCGGTTGATGTGCGCCCTGCAGGGTATCCTGCTTTTCATTCATACAGGGCGCACTTCACACGCACTTTAAGCGCCTGTCTAATGCACTGTCATCAACATGCAGATGGAGCCATTAGGCCAACAGAGAGGGACCAGCAGGGGAGATTGATAAAATAAAGAAAACATATAAACTCTCAGGGGCACCCTGGGCCTCAAACCTCTGAAGTCTTTAAAGGTGCGAGGCCCCATGGCTGCGAGCAGACGCGGGGCCCTGGGCAACTGTCCCACTGCCCATGCCTAGCGCCGGCCCTGTCGAAAGGAGCCATCATTGCTGACCTCGGGCTATGAGAGGGAGGGTCAGGGACACAAGATGGGCACAAAGGGTTGGCATGAAAAGGATAAGTTAGAACTGTACCAGTCCCTCCTCTAGCCATCTTTTGCAGCAGCTTCATCCCCTCCTCTGATCTCTCTGGGACCACAGTGACCAAGAATCCGTGAGTGGTAACAAGATTCATCCGAAAACGCATGCCTGAAGGGGTGGTGAGTGCTACGGCTTAAGGCAATAATGTTACTTAGCGTTCATGGCATAATGAACCATGTCTGGGATGTGAGCGAATGGTATTGCCACAGACAGATGTTTTATGGGTAACATGTTATGAATACAGAGAATACAAACCTTGGGTATGTTGCATTACCATGCTGTTGAAATGTTGCAGAAAGAGATGAGTAATTTATGTGTGTATACCCTGGGAATGAATTGAGTTGGTGACGCGGTTTCACTGAGGGTGGCGATGCCTGGCCTGTGTAGTCGGAGATACTTTTGATGAAAATAGGAACATTCTGAATACCTGTTTTTAGGCGCTATTAGATTTGATAGTGACGAAAGCAAATGTATTCATGCGGTACCCTTGAGATTGTTTTTATATAGGAGCAACTTATTGTTAAATATATGTCTGTGAGAGAAATCGACTTGTCCTGAAGAAGGTGGTTCTAAGTGTTGGACACCCACCGAAACGGGTCGAGGCACAAGTGGAACTCAATCTGGAAGGCACTTAGACACAGTAGATGCGGGCTATCTGGAAAATTCTGCGTTTCCGTAACAATGGCCAAAACAGATTAGTAATCGTAAAGACATATGTGTTTATTTTATGTGTTCTACCTATTTTGTGATTTATTTTATATGACGGTTGTTCTTAAAGAGAAGATCTTGCTTTTTTAATGGGGGCCTGGGGCCAAAAACTCGGGTGACCCTCTGGCGAAACCAGGTCATTTTGTGATAGATAATTTTGATGTCTCTTCAATATGTTTTTGGCCCTTGCCTGTCGCGGGTACTTGGCCCACCCATGCAAGCGAGGTACCATTTTTATCGGGAGACCTGGGGAAACGCAGGGTGGTTGGAAATTTGTGTCAGCCCAGTGATCCCACAACTTTCCCACACAGAAGTTTGAGAAAAATTAAAAACATTTCAGCTAAATTTGAGGTTTACAGTGGAGTCTGGGGAGGAAAACTTTGCCCCCCCCCACCCCACCACATTCCAATTCGTGGCTATTACTGTTGGACTGTATCTGGACACCGTATGAATTGTACCTTCTGTGCCCTGATGAAGGAACTGTTGGGATAAAGTTCCACTCCGAAACATGCATCGGCGCTTGTTCTTTTGATATGATTTATGAATTGTATATTGTGGCATTTGTTTGTATATAAGCTGTTGCGTTGGTTGTGGTTTTGTCTACAATTTTAGGTATGTTATTGTTGGTATGTATGTGCTGTGTGGTGTCTCATTGTCATTGTACCGCGTGTGTTAGGTATTAGTGGGGCTGGTTTATCTGATGGATGTTTTGTAAAGAAGTTTTCATATAATGAGTGGATATATGAAATTATTTATTCATACAAAAAATATAGAAAGATAACTTCTTGATAAATAAAACATAAAAAGAATTTCTATGTGTAGGCCAAGGATGTTATGTCTTATTTAGGATGTATCACCATTAGCTAATTAACCTATAGGGAGAGGTTTCATGTTATTGTTCCTTGGACCCTCCAGAAAAACCACGTCGTTTTGTGATAGATAGGTGGGCACCTGTGTTTTTGGTCCCAGGCTTACAGACATCTAGGGAAACCTTAAAAACCCAGACATTTCTGAAAACTAGACAACCGTGGGAGTCCAGGGAGGTGGGGCTTGCGCTGATCTACCAACATTTTCCTTCCAAGAATCTGCTGCAAACTCAAATTTAGCTAAAAAGTCACATTTTCCTCTAATATCTGATTGGGAAAGTTGTGGGATCACCGCACGGCACAAATTTCCTTCAACTCTCAGTCTCCCAATAAAAATGATACCTTACTTGTGGGGATGGGCCAAGTGCCTATGACATGGAAGGGCCAAAAACATGAAGACATTGAAGGGGGGCCCAAAGCGGGCCTAAAGGGCAGCTTGTTTATACTTTTTTAGGTTGACGCTACTTTGGGAAACCACACAAGTGAGGGATCACTTTTCTCGGGGGACCAAGGGGAATACTGGATAGTAGGAAATTTGTGCCTGCACGGTGATCCTAAAACGTACTCACACAGACGTGAAGAAAATGTGACTTTGTAAGTACATTTGAGGTTACAGAGGATTCTGGGTAAGAAAACACTGGGAGATCCATGCAAGCCACACTGCCAGACAAGGGTCAGTACATGCACACCACCATCCAGGCACACCACCAGTCAAGTGCCATCCTCGCACACTGCCAGCCAAGCGCCTTTCATGCATACCGCCAGCCAAAACCTTTCCAAGTACACCGCCAGCCAAATGCTATCAATGCACAGTCAACCAAGCAATATCCACGCACACCACCAGCCAAGCACCACCCACGCATTCCGCCATCAAAGCACCATCCCGCACACCACCAGCCAAGCAGGGCCGGACTGGGAACAGCCAACTCTGGGAGAGGTGTGGCGCCACGGCTAGGGCGACTGACTCCGGAATCTGGGGATCAGGGTTCGATCCCCGGCTCCGGCGGCAGGTCAGCCCAGCACCATGTGACTCTGGGCAATAGCTCGCTTAATCTTCCCGACGGCCCCAGCGCCTAGAGACCCTTACGGGTGATTGTGCGCTTTACAAATGTGGATTATTATTATTATAGATTGCTGCTCGACCGGCCCTGGGGGAGGGGGAAGAGGGCGAGGGCATACTAGTAAAAAGCACTGCTCTCGCTTTTGTTACCGGGGCACGATACTGCAGCGCTGCTGCAAAACCGGTCCTCAGTGACAAAACTGCACCCCATGGCCAGAAAACCGGCCCACTGGGGAAGCGCCTGGTGCCCACTAAGGCCAGTCCGGCCGTGCAGCCAAGCACCATTCATGCACACGGCCAGCCAAGCACAGTCCACGCACACCACCAGGCATGCACCAATCTACACACACCGTCATCAAGTGAAAGTTCACCCACACTATTAGCCAAGTGCAGGTCACACACACTGCCAGCAAAATGCCAGCCAAAGGTCAGTATACGCAGACCGTCATCCAACCTCCAGTTTACAAACACACAAACTCTCCCTGGTTTCTAGTGGTTTTCTGCCCCCGCTTGGGTGCAGATGAAAATAAAAATATCACTGAAACAGCCAAAAGGTGCCTAGTGGGCTTTTTCTCCCACTGCAGGGGGGAGGGCAGATAAGGGGCTATTGCTCTGATCTGCCGTCAGGGGGTTAGAAAGCCTTTTTTGGTGGTGGGGGAATTAGAATACCCATTCTCGGCAGCCCCCACCCCTATGTATGAAAAAAAATCCCCTGGTGCCTAGTGGGCTTTCTGCTCCCCCGGGGCAGATTAGGGACTATTGTCCCCATCTACCTTCTCGGGGGTGCAGAAAGACTCTGGGGTTTTGTTTTGGGGGGTGGGGGCATTGGCATGCCTGTTTTGGGCAGCCCCCACCCCTACATATAGAAAACAAATCCCTGGTGCCTAGTGTGCTTTCTGCCCCCCCCCGGGGGGCAGATCGGGGCTATTGCCCCATCTGCCTCCCAGGGGAGGATGAAAGGCTGTGGATTTTTTTAGGGGATGGGGTAATTGGCATGCCCATTTTGGGCAGCCCCCACCCCCACATATACATTTTTTTTTTATCCCTGGTGCCTAGTGGGCTTTCTGCACCCCGGGGGGCAGAACAGGGGCAATTGTCTCCATCTGCCTCGGGGGCAGAACGACTGCAGAATTCTTTTGGGGTGCGGGGGCAGAGGCATGCCCATTTTTGCAACCCCACCCCTAAAAATAATTTTAAAAAAGAAGCCCCGGCCTCAAGTGGGCTCTCTGCCCCCCAGAGGATCAGATCAGTGGCTATTGCCCCATCTGCCTCCCGGGGTGGGTAAGAAATACTGGAATTTTACGGGAAGGGGGTGGGGGCATTGGCATGCCCATCTTGGGCTACCCCCACCCCTAAATTCAATGAAAAAAAATCCTTGACATCTAGTGTGCTTTCTCCCCCCCCCTTCAGGTGGGGGAGATTGGGGGCTAATTCCCCCTACAGAAAGACTGTAATTGTTTGCGGGTTGGGGGCACTGGCGTGCCCTTGAGCAGCCCCACCCCTAAATTTCTTGAAAATAGCATCTAATGGGCTTTCTTCCCCCCCTCCTCCCCCAGGCGGCAGAAATAATGATTTCAGTTAATTAATTATGGATGGAGCAAAGGCCTTTGCTCAAGGGGTCACTTCCTGTCCCTGGTGACTAGTGGGTGGTTCCCTGCTTTGGGATCTCCCTTTGGGGGGATCCCAAGCAGGGATCCACTAAGGAGGGGTACCATTAGAAAGGGGAGGTGCTCTCCTTTCCAATAATACCTCTCCTGGCTTTCTACGTGCTCATTGGGCTGAGATAGCCCCCTGAGCACGAAGAAAACTAAACTGAAATGAGCCTCTTGGCTCATTTCAGTTTCGGTTTCACTGAAATGACGTCAGTGCGACATGCGCGCTGATCGTCATTTCATAGAAACCATCTACACAGCCTCGCGAGCTGGGGAAGGTCTTCCCCAGCTCCCAAGGCTGTTGGGGGCGGTGGGTAAAGGAAATCGATCTGGTGCCCGTACCGTCCTGTGCATGGAAAGGGTGAAGTACTTGTTTGAACCCCTAGGGGTCATTTTTTTATTTAACAGTCTGGTACAGTGCCCTGTCCCCTTGTATTGAGGGCCCCCTTTCTATTTACCTTGATCAAACTCAAGACAGACAAGACAGAAGTACTCAACGTTGGGAAAGGAACAGACACCCTCTGGCCCAAGTAAATAGTCACTCAGCTCAAAAGGAAACAAAATCTAAAAGTAATGTGTAAATATATTGGCCACCAAATTCAGTAGCCTGTCAGATGCGGCGATGGCCCTTGCTTGTTGTGGGTCCACTGTCTATGGTAATGTAGAGATTCCACTCTCCGGCCATTGAGGTGACGCCACATGTCGCTCAGCTCTTAGGAGTCCTGAAAGAGGTTCTCTCTTACAGAATGGTTGAAACATTTTGTTCATCACCGACTGCAACAGCGTTGTGGGCAGTCACTCTTTATCCTTAGTACTTAGGGCCTGATTTACATCTTGGCGGACGGATTACTCCGTCACAACGACAACGGATATCCCGTCCTCTGAAATATAAATGCTATTATATCCCATGGGATTTATATTTTAGTGGGCTGTGATCATGCTCAAGCTCTCCCCTCCCATGGAGGGCCCCCGCTCCATCAGGTGATAGTGGGTATATTGAGGGGGGCCCTTGCTCCATCAGGTGATAGTGGGTATATTGAGGGGGGCCCTTGCTCCATCAGGTGATAGTGGGTATATTGAGGGCCCCCCACTCCATCAGGTGATAGTGGGTATATTGAGGGGGGCCCTTGCTCCATCAGGTGATAGTGGGTATATTGAGGGGGGCCCTTGCTCCATCAGGTGATAGTGGGTATATTGAGGGCCCCCCACTCCATCAGGTGATAGTGGGTATATTGAGGGGGGCCCTTGCTCCATCAGGTGATAGTGGGTATATTGAGGGGGGCCCTTGCTCCATCAGGTGATAGTGGGTATATTGAGGGCCCCCCACTCCATCAGGTGAGAGGGGGTATATTGAGGGGCCCCTTGCTCCATCAGGTGAGAGGGGATACATTGAGGGCCCCTGCTCTATCAGGTGAGAGGGGGTATATTGAGGGCCCCCGCTCCAACAGGTGACCGGGGGTATATTGAGGGCCCCCCGCTCCATCAGGTGATAGTGGGTATATTGAGGGGGGCCCTTGCTCCATCAGGTGAGAGGGGGTATATTGAGGGGGGGCCCTTGCTCCATCAGGTGAGAGGGGGTATATTGAGGGGGGCCCTTGCTCCATCAGGTGAGAGGGGGTATATTGAGGGCCCCCCTGCTCCATCAGGTGTGAGGGGGTATATTGAGAGGGGCCCTGCTCCATCAGGTGAGAGGGGGTATATTGAGGGGGCCCTTGCTCCATCAGGTGAGAGGGGGTATATTGAGGGGGGCCCTTGCTCCATCAGGTGATAGTGGGTATATTGAGGGGGGCCCTTGCGCCATCAGGTGATAGTGGGTATATTGAGGGCCCCCCACTCCATCAGGTGAGAGGGGGTATATTGAGGGGCCCCTTGCTCCATCAGGTGAGAGGGGATACATTGAGGGCCCCTGCTCTATCAGGTGAGAGGGGGTATATTGAGGGCCCCCGCTCCAACAGGTGACCGGGGGTATATTGAGGGCCCCCCGCTCCATCAGGTGATAGTGGGTATATTGAGGGGGGCCCTTGCTCCATCAGGTGAGAGGGGGTATATTGAGGGGGGGCCCTTGCTCCATCAGGTGAGAGGGGGTATATTGAGGGGGGCCCTTGCTCCATCAGGTGAGAGGGGGTATATTGAGGGCCCCCCTGCTCCATCAGGTGTGAGGGGGTATATTGAGAGGGGCCCTGCTCCATCAGGTGAGAGGGGGTATATTGAGGGGGCCCTTGCTCCATCAGGTGAGAGGGGGTATATTGAGGGTACCCCTGCTCCATCAGGTGAGAAGGGGTATATTGAGGGGGGCCCTGCTCCATCAGGTGAGAGGGGGTATATTGAGGGGGCCCTTGCTCCATCAGGTGAGAGGGGGTATATTGAGGGCCCCCTTGCAGCATCAGGTGTGAGGGGGTATATTGAGGGGGGCCCCTACTCCATCAGGTGAGAGGGGGTATATTGAGGGGGGCCCTTGCTCCATCAGGTGAGAGGGGGTATATTGAGGGGGGCCCCTGCTCCATCAGGTGATAGTGGGTATATTGAGGGGGGCCCTTGCTCCATCAGGTGAGAGGGGGTATATTGAGGGGGGCCCTTGCTCCATCAGGTGAGAGGGGGTTTATTGAGGGCCCCCTTGCTCCATCAGGTGAGAGGGGGTATATTGAGGGGGCCCCTGCTCCATCAGGTGAGAGGGGGTATATTGAGGGGGGCCCTTGCTCCATCAGGTGAGAGGGGGTTTATTGAGGGCCCCCTTGCTCCATCAGGTGAGAGGGGGTATATTGAGGGGGCCCTTGCTCCATCAGGTGTGAGGGGGTATATTGAGAAGGGCCCTTGCTCCATCAGGTGTGAGGGGTATATTCAGGGGGGCCCTTGCTCCATCAGGTGAGAGGGGGTATATTGAGAAGGGCCCTTGCTCCATCAGGTGTGAGGGGGTATATTGAGGGGGGCCCTTGCTCCATCAGGTGAGAGGGGGTATATTGAGGGGGGCCCTTGCTCCATCAGGTGTGAGGGGGTATATTGAGGGGGGCCCTGCTCCATCAGGTGAGAGGGGGTATATTGAGGGGGCCCTTGCTCCATCAGGTGAGAGGGGGTATATTCAGGGGGGCCTTGCTCCATCAGGTGTGAGGGGGTATATTGAGGGGGGCCCTTGCTCCATCAGGTGATGGTGGGTATAATGAGGGGGCCTTGCTCCATCAGGTGAGAGGGGGTATATTGAGGGCCCCCTTGCTCCATCAGGTGTGAGGGGGTATATTGAGGGGGGCCCCTGCTTCATCAGGTGAGAGGGGGTATATTGAGGGGGGCCCTTGCTCCATCAGGTGAGAGGGGGTATATTGAGGGGGGCCCCTGCTCCATCAGGTGATAGTGGGTATATTGAGGGGGGCCCTTGCTCCATCAGGTGATAGTGGGTATATTGAGGGGGGCCCTTGCTCCATCAGGTGAGAGGGGGTATATTGAGGGGCCCCTTGCTCCATCAGGTGTGAGGGGGTATTTTGAGGGGGGCCCTTGCTCCATCAGGTGTGAGGGGGTATATTGAGAGGGGCCTTGCTCCATCAGGTGAGAGGGGGTATATTGAGGGGGCCCTTGCTCCATCAGGTGAGAGGGGGTTTATTGAGAGGGGCCCTTGCTCCATCAGGTGAGAGGGGTATATTGAGAGGGGCCCCTGCTCCATCAGGTGAGAGGGGGTATATTGAGGGGCCCCTTGCTCCATCAGGTGTGAGGGGGTATATTGAGGGGGGCCCTTGCTCCATCAGGTGTGAGGGGGTATATTGAGAGGGGCCTTGCTCCATCAGGTGAGAGGGGGTATATTGAGGGGGCCCTGCTCCATCAGGTGTGAGGGGGTATATTGAGGGGGCCTTGCTCCATCAGGTGAGAGGGAGTATATTGAGGGGGGCCCTTGCTCCATCAGGTGAGAGGGGGTATATTGAGGGGGGCCTTGCTCCATCAGGTGAGAGGGGGTATATTGAGGGCCACCCACACCATCAGGTGAGAGGGGGTATATTGAGGGCCCCTGCTCCATCAGGTGAGAGGGGGTATATTGAGGGGGGCCCCTGCTCCATCAGGTGTGAGGGGGTATATTGAGGGGGGCCCTTGCTCCATCAGGTGAGAGGGGGTATATTGAGGGGGGCCCTTGCTCCATCAGGTGTGAGGGGGTATATTGAGGGCCTGCCACACCATCAGGTGAGAGGGGGTATATTGAGGGGGGCCCTTGCTCCATCAGGTGATAGTGGGTATATTGAGGGCCCCTGCTCCATCAGGTGTGAGGGGGTATATTGAGGGGGGCCCTTGCTCCATCAGGTGATAGTGGGTATATTGAGGGGGCCTTGCTCCATCAGGTGAGAGGGGGTATATTGAGGGGGCCCCTGCTCCATCAGGTGAGAGGGGGTATATTGAGGGGGGCCCTTGCTCCATCAGGTGAGAGGGGGTATATTGAGGGCCACCCACACCATCAGGTGAGAGGGGGTATATTGAGGGGGGCCCTTGCTCCATCAGGTGAGAGGGGGTATATTGAGGGGGGCCCTTGCTCCATCAGGTGAGAGGGGGTATATTGAGGGGGGCCCCTGCTCCATCAGGTGATAGTGGGTATATTGAGGGGGGCCCTTGCTCCCCATCAGGTGAGAGGGGGTATATTGAGGGGCCCCTTGCTCCATCAGGTGTGAGGGGGTATATTGAGGGGGGCCCTTGCTCCATCAGGTGTGAGGGGGTATATTGAGAGGGGCCTTGCTCCATCAGGTGAGAGGGGGTATATTGAGGGGGGCCCTTGCTCCATCAGGTGAGAGGGGGTATATTGAGAGGGGCCCTTGCTCCATCAGGTGAGAGGGGTATATTGAGAGGGGCCCCTGCTCCATCAGGTGAGAGGGGGTATATTGAGGGGGGCCCTTACTCCATCAGGTGAGAGGGGGTATATTGAGAGGGGCCTTGCTCCATCAGGTGAGAGGGGGTATATTGAGGGGGGCCCCTGCTCCATCAGGTGAGAGGGGGTATATTGAGAGGGGCCCCTGCTCCATCAGGTGAGAGGGGGTATATTGAGGGGGCCCTGCTCCATCAGGTGAGAGGGGTATATTGCTCCATCAGGTGAGAGGGGGTATATTGAGGGGGGCCTTGCTCCATCAGGTGAGAGGGGGTATATTGAGGGCCACCCACACCATCAGGTGAGAGGGGGTATATTGAGGAGGGCCCCTGCTCCATCAGGTGAGAGGGGGTATATTGAGGGGGGCCCTTGCTCCATCAGGTGTGAGGGGGTATATTGAGGGGGGCCCTTGCTCCATCAGGTGAGAGGGGGTATATTGAGGGGGGCCCTTGCTCCATCAGGCGTGAGGGGGTATATTGAGGGGGGCCCTTGCTCCATCAGGTGAGAGGGGGTATATTGAGGGGGGGCCCTGCTCCATCAGGTGAGAGGGGGTATATTGAGGCTGCCCTGCTCCATCAGGTGAGAGGGGGTATATTGAGGGGGGCCCTTGCTCCATCAGGTGAGAGGGGGTATATTGAGGGCCACCCACACCATCAGGTGAGAGGGGGTATATTGAGGGGGGCCCTTGCTCGATCAGGTGAGATGGGGTATATTGAGGGGGGCCCTTGCTCCATCAGGTGAGAGGGGGTATATTGAGGGCCCCCTTGCTCCATCAGGTGAGAGGGGGTATATTGAGAGGGGCCCTTACTCCATCAGGTGAGAGGGGGTATATTGAGAGGGGCCTTGCTCCATCAGGTGAGAGGGGGTATATTGAGGGGGGCCCTTGCTCCATCAGGTGAGAGGGGGTATATTGAGGGGGCCCCTGCTCCATCAGGTGAGAGGGGGTATATTGAGGGGGCCTTGCTCCATCAGGTGAGAGGGGGTATATTGAGGGGGGCCCTTGCTCCATCAGGTGAGAGGGGGTTTATTGAGGGCCCCCTTGCTCCATCAGGTGAGAGGGGGTATATTGAGGGGGGCCCTTGCTCCATCAGGTGAGAGGGGGTTTATTGAGGGCCCCCTTGCTCCAGCAGATGAGAGGGGGTATATTGAGGGGGGCCCTTGCTCCATCAGGTGAGAGGGGGTTTATTGAGGGCCCCCCTACTTCATCAGGTGAGAGGGGGTATATTGAGGGGGCCCCTGCGCCATCAGGTGAGAGGGGGTATATTGAGGGGGGCCCTGCTCCATCAGGTGAGAGGGGTTATATTGAGGGGCCCCTGCTCCATCAGGTGAGAGGGGGTATATTGAGGGGGCCCCTGCGCCATCAGGTGAGAGGGGGTATATTGAGGGGGGCCCTTGCTCCATCAGGTGAGAGGGGGTATATTGAGGGCCCCTGCTCCATCAGGTGAGAGGGGGTATATTGAGGGGGGGCTTGCTCCATCAGGTGTGAGGGGGTATATTGAGGGGGGCCCTTGCTCCATCAGGTGAGAGGGGGTATATTGAGGGGGCCCTTGCTCCATCAGGTGAGAGGGGGTATATTGAGGGGGGCCCCTGCTCCATCAGGTGAGAGGGGGTATATTGAGAGGGGCCCCTGCTCCATCAGGTGAGAGGGGGTATATTGAGGGGGCCCTGCTCCATCAGGTGAGAGGGGGTATATTGCTCCATCAGGTGAGAGGGGGTATATTGAGGGGGGCCTTGCTCCATCAGGTGAGAGGGGGTATATTGAGGGCCACCCACACCATCAGGTGAGAGGGGGTATATTGAGGAGGGCCCCTGCTCCATCAGGTGAGAGGGGGTATATTGAGGGGGGCCCTTGCTCCATCAGGTGTGAGGGGGTATATTGAGGGGGGCCCTTGCTCCATCAGGTGAGAGGGGGTATATTGAGGGGGGCCCTTGCTCCATCAGGCGTGAGGGGGTATATTGAGGGGGGCCCTTGCTCCATCAGGTGAGAGGGGGTATATTGAGGGGGGGCCCTGCTCCATCAGGTGAGAGGGGGTATATTGAGGCTGCCCTGCTCCATCAGGTGAGAGGGGGTATATTGAGGGGGGCCCTTGCTCCATCAGGTGAGAGGGGGTATATTGAGGGCCACCCACACCATCAGGTGAGAGGGGGTATATTGAGGGGGGCCCTTGCGCCATCAGGTGAGATGGGGTATATTGAGGGGGGCCCTTGCTCCATCAGGTGAGAGGGGGTATATTGAGGGCCCCCTTGCTCCATCAGGTGAGAGGGGGTATATTGAGAGGGGCCCTTACTCCATCAGGTGAGAGGGGGTATATTGAGAGGGGCCTTGCTCCATCAGGTGAGAGGGGGTATATTGAGGGGGGCCCTTGCTCCATCAGGTGAGAGGGGGTATATTGAGGGGGCCCCTGCTCCATCAGGTGAGAGGGGGTATATTGAGGGGGCCTTGCTCCATCAGGTGAGAGGGGGTATATTGAGGGGGGCCCTTGCTCCATCAGGTGAGAGGGGGTTTATTGAGGGCCCCCTTGCTCCATCAGGTGAGAGGGGGTATATTGAGGGGGGCCCTTGCTCCATCAGGTGAGAGGGGGTTTATTGAGGGCCCCCTTGCTCCAGCAGATGAGAGGGGGTATATTGAGGGGGGCCCTTGCTCCATCAGGTGAGAGGGGGTTTATTGAGGGCCCCCCTACTTCATCAGGTGAGAGGGGGTATATTGAGGGGGCCCCTGCGCCATCAGGTGAGAGGGGGTATATTGAGGGGGGCCCTGCTCCATCAGGTGAGAGGGGTTATATTGAGGGGCCCCTGCTCCATCAGGTGAGAGGGGGTATATTGAGGGGGCCCCTGCGCCATCAGGTGAGAGGGGGTATATTGAGGGGGGCCCTTGCTCCATCAGGTGAGAGGGGGTATATTGAGGGCCCCTGCTCCATCAGGTGAGAGGGGGTATATTGAGGGGGGGCTTGCTCCATCAGGTGTGAGGGGGTATATTGAGGGGGGCCCTTGCTCCATCAGGTGAGAGGGGGTATATTGAGGGGGCCCTTGCTCCATCAGGTGAGAGGGGGTATATTGAGGGGGCCTTGCTCCATCAGGTGAGAGGGGGTATATTGAGGGGGGCCCTTGCTCCATCAGGTGAGAGGGGGTATATTGAGGGGGGCCCTTGCTCCATCAGGTGAGAGGGGGTATATTGAGGGGGGGCTTGCTCCATCAGGTGTGAGGGGGTATATTGAGGGGGGCCCCTGTGCCATCAGGTGAGAGGGGGTATATTGAGGGGGGCCCTTGCTCCATCAGGTGAGAGGGGGTATATTGAGGGCCCCTGCTCCATCAGGTGAGAGGGGGTATATTGAGGGGGGGCTTGCTCCATCAGGTGTGAGGGGGTATATTGAGGGGGGCCCTTGCTCCATCAGGTGAGAGGGGGTATATTGAGGGGGCCCTTGCTCCATCAGGTGAGAGGGGGTATATTGAGGGGGCCTTGCTCCATCAGGTGAGAGGGGGTATATTGAGGGGGCCTTGCTCCATCAGGTGAGAGGGGGTATATTGAGGGGGGCCCTTGCTCCATCAGGTGAGAGGGGGTATATTGAGGGGGGGCTTGCTCCATCAGGTGTGAGGGGGTATATTGAGGGGGGCCCCTGCGCCATCAGGTGAGAGGGGGTATATTGAGGGGGGCCCTTGCTCCATCAGGTGAGAGGTGGTATATTGAGGGCCCCTGCTCCATCACGTGAGAGGGGGTATATTGAGGGGAGGCTTGCTCCATCAGGTGTGAGGGGGTATATTGAGGGGGGCCCTTGCTCCATCAGGTGAGAGGGGGTATATTGAGGGGGGCCCTTGCTCCATCAGGTGAGAGGGGGTATATTGAGGGGGGGCTTGCTCCATCAGGTGTGAGGGGGTATATTGAGGGGGGCCCTTGCTCCATCAGGTGAGAGGGGGTATATTGAGGGGGGCCCTTGCTCCATCAGGTGAGAGGGGGTTTATTTAGGGCCCCCTTGCTCCATCAGGTGAGAGGGGGTATATTGAGGGGGGCTTGCTCCATCAGGTGTGAGGGGGTATATTGAGGGGGGCCCCTGCGCCATCAGGTGAGAGGGGGTATATTGAGGGGGGCCCTTGCTCCATCAGGTGAGAGGGGGTATATTGAGGGGGGCCCTTGCTCCATCAGGTGAGAGGGGGTATATTGAGGGGCCCTGCTCCATCAGGTGAGAGGGGGTATATTGAGGGGGGGCTTGCTCCATCAGGTGAGAGGGGGTATATTGAGGGGGCCCCTGCTCCATCAGGTGTGAGGGGGTATATTGAGGGGGGCCCTTGCTCCATCAGGTGAGAGGGGGTATATTGAGGGGCCCCTTGCTCCATCAGGTGAGAGGGGGTATATTGAGGGGGGCCCTTGCTCCATCAGGTGAGAGGGGGTATATTGAGGGGGGCCCTTACTCCATCAGGTGAGAGGGGGTATATTGAGGGGGGCTTGCTCCATCAGGGGGGAGGGGGTATATTGAGGGGGGCCCCTGCGCCATCAGGTGAGAGGGGGTATATTGAGGGGGGCCCTTGCTCCATCAGGTGAGAGGGGGTATATTGAGGGGCCCTGCTCCATCAGGTGAGAGGGGGTATATTGAGGGGGCCCCTGCTCCATCAGGTGTGAGGAGGTATATTGAGGGGGGCCCTTGCTCCATCAGGTGAGAGGGGGTATATTGAGGGGCCCCTTGCTCCATCAGGTGAGAGGGGGTATATTGAGGGGGGCCCTTGCTCCATCAGGTGAGAGGGGGTATATTGAGGGGGGCCCTTACTCCATCAGGTGACAGGGGGTATATTGAGGGGGCCCCTGCTCCATCAGGTGAGAGGGGGTATATTGAGAGGGGCCCTTGCTCCATCAGGTGAGAGGGGGTATATTGAGGGGGGCCCTTACTCCATCAGGTGAGAGGGGGTATATTGAGGGGCCCCTTGCTCCATCAGGTGAGAGGGGGTATATTGAGGGGGGCCCTTGCTCCATCAGGTGAGAGGGGGTATATTGAGGGGGGCCCTTACTCCATCAGGTGACAGGGGGTATATTGAGGGGGCCCCTGCTCCATCAGGTGAGAGGGGGTATATGGAGGGGGGCCCCCCGCTCCATCAGGTGAGAGGGGGTATATTGAGGGGGCCTTGCTCCATCAGGTGAGAGGGGGTATATTGAGGGGGCCCCTGCTCCATCAGGTGAGAGGGGGTATATTGAGGGGGGCCCTTGCTCCATCAGGTGAGAGGGGGTATATTGAGGGGGCCCCTTGCTCCATCAGGTGAGAGGGGGTATATTGAGGGGGCCCCTGCTCCATCAGGTGAGAGGGGGTATATTGAGGGGGCCCCTGCTCCATCAGGTGAGAGGGGGTATATTGAGGGGGCCCCTGCTCCATCAGGTGAGAGGGGGTATATTGAGGGCCCCCTTGCTCCATCAGGTGAGAGGGGGTATATTGAGGGGGGCCCTTGCTCCATCAGGTGAGAGGGGGTATATTGAGGGCCCCCCTTGCTCCATCAGGTGAGAGGGGGTATATTGAGGGGCCTTGCTCCATCAGGTGAGAGGGGGTATATTGAGGGGGCCCTTGCTCCATCAGGTGAGAGGGGGTATATTGAGGGCCCCCTTGCTCCATCAGGTGAGAGGGGGTATATTGAGGGGGGCCCTGCTCCATCAGGTGTGAGGGGATGCATTGAGGGGGCCCTGCTCCATCAGGTGAGAGGGGGTATATTGAGGGGCCCCCTTGCTCCATCAGGTGAGAGGGGGTATATTGAGGGGGGCCCTTGCTCCATCAGGTGAGAGGGGGTATATTGAGGGGGGCCCTTGCTCCATCAGGTGAGAGGAATGCATTGAGGGGGGCCCTTGCTCCATCAGGTGAGAGGAATGCATTGAGGGGGCCCCTGCTCCATCAGGTGAGAGGAATGCATTGAGGGGGCCCCTGCTCCATCAGGTGAGAGGAATGCATTGAGGGGGCCCCTGCTCCATCAGGTGAGAGGAATGCATTGAGGGGGCCCCTGCTCCATCAGGTGAGAGGAATGCATTGAGGGGGCCCCTGCTCCATCAGGTGAGAGGAATGCATTGAGGGGGCCCCTGCTCCATCAGGTGAGAGGAATGCATTGAGGGGGCCCCTGCTCCATCAGGTGAGAGGGGGTATATTGAGGGGGCCCCTGCTCCATCAGGTGAGAGGGGATGCATTGAGGGGGCCCCTGCTCCATCAGGTGAGAGGAATGCATTGAGGGGGCCCCTGCTCCATCAGGTGTGAGGGAATGCATTGAGGGGGCCCCTGCTCCATCAGGTGAGAGGGGATGCATTGAGGGGGCCCCTGCTCCATCAGGTGTGAGGGAATGCATTGAGGGGGCCCCTGCTCCATCAGGTGTGAGGGAATGCATTGAGGGGGCATAGAGAGGTCCCTCCTGAGACCAGGAAGCATGGGTTTGTGTATTATCATGGAAGGAGTGATATGAGGTCTCCTGGGCGTCCCCCAGGCAGTAGGGGGGCCATCCTATGATCCACTCCTGCTTCTGGTTCTCATTGGGTGATCACCACCCTAGAATCACAAGGAGCCCAGAGTTGTGAATAAGGGACGTCAGGTGGCCCAAGGAATGAAGAGCCACTGCCTGGGGCAAGGAGGAGGCACTGGCACGGGGACAGGGAACTGTTTATTTCTGAAGGCACAAAACATATCCAGATGAGCAGGGGTTCTTGCAATCCCCCAGAGACGGGGCATCCAGGAGGCACCCTGAAAAGAAGAGGAGGTGACAAAGAAAACCCCCCCATTACTGCCTCCCACAGAACCAGGACGCAGACTGACCTCGTGCCTCTCCTGGCCTCACACAGGGCAGGACACAGACTGATCGCTGTCATCCTTCAGGCCTCACACAGGACCAGGACACAGACTAACCTCGTGCCTCTCCTGGCCTCACACAGGGCAGGACACAGACTGATCGCTGTCATCCTTCAGGCCTCACACAGGACCAGGACACAGACTAACCTCGTGCCTCTCCTGGCCTCACACAGGGCAGGACACAGACTGACCACCATACTTCTTCTGGCCTCACACAGGGCAGGACACAGTCTGATCGCTGTCATCCTTTAGGCCTCACACAGGACCAGGACACAGACTAAGTGCTCTCCTTCTTCTAGCCTCACACAGAACCAGGACACAGACTGATCGCTGTCATCCTTCAGGCCTCACACAGGACCAGGACACAGACTGACCACCATACTTCTTCTGGCCTCACACAGGACCAGGACACAGACTGACCTCGCGCCTCTCCTGGCCTCACACAGGACCAGGACACAGACTGAGCACTGTCATCCTTCTGGCCTCACAGCGGCCCTGGACAAGGACTGACCGCTCTCCTCCTTCTCACCTCACACACACACAACCAGGACACAGACTGATTGCTGTCATCCTTCAGGCCTCACACAGGACCAGCACACAGACTGAGCACTCTCCTTCTTCAGGCCTCACACAGGACCAGGACACAGACTGACCTCGTGCCTCTCCTGGCCTCACACAGGACCAGCACACAGACTAAGTGCTCTCCTTCTTCTGGCCTCACACAGTACCAGGACACAGACTGACCACCATAATTCTTCTGACCTCACACAGGACCAGGACACAGACTGATCGCTGTCATCCTTCTGGCCTCACAGCGGCCCTGGACAAGGACTTGATAGAGCGCGCAGGTCACCCGACTAGTCATTTTTACCATATGCACACTTGGGCCCATAAATTTCAATTCAACCATACTAATTATAATCGGGTAACTTACACTCTACTACCAGTAACCCAGTTCATTCCTATTTCTTTCCAATGTACCCGACTTACCAATCCTCGTCACGGGTACGTAAGATCACAATGGATCAGGGAGCTAGCTGAAAAAGATAAGCAGTCACCAAAATACAATAACATTCATAATATTTGCACTCTTTATAATAACGACAGACTCGGAACGTTTTGAAAACCTTTATCTAGTTCTCGTCAAAGTCAGAAAGCATGAAATTCACAGCGAGTAAACTATCAATAACCAAAATCATGAAAAGCGTATATCCATGTAAGAAGAAAAAAAAGCCAACCATCTAGACGCCTAAAGGGAAGGTAAGAACAGGGAACATACTATAATGAACTCACAAAATCTCTATTTAGAAAGGTGGTTCTAAAGGGCGGGAAAATAAGGAGCATGTTAGAATGTCACAGTTTATTGTTTCCTACAGGATAGGTAAGGAAAGGGAACATGAAACAATAATAACGTAAATTTTGGGTTCACCATGTAACTAAAAGGTGGGTAAGAAATTGAAACACGCCAATGATTCAGAATGACCACTTTAGTACAATAAAGGGAGGGTAAAGAAAAGGAACATCTATATCATAAACTGTATGTCACCATTTGCTTAAAGGGTGGGGAAAAATGGAACATGCTAATAAACCGCAAACGTATGACTTTTATTATTGATCAGGACAAGGAGGGTAAGAAAAAGAACAATGGACAAGTAAGACTTTTACTATTAAAAGCAAAGAAAAATATAGCACACGAATGGGTTCCCTCACAGATTTATATTTACCTAGAACGGTGTGGAGACCAACCCTGGCTACAGGTCAGTTAAGGACAGTAGGAACCCCAAGGAATGCGGTCGCCAGTAGGCCAGCAGGTGCAAAATGGAAACCCAAGACAGGAAAACCAGATTAGGATCGGGACAGGACCACCAAAGTTGAGACCAGCACCCGCAGTTCAGTTGCAACGCCTGCGCTCCACCCTCTCTGCAGCTATCAGTCAAAACCCCGATTGGGTTCTCGAATTCCCCAGCAAAGTGCTTCGCCAGCACTTAAGGTTCTCAAAACCCCGAATGGGTCTGTGAGTCTGTCTGACAGAGTGCTCCGCAGCACCTCTGTTTCGCGATCAGCTATTGAGTGCGTTGGGTCAGTGACAGGTCAGCTATTCGGACAAGTCGGACAATTTCTCTAACTAACCTAGGCTAGTTATACTGTTTTCAGGTCAGTGTTCCACTCCCCAATGGTGCAAGTGTAAGGATCCCCAATTTCGATTGGGCAAAAGAAAGGACAGGTCATCACACCACCTAGGATTTGACTTTCTCAAGCTCATAATTTGCATTTTCAAAGACCGCCCATCGAACTTCAGGTTCTCATGAGGTCTTCATTTTGCGAAACAATGGACAGTCTATCAATTAATACATTGTAGTCGTTTTAACTTTTTCTTAGTGGGGTCAGACGAATGTTCCCAGGCACATCTTGGCTGGTGCTCCTGTCTGGCTAGCGTTCAATGACACAGAGTTCATCTTCTGGCTGTGGATTGTCATGCGCAGAAAGGATTTTCAAAATGGAGTAGTCCCATCCCTCATGCCCAAGGATTACGATACATGAAAAGTAAATAGAAACAGTTTTAGAACACAGAAGAAATGAATGCACTGTATATTATGAATCCCTACATTACTCCCATTATTTCATAATAACTATAGCTTTAGTTATTAATGCAGAGCTAACAGTATAGCAAAAGCATCGCTGCAAGCTTCAGGCATGTGAGGACACAAAGCAGCCATCTTAGTTCTACTGCGCAGGTGCAAAGAGATTTCCACCAGAACTGCGAGTACGTCACGTCAATTGGCTATGACCGACGCATGCGCAGAAGAAATTCCCGCGTAGCAGCAGCCATCTTGAGTAGCAAGCGTATTACGATTAGTAAACACATAGGCAAGCGTCTCTCGGACACCCATAATGTCAGAATAAAGGGTAAATTAATAAGACAAACAGGTTGATTAATACTATTAGGGTTATTCGAGGTTCATGATTACAAGCAAGGCGCTTTACGTGCGAATCCTTGCTCCATCAGACTGACCGCTCTCCTCCTTCTCAACTCACACACACACAACCAGGACACAGACTGACCTCGTGCCTCTCCTGGCCTCACACATGACCAGGACACAGACTGAGCACTGTCATCCTTCTAGCCTCACAGCGGCCCTGGACAAGGACTGACCGCTCTCCTCCTTCTCATTTCACACGCACACAACCAGGACACAGATTGAACGTCATCCTTCAGGCCTCACACAGGACCAGGACACAGACTAAGTGTTCTCCTTCTTCTGACCTCACACAGGACCAGGACATAGGCTAGCTGCACTCCTTCATCTGGCCTCACACAATACCAGGACAGACTGACCGCTCTCCCTCTTCTGGTCTCACACAATACGAGGACAGACTGACCGCTCTCCCTCTTCTGGCCTCACACAATACCAGGACAGACTGACCGCTCTCCTTCTTCTGGCCTCGAACAGAACTAGGACACAGACTGACTGCGCTCATTCTTCTGGCCTCTCACATAATCGGGACACATGCGGAGTGCTTTCCTCCTTCTGGCCTCATACAGGCCCAGGACACAGACTGACCACCATACTTCTTCTGGCCTCACACAGGACCAGGACAGACTGAGCGCTCCCCCGCTTCTGGCCTCACACAGGACGCAGCATCCCAGGAAGAGGCGGAAGCCAGAGTTTTCGACCAGGGATGCCCCGGCAGGAGCAAACACTGACGTAGACTGTCCCACAGGCGCTACTAATGTGACATCAATGATGGCTTTTCAAGAAGAAGCACCAGATCCAGTGGAGAGGCGAGACCAGAAACCAGAGGAGGCGGGGTTTCCATGGCTCCAGGAGTGACTGACATGATTCTTCGGCAATGGGAGGATCCAGAGAGGATTCCACGCCCTAGGTTAATGTCCAGCAGAACCATTTGAAGGGGAATGTGTTTCAGGAGACCATTGAGGTAGACACTCTTCTAAAGAACCCTCTGCAGATGACCCTTCCCTTTGGGATCAAGCTGATATGAGGGTGTGTTCAGCGCTGAGTTACTGCAGGCTTGCGTCTTCAAAAGGCGACACACCTGATGTTGTGTTCGTAGCATTTTTACGATGAACCTCAGACTTTAGCATGGGCTTGAAGCACTTTGGGCTGCCATGGAGGTGAGTTTCCACCTGGACTATAGAGAGGTCTTGGTTGATGTGATTGTGGGATGGTATTGTGGTCTCCAGGACTGAGTTGTATCCTATATATGATGTACCGGTTGAGTGTTGATTAAATGGCCCTGTGAGAAGGGTTCTAGAGTGGAAGCGTGTTGGCTGAAGAATATCTCCATTTATTTGAGAATATCTAAGGCAAGAGGGGTGTCCAGCGCCTGGTGGTTAGTTGGTCCGAGCAGAATACACTTGTCGATCACTCTTGTCTGACTTTAGAAACATTGCAAATTCAGAGCTATAACTATGAGTTATGACTGTTATAAGGGAAGGGAAAAGTGTGTGGGATCCTCTCTGTTATAGTGTTTGATCAAAGAGGCCTTCTGCTTTGGCTCAAGGAGTTCTGCACTGAGGGTCCCTAACCCACTGGATCTAATGATCCATCACGGATTCCGGTCAGGAAGATTTGGGGTTTGCTGTATGACTCGATAATTTCCAGCTAGTGGCGTTCTCTTTGGGACAGAAGTCAGCAGTGTCGGTGAACACCAGGATCGTGGCTTCACTCACGGCATCGTCCTCGATCAACGACCAGTCGTTGGTGCCAAGCTGGACTAACAGTTGGCGTAAATATTGACAGTGGAGAACGCGGCACTCATAACGCAGGGGTGCGCAATCCTCAGGACCCTGGGCTCCTGATCAAGGGGAACAAGTCGCATCTGAATCCAGCACCAGTTCTTTCCTCTTCTAGGCCAGGTTTGAAACAGACCTGGGATTCACATCACTGCCTGACAAGCCAAGTCAAGGGTGGGACTATGGTGAGGAATCTTCTGCGGTGAAGCCACAAGGCGGCGACTGCGAGGGACCAGCTCTAGGTCAAAGAGGTATTCTCATACTATGGGCCAGGCTGCTTCTATGACTCCTAGTGAATTGCCTGTGCGCTGGTCCCCATCCGCTGTGGACATCTGAAGGGTCTGTGGTAACGCTACCGGGGTCAGCCATCAGATCCTAGGTCGGGGAACCGGATCGGAAGCGATTATGAAACCAGCCGGATACAATGCCCTTGGGTAGGGTGGGGGAGAGGACAGCTGTCCGGCTGGAAGGAGCTGAGGGAGGCATCCCTTCCCTTCTCCTCAGGGGTTTCCTCCTGTCTAGGAGGCTTGTTGAAGGTTCGAGACAGGAAGCGAGACAGGAAGCGGCCGGTCTTCAGGGCTGTCCACCTGTCTAGGAGGCTTGTTGAAGGTTCGAGACAGGAAGCGCCCCGTCTTCAGGGCTGTCCTCCTGTCTAGGAGGTTTGTTGAAGGTTTGAAACAGGAAGCGCCCCATCTTCAGGGGTGTTGTCCTGTCTAGGAGGTTTGTTGAAGGTTCGAGACAGGAAGCGCCCCGTCTTCAGGGGTGTCGTCCTGTCTAGGAGGCTTGTTGAAGGTTCGAGACAGGAAGCGCCCCGTCTTCAGGGGTGTCGTCCTGTCTAGGAGGCTTGTTGAAGGTTCGAGACAGGAAGCGCCCCGTCTTCAGGGATGTCGTCCTGTCTAGGAGGCTTGTTGAAGGTTTGAGACAGGAAGTGCCCCGTCCTCAGGGGTGTCGTCCTGTCTAGGAGGTTTGTTGACGGTTTGAGACAGGAAGCGCCCCGTCTTCAGGGGTGTCGTCCTGTCTAGGATGCTCATAGAAAATTTGGGACAGGAAGCGCCCGTTCTTCAGGGGTCTCGTCCTGTCTAGGAGGTTTGTTGAAGGTTTGAGACCGGAAGCGCCCCGTCTTCAGGGGTGTCCTTCTGTCTAGGATGCTCGTTGAAAGTTTGAGACAGGAAGCGCCCCGTCTTCAGGGCTGTACTCCTGTCTAGGAGGTTTGTTGAAGGTTTGAGATAGGAAGCGCCCCGTCTTCAGGGGTGTCGTCCTGTATAGGAGGTTTGTTGAAGGTTTGAGACAGGAAGCGCCCCGTCTTCAGGGCTGTCCTCCTGTCTAGGAGGTTTGTTGAAGGTTCGAGACAGGAAGCGCCCCGTCTTCAGGGCTGTCCTGTCCATGAGGTTTGTTGAAGGTTTGAGACAGGAAGCGCCCCGTCTTCAGGGGTGTCGTCCTGTCTAGGAGGTTTGTTGAAGGTTTGAGACAGGAAGCGCCCCGTCTTCAGGGCTGTCCTCCTGTCGAGGAGGTTTGTTGACGGTTTGAGACAGGAAGCACCCCATCTTCAGGGCTGTCCTTCTGTCCAGGAGGTTTGAGACAGGAAGCGCCCTGTCTTCAGGGCTGTCCTCCTGTCTAGGAGGTTTGTTGAAAGTTTGAGACAGGAAGCGTCCCGTCTTCAGTGGTGTCCTCCTGTCTAGGAGGTTCGTTGAAGGTTTGAGACAGGAAGCATCCCATCTTCAGGGCTTTCCTTCTGTCCAGGAGGTTTGTTGAAGGTTTGAGACAGGAAGCGCCCTGTCTTCAGGGCTGTCCTCCTGTCTAGGAGGTTTGTTGAAAGTTTGAGACAGGAAGCGTTCGTCTTGAGGGCTGTCCTCCTGTCTAGGAGGTTTGTTGAAGGTTTGAGACAGGAAGCACCCTGTCTTCAGGGCTGTCCTCCTGTCTAGGAGGTTTGTTGAAGGTTTGAGACAGGAAGCGCCCCGTCTTCAGGGGTGTCGTCCTGTCTAGGAGGTTTGTTGAAGGTTTGAGACAGGAAGCGCCCCGTCTTCAGGGCTGTCCTCCTGTCTAGGAGGTTTGTTGAAGGTTCGAGACAGGAAGCGCCCCGTCTTCAGGGGTGTCGTCCTGTCTAGGAGGTTTGTTGAAGGTTTGAGACAGGAAGCTCTTCAGGGCTGTCCTCCTGTCGAGGAGGTTTGTTGAAGGTTTGAGACAGGAAGCACCCCATCTTCAGGGCTGTCCTTCTGTCCAGGAGGTTTGTTGAAGGTTTGAGACAGGAAGCGCCCTGTCTTCAGGGCTGTCCTCCTGTCTAGGAGGTTTGTTGAAAGTTTGAGACAGGAAGCGTCCCGTCTTGAGGGCTGTCCTCCTGTCTAGGAGGTTTGTTGAAAGTTTGAGCCAGGAAGCGTCCCGTCTTCAGGGGTGTCCTCCTGTCTAGGAGGTTTGTTGAAGGTTTGAGACAGGAAGCGCCCCGTCTTCAGGGCTGTCCTGTCCATGAGGTTTGTTGAAGGTTTGAGACAGGAAGCGCCCCGTCTTCAGGGGTGTCGTCCTGTCTAGGAGGTTTGTTGAAGGTTTGAGACAGGAAGCGCCCCGTCTTCAGGGCTGTCCTCCTGTCGAGGAGGTTTGTTGACGGTTTGAGACAGGAAGCACCCCATCTTCAGGGCTGTCCTTCTGTCCAGGAGGTTTGAGACAGGAAGCGCCCTGTCTTCAGGGCTGTCCTCCTGTCTAGGAGGTTTGTTGAAAGTTTGAGACAGGAAGCGTCCCGTCTTCAGTGGTGTCCTCCTGTCTAGGAGGTTCGTTGAAGGTTTGAGACAGGAAGCATCCCATCTTCAGGGCTTTCCTTCTGTCCAGGAGGTTTGTTGAAGGTTTGAGACAGGAAGCGCCCTGTCTTCAGGGCTGTCCTCCTGTCTAGGAGGTTTGTTGAAAGTTTGAGACAGGAAGCGTTCGTCTTGAGGGCTGTCCTCCTGTCTAGGAGGTTTGTTGAAGGTTTGAGACAGGAAGCACCCTGTCTTCAGGGCTGTCCTCCTGTCTAGGAGGTTTGTTGAAGGTTTGAGACAGGAAGCGCCCCGTCTTCAGGGGTGTCGTCCTGTCTAGGAGGTTTGTTGAAGGTTTGAGACAGGAAGCGCCCCGTCTTCAGGGCTGTCCTCCTGTCTAGGAGGTTTGTTGAAGGTTCGAGACAGGAAGCGCCCCGTCTTCAGGGGTGTCGTCCTGTCTAGGAGGTTTGTTGAAGGTTTGAGACAGGAAGCTCTTCAGGGCTGTCCTCCTGTCGAGGAGGTTTGTTGAAGGTTTGAGACAGGAAGCACCCCATCTTCAGGGCTGTCCTTCTGTCCAGGAGGTTTGTTGAAGGTTTGAGACAGGAAGCGCCCTGTCTTCAGGGCTGTCCTCCTGTCTAGGAGGTTTGTTGAAAGTTTGAGACAGGAAGCGTCCCGTCTTGAGGGCTGTCCTCCTGTCTAGGAGGTTTGTTGAAAGTTTGAGACAGGAAGCGTCCCGTCTTGAGAGCTGTCCTCCTGTCTAGGAGGTTTGTTGAAGGTTTGAGACAGAAAGCGCCCTGTCTTCAGGGGTCTCGTCCTCTCTAGGATGCTCGTTGAAAGTTTGAGACAGGAAGCGCCCCGTCTTCAGTGCTGTCCTCCTGTCGAGGAGGTTTGTTGAAGGTTTGAGCCAGGAAGCGTCCCGTCTTCAGGGGTGTCCTCCTGTCTAGGAGGTTTGTTAAAGGTTTGAGACAGGAAGCACCCTGTCTTCAGGGCTGTGCTCCTGTCTAGGAGGTTTGTTGAAGGTTTGAGACAGGAAGCGCCCCATCTTCAGGGGTGTCCTCCTGTCTAGGAGGTTTGTTGAAGGTTTGAGACAGGAAGCGCCCCGTTTTTAGGGGTCTCGTCCTGTCTAGGATGCTCGTTGAAAGTTTGAGACAGGAAGCGCCCCGTCTTCAGGGGTGTCCTCCTGTCTAGGAGGTTTGTTGAAGGTTTGAGACAGGAAGCGCCCCGTTTTTAGGGGTCTCGTCCTGTCTAGGATGCTCGTTGAAAGTTTGAGACAGGAAGCGCCCCGTCTTCAGTGCTGTCCTCCTGTCGAGGAGGTTTGTTGAAGGTTCGAGACAGGAAACGCCCCGTCTTCAGGGCTGTGCTCCTGTCTAGGAGGTTTGTTGAAGGTTTGAGACAGGAAGCGCCCCGTCTTCAGGGGAATCCTCCTGTCTAGGAGGTTTGTTGAAGGTTCGAGACAGGAAGCGCCCCGTCTTCAGGGCTGTCCTCCTGTCTAGGAGGTTTGTTGAAGGTTCGAGACAGGAAGCGCCCCGTCTTCAGGGCTGTCCTCCTGTCTAGGAGGTTTGTTGAAGGTTCGAGACAGGAAGCGCCCCGTCTTCAGGGGTGTCCTCCTGTCCTTGAGGTTTGTTGAAGGTTTGAGACAGGAAGCGCCCGGTCTTCAGGGGAGTCCTCCTGTCTAGGAGGTTTGTTGAAGGTTTGAGACAGGAAGCGCCCCGTCTTCAGGGGAGTCCTCTTGTCCAGGAGGTTTGTTGAAGGTTTGAGACAGGAAGCGCCCCGTCTCCAGGTGTCTCGTCCTGTCTAGTATGCTCGTTGAAAGTTTGAGACAGGAAGCGCCCCGTCTTCAGGTGTCTCGTCCTGTCTAGTATGCTCGTTGAAAGTTTGAGACAGGAAGCGCCCCGTCTTCAGGGGAGTCCTCCTGTCTAGGAGGTTTGTTGAAGGTTCGAGACAGGAAGCGCCCCGTCTTCAGGTGTCTCGTCCTGTCTAGTATGCTCGTTGAAAGTTTGAGACAGGAAGCGCCCCGTCTTCAGTGCTGTCCTCCTGTCGAGGAGGTTTGTTGAAGGTTTGAGCCAGGAAGCGTCCCGTCTTCAGGGGTGTCCTCCTGTCTAGGAGGTTTGTTAAAGGTTTGAGACAGGAAGCACCCTGTCTTCAGGGCTGTGCTCCTGTCTAGGAGGTTTGTTGAAGGTTTGAGACAGGAAGCGCCCCATCTTCAGGGGTGTCCTCCTGTCTAGGAGGTTTGTTGAAGGTTTGAGACAGGAAGCGCCCCGTTTTTAGGGGTCTCGTCCTGTCTAGGATGCTCGTTGAAAGTTTGAGACAGGAAGCGCCCCGTCTTCAGGGGTGTCCTCCTGTCTAGGAGGTTTGTTGAAGGTTTGAGACAGGAAGCGCCCCGTTTTTAGGGGTCTCGTCCTGTCTAGGATGCTCGTTGAAAGTTTGAGACAGGAAGCGCCCCGTCTTCAGTGCTGTCCTCCTGTCGAGGAGGTTTGTTGAAGGTTCGAGACAGGAAACGCCCCGTCTTCAGGGCTGTGCTCCTGTCTAGGAGGTTTGTTGAAGGTTTGAGACAGGAAGCGCCCCGTCTTCAGGGGAATCCTCCTGTCTAGGAGGTTTGTTGAAGGTTCGAGACAGGAAGCGCCCCGTCTTCAGGGCTGTCCTCCTGTCTAGGAGGTTTGTTGAAGGTTCGAGACAGGAAGCGCCCCGTCTTCAGGGCTGTCCTCCTGTCTAGGAGGTTTGTTGAAGGTTCGAGACAGGAAGCGCCCCGTCTTCAGGGCTGTCCTCCTGTCTAGGAGGTTTGTTGAAAGTTTGAGACAGGAAGCGTCCCGTCTTGAGGGCTGTCCTCCTGTCTAGGAGGTTTGTTGAAAGTTTGAGACAGGAAGCGTCCCGTCTTGAGAGCTGTCCTCCTGTCTAGGAGGTTTGTTGAAGGTTTGAGACAGAAAGCGCCCTGTCTTCAGGGGTCTCGTCCTCTCTAGGATGCTCGTTGAAAGTTTGAGACAGGAAGCGCCCCGTCTTCAGTGCTGTCCTCCTGTCGAGGAGGTTTGTTGAAGGTTTGAGCCAGGAAGCGTCCCGTCTTCAGGGGTGTCCTCCTGTCTAGGAGGTTTGTTAAAGGTTTGAGACAGGAAGCACCCTGTCTTCAGGGCTGTGCTCCTGTCTAGGAGGTTTGTTGAAGGTTTGAGACAGGAAGCGCCCCATCTTCAGGGGTGTCCTCCTGTCTAGGAGGTTTGTTGAAGGTTTGAGACAGGAAGCGCCCCGTTTTTAGGGGTCTCGTCCTGTCTAGGATGCTCGTTGAAAGTTTGAGACAGGAAGCGCCCCGTCTTCAGGGGTGTCCTCCTGTCTAGGAGGTTTGTTGAAGGTTTGAGACAGGAAGCGCCCCGTTTTTAGGGGTCTCGTCCTGTCTAGGATGCTCGTTGAAAGTTTGAGACAGGAAGCGCCCCGTCTTCAGTGCTGTCCTCCTGTCGAGGAGGTTTGTTGAAGGTTCGAGACAGGAAACGCCCCGTCTTCAGGGCTGTGCTCCTGTCTAGGAGGTTTGTTGAAGGTTTGAGACAGGAAGCGCCCCGTCTTCAGGGGAATCCTCCTGTCTAGGAGGTTTGTTGAAGGTTCGAGACAGGAAGCGCCCCGTCTTCAGGGCTGTCCTCCTGTCTAGGAGGTTTGTTGAAGGTTCGAGACAGGAAGCGCCCCGTCTTCAGGGCTGTCCTCCTGTCTAGGAGGTTTGTTGAAGGTTCGAGACAGGAAGCGCCCCGTCTTCAGGGGTGTCCTCCTGTCCTTGAGGTTTGTTGAAGGTTTGAGACAGGAAGCGCCCGGTCTTCAGGGGAGTCCTCCTGTCTAGGAGGTTTGTTGAAGGTTTGAGACAGGAAGCGCCCCGTCTTCAGGGGAGTCCTCTTGTCCAGGAGGTTTGTTGAAGGTTTGAGACAGGAAGCGCCCCGTCTTCAGGTGTCTCGTCCTGTCTAGTATGCTCGTTGAAAGTTTGAGACAGGAAGCGCCCCGTCTTCAGGTGTCTCGTCCTGTCTAGTATGCTCGTTGAAAGTTTGAGACAGGAAGCGCCCCGTCTTCAGGGGAGTCCTCCTGTCTAGGAGGTTTGTTGAAGGTTCGAGACAGGAAGCGCCCCGTCTTCAGGTGTCTCGTCCTGTCTAGTATGCTCGTTGAAAGTTTGAGACAGGAAGCGCCCCGTCTTCAGGGGAGTCCTCCTGTCTAGGAGGTTTGTTGAAGGTTCGAGACAGGAAGCGCCCCGTCTTCAGGTGTCTCGTCCTGTCTAGTATGCTCGTTGAAAGTTTGAGACAGGAAGCGCCCCGTCTTCAGGTGTCTCGTCCTGTCTAGTATGCTCGTTGAAAGTTTGAGACAGGAAGCGCCCCGTCTTCAGGGGAGTCCTCCTGTCTAGGAGGTTTGTTGAAGGTTCGAGACAGGAAGCGCCCCATCTTCAGGGGAGCCCTCCTGTCTAGGAGATCTGTTGAAGGTTTGAGACAGGAAGCGCCCCATCTTCAGGGGTGTCCTCCTGTCTAGGAGGTTTGTTGAAGGTTTGAGACAGGAAGCGCCCCGTCTTCAGGGGTATCCTCCAGTCTAGGAGGTTTGTTGAAGGTTCGAGACAGGAAGCGCCCCGTCTTTAGGTGTTTCGTCCTGTCTAGGATGCTCGTTGAAAGTTTGAGACAGGAAGCGCCCCGTCTTCAGGGCTGTCCTGTCTAGGAGGTTTGTTGAAGGTTTGAGACAGGAAGCGCCCCGTCTTCAGGGCTGTCCTGTGCATGAGGTTTGTTGAAGGTTCGAGACAGGAAGCGCCCCGTCTTCAGGGGAGTCCTCCTGTCTAGGAGGTTTGTTGAAGGTTCGAGACAGGAAGCGCCCCGTCTTCAGGTGTCTCGTCCTGTCTAGTATGCTCGTTGAAAGTTTGAGACAGGAAGCGCCCCGTCTTCAGGTGTCTCGTCCTGTCTAGTATGCTCGTTGAAAGTTTGAGACAGGAAGCGCCCCGTCTTCAGGGGAGTCCTCCTGTCTAGGAGGTTTGTTGAAGGTTCGAGACAGGAAGCGCCCCATCTTCAGGGGAGCCCTCCTGTCTAGGAGATCTGTTGAAGGTTTGAGACAGGAAGCGCCCCATCTTCAGGGGTGTCCTCCTGTCTAGGAGGTTTGTTGAAGGTTTGAGACAGGAAGCGCCCCGTCTTCAGGGGTCTCGTCCTGTCTAGGAGGTTTGTTGAAGGTTCGAGACAGGAAGCGCCCCGTCTTTAGGTGTTTCGTCCTGTCTAGGATGCTCGTTGAAAGTTTGAGACAGGAAGCGCCCCGTCTTCAGGGCTGTCCTGTCTAGGAGGTTTGTTGAAGGTTTGAGACAGGAAGCGCCCCGTCTTCAGGGCTGTCCTGTCCATGAGGTTTGTTGAAGGTTCGAGACAGGAAGCGCCCCGTCTTCAGGGGAGTCCTCCTGTCTAGGAGGTTTGTTGAAGGTTCGAGACAGGAAGCGCCCCGTCTTCAGGTGTCTCGTCCTGTCTAGTATGCTCGTTGAAAGTTTGAGACAGGAAGCGCCCCGTCTTCAGGGCTGTCCTGTCTAGGAGGTTTGTTGAAGGTTTGAGACAGGAAGCGCCCCGTCTTCAGGGCTGTCCTGTCCATGAGGTTTGTTGAAGGTTCGAGACAGGAAGCGCCCCGTCTTCAGGGGAGTCCTCCTGTCTAGGAGGTTTGTTGAAGGTTCGAGACAGGAAGCGCCCCGTCTTCAGGGTTGTCCTCCTGTCTAGGAGGTTTGTTGAAGGTTCGAGACAGGAAGCGCCCCGTCTTCAGGGGTGTCGTCCTGCCTAGGATGCTCGTTGAAAGTTTGAGACAGGAAGCGCCCCGTCTTCAGGGCTGTCCTGTCCATGAGGTTTGTTGAAGGTTCGAGACAGGAAGCGCCCCGTCTTCAGGGGAGTCCTCCTGTCTAGGAGGTTTGTTGAAGGTTCGAGACAGGAAGCGCCCCGTCTTCAGGGTTGTCCTCCTGTCTAGGAGGTTTGTTGAAGGTTCGAGACAGGAAGCGCCCCGTCTTCAGGGGTGTCGTCCTGCCTAGGATGCTCGTTGAAAGTTTGAGACAGGAAGCGCCCCGTCTTCAGGGCTGTCCTGTCCATGAGGTTTGTTGAAGGTTCGAGACAGGAAGCGCCCCGTCTTCAGGGGAGTCCTCCTGTCTAGGAGGTTTGTTGAAGGTTCGAGACAGGAAGCGCCCCGTCTTCAGGGTTGTCCTCCTGTCTAGGAGGTTTGTTGAAGGTTCGAGACAGGAAGCGCCCCGTCTTCAGGGGTGTCGTCCTGCCTAGGATGCTCGTTGAAAGTTTGAGACAGGAAGCGCCCCGTCTTCAGGGCTGTCCTGTCCATGAGGTTTGTTGAAGGTTCGAGACAGGAAGCGCCCCGTCTTCAGGGTTGTCCTCCTGTCTAGGAGGTTTGTTGAAGGTTCGAGACAGGAAGCGCCCCGTCTTCAGGGGTGTCGTCCTGCCTAGGATGCTCGTTGAAAGTTTGAGACTGCCGCTCCGTGTCTGTCGTCATAGCCACGCACTGCCTTCTTAGAAGCTTTGGTTAGCCAGTGGTATCCATCGCCCACCTGCGAGTGGGAGGGCCTGAGATAGTTAACGATTAGTAATAAATGTGGACTTTGTTGACCCAGAGTATGACTGGTGGTATTAAAGAGTAGCTGTAAGTCATGTAGGGGGCACTACTCCTGGGTCCCGAGTGATGTGATCAATACATGGGCAGGTTGCCAGGGTGAGCAGTTAGAGACCTTCTACCACCGAAGAGACAGAGGAGGCTGTATAAAGAGCCAAATAAAACAACCCTTGGCAAAGCCAATACATGTTGCCTTTGGACCCTATTATTGCCTTTGCTAGGCCTTCCGGTGATGTGCGCAGCCTTCCAGTGATGTGCGCAGCCTTCCAGTGATGTGCGCAGCCTTCCAGTGATGTGCGCAGCCTTCCAGTGGTGCTGCGCAGTATTGTCAGGATGTTGTGCAGCAGAAGAAAGAGAAGGAGCAGCGACGCGCCCTCGTCATTGTGTAGGGAGCGAGGTGGGATGACGCAAGCGTGGACGTGCGTAACTATGCGTCCTTAGGAAATAGGGCGGATGCCACCACTACGTGATGGCTCTTTAAAGAGAAAGAAAACAAGGAAATGAAAGTAATTCAAAAATCAATTTCTTTAAGACAGAGTCCAGCAGCAATGTAGTGGCCTGTCGACCCCTCCCAAAAAAATAATAATAATAAAATACAATGGGGTGGTGTGAGGGTGGGGGAACGGAGGAGTGGGGGAGCTGGGAGTTGTGGGAGGGCAAAAGCAGTATACGAGGGAGAGCAACATGGGAAGAAGAGTACGAGCGAGAAAGCATGAGGGAGCACATGAGGGGGGCAGCTTGGGGGCGGGAGAACCGCCCAAGGGAGAGCTTGAAACACGAGGGGGACAGGAGCAAAGGCTGGGACAGATTTTTAATAACATGGAGAAAGCTGGAAAACACAGGCCCTTTCATGGCCTGCTTCAGCGAAAAGAAAAAGGAATCCTCTGTAAGTTCTTGGTAAGACCACAAACTTCCTTTTCCAACAGAAGCCTGTTTATTTTTGTGGCACGACGGGGTGCTGCCGTCAAAGCAGCCGCTTCAAACTCAAACAAGGGGCCAGCTCGGTGGTGACGCGGATGGAGAAACAAACACAGAGGTAACAAAAACATATAATCGGGTCTCTGGGGCGTGAGTTACACAGGACCAGACTGGCTCTGGAGTTAGAGGACATTTCACAACTCACCTCTCACCAGATCACTTACCAGCTGAACTCGTGCAGCATACGGATGAAATAGGAACAAGCACTGGCAAAGACAATGGGTTCACTTTTGTGTATAGGAAAGCTTTCCTCAAGAGCGCAAAGGATGGATACACAGCAGCAGAGAAAGCTTCAACCACAGAGAGAACTGACAGTACAGACAGTCTCAGGGCAGGCTGCCCTACCCATAAGAAGAGGCTGACCACACACACATGTATGTTGCCACACAACCACACACACACACACACACACACACTTGTTATCACACATATGTTACCACACACACATGTTACTGCACACACACACACACGTGTTATCACACACACCTAGAGTGACCAGCTGGCATGGGTGGAACTTCAGCACAGTGAGTGTAAAAATTCAGGACAAAGGGTCAAAATTCAGGACAAAACTTGAGGACAGGAGGTAAAAATTCAAGTTAAAGGTACGTTTTACAGACACATCAGAAGAGGTCGCGCAATAGTATATAAATAAATAGACAACCACTTAAGTACAAGTGAAAAGAAGTTTATATTAGGTTGAGACAATTGGTCACTTCATGGTTTTTCAGTTTGCACACAACTTTGAGCAACTGTGCAGGTTTTTTGTGGTAGTTTATGTGACCTCTGTAAAGGAGGAATTCAAGACCTGATGCACGCTTTGTTTGTCTGTCCTAATTCCACAGCTGTTGTTGCTAGAAAGCAGTTTTTAAGACCAATTCAAACAAAGTGCAATTCTATAAGTGTACAGAGATTGATTTCTCTTCTTAAATCACCCCCCAATGAATTTGTATGTTATAATCTGTTAACATTTTTAATTTTTAAAATAAATTTGTATTAGGATGAACGTTCAAAATACTTATAATTATAAATGTAATCTTATAGTTTTTAATCATCTTATTTGTTGTTCTCAGTAGAGAACTAAATCAAATAAATACATTTGAATTTGTGGTAACTAAAGCGCCCCCCCCCCTCCACCTTTCCAGCCTCCTAGGGAAACGCCCGATGCCCGGTCCGGCCATCTGGCCTTGCTACCACCCTCCAATGGTGACCCTCATCTTCACATAGGCCCTCTCTCTTGTATTTAATTTCTTTTATAGTGCTACTCATCCCAAGTAAGAAGTACAGGGTGTAGGAGTGCGTTACATCACACACACATTATATATAGACAATGACTCATATAAATGTGAAAGTCAATCTATAGGCAATGTACTTAAAACAATGGGGGTTACAAGGTCTAATCATTCTTTCATCCATCATTCAGTCTTTCACCATTCATTCTGTCCTTCCATCTGTGTACCATCCATATCAATATTCAACCATTTACAAACCTATCCGACATCTATCCTTCCATCCATCCATCATTCCACTCATCCATCACTCCATCCACCCTTTCACTCATCCATCCAGTCACCTTATCCAGCAGTACACTCATCCACACTTTTCTGGGATATGATTTAATGTCCGGCCACATCATTTTCCCTACGCAAACTGAGTTTCCTGACCTCCTCTACCATTTGTCACACGTTCCTAATATTCCTTTTTTGTAAAAATTCCATTCCGGCCCATTGATTACACTTCATCTGGCCCGAGCCGGAGAGTACGGCCCAAGCTGGAGATCCCGACCAATCATAAATGGCCTCCATGCATACCAAAAGTCGTAAAGTTAGACTTTTGTCTTAGATTGCCTTTGTGAATCGGGTCCATTATGTTTACGCGGTACCGCTTCGTAAGATTATGACCGGGATTTCAGATGGGCAAAAGTTAAAGATCCAGGTATAAGGTGGGACCAGACAGAGGTAAGTTTATGGCTAGAGAGTGTGAATCGCAATCACAATCAATTTTAGGTGTTTTTTATATGCAAATGATACTTTCGGTCTAAGTTTAACTCCCGCTTCTCCTATGTCTAAATCTGGTTTGAAACAGTTCTTAAAGAAGTTTAGATCCCCTATCAGTTTAGCGAGAGACGCTGCTTTAAGCAAATCCAGGACCAGTAACATGACGGTCAGTGGGAGCGCTCTGGGGAATAAACCACAGCCTCATTTAACTTGGAATATTCCTCACGGGATTAGAAGGCGGATACTCCTCCTGAGACTTAATCTGCTGCCTTTAAGAGACGTCACTGGCATCTGGGACAAAACACCTAGAGAGAAGAGAATTTGTGAATTGTGCCACTTGCAAATCCAAGACCTAAATTATTTCCTTTTTGTATGTTCAAAGCTGTGCCAGGTGAGTGTTTTTAAATCCAGTATTTATCAGATTTAATATTCACTCCGCTTAGGACGCACGTTCTTTGGTCTTGTTCCCCCCTCCGAATGAAATAGTTTGTTTTAAGATATACCAATTTTTTAGAACATTTTTGCCTATTTATTAGAACATTGTCCAACAGTAGTACTCTGGTTACGATTTAATACCAATTGGTTGGCTGTCTGATTGTTTCATGTATTCATAGCATTATTTGCACATTTCTTGGTATGTTTGATATAAGAATTTTTATTGGTCGGTTATGTGATTGTTTTCATGTATTCATAGCATTATTTGCACATTTTTCAGTATGTCTGATATAATTTTATGTAATGTATAAGGAAGGAATTTTGTAGTGTATGTAATGTTTGTCCTTTTAAATTGATGGCGTGATTTTGTGGAACTCCGTAGGAGTTCCAAAACAAAATAAATAAATTAAAAATTGAAAAAAAATGAATTACAAGACCCTTTAAAGCCGTTTTTTTGCCAACAATAGGCAGGCAGGGGATAGAAAGGGCTCATGTTGGGCCCTCAATAGGAAGGTCTGCATGCGCCCGGCTGGATCCTGTAAATATAAACACAGCTGCTCCCTTTTGCGACCACCTTTCCCATCCAGAATTCAAATGCAACAAGAAGCCAAGGGATAAAGGGAACGAGGGAGCAAAATCTTCCAGTTAAGTGTGAGCGCCCCACTCCGGTCCGGATTATCAGGCCGAGTCCAGGCTTTGTTCATTCTCCCGCACAAGGACCGCCTTGTCCTTACCAGTCCACAGCGTTTCTGAGTGCATCCGGATGGGTACCCCGCACACTCCTTCAGGATAGGGGCAGCCACAGAGGCAGCATGGCGGGCCTGCCTTTCGAAGAGGCGAAACAATGAGGGCGCTGGTCGTCTATGTTCTACAAGCGTTACACTCGCGCTGACGTGCAACGAAGGTCTGGTACATGACTCTTCACTCTTTCGTGTGTGCTCTGTGTTTTTCTGTTATTTCAAGGATGCAGACGCAGGGACTGATTTATTCACCAAGTGTAGTTTGACCATCTTTAAACCTGTTTCTTACCAAACTGTAATAAATATCCGCTCCACCAAAACCACATGTCTCTGTGTCAGTTCAAATCAAATCAAATATAACTTCATTCGATTGTTAAAAAGCAATCATAAAAGTGTACATAAAAAACATTACATTAAAAATGAATTACAGAGAGGAGGAGCCAAGATGGCGGCCGGAGCAGACGTGTAGTCGCCCGGCTCCGCCGGCCCTTGAGTTCCGCACCGAAATCCTGATATCCTTCCTGGTTGAATCCGGCGGCGGAATGCGTGTGAGGATGAGCTGAGTGCACCGATCCCTTTTTCGACCTTCTAGCGTGCTCGGGTGCTGGGGAAACTTGAGGTACGGCTCCCGCCCCGGACCCTCGCTTGCATGGCCGCTCGTCGTCGGCTCCTGGAGGCTCGGAGATGGTCCACTCAGCTGGATAGCGCAGATGACTCAGTGGCGGCGCCTTTCCATCTGAAGCAATCGCCACCGCACTGACGCTGACGTCCATTGCAGACTGCGCTTGTACTGAGACGGCCGAGTTGAGAAGCCCGTGGACGGTGTTTTTGCTCCGAGGGGAAGATGAGCGGCGCATGGTGCCGGGCGACCTAGCTCAGCGCAAACTATTGACCTATTATCCGCTGTCCAGCCCGGTCCGAGACGGCTTGTGGGTGGTGTGCTTGATTTGCCTTCGACGCTGGTGGTCTCGAGGTCTCTAGGAGATGCTCGCCTATGCTGCGCCCTCCCCAGATCCACTATCGTGTACCGGCGCCATGGCTCCCTTTGTTCTTCCGCGGCTGGGGAGGATTTCCTCATTCCTGCCCGTGGACAGCCGTGCCCTGCCAGTGCGGTACACCGACTTGCGAGCGCCGGCGCTGGAGCCTGCCTCAAGGGAACTGCTACCTGCACTGTCCTATGGGTCTATCCTGGCCGCCCTCCGTGATCTCCGTTCAGAGATGTTTGATGGCTTCCAAGCGCTGTGTGCTCACCTGGACGCCATGATGTCTACCGGGACTCGCGAACGCAGCGCCTGCCTTCAGCTAAGTGTGTGTCTACCTTTGCCAATCCACGATGCTACAATGTTTTCCTGTGCCTGTGCTGATGTTAAACTTGCGGATGCCTCAGCCGGGGCCGACGGCTGGCGGCCCTCCGGTCCCGTGACTGCTACATTGTTTCCCCTTTCCTCGGGGCTTGACTTCTTGATGCCTGCACCGCCGAGTTTAATTGGGGACTCAGCTGAGCAACTTTTACCCTACGTGTCGACTTTTATCTGGTGGCCTTCACTCCTCTCCCCGTGGAATTTCTGCTCTTCAGATGCCCTTACGGACCTAAGTATGGCGGACAAAGGACCTTATGCCGATGGCCGGTGGCCATTTTGTGATCCTGCTTCGTCTTCTTCTTTCAGGCAGCCATGTTATCCTGATGTGCGCGGGGGGAGGGGCTCTCCTGTGGAAGTCTGCGCTAGGCTACATCCACGATCGGGTCAGGGTTAAGCTGCTCTCTCGCTGCTGACTGATCTTGCTGGCTGAAGGGGATGGGGTTGGACCTGGCTAACGTGTTTGCTGGGCACATATCGCACGATGTTTCTCTACAATTGCATTGTATGATCACTTGATTCTGTACTGATGCTTCAGTAATGGCCGATGTTTAAGCTGTGGGTCTCGGGAGGGCCGGGATCCCCGGGTGATTCGGTATCACGTGGGCTCCTCCCCGCCTTTTTTCTTTTTGGGAATGTTGAATGACTCATTCTCTCTCACTCCCTATATTATAGATATTAATGTTCTTTTCTTTTCTCATTCTCTTCCTTCCTCCTCCTTGTCTATATTTCGGTTTTCTGGGGCGACAGGCACTCTCCGGGGGGGGCAGGCCGTAGCCTCCACGATGTTGCAGGGTGGGTGGGGTAACTTGATACATTCTTAGTTCTATGGGCCTTCTTTCTTTGTTTTATCTGGGGCGGTGTATTATCCGGGTTCATGTTTGAGTATGCGCTTGGGATCTGGCCAGGGGTTGGAGTGATCTTCTTTGTGTTACTTGTGCTGAGGGACGGGTGGGGGCCCGGGAGGGGTCGCTTCCGCGACGCGTGCTGAAACGATTTTTGTGTCTCTCCCTGCCTTTTTATGCCTTTCTCTGTTTTGATGCTTTGATTTGGTTGTCGTGGGTGGTGGAGAGTTTTAATGGCCGGGGAGTTCGGGTGATTTAGGATTTAGACTATGGCCCTCCTCCAATATTAGGGGATTCTTTTTCCATTTCTTTCTTTCTCTATATTTCGGGTTCTTACTGGGCGACAGACACGCTGGCGGGGGGGGGGTAGGCCGTAGCCTCCGCATTGTTGTAGGGTGGGGGGAGGGGTTTTCATTTTATACCTTTCATTTCTATGGCCTTTTCTGTTTTCTGCGCTTTTCTTTACCTATTTCTGTCCTGGGTCCGGTGCGCGGGTTAGTGGGAGTGGGTGGCGCTGTGCATGGCGTGTACTTCTCAGTTTACGCTCTTATTGTTTTGCCTTGATCCGCCATGTTGTCTTAGATGCCGGCTTATACGGTTAATACCATACTATGCTGTTACCTGCTCCTGATGTGAAGTGATGATACGGACTCAGTACTCCTTGATCTCTATTCTTCACTGTTTATGTTTACATTATAAAATTTAAAACTAACCTTCACTGCTCCGGTTTTCCGAGTGGCACGTAATCGTTCTTGGAGTTCCTCCATGATTATTTCTATTTATCCTAGTGCCGCTGGGACTTTGTATTGTTCGCTATTGTGCTGAAAGTATTGTGGCCGGCCTGACGGTTGTGGGCCCGTATTTGTTGTTGTTTTGCACAATAAAGGTTTTAAAAAAAAAAATGAATTACAGTTCCATTGTACATTCTCTCAGTGTCATACAAAGTAAAAATTCATTGGCAGTAAAAAATGTCCAATACATAAACAACCTCAATATCATTAAAGTGCATTATATGATCAAACTTTTCCTACTGAGCATCACTTTTTTCAGAAAGCATGTAATTGTTGCAACACATAGATGATTATCCAGGTATTGAATGCTTAACATGGCCAGACGGCATTGCCAAAGGCCCATCTCTCTCAATAGCGGCAATAAAACACTACGCCTAATCAAGCTATAAAATTTACAAACTAGAAGAACATGCATAGTGCTTTGGCGGGAAACATCGTCACAGGGACAAGGCGGTAAGTCTTGTGTCCAATTATTTATTGATGGAAAACTAACCAATCTCTGGAAAATTCCAAATCTAAAACGGGATAACAAAAATCTATCATAATTATCATGGACATATACCAAATAGGGTTAAATATTAAAAGTTGTCAATAACATTTGATGTTGCAGGACAGTAGGTTTTAAGACCTCAGATGTAATTCTTAAAGAATCCAAAAAAGCCAAACCCTCCTTCTTCAGGTCCTTGCGTGAAATGGCTGAGATAGTAAGGGGATTTAGAAAATAGTCTAACTTTCCAATATCCGTTAGAAATTTACATACATAGCTCAGCCATGGTATCCTCATAGCTCCTTCCAGTTTCAAAATATCTGTCAAAATATCTCTATTCAGCTTTGGTTCTTCTTCAGTCCATAGCCTGTGCCATAATAGCACAGGCTCCAGCTTGATGAGATCAGATATATAGGCAAGACCCAATTCTGCGTGGCAGTTATAATTAGGAGTGCTCTTAGGAACTGCAAGGATGAACTTTAAAAAGGAGTTCTCAACTACCTGGATGGGTATAGGGTCTGCAAATCCCCACACCCCGCTACCGTAAATTGCGCCAGATACACATTTGGTTTTACAGCTCTTGATCAACTCCGCAGGTGGTCTGGTGCCTAATTTCTTCGAGAATATCTTGAGGGCAGCCGTCGAGTGAATCATCGCGAGTTTTTACGCTGCCACTGCCTGTCCCCATGACTCGCTCTGAGTAAACAGTATGCCCAGGTAAGAAAATGGCTTAGTGTATTCAAGCTTCTGTCCTGCTATAAAAATGGCCCTCGAGGTTTTAGAGTACCTGCCGCAGCGCATGGTGAATGTTTTGGACGTATTTACTCTTAAGCCCAGTTCGCTCATAAAGAGGGCAAAACTATCCACCACCCGCTGAAGACCCACTTGAGTTCGAGACATTAGCACAGCATCGTCAGCGTACAAAAGCGCCGGAATAGGGCTGCCGGCTACCTATGGGGGATCTAAACTATTATTGCACCGGGCTACCTCCAGACCATTTATGTACAAGTTAAAAAGGAATGGGGCCAGGACACAGCCTTGCCTGACACCACTCCTGATTTAGATTTTGCCGTGCGTTCCCCCTTCAGGCCATAACGGACGCGGGCTGAAGCATCACTATAAAAACGTTTGAGAAAATAAATAATGTTTTCTTCAACCCCAAGTTGTCCCAACAATATCCATAGTTTGGAATGAACCACACAGTCAAATGCGGCCGAGAGGTCAACAAAGGCCAGGAACAAGTTCCCCTTTCTTGGCCCTTGTGTACTTCCCCACCAGCATCAAAAGATTTAGGCTCTGTTCCACGGTTCCTAGGCCAGAACGAAAACCGTATTGTAGATCAGATAAAATAGAATTATCTTCAGCCCAAACCAAGAGCCGGTCCAAAATTATCCGGCCTGCTATTTTGGTAAAGGAATCTAAAAGGGAGATGGGTCTATAACAACCCGGATCATGTCTATCCCCCTTTTTATAGATGGGCACTATTATGGACTCCACCCAGGTAGGCAAGAATTCTGAAACACAACTAGCGTTCAGCACCTGGACCAGAAGGGGGGCCCAAAGAGAAATGGTGGCCTTAAAGATGTCTATAGGGACACCGTGCGGGCCAGGGGCCTTCCCACCCTGACTAACATGCAAGGCTTTTTCAACTTCTTCTAGGGTGAACAGTAAGTTCCTTGAGGTGGAGTAGGCAATGGGGATAGAGGGAGAACTCACCAATCCCTCACCCTCATATTCTTTAGAAAAATGCCTGATCCAATCTGATTCAGAGATTGCTATCTCTAGTCTGGGGCCGACCTCTTCCCTAAGAAAGGGTGTTCTGACAATCTTCCAGAAGCCCGCACTATCGTTCCTGCCGGAAGCTAGCTGCAAGGCTTCCCAGGCTTCTACTTTTAGCTCATTCTTTCTATCTTTTATAGCGATTTTATACTCTTTCCTGAGTCTACTGACTTCCTCAGTGCACCTAGGTTTCTTGTGCAGTTCTTTCTTTAGAAGTGCATAAGCTCTAGTGCAACTATGGTTAAACCAACCTCCTTTTTGTTTAACCTTTTTTCCCTGTCTCGTAAGGGAGGTCCTAATTTCATTAGAGATAGTCAGGAAGGATGCGAGGAGCATTTCAGGTGTCGAGTCTTCCCCCAAACAAATCGCTAGCTCAGATATGCATTTACCAATTATTAAATTAAGTTTTTCAGTTTGATCCACCATAGCCCACCTTAACGAGTAACGATTTGTGCTACCAATGGACACATTTTCGTCCACGCTGTCTCTTTCTATATTACGTTTTAAAGAGGACTTCTCCGGGAACACAATGGCTACTCAGACCGGAAAGTGATCACTTAAAGCAATGTCTGAAACCTTAAAAGAGTAAATTCTATTCGCATGCTTATTTGTTATCAGCGCATGGTCAATGGTAGAAGCACAACCCGTCCCATTAAATGTTGGAGGGAGGGAAGATGGTGTCATACAAACTTCATTTACAAATCCCAGATCAAATTTACCACATAGCTCGTTAAATTGTTCACCCAGGAAGGAATGATTAAAATGTTACTGGCACAAGCCGTCTCCCGTGTCAATCCACACCGGTTATCATCCATCAAGTTGCACAAAGTACAGTTAAAATCTCCCAAAAAGAGTATCACCAAATCATGTCCAAAGGTTTTTTCCTGTTGAAACATTGCCTTGGCCAATTTTTTAAGGACGTTAGGGACATCGCCAAGGGGGATATTATTATATAGGTTAAGCAGGGCAATTGGAATGTCAGAACCCAAGACAAGTATCAGAAGTTGGAAATAAATATCTTTAACAGGCTCTGTTACCCTTGTTATATTCAGCTTAATTGACAAATAGATACTCAATCCACCCTTCGCTCTTCCATGCATAACGTCAACAGCTGGGGTATGGAAGGTCTTAAAACCGTTAAGGTGGACTGGATCCCTACTCCATGTTTCTTGGAGACAGAACACATCTTGGGTGTGAATAAAGTCCTGCCAAAGTGGATTGCCAATTTTAGATTTAATGCCCGCAGTGTTCCAGGAAGAAACACTGCATAACGGCCGAACCAAGGGGGGAGAAACAGGGGCAACAGGACTAGGACTTACGAATACGGTCGTAGTCCTGTGCTCCCTCCCTACCTCTAGCCCATCATTCACAACATCCGACCCCCCTGTATGATCCTCATTCCTTATCCTATTAGAAGATTTCCCCCTACCTTCCTTTACGTTTCCCCCATGGCTGGCAGCAAGTATGGAGTCAGCTGCTATGGCTGAAAAATGAGCTGCACCCCAGGGACTTCTGGGGGACTTCCCGGTAGGCGAACAAGAGGCAGGGGAGGAGGACGTCCCGCGTACGCCGGAGTGGCTCTTCTAGACCCATGATCATCCCCTTCAGTGTCCGGTTAAACCGTTCAACTAGGCCATTTCCTTGGGGATGATACGGGGTGGTGAACTTGTAGGACACTCCACATTGTTGCCACAGGGACATCATGTATTTGGAGATAAAGTTTGTCCTGCGGTCACTCACGACCTCGCGGGGGAAACCTACTCGGGAAAAGATTCCCATCAACGCTCGGCCCACCACGGGGGCCGTTACGGTGCGAAGGGGAATGGCCTCGGGGTATCGTGTGGCATGATCCAGCAGGACTAGGATGAACCTGTGACCTTGGAAGGTTCGGGGGTCTAGGGGCCCCACAATGTCGATCCCGACTCGCTCAAAGGGGGTACTGACGACGGGGAAGGGTTGGAGGGGAGCCTTGCGCGTTCCTCCACTTTTCCCACTGGCCTGGCACGCGAGACAGGACTTGCAGTGGGCCTCTACATTCGCTCGCATCTTGGGCCAATAGAAGTGCGTAACTAGGCGGTGATAGGTCTTGTCCTGGCCCAAGTGTCCCGCCAGGGGCATATCATGGGCCAGGCCCAGGAGAAAGTCTGGGAAGCGTTGGGGTACCACCAGCACCCGGGCTGACCCTAGCTCGGCAGACTTTTGCTCACTGTATAGGAGGTCATTCTCCCAATACACTAGATGGGTTCCAGATTGGTCGCCCGCAGCTTGGGCCTTGGCCTGTTGCTGGGGTCCGACCAGGGATGGGCAAGTGGCTTGTTCCCGGCAGAACTCCTCTCGGGAGGGGCCCCCCTCGTGACGCCACTGCGCCAATTCGGGCAGATCACCTAACTCAGGGATCTGTGCGGGATCGGGATGCAGGAGGTCGTCGCCGGTGATGGGTCCCTCTCCTGGGGGGAGTTCACCGGGCTGGGCTCTGTCATCCCTGTCTTCATTCACAGGGAGGGGGTGAGAAGGTTCGGCGTCGACCGCCCCGGAGGGTGGAGTCGGGCGGACAAGGATTGGGTGGTGGCGCACACCCATTCGGGTAGGCCCATCATGCCCAGGTGGGTCTTGCTCTCAACTTGTCCCCACGGGGACCTTTCCAGGTCGTTGCCCAGGAGACAGTCTACAGGTTGGGAGGCTCGGACAACGACTCGTAACTTGCCTATCACTCCCCCCCATTCGAACGGTACTAGGGCCATCTTACACAAGCTCTCTGTGTTATCAGCGGACAGCACTGGGCACAGGACATTCGGAATGATCTGGTCCTCTCTGACTAGATGACTGAGGACACCTGTGATACTCGCCCCGGTGTCGCGAAGGGCCTCCACTCGGTGGCCATTCACCGTCACCAGTTGCCGGTATTTCTTGGTGTTATTGGGTAGGGGAGCTCCGGGAATCATCTCTCGGTCTCCTAGGGAGACTAGGGCCATGGCAGCAGGTTCCCACTCTTCGGTGTCCTCCATCTCCTCCCCTAGGGCTACGTTGGCTAACTGTCTGGCTGGAGGAGCTGTTGCGGAGGACCGCGGGGTCATGGGACACTGGGGGTCACTGGCATAATGCCCTGGCTGCTGGCAGCGGAAACAGGTGATGGTGACCCGGTGCCCCCGGCTACCTGGGGGAGCAGGATTGGCTGGTGGGGGTGCTGGAAAGGTCTGGGGTTGGTTTCTGGGGGGACTACGCTGGGGACCTGACTGGGGCTCCCTCTGTCTCCCTTGAGTCCCCCCTCCCCTCTGTCGGGGAGGTCCCTGACTGGTGCGGGGGTAATCTCCTACGGGGCCCCGGTGGACCCGGGTATTCACCCAGCGATCGGCCTCGATGGCCAGCTTCCTCGGATCTGCGAGCTTGCTGTCCAGCAGATGCTGGCATAGTTCCACAAAACAGTTTGATGACAAGTGTTCCCATGCAATGAGGTCGGTTAGTTCTTCAAAGGTGGTAACCTTGCTGCCCTTGATCCACCCTTCTAGGGCTCGACTGTAGAAGTTCACGTACTCCACCCACGTGGTGCCAGGGATCTTTTTGCACTCCCGGAACCGCTGGCGATACATCTCGGGGGTGAGCCCGTATCTCGTGAGGAGGGCCTCTTTCATGTGGCTGTAGGAGGTCTGCGCTGAGGACGGCACATCGAGCAGGGTGTCTCTCCCCTCGCTCAGGAATCGGCCCCACAACCCAGCTCCCCAATCCTTTTGTGGAACTCGGTGGGAGGTCATGGCGACTTCGTAGGCCTTGAACCATTGCTGGATATCGTCGTTCTTGTAGTACTCTTTTACTACGTCCTTGAGGATGTGGACCTTTGGCTCTACCGGGGGAACGGCTTCTCGGTTCCCCGGGGTCTGGTTTTCCTCGCTTCGGGCCTTTAGTTCAATCTCCTTCAGGCCGCGCTCGTGCTCCAGCTGGAGCCTCTTGCCTTCATATTCCCGTTGGAGTTTTTTCTATTCCAACTCTCCTTGTACTCGTAGCTGCTCTACCGCTAGCTTCTTTTCTGCCAGTTTTAGTTCGCCCTCAATTTTGAGTTTGGCCAATTCAAGTTCATGACTGCGGTTCCTTTCTCGGTCCGCAAGCTCTTCTGGGGAGAGGACCCCATCTGGAGCGCTGCTCCGTACCGGAGCTCTGCTGCCCACTCTTGGGTTGAGGTCGGGTTCGGTCGGCTGCTCGGCTTCTCCTCCTGACTGGGGGGGGGGGTTCGGACTCTACCCAAGCTTGTAGGGCCTTCTGCATGTCTTCCTTCGTATTCAGGCCTGTGGTAGCTATTCCTCGTGCTTTGCAAAATTCTTTCAACTCTTTATGCGTGTACTCTTCTAGTCGTTCCGCACGGAACGTGCCATTCGCGTCAGCTTCAGTGGGACTCTTGGTGTTTTTTTCTGTCATCTTTGTTTGGTAGTGCGTCAGCCTGCTCACCGTACGATCTCTAGATTATGGACTCGGATCCCGTCGCTTGCCACCAATGTTAGAGGGGGAGATCCCAGGGGAGACCTGATCACCCTGTGACCCACCTCTCCTAGGAACACTGCCGAGCACTGGCGGGAGACCCCTCAGGGAGAGGATCTCGAATCTAGGATCGCACGCGCTGAGCTAGCACCACTGGACAAAGAGACACCACACAGTAGGGTTCACGAGAACGTATTCTTTATCTAGGCACGTAAAATTATCTCATCGTGATACACAGGGTCGTAAATCCACCGAGCAAGGACTCAGGAAATCTCAGTAGGGATCAGGGTAGCGGGACAGTCTCAATGTTCAAAAAGTCACTGTAGGTGCGTATCCGTTGCGCAGCTCTCAATCCTCGAGCCGGAGAATACGGGTGGATCGGGGGTCCAGCCTGACCAAGATAGTCTCTGAGCCGCGATCGAATCAGCAGGGCTCGAGCAAGGATTGTAGTAGTCCTTACTGTCTTTAGGGAGCCGCGATCAGCTCAGCGGGGCTCAGGAGGTCTCAAAGTTGCAGGGGAGCCGTGACACCGTCAGCAGGGCTTCGAGGGATTTGGGCAGAAGTCCCTCCCCGCCAGGTAGGAGCCGCGACGAGGTCAGCAGGGCTCAGGTGGTTCTCAAGGTTGCAAGGGAGCCGCGACAGCGTCAGCAGGGCTCAGGTGGTTTCGGGTAGAAGTCCTTCTCTGCCGGGTAGGAGCCGCGACGAGGTCAGCAGGGCTCAGATGGTTTCGGGCAGAAGTCCTTCTCTGCCGGGTGTGAGCCGCGACGAGGTCAGCAGGGCTCAGATGGTTTCGGGCAGAAGTCCTTCTCTGCCGGGTAGGAGCCGCGACGAAGTCAGCAGGGCTCAGATGATTCTCGAGTAGAAGTCCTTCTCTGCTCGGTAGGAGCCGCGACGAGGTCAGCAGGGCTCACGTGATCCAGGATACAACTGTCGATCGTCCCTGCGCGGGCCTTGATATAGGACGGCCCTCCTTTGATGTCCGGAGTCCTCGCCGGCGGAGGTCTTAGCACCTGGGGGCCGGTTGTTGGGGGTTCCGCCTGGGCGGCTTCTTTCATCCTTTCAAGTAGGGTCTGGAGAGGTCCCAGACACTCAGCAGGCCTAGAGCCAGCCCTCAGGGAGGCCGGAGGGCGATCGAAACTCATCTCTCAAGGGGAGGTGGGAGGTGTGATCGAACTACTCCTCCCTCTCTCACTCACAGGGAGCGCTGTAGGAAGGTAGATCCCTGACTATGGTTGCCCCCAACTTTTTGCCTGGTGTTTTGCTGGTTTTCTGACTTAGTTGACCTGGGGCCCTGCTATTCAGGACCCCAGGCCCACTGCTCTCTCTGTAAAATGGATTCCATGTACCTTAGGTACATATCTAATTGGATACTGAGTCACCTTATCAGTCCCTGTACAGTGTACCTTAGGTACCCAGGGCATAGGTGTACCCAGGGCCTACCAGGGGCTGCAGCATGTATTATGCCACCCCTGGCTGGCCATCCAAATCTGACACAACTGGCTGCATGACAGCTGGGGCAAGGTGGTGTAATCACCCTTTGCTTTAGATATAGTATAGCTATATCTAACCCTAAATGGACACACAGATCTCCTATCAGTCACTCCTATGGCAGGCCTTGACAATCCTGAAGGCAGAGTGCTTGGAATCGTGTGAGATGGTGCTCTGGCATGAGCTGAGCCTGTCTGCGGCTTTCGGGATCTATCCCTTAGCCGTTTCCATGATATCGCATACCATATACTCTTAAGTGCATTATAATCCTCGCGGTTATATGCCAACTCTGGTATCGCTTTATCAAAACATGTCGAGTAAGGTGTCATATGAATTGGAATACTAACCCCTCGCCAATTCTGGAGACGGGGTTAGCATTCCACCCTTCTAGAGGGACACGACATGTATGTAACCTATAACCCCGGTTAAAGTCAGACAGAGCCTTAGCATCCACAAAATGGATGCTGCCACCGAGACACAAGTCTGCCCTCCTGCTGCTGGGAGTCCTCCCAGAGCAGGAGGCAAGGACAAAGGGTTTCCTGCCAGGGGCGGTGCCAGCACCGTCCCAGACAGGGTTTTGTGTATTCTAGGTAGGCAGGGCTTTAGAGGAAGGTGACTGCAAGTGGCACCCCGGTGCTCACTGTGCATAGGCCGGCTTGAACCAGTTCCAGGGGCACACCAGACCCTGAGCTGGGGAAAGCCCGCCAAAGGAGAGGGGTGTAACCACCCCCCTCCTGGTCCCACCCATAGGGCAGGACTTAGTCGCGTGCCAGCCCCCTTTTTCAGGATAAAGGTAGGAACTGGCCCCCTTCCCAAATTAGATCATCTTTGAATCCTGAAACTACTTTCCACGAAAGGAACTCCAGACTTCTTCCCAAGATTCTCCCTTGTGACTAAGGAGTAGTCACCCTGCAGCAGCAGGCACCAACCAAGCTTCGCGGTTTGTTGCCAGTCTCTCCATCGGATCAAGACTGATTCATCACGACGAGAACCGGCTTCCCTGGCACCTCTGACCTCAACCTACTTCATCAGCCCAGCTGTGATCCGTGGGTGCGACGAGACCTCGAGGGACCGGCCATCTTCTGAACTGCACGACGCTTGTCCAGCACGACACCCGAGTGACCCTCGACCGAGTGCTTTGGGGTAAGAGAAGCCCCGACTCTGAGCAGCTCCAGCACCGAAGTCCAGCCCCCTTGCATCCACGAGATCTGCGTGGGGCCCTTCTGCTTTTTGCTGCTCACCGCGTTGTCCAGGTCGCTTGCCCGTTGGCTAGTGACCCCTTCACGATGCTCCACGACAATCAACACTGCTGGTCCGGTTGCTCCAGACTGGCCCTTGCTTCCCTTCTTCAGAGAAGCACCTTGGACCCTCCTGGTCCACTCAAGACGCCATTTTAGGTCCACCGCGTGGGCTTGCATTTGCCAAGACTTGTTGCCCCAATCCTGGGTCCAGCGACGTCGACAGCAAGAACCTTCGTGGGACAGCTCGCACCTCCATCCTGGTCGCCGACAACGCCTCCTGGTCCGAGAGACTCCAGAGCCCAGCAGCGCCCACTCACCTGACTGCGGTGACTTCGCCCGGTGCCATCCTGGTGCCCACTTAATCACTGGCTAGTGATTCAGAACTTGGTCCCCTCTGCTTTCAGGTTTTCTTCTTCCCTGATCCAGGCTTGGATCTCTTCGAACTTTTCTTCACTGGCCGCCTGCCAGCAACTTCTTCTTCAGGCTCCTGGTCCGTCAACGTGGGTTTCCGACGCAACTTGAACCCTATGCAGCCGCAGCCCCTGGGCTAGGTAAATCCAGCACTCCGGTGCCCCAGCATAGTCCAACACTCTAAGTGTTCGGATCCACTCCCGTTTTCGTCCCAGCTAGTCGGGTTCGCCCGAGAACAGTAACTTTGTGAATTCTAGCTTCCATAGACTTTTTCCCGCCTTACGCGTGAGAGTTCCCACTCTGCACGTGGCGTCCCTAGGCCTCCTGCTCATAACCTGAGTGTTCAGTATTGTAGGCCTAGCGTTTCTAAAGCCTCTGAGAATCGTTACTTACCTGCTAGTAATTCGCATTCCACTTTTGTAGTATATGGTTTTTCGTGCCCCTCGGGCATTTGTGTAAATTGTGCAACTTGAAGTATTTTTATAAGAGTTTTGTTGTGTGCTTAGCTCCCTGTCTCATAAAGAGCCAGGGTAGTCTTGTTATAAATAAATACACTGTTTATTTTCATAACAACTTGTGTGGTGTCCTTTCACTTGGTGTTCAAGGGGTAATGTGATGGTAAAACAGCTGGCTTAACACGCCCTCTAGAGTCTTAGCCTTAGATTGCTCGTATCCATGCTACTAGGATAGCTGGTCTATAAGGTTGACTTACAACCAATCATCAATAAGGGTTGTTTGGACTGATACATAGTGATCACTAGAATAGTGAACACTGCACATCAGGCCAACTTCTCACAAGCGCTCTACCCCCCAGCCGGGTATGGCGCGCCTAGGGCCGAGGACGGGCTGGGGCCGGGCGGCCATCTTAGGTGCAGGGACATGGGCACCGGGCCTCGGGTACCAGGAAGATGGAGGGAGAGGACGGGGAAGCCCAGTGTCGTGGATGTGGGTCATGGAGGGAAATGGTCGGGTGAATCAGGGCCATGGGAAGGTGCACGGGTCAGGAGGGGTCACTACGGGTCAGGAAGGACCACGCTACGAGGCCGGGTCAAACACATATACTATTATTTTAAAAAATTAGATTAAATATTTAGTAGAATATTGCTATAAATTCATGAAATGGTGACTAGATTAACACCAAAGAATCAATAGTTCATTAAAAAACTGGGACCAAGGACCAAATAACGTGCGGCGCTGCAGGACGGCGAAACCAGCGGGCCCAGCGGGAACAGAGAGCGTCTCAGGCAAGTGCCCCAAAGTCAATAGCACTCTGTAAGTTCTGTTGGTGCCTTGCTTTGGGCGGTGTGGGGGTGCGGGTCAAACGGGGGGTGTCTGGGTCCTATAGCCAGGCTGAACAGCCGCCACCCTGACGTACAAGTAGGGCTGCCACGAGCCCGTTTTCTACCGCACCCGGCCTTTTAATGTCCAGGCCGGCATCAAAATAAGCATAATCACATACAGATGCGACTTTCAGCCATGATCTGTACATAACTACACCGCAAATAGAAATAGAAAACATTTTTAATGTGTTCAAGAACTACGTTAAGGATCCCTGGCTAATAATTACAAGTAAACAAGTCACACAAGTGAATATTCTGTTTTACTTAAACTTTTACTTTTAGTTTAATGGCCAGACCTTTGCAGACTCTCAAAACAATAACAAACAGACCGTCTTTTTCTCTTGGAAAGGTGGCAGCCTGTAGTGGCGCAGTCTAGTTTACGCACGTCACGTACAGACGTGACGTGCGGCCGTGAGGAGGGTGCGCGCGCAGCGCACATTGAGAAGCGCGAAAAGCCGGCAGAGAGCTGTCGCAGCCGGCGCTCTTTAGGGAAATTAAGTTAAATAAACAAGTTTACCAAAGAACGTTGCAGCGTCCTCATTGGGGCCAAGAAGGGCATTACTATCATTACAATGGCGACGAGGGTGGGATCCTAGACCCCCTGCCCCCCACAGAGGACCAGACCACCAAGCACACCATCTGCCACTGGTAGCCAGAGGGCAAGCAGTAAGAAACTGGACCACAGCAAAGGAAGGAAAAAAAAAACCTGGTGCCAGGCAGAGCCAGAGGTCAGGAGGAGATCAGCTGCAACACTCAGGTACCACCCTAAAGAGCGTGGCAGAGCTCAGCACAGCCCAGGGGAGGTGACTACCAGCCCAAGGGGTAGGCCACACCCCAGAGACGTTAGGACAGCGCGCCTGAGCACGCGACGACCCACCAGACAAGGAGGACCGCGCTGGATCCCACAGGCAAGGTTGAGGGGGCGGACGAAGGCAGTCCCCAACCGCAAACGAGCAAGGAAGAGCGGGACAACACGCCAGGAAGTCCCAGAGGCCAAGCGAACGCACGTCCTGCGATCAAGAGCGAGAAAATGAGTGCGCAGGCGGGGTACGCAATGGCGCCAGTGCAGTTTCTACCAAGACCAGGAGAACCGCTTATGAAGTGGGAAGACTGGAGGGAGTACATCGACAATTTCATAGGAGTATTGGAGGATGAGAATGAAGAACAATTCAATCCCAAGAGGAAGAAACGCATATTATTGCTAAATCTGGGCCCAGAAGGCCTGAGAATTTACAAAAGCCTTGTACCGAAAGAAAGAGGAAGCACCAACGTGGATGTGTATGCCCATGCCATCGAAGACCTGAGTGAACACTACAGGCCGGCGGTATGTGTCTCAGTGGACAGGTTCAATTTCCAGCAAAGGAAACAACGGCCGGGAGAGACGGTGGAGGAGTACGTTGCGGCCTTGAAGAGACTAGCGTCCACGTGCAAATATGATAACTGGGAGGAAGAGTTCATCAAAGACCAGGTGGTGATGCATACCACGAGCACGGCGGTGCAGGACAAGTTGTGGGCCAGCGGAGACACCACCCTAAAAGAAGTGATGGTAATCGTCAAAAGGGCAGAGCTGGCACGCAGATGCGTGGACGCAACGAGGAAAGAGACAACCACTAACGCAATGGTGAACAGAATAGACGAGGAGGAGCTCCGCAGGGACTACAAGAGCAAGGGTTCGGCGGCAAAGGGACACAACAAATGGCAAGGTAACCCAGGCCCTCCAGGGAAACAGGCAGGAAGTACCAAGAAATCGTGCTATCGGTGCGGAAGCTGGTCGCATGAGGCACATGACAGGAAGTGCCCCGCGTTCCGCGCCAAATGTTTGTACTGCGGCATAGTGGGCCACTACGAGAAGGTGTGTCGGAGGAAGTCCTCGAAGAGCATGGTAAAGTATGTCGGACAGGAAAGCGAAGAACAAGAAGAGGATGCAGAAGAAGACGTGGTCACAGTCATTTACATTGAAGATCAAGTACAAAGCGTAGAGGGCCAGGTGTTGAACATCGAAGGCAAGAGAACAATGAAACCGGTGCTGGAGATGCTGATTGGCGGGATACCGATTAAGGTCGTGGCTGACACCGGCTCGCCCTACACCATCATCCAAAGGGCGGTGTGGGAGGAGAGCTTTGCACCACATCTTGGCCCAGAATTGGAGCAGTTAGACATTCGCACTGTAACGTACAACGGGGACCGCATTCCCATGGCAGGATTCAGACCACTACAGTTTGAGTTCAGAGACCGGTCAGCGTTCTGCAAATTGTACATCTCTGAGAGAGGACCCTAGGTCTTAGGATGGCTTGACCAAGGCGACCTGGGCATCAAGCTGGACCCAGGAGGAAAGGAACAGATACTACTCACGGAACCGGGAGTCTGGCCGGACCTAGATAAATGGAAGGAGGACTACCCCAAGGTTTTCGGAGGCACAGTCAGCAAGATGGAGAAATTCGCGCACAAGATAGTCTTGAAGGACGGTGCTGTGCCCGTCGCCCACAGAGTGAGAAATGTTCCTTTGGCGGTAAGGGACGCTGTGCAAGAAGAACTACAGGACCGCGAGAGGAAAGGGATCATCGAACCCATCACGTGCGCGGAGTGGCTCGCACCCCTGGTGGTCGTGAAGAAACCGAGCGGGAAGATCAGGCTTCGTGTCGACCTACGCGAGTTGAACAAGAGCATAGTGGTGGAGAGATTTCCCTTGCCCCGGATCGAGGAAATGCTGGCCAGAACCAGGGGGGTCAAATGGTATTCCACCATAGACTTGACCTCTGCCTACCACCAAATAGCCCTGCATCCGGAAAGCCGAAAACTCACGTCTTTCATCACTCCATTCGGGTGCTAGCAGTTCCGCCGGATGCCGTTCGGGCTAGCCTCGGCGGCTGCGGTGTTCCAAAAGTTGATGCACCAGCTGTTTAAAGACACCGATGGGGTCCAGTATTTCCAGGACGACATCCTGGTAATGGGACGAGACAGACCGGATCACGACAACAAACTGGGCAGAGTACTAAAGATCCTCGAGAGCAAGGGCCTCACAGCAGAATGGACCAAGTGCCGGATTGGAATGGAGTCGGTGACGTACCTGGGTCACGAGATAGGGGTGCGAGGGGTTACCCCGAAGACAGACAATGTGAGAGCCATCTGCGATGCGCCACCGCCATCCAACAAGGAAGAAGTACGATCATTCCTTGGAAAGGCGGAATATTATAGTAAGTTCGTCCGGATGATGGGCGTGGGGTCTGACTACGGGGCGGGGAAGCTACTGGGTCGAGATAAACTCGGACGAAGATTAAAGCAGGTTAACAAAGGGACTGGGAGTGGGTGAGCAGGTCCGGTGCTGGCGGGGAAAGAGGCCGAGTTGTCCGAGCCCTAGACCTAAATAGGTCATGGCCTCTGTCCCCACGCCCCCACCGGACGTGCGTCACCCATCCCTGACCCGGAAGTACTTCCCGGACTGGCTGCCCATAGGGCAGCCCCCCGAGACCTTCGGCCAATGGCGGCGCGGTGTGGGCCGGGGGGCCGGGCCCTAAAGGCGGGCTCGTCTAGCCTCGCCCTTTGTATAGTAAGTTCGTGCAGCACTTTGCCTCCAAAACCCATCACATGAGGCAGCTGACACGAGACAACACGGAATTCTGCTGGTCGGAGGAAGCACAAGATGAATTTGAAGTCATCAAGAGAGAGGTGGCTGGAGCAATTCCGCTCCAAGGATACGACCCCCAAGGAGCCACGGTACTAACCACGGATGCCAGCGACAAGGGGCTGGGTGCCGTCCTCATGCAAGATCGGGGCCAAGGGAGAATGGAAACGATCAGTTTTGCATCCCGCACGCTCAGTGAGACCGAGAAGAAGTATAGTGTAATTGAGAAGGAGATGCTGGCGGTTGTGTGGGCCATGTCCAGGTTCAGACAGTTCTTGTGGGGCACACGGTTCTTGCTAAGGACAGATCACAAACCCTTGCTGAAAGTGCTAACGTCCAGTGGACATGCAAGTGCCACACCGCGGATCTCAAAGATGACCCTCAAACTGCTGGAATTTAGGTACGACGTAGAGCACATCCCTGGCAGCAGGAACAGAGTAGCAGACTACCTGAGTAGAGCGGCAGCCATGGATCAGAGTGGAGTAGACCAGGCTGGAGCGGAAGAAATGGTGGCACTCATGGAAGATCAAGAGAAAACCATCGGACACCAGGAATGGAGGCAGGCTTACGGAAAGGATCCGGTCCTGGAGGAAGTGAAATCATACATCACAGGAGGGTGGCCCGATAAAAGACTTACCCGTGGAGGCCTCAACCCCTACTTCAAAGTCAGAGAAGAGCTGTCGATGGACGACCAAGGAGTATTTGTATACAGAGGGGAGAAAGTCATCCCCCCCAGCAGACATCATCCCCAAACTGTTGGACAGGCTCCATGAGGGACACTTGGGAATCGGAAAACTTAAACTAAGGGCCAAGCAGAACTACTGGTGGCCAGGCATGGATGTAAGAGCTGAGAGGCATGTAAGAGACTGTCCACAGTGCCAAGGGGCAGACAAAACGCTCAAACCACTCCGCCCTGCCCTGGGCAAATTTGACCCCCCAAGGAATCCGTGGGAGGAGTTGTCAGTGGATATACTGGGACCCATCTTGGATGTGCATGGAGTCCAGAAGTACTTGTGTGTCCTGGTGGATCGGTACTCGAAATGGCCTGAGCTGAAAACAGACGAGGTGATGGATACAGAGACCATCATAAAATTCCTGGCGGACACCTTCGTGAGAGAAGGCATTCCGAAGTCCATCTTAAGTGACAATGGTCCCCAATTCAGGTCAGAGAAATGGAAAAACTTCATGCAAAGGAATGGAATCCTAGCGAAACACACGTCCATATACCACCCGGCTGGGAACGGACTGGTGGAGCGCTTTAACAGAGTAGTGATGGGCTCCGTGCAGGCAGCCATCTCCAACAACAAGGACTGGGAAAGGGAGATTGAGCGCATGGTGTGGGCGTACAGGATCACCCCCACAGGTACAGGATACAGCCCTTTCCAAATACTGAGAGGCCGCGAACCATTCACCCAGGACAACCGTGTGTGGAAAGACAAAGTCATAACAAGCGAATGGTCCCCTGCGGTTGTACGGGCCAACCTGGAAAAAGCCCAAGCCACTTACTCTAGACACTACAATGCCCGTAGAAATGTGAAAGGGACAGAGCTGGAAAAAGGGGAGTGGGTACGAGTGAGATTGGCCACGCTAAGGAGGAAAGGAGAGAGTAAATACAGCAAGCCCCTGCAAGTCAAGGAAGTGAGGGGTAGGGCGGCTCTACTGAGTGACGGTAACGTGTGGTCACAGGATCGCATGGCCAGATGCAACGAAGGGCAAAGATGGAACTGTGATGGAGGAGACCCGGAAGGGGCAGAAGCAGGGTCTCAGGAACAAGAACAATCAGATGGAGAGTTGGAGGTGAGCGGAGGAGAACAGTGGAGAGAGACAATGGACTATGGTGATCAGGGATCAGTTGGTGAGGCGGAAATGAGCAGGCGAGAGGGAGGCGCGACCGCGCCTGAAGGTGGAGGAATGAGCGAAGAGTCGCAAGAAGGAGCGGTCCCGCCTGTCCCCCCGAGACTCACACGGAGTGGTAGGATGGTGAATAAGCCTGCAAGATTCCGAGACTTTGACATGAGCGACGGACAGTGAGTTAAATGTTTGGTTGGGAAAAAAGGGGAGATATGTAGTGGCGCAGTCTAGCTTACGCACGTCACGTACAGACGTGACGTGCGGCCGTGAGGAGGGTGCGCGCGCAGCGCACATTGAGAAGCGCGAAAAGCCGGCAGAGAGCTGTCGCAGCCGGCGCTCTTTAGGGAAATTAAGTTAAATAAACAAGTTTACCAGAGAACGTTGCAGCGTCCTCATTGGGGCCAAGAAGGGCATTACTATCATTACACAGCCCTATGTACAACATAATGGCAATGCCATTTATTGCAGTATTATACCTCTCTTCTTGTACTTTGTACGCTTTTGTAACCTGCACCTGTCGCATCTGTATGTGATTATGCTTTTTCCTCCTGTAATACACCGTTTGCTCCTCTTGTATTTTGTTTGCTCACAATTGTCACTTTTGCCTCATGTAACTTAGCGTTTGCTTTTGTAATTTGTTCACTTGTAATGCTCTCTTCTATCAGTCCTGTTCCTATTGTGAAGCCTCCGACACCTTCGGGTAAAGTCCACGCGAGAGAAAAACGCATCAAATAAAATAGCTCTTGCATAGGCGAGACCTACAGGGTTACCAATGCTTGTTTTAAGTTTTTAGGCACAGGAAATTGAGTAATTTGTCCAGAATCACAGGATTTGTTTCCCTTTTTCGCAGATGTATATAGCACTCCTTCCTAAGGTGTCCGAGCGCTTTACATGAGCACCGGTTACTTTACACAGGGACACACTCATGTTTGGTAGGAGACCACGTGATTTGCCCGAGGCTCGAACCTGGTTCCTCAGCTCCATGGTCGGCAGCTCTGGCCCTTGTGCCACATCCTGCGGCCTCATCTTTCGCCCACTTGTCCAGCTGCCATCACGGACCTGCAGAGTTTCACGCACTGCACGTGGTGCGCTTCTCGGCACCTTTGAGGGTGGCTGTGGGGGTGGGGGAGGGGTGATTGGACACAAGGTGTGCTCAGCTGTATCCTGCCCGCCCAGACATTAACAGCCAATAAAGGCCTTTTAATGGGCCCCCTCCTGCCGTCCTCAAACACCCCCTCCTCGGATCAGAGGAGGCGATAATTGTTAGATTACTGACCCCCCCCGCCCCTTCCTGCCCCCTTCCCCCCCAGCAGACGGCCCCAGGACCCCCGGGGGGGCTAAGTGCGGGGATTATCCGGACAGGATGCAGGGGGGTGGGGTGTCCAGTTACCACGTGCAGGACCACCTGGCAGAGGGGCCCCGAGCAGGGAGGAGGGCAGTGTGGGGGTGGGGAGCAGTGTGAATACCTTGGACCCTCTGAGAGCCCCTCCCCTCCCCCCCCCCCCCGCCTCCAGACACCCGAGGCGCTACCTCGGGCACGCCTTTCATCTTGTCACCTCAGGCTTTTGGCCCAGGGAGGGCAGCGGCGCCGCAGAGCACCGAATGAATAAACACACTTTCGTCGGTTGTGTCAAGAATCCCAAAACCCCCAAAGCAAACACGGGAGTGCCTGCCTTCAGCAACCACGGGATCCGCCGTGCTGCCAGCTGTGCCCAGGAGCTGCACGGGCCGCCGGCGTCGTTGGGTACAGTGTCATACATGCCAACATTTAAGAACAAGGAAGTGGGAGATTTAAAAGAAAAAATCGGGAGAATGAAAATTCCCCATTGACTTCTGTTGTAGAAAATGCAATTTCAGGCGGGAGACTGCTAAAATAAAGCCATTTTTGGCTTTTAAAATCGGTAGTCTCCCGCCTGAATCGGGTCTGTTGGCATGTATGCAGTGTGTACGTGTCATCGACCCCAGCAGCGCGCCTCTTATCGACCGCAGAATGATGAAAGGCTGAGCGGACATATCCTGCATAAGGCAGGAGCCAGACCTCGGCAGCAGGCACTAAACCCCCTGAGCTGAGATGAGAGCAGCCTTGTGGTGGCTCCGCATTTCACGTGTGTCTCACGAGGGCCCGAGGCTCCGCATTTCACGTGTGTCTCACGAGGGCCCGAGGCTCCGCATTTCACGCGTGTCTCTCGAGGCCCCGAGGCCGCACATTCCAGTGTTGACACAAACAAGCCTTTAAGAATGCGGCTGCCTCGGGGTACACCCTTCCTCGCCTCCTGCCATGATTGACAGTTGATTTGCACAAACCGAGGCACTTTAAAAACATGTTCTTTGAGTAAACACTTGGAACGGCCCCGTCGTGGCCTCGAGGCACTTTACTGAGCCACTAAAGTCACGGATTAAAGAGCGGGAGACGGCGCCGAGGTGTCGCAGAGGCAGGAAGGGCGGCTTGAGGCCTATTTTGTGTGCACACAGATTGTGTACAATAAAGCAAGAGCACTATTGTATAATGTGCACAAGACCAGTGCTCTATTTTCTTATGAAATGCACAAGACCCGTGGTCAACTATCTTGTGACCCTTGCACCACTTTCTTGTAATATGCACAAGACTTGAGTACCACTTTCTTGTAACCCTTGCACCACTTTCTTGTAATATGCACAAGACCAGTGCCTCACTTTCTTGTAACCCATGCACCACTTTCTTGTGTTATGCACAAGACCTGTGCAACACTGTCTTGTAATATGCACAAGACCTGTACACCAATTTCTTGTAATATGCACAAGACCTGTGCACCACTTTCTTGTAATATGTACAAGACCTGTGCACTACTTTCTTGTAACGCATGTACCACTTTCTGGTGTTATGCACAAGACCTGTGCACCACTGTCTTGTAACCCTTGCACCACTTTCTTGTAATATGCACAAGACTTAAGTACCACTTTCTTGTAACCCTTGCACCACTTTCTTGTAATATGCACAAGACCAGTGCCTCACTTTCTTGTAACCCTTGCACCACTTTCTTGTAATATGCACAAGACGTGAGTCCCACTTTCTTGTAACCCTTGCACCATTTTCTTGTAATATGCACAAGACTTGAGTACCACTTTCTTGTAACCCATGCACCACTTTCTTGTAATATGCACAAGTCTAGTGCCTCACTTTCTTGTAACCCTTGCACCACTTTCTTGTAATATGCACAAGACTTGAGTCCCACTTTCTTGTAACCCTTGCACCATTTTCTTGTAATATGCACAAGACTTGAGTACCACTTTCTTGTAACCCATGCACCACTTTCTTGTAATATGCACAAGTCTAGTGCCTCACTTTCTTGTAACCCTTGCACCACTTTCTTGTAATATGCACAAGACTTAAGTACCACTTTCTTGTTACCAATGCACCACTTTTTTGTAGTATGCACAAGACTTGAGTACCACTTTCTTGTAACCCTTGCACCACTTTCTTGTAATATGCACAAGACCAGTGCCTCACTTTCTTGTAACCCATGCACCACTTTCTTGTGTTATGCACAAGACCTGTGCAACACTGTCTTGTAATATGCACAAGACCTGTACACCAATTTCTTGTAATATGCACAAGACCTGTGCACCACTGTCTTCTAATATGTACAAGACCTGTGCACTACTTTCTTGTAACGCATGTACCACTTTCTGGTGTTATGCACAAGACTTGTGCACCACTGTCTTGTAACCCTTGCACCACTTTCTTGTAATATGCAAAAGACTTAAGTACCACTTTCTTGTAACCCTTGCACCACTTTCTTGTAATATGCACAAGACCAGTGCCTCACTTTCTTGTAACCCTTGCACCACTTTCTTGTAATATGCACAAGACGTGAGTCCCACTTTCTTGTAACCCTTGCACCATTTTCTTGTAATATGCACAAGACTTGAGTACCACTTTCTTGTAACCCATGCACCACTTTCTTGTAATATGCACAAGTCTAGTGCCTCACTTTCTTGTAACCCTTGCACCACTTTCTTGTAATATGCACAAGACTTAAGTACCACTTTCTTGTTACCAATGCACCACTTTTTTGTAGTATGCACAAGACTTGAGTACCACTTTCTTGTAACCCTTGCACCACTTTCTTGTAATATGCACAAGACCAGTGCCTCACTTGCTTGTAACCCATGCACCACTTTCTTGTGTTATGCACAAGACCTGTGCAACACTGTCTTGTAATATGCACAAGACCTGTACACCAATTTCTTGTAATATGCACAAGACCTGTGCACCACTTTCTTGTAATATGTACAAGACCTGTGCACTACTTTCTTGTAACGCATGTACCACTTTCTGGTGTTATGCACAAGACCTGTGCACCACTGTCTTGTAATATGCACAAGACCTATACACCAATTTCTTCTAATATGCACAAGACCTGTGCCTCACTGTCTTGTAACCCTTGCACCACTTTCTTGTAATATGCACAAGACTTAAGTACCACTTTCTTGTAACCCTTGCACCACTTACTTGTAATATGCACAAGACCAGTGCCTCACCTTCTTGTAACCCATGCACCACTTTCTTGTAATATGCACAAGACTTGAGTACCACTTCCTTGTAACCCATGCACCACTTTCTTGTAATATGCACAAGACTTGAGAACCACTTTCTTGTAACCCTTGCACCACTTTCTTGTAATATGCACAAGACTTGAGTACCACTTTCTTGTAACCCTTGCACCACTTTCTTGTAATATGTACACAACCTTTGCCCTACATTCTTGTAACCCATGCACCACTTTCATGTAATATGCACAAGACTTGAGTACCACTTTCTTGTAACCCTTGCACCACTTTCTTGTAATATGCACAAGACCAGTGCCTCACTTTCTTGTAACCCATGCACCAGTTTCTTGTAAAATGCACAAGACTTGAGTACCACTTTCTTGTAACCCTTGCACCACTTTCTTGTAATATGCACAAGACCAGTGCCTCACTTTCTTGTAACCCTTGCACCACTTTCTTGTAATATGTACACAACCTTTGCCCTACTTTCTTGTAACCAATGCACCACTTTCTTGTAATATGCACAAGACCAGTGCCTCACTTTCTTGTAACCCATGCACCACTTTCTTGTAATATGTACACGACCTTTGCCCTACTTTCTTGTAACCCATGCACCACTTTCATGTAATATGCACAAGACTTGAGTACTACTTTCTTGTAACCCAGGCATCACTTTCTTGTAATATGCACAAGACTTGAGTACAACTTTCTTGTAACCCATGCATCACTTTCTTGTAATATGAACAAGACCTGTGCCTCACTTTCTTGTAACCCTTGCACCACTTTCTTGTAATATGTACACGACCTTTGCCCTACTTTCTTGTAACCCATGCACCACTTTCATGTAATATGCACAAGACTTGAGTACCACTTTCTCGTAACCCTTGCACCACTTTCTTGTAATATGTACACAACCTTTGCCCTACTTTCTTGTAACCCATACACCACTTTCTTGTAATATGCACACAACTTAAGTACCACATTCTTGTAACCCATGCACCACTTTCATGTAATATGCACAAGACTTGAGTACCACTTCCTTGTAACCCATGCACCACTTTCTTGTAATATGCACAAGACTTGAGTACCACTTCCTTGTAACCCATGCATCACTTTCTTTTAATATGCACAAGACTTGAGCACCACTTTCTTGTAACCCATGCACCACTTTCTTGTAATATGCACAAGACTTGAGTACCACTTTCTTGAAACCCTTGCACCACTTTCTTGTAATATGCAAAAGACCAGTGCCTCACGTTCTTGTAACCCTTGCACCACTTTCTTGTAATATGTACACGACCTTTGCCCTACTTTCTTGTAACCCATGCACCACTTTCATGTAATATGCACAAGACTTGAGTACTACTTTCTTGTAACCCAGGCATCACTTTCTTGTAATATGCACAAGACTTGAGTACAACTTTCTTGTAACCCATGCATCACTTTCTTGTAATATGAACAAGACCTGTGCCTCACTTTCTTGTAACCCTTGCACCACTTTCTTGTAATATGTACACGACCTTTGCCCTACTTTCTTGTAACCCATGCACCACTTTCATGTAATATGCACAAGACTTGAGTACCACTTTCTTGTAACCCTTGCACCACTTTCTTGTAATATGTACACAACCTTTTCCCTACTTTCTTGTAACCCATACACCACTTTCTTGTAATATGCACACAACTTAAGTACCACGTTCTTGTAACCCATGCACCACTTTCATATAATATGCACAAGACTTGAGTACCACTTCCTTGTAACCCATGCACCACTTTCTTGTAATATGCACAAGACTTGAGTACCACTTCCTTGTAACCCATGCATCACTTTCTTTTAATATGCACAAGACTTGAGTACCACTTTCTTGTAACCCATGCACCACTTTCTTGTAATATGCACAAGACTTGAGTACCACTTTCTTGTAACCCTTGCACCACTTTCTTGTAATATGCAAAAGACCAGTGCCTCACGTTCTTGTAACCCTTGCACCACTTTCTTGTAATATGTACACAACCTTTGCCCTACTTTCTTGTAACCCATGCACCACTTTCATGTAATATGCACAAGACTTGAGTACCACTTTCTTGTAACCCTTGCACCACTTTCTTGTAATATGCACAAGGCCAGTGCCTCACTTTCTTGTAACCCTTGCACCACTTTCATGTAATATGCACAAGACTTGAGTACCACTTTCTTGTAACCCTTGCACCACTTTCTTGTAATATGTACACAACCTTTGCCCTACTTTATTGTAACCCGTGCACCACTTTCATGTAATATGCACAAGACTTGAGTACCACTTTCTTGTAACACTTGCACCACTTTTTTTGTAATATGCACAAGACCAGTGCCTCACTTTCTTGTAACCCATGCACCACTTTCATGTAATATGCACAAGACCAGTGCCTCACTTTCTTGTAACCCATGCACCACTTTCTTGTAATATGCACAAGACCAGTGCCTCACTTTCGTGTAACACTTGCACCACTTTCTTGTAATATGCACAAGACCAGTGCCTCACTTTCTTGTAACCCATGCACCACCTTCTTGTAATATGCTCACGACCAGTGCCTCACTTTCTTGTAACCCATGCACCACTTTCTTGTAATATGTACACGACCTTTGCCCTACTTTCTTGTAACCCATGCACCACTTTCTTGTAATATGTACACAACCTTTGCCCTACTTTCTTGTAACCAATGCACCACTTTCTTGTAATATGCACAAGACCAGTGCCTCACTTTCTTGTAACCCATGCACCACTTTCTTGTAATATGTACACGACCTTTGCCCTACTTTCTTGTAACCCATGCACCACTTTCATGTAATATGCACAAGACTTGAGTACCACTTTCTTGTAACCCTTGCACCACTTTCTTGTAATATGTACACAACCTTTTCCCTACTTTCTTGTAACCCATACACCACTTTCTTGTAATATGCACACAACTTAAGTACCAAGTTCTTGTAACCCATGCACCACTTTCATATAATATGCACAAGACTTGAGTACCACTTCCTTGTAACCCATGCACCACTTTCTTGTAATATGCACAAGACTTGAGTACCACTTCCTTGTAACCCATGCATCACTTTCCTTTAATATGCACAAGACTTGAGTACCACTTTCTTGTAACCCATGCACCACTTTCTTGTAATATGCACAAGACTTGAGTACCACTTTCTTGTAACCCTTGCACCACTTTCTTGTAATATGCAAAAGACCAGTGCCTCACGTTCTTGTAACCCTTGCACCACTTTCTTGTAATATGTACACAACCTTTGCCCTACTTTCTTGTAACCCATGCACCACTTTCATGTAATATGCACAAGACTTGAGTACCACTTTCTTGTAACCCTTGCACCACTTTCTTGTAATATGCACAAGGCCAGTGCCTCACTTTCTTGTAACCCTTGCACCACTTTCATGTAATATGCACAAGACTTGAGTACCACTTTCTTGTAACCCTTGCACCACTTTCTTGTAATATGTACACAACCTTTGCCCTACTTTATTGTAACCCGTGCACCACTTTCATGTAATATGCACAAGACTTGAGTACCACTTTCTTGTAACACTTGCACCACTTTTTTTGTAATATGCACAAGACCAGTGCCTCACTTTCTTGTAACCCATGCACCACTTTCATGTAATATGCACAAGACCAGTGCCTCACTTTCTTGTAACCCATGCACCACTTTCTTGTAATATGCACAAGACCAGTGCCTCACTTTCGTGTAACACTTGCACCACTTTCTTGTAATATGCACAAGACCAGTGCCTCACTTTCTTGTAACCCATGCACCACCTTCTTGTAATATGCTCACGACCAGTGCCTCACTTTCTTGTAACCCATGCACCACTTTCTTGTAATATGTACACGACCTTTGCCCTACTTTCTTGTAACCCATGCACCACTTTCATGTAATATGCAGAAGACTTGAGTACCACTTCCTTGTAACCCATGCATCACTTTCTTGTAATATGCACAAGACTTGAGTACCATTTTCTTGTAACCCATGCATCAATTTCTTGTAATATGCACAAGACCTGTGCCTCACTTTCTTTAAACCCTTGCACCACTTTCTTGTAATATGTACACAACCTTTGCCCTACTTTCCTGAAACCCATGCACCACTTTCATGTAATATGCACAAGACTTGAGCACCACTTTCTTGTAACCCTTGCGCCACTTTCATGTAATATGCACAAGACTTGAGTACCACTTCCTTGTAACCCATGCACCACTTTCTTGTAATATGCACAAGACTTGAGTACCACTTCCTTGTAACCCATGCACCACTTTCTTGTAATATGCACAAGACCAGTGCCTCACTTTCTTGTAACCCTTACACCACTTTCATGTAATATGCACAAGACTTGAGTACCACTTTCTTGTAACCCTTGCACCACTTTCTTGTAATATGTACACAACCTTTGCCCTACTTTCTTGTAACCCATACACCACTTTCTTGTAATATGCACAAAACGTAAGTACCACTTTCTTGTAACCCATGCACCACTTTCATGTAATATGCACAAGACTTGAGTACCACTTCCTTGTAACCCATGCACCACTTTCTTGTAATATGCACAAGACTTGAGTACCACTTCCTTGTAACCCATGCACCACTTTCTTGTAATATGCACAAGACTTGAGTACCACTTTCTTGTAACCCATGCACCACTTTCTTGTAATATGCACAAGACTTGAGTACCACTTTCTTGTAACCCTTGCACCACTTTCTTGTAATATGCACAAGACCAGTGCCTCATGTTCTTTTAACACTTGCACCACTTTCTTGTAATATGTACACAACCTTTGCCCTACTTTCTTGTAACCCATGCACCACTTTCATGTAATATGCACAAGACTTGAGTACCACTTTCTTGTAACCCTTGCACCACTTTCTTGTAATATACACAACACCAGTGCCTCACTTTCTTGTAACCCTTGCACCACTTTCATGTAATATGCACAAGACTTGAGTACCACTTTCTTGTAACCCTTGCACCACTTTCTTGTAATATGTACACGACCTTTGCCCTACTTTATTGTAACCCATGCACCACTTTCATGTAATATGCACAAGACTTGAGTACCACTTTCTTGTAACACTTGCACCACTTTCTTGTAATATGCACAAGACCAGTGCCTCACTTTCTTGTAACCCATGCACCACTTTCTTGTAATATGCACAAGACCAGTGCCTCACTTTATTGTAACCCATGCACCACTTTCTTGTAATATGCACAAGACCAGTGCCTCACTTTCTTGTAACCCATGCACCACTTTCTTGTAATATACACAAGACTTGAGCACCAGTTCCTTGTAACCCATGCATCCTTTTCTTGTAATATGCACAAGACTTGAGTACCACTTTCTTGTAACCCATGCGTCAATTTCTTGTAATATGCACAAGACCTGTGCCTCACTTTCTTGTAACCCTTGCACCACTTTCTTGTAATATGCACAAGACTTAAGTACCACTTTCTTGTAAGCCTTGCACCACTTTCTTGTAATATGCACAAGACCAGTGCCTCACTTTCTTGTAACCCTTGCACCACTTTCTTGTAATATGCACAAGACCAGTGCCTCACTTTCTTGTAACCCATGCACCACTTTCTTGTAATATGCACAAGACCAGTGCCTCACTTTCTTGTAACCCTTGCACCACTTTATTGTAATATGCACAAGACCAGTGCCTCACTTCCTTGTAACCCATGCACCACTTTCTTGTAATATGTAAACGACCTTTGCCCTACTTTCTTGTAACCCATGCACCACTTTCTTGTAATATGCACAGAACCAGTGCCTCACTTTCTTGTAACCCTTGCATCACTTTCTTGTAATATGCACAAGACTTGAGTACCACTTTCTTGTAACCCATGCACCACTTTCTTGTAATATGCACAAGACCTGTGCCCCACTGTCTTTGAACGCCATCCAAGGCGTGTGGGTGGTCGGCCACTCCTTTACCCCCGGACGGCCTAAAGGTTGCACCTGCTCCTTGGACCCAAGCCCTCCGTCCTGTGTGACGTCCCTTACAGTGGTGCGGGGTGGGCTGACTCCATGTCTGACACTTCCAGCAGTTGTGGGGGGCTCCAGCTCCCGGACCTCATCCTAGTGCACGTGACCTGGTGAGATTGGGCCGGAGTCGATCCAGACTGAAGTTGCCTAATAGGGCAAGGTTTGTCCTGGGACGGCTATGGCATGGTCGCACATGGTAAAGAAAAACCAAAGGTGATGATGGACGGAGCGTTGACAATACAAACACTCACCCCCAGTCAACTGATCTGGGTAATGGTGCCACACCGGAACTGGGGCAAGAATATCAAGAAGAGGGTGGTCTACGTGTTGGTGCGGCGCTTGAACTCGGAGGCCCAGGGCAGGGGCGCCTTTGGACTCTCCTGCACAGACCTCTCGGGGGCAATGCCATGTCACGAGGATGGTGCCACCTCTCAGACGCATCCACTGATTTCTTCATCAAGGACATTTTGGGAAGGGGAAGGCCACGGACCTCTGGGCCATGGTCGCCCCCATGGCGGGGTCTCAAGTCCTAAAGTCACCCCTAGTTAGCAGGGGGGTCCTCCAAAGCAGAATCCCCAGGACAGCACTAAGGGGTACGGTCCAGCAGTCCTGACCCAACAGTTGGGTCATTGGGGGTGGGCACGGGGTGCAGCACCTCCTTGCAGCCCCTTGGGGAGCTCGGTGTTCGGGGTAAGGAGGACAGGGTGCAGCGGCACAGGATCGCCCCTCATGGGTGCAGGTGGTTACACCTGTGTGGTCCAATGGCGTTTGGGGTTACAGGATGGCCCTGGAGTTGATGGTGCGCTTTGAATTTGTGATGACTTTTTCTTCCACAAGTGTGGTTTGCACATACCCAATGCTATTTCTTGTGCTCTTTTCATTCCTCACGTGCCTTTATATCACTTTGAAGACTGTTTTTTCACAAGTGCGCTTTGCCAATTTTGACTAAAGCTGCTCCACTAAAACCAAGTTTTTCTCTGTAAGTTCTGTTGCTGCCTCGTTTGGGTGCTGTGGGGGTGCAGGCCAAAGTGGGGGTATCTGGGCCCTATATGCACAAGACATGTGCACTATTTCCTTATGATATGCACAAGACCTGTACACCACTTTCTTGTAATATGCACAAGACCTGTGCACTACTTTCTTGTAACTAATGTACCACTTTCTTGTAATATATATATTTTTTTAATTGTTTTTATTGCAGAATTATGGACAAAACACCGGGTGAAATCAACCATCATCACCCCCTCAATACAAGGTACCATACATTCTCAGGGTTGTACACAGCCCATCAGCCCACATCCCGGAGGCCGGGCGGCGCAACTTCAAAGTCCAACAAAAGGTCTCCTAGTATAATACAGAGGGGTTTCTGGTCAACAACATAATGATGCATCCGCTTTTTTGTTTCCCCTCAACAACTCCCCCCTCCCCCTAGACTCCCCCTGGAGGAGCCGTTCTTACCATGTGAGCAACACTTGGACCCATTGGATCTGCGGAGCAGGGTCCCGCTAATACACTAGTACGTCGACATTCCATGTCCCCTACCCATTGCTACCTGCGTTCCTATCCCTACCAGGGTGGTCAAAGAACTCCCCTATACCCCCCCTCCCCCTAACTGCTGCTGACGTGGGTTGTGATTGTGGGTTTCGGACAGAATGGCGCGCCATCAATAATGATTAGGTGTTCGTGCCTCTGGTCTCACGGAACCTCAGACTCCGAAAGTCCCTCCTCTTCATCTCCTATCAAATAATCACACAAGGCCTGCACAATCGTCTCCCAAGCCCTAGCCGTCTCCAGGCTCCTCTCATTCCCCATTCTGGTGGCCTGCCGCATTCTCAGTACACTCTCGCACCTTGACCACTTCACCAACTCATTCGTCCATCTCCTCACCGCTGGGCCTTTCTTGTTTTTCCATCGCCACGTAACCTCCCTCTGGGCCAACATGAGCCCCAGATCAATGAATTTGCTTGTGACTTTCGTTTTCGCTGTGTGAGGAAACCAAAGTAATAGGCAAGCAGCCTTGTCAAATTCCACTTCCCTATCCGTGATCGTGTTCAGAAGTGCACCCACCTCAGGCCAGTACGTACCCAGCTTTGGGCAGTCCAACAACATATGATCGAGTTCAGCCTCTGGTGCCGAACACCTCGGGCATGCCGCGTCCTGCACTTGAAAGTGCCGGCGGAGCCTCCCCGGGGTCAGATAAGCTCTATGCAAAAGGAAAAAATGCACCTGTTGGAACCTGGCATTCCTACTACCCTTCCATGTTCGTGCTATAATGTGGCCCCACTCTGCATCCAGAATAGGCTTGCCTATACTTTCCTCCCAGCTGGCCTTCAGCGCCGTGAGCGGTTCTAGCCCTTCGTTCAGCATCCGTGATTGGAGACAGGTTACCGCCTTGATCGTACCCGCGGCCATCACCACGTACTGGCAAGCCATGGTCGTAACCGGCTCCGTCAGTCCCACCTTCCAGTGTTTTTGCATTGCTGCAGAGATCGCCGCATGCAGGAGATAAACCCCATCTGGAAGGCCAAATCGCTCTTGCAGCACCTCAAACGGGGCCATTACTCCCTCCACAAACAAATCACCTATGACTTGTAGGCCCAGCTCCTCCCAGTCCAGCAGCGGAGACCAATCTCCACCGTGCGGCAGCGCCGTCAGCATCCCGAGAGGGATCTCCGGGGCATAAGGTCGCGCAGCCCGCGCACGCTTCAGGCTCCTATTCCAGCACAACCAGAGGGTTTTTCCCTCTAAGGTGAGCTCACTTAATGCCAGTCTCTGCTGCATAACAATATAGGAGAGGACGTGCCTCTGGATACCCATCCCCCGGATCCGATCAGGGCCCCTAAATTCCCTAGCGACATTCTGTGTCAGAACCTGGAGCTGGGCTGCCAGGTAGTATAGTTCGAAATCCGGCACTGCCATCCCTCCCTCGAGTTTGGGTCTAGTCATGGTGTGCAGCGCCACCCTACGTCTGCCTCGCCCCCAGAGGAACTCGATAACCAACGACCGCAGGTCCCTAAAGATCCGCTGTGGGATCCACACAGGCAATGTTCTGAAGTAATACAGCAGTCGCGGGAGAGCCACCATTTTCAACAATGCCACTCGCCCTTGCACCGACAAAGGGAGAGAGGCCCAGAAGGACATGCAGCCACGTAAGCCCCTGACACACCGCCCTATATTGCCCTCTAGGAGGCTCGCCGCATCATGATAGATCCGGACTCCCAGGTATGTAAAGCATCTGTCCGCCCAGATCACGTCTACTGCAAGAGGAGGGCACTGGAGATCCGCCCGCAGCGGGAAAACACAAGTCTTGGCCCAGTTCACCTTAAGTCCCGATAAACCGCCGAAGGAGGAGAGCAGCCCCATGGCCCCACTTAAAGCCGTCCCCGTGTCCTCCAAATACAGCAACAGGTCGTCAGCGTACAACGAGATGTAATGAGTAGACCCTCTATAGCGGATTCCGTTAAAGGAATCCCCCGTCCTAGCCTGCGCCGCCAGTGGTTCCATCGCGAGAGCGAACAGAAGGGGAGAGAGCGAGCAACCCTGCCTAGTCCCTCTGTGTACCGGATAAGCGGATGATATGAGTGACCCCAATCGCACCCTAGCGGTGGCAGAGGAATAGAGAACTTTCGTCCATCGTCCAAACCCTCCACCTAGTCCGAACTTCTCTAGTACCCCATCTAAGTAACACCATTCAAGGCTGTCAAAAGCCTTCTCAATATCCACCGACAAGACAGCCGACGTAGAGTCCGAGCTCGAGGCACCCTGCAGTATACGGATCAGCCTGCGGGTGTTAATGGCCGTGTTTCTAGTAGGGATGAACCCTGCTTGGTCGTCATGTACCAGCGTGGTCACGTGTGGCAGCAGTCTGGTGGCCAAAATACGGCTCAAGATCTTGTAGTCCACCGTCAGCATAGAGAGGGGTCTGTATGACGTCACCTCCAGCGCATCCCTACCCGGTTTCAGAAGCGGCACCACCAGCGCCTCTCTCATGGAGACGGGGAGGTGCCCCAGAGTCACCGCCTCCGAGTACACTGCTAATAACCTGGGCGCCAATACATCAACGTACTTCGCATAGAACTCGATCGGTAGGCCATCTACCCCAGGTGTCTTGTTCCTGGCCATCTGCTTAATAGCCCCTCGGATCCCCATCAAGGAGATCGGGCCGCCCAAATCCTTCGCCGTCCCCTCATCTAGCACCGGGAGCTGCACCGTGCATAAATAGTCACTTATATCGGAGGGCTCCGCCTCCAACTGAGTATCATAGAGGCCCGTATAATACAACTGAAAGCGCTGCAATATTGCCGTTGGAGAATGGACCACCTCCCCCGTGTCGGTTCTGATACACATAATCGGGCCACTCCTTGGATCCGGGTTAGCAAGTTTCGCTAGCAATGTGCCCACCTTATCCCTCTCCGCGTGGACTTTTATGAGGTACAGCTTATAGTCATAGCATCGCAGTCTCTCCGTTTCTCTCGCCACCACCTCCTTTGCTTCCAACAGTCGACCCTGCAGATCTGGCCGCTCAGGTCTACATTGCTCAATCTCCCTCAGCACACATTCCGCCTTCTCCAGATCCGCTAGGACAGTTGTCCGTACAGTCGAGAAGCTGCCCCTGCATACCCCCCTCACCACCACTTTCATTGCGTCCCATTCTATCGATCTCGTGGTGGCCGATCCCTCGTTCTCATTGAAATAAAGCTCTATACCCTGGTGGACCCTGTCACCAAACACCAAGTCTTCAAGAGTATCCGGCCGTAGCCTCCACGCCGGGATTGCAGACCTCGCCCGGTGCCATCTCACCGCCATCAGCAAGGGATTGTGATCTGAGATGGTCCTAGCAAGGTATTCAGTGTGTGTCACCATAGCTGCTATGGGGGCGCTACACAGTATGGAATCTATTCTGACATGTAGAGCGTGCAGTGTCGAGTAGAAGGAGTAATCCCTAACAGTAGGATGTTGTGTTCTCCACACATCCAACAGGTCCCACCGCTCCTGCCAGTCCCGTCTACGCTCTGATAACTTACGCACCGGGGAGTCGGCCTGTGGCGGGTGCGATCTATCCCATGCTACATCGGTGATTGAATTAAAGTCTCCTCCTAGTATAATGGGGCCCGCCAGAAAGTGGGCCAATGAGCCCGTGAGGACATCAAAATATCGGGCCTGATCAACATTGGCGGCATAAACACTACACAAGACCACCTCACAGCCATATAGCCTCCCCTCCACCTGCACAAATCGACCCCCAGGGTCCACCAACTGACTCGTGACCTGGAATGGGATCCCCGCCCTGATCCATATCAGCACCCCCCTTGCGAACGCTGAATAAGAGGTACCAAACACATGGCCACGCCACCTTTTTGCAATGCATCACACTCTTGCTTGGTTAAATGAGTTTCCAGCAAAATAGCAATTTGAACCCCCCTCCTCACCAGATAGGCATGCACTTTGTATCTCTTTGACATAGTCCTGAGTCCACGAACATTCCATGTGAGGCACTTCAAATCAGGTAACGACCCCATCGCTGCCGTCCCCCCCCCACCTCAGCAGTGTCAACATACCCCCCACATCGTTGCAGCTATACCCCCCCCCAAACACCCCAACAAACTTCCCCAACCCCACTCCCCAGGACAGGACCTAATAGCACTGCTTTAGCCCCCATCCAAACCTGTAACATCACACACATTCCACTATCCTGTGGCAGTCACCACAGGAGGCTTTAAGGGCAGTAGGGGGTGCTTCAGTACCGACCCGGGGCAGGTCAACCCTCACCCCAAGTCCATGATCCCATATGAAAGTTACAACAGAGTACCTGCTAAACGCCAGCCATCAGTATAAGTGTTCACCAGCGGAGGGCCAGCACCATGCCCCCGTTTTATTCATTAAACAGTCCATCTGCCGTCTGTGGTGTGACCGTCGGTCCCGCAGAGCTGTCAGCTTCAGAGAGTTCACCTCCTGATTTCCTTCCTCCGCCCTCCGATTCCTAGTCCTCCACCATCTCTCCATGCTGCGATCCTGTGATAGTCGCCGTTGCAGCCAGCGCTCCCTTCCTTTCCGCCGCCATCAGGCCTTCTCTCATCGCCTGCTTGAGTCTGTCGCGTTTGCGGATCCGTTGAGACTTTCGGACCTGAACTGGTCTCTGTTTCTCCTTCCCGCCTTTGCGCTGACGGTCAGTTCCTGCTCTGTACAATTCTAGCCACGACCAAGCTTCATCAGGGGTTTGGAAAAATTGGGTTGCACCGTCCAGGATTACTCTCAGTCTGGCTGGAAAGAGTAGCGAGTATTGTATTCCCTCCACTCTCAGTTCCTTCTTGACCGCTAGGAACGTTGCTCTGCTCCTTTGAACTTCCTGAGTATAGTCCGGGAAGATTGTGACCGAACTATTGTCCACCTGGAAGGGTCCTGCGGATCTCGCCCTTTGTATCAGTAAGTCACGGTCTTTGAAATGCAGGAGCCTGGCCACCATCGGTCTGGGGGGACGACCCTGCATGGGTGGACGAGACGGGACCCTATGCGCCCTCTCTATCGAAAAGAACTAAGATAATCCTTCAGGAGCAACGGTGGATTTGAACCAGTTCTCCATATACGCCACTGCATCGTCCCCTCGATTTTTTCCGGCAGGCCCACCACACTTACGTTGTTCCTGCGGTTGCGACTTTCGGAGTCCTCCGCTCGTCTCTCCAGCGTCGCCAGTCAGGCCATGATATCGGACAGTTTTTGCTCCGCAGTGACCACCGCCGGTTTGAGCTCCTGGAGAAGCAGTTCGTTTTCTTTCACCCTATCGGAGAGTTTGGCGTGATCCGCCCTGAGGAGGCCCAGTCCCGTGGCCACCTGCGCTATATCCTGGTGCAGTGTCTCCTTGGTCCCTGTGCTCGCCTCCAGTATATTGTCGAGGCGTGCATTCAGTCTGCGTTCCTGTGCTGAAGCATTTGCGCATTCCTGGAGCGCGCCATCCATGTTCAGCTTATTCGTTTGATCCTGATTCAGCCCCGCCGCCGCTGCGCCACCGACATCCGACATCTTTTCGCAACTGCACCCAAGGGCGGATTGTTCAGCTCCAGCCCCGACTCCCTGGTCAAGAACCTTCCTCTGTTCCAGCACTGCGTGTGCACCGGGTACTAGCTCTCCCCTTCCGGCCGTGGGGCGCCCGGTGTGAGGGAGATCACTCAAGCGATCAAAATGGCCGACTTCCACTTGCTCTTCCCGGGGGCAAACCTCCACTCAGCAGTCGGCGGGGCCCCGCGTCAGTCGATCTCAGGGCCAGACTCCCCTCGTCCTTGCGCCTGCAGCTGATTCCCTGGCACTCAGTTCCCTGTGCCATACGGGGGCGTAGCGCCCGAAGGGGGAAAAAGTCCGCAGTCCCTCCACCTCCGCGGAGCTCCCAACCCGGATCTGTACCTCAAGCCCTGCGGGGGCCTTCAGTTGCCCGATGCGACGGTCGCCGATGTCCCCCGGGTCAGTCCACTCAAGTCGGGGATGGCAGCGCTATACTGAATCAGCACTGCGCCAGCAGGAGAAGCCACATAGTCGTCACTCCAAGAGCCTGCGTCCCGCTCCCCTCTATTACTGCCAGACCCTACTGACTGCAGGGTGTCTCTCAGGGCCCCTCGCCGCACCACCGACCAGCCGCCGTTTCGGGGGTCTGCTCCATTATGCCGCTGCTCCGCATCTCCAGGGGCCTCCGTCTCTACCGCTCCTGTCCGCTTCTCAGCACTGGCTCCGCCGTCACCGTCCCGCTCCACAGGGCAGCCCACTCCTCGAAGACAGCCGAAAACAGCGGCGGGGGGCAGGGCCTCTCGGTCGCCGGCCGCAGAGCAGCCGCGCGCTCACCTCTTCGTGGGCGTCGCCAACCCCCTCCGTGCTGTCGGACCACTGTTCCGCTGTACCCCCAAGGCTGCAGCTCCCATTTCACCGCTGCCGGATAGCGCCGTGGTCTGTTGCTCCCCCATCTCCGATCGGATCCGCCGCCATCTTAGGACCTCGGTGTCACTCCCCCATGAGCACCGTACTGGTTCTTCACTCTGTCCTGGGGCATCCGCCGTCTCTCCAAACCTTGCCCCGGTGAATCCGACGCGAAGGGCAAAGGTTCCAGGCGTTTCACCGGCTCATTAGCGAGGGATACCAGGAGAAATATGGGATCTGGGACGGAGCTCCGGGCTCACGCCGCCATCCCAGTCAGCGCCAAAATCACGCCCCTCGAACACGCTCATATGACACGCATGCGTCCAATTTGTGCAGTTAGTCAACTAATTCCCGTTTTCAAGTTCTAGCATGCATCATAAATCCAATATAAAGAGGGAGCAGATTTTAATTATCTTTTTGGTGGCAGATGTTTCCTTCTGGATTTGCCTTCTTACTCTAACCAAACAAGCTGTGAGACTGACAATTCTGCACACCTCTTATCATTTACTGTGCTGTCATTTGAACTCTTACAACCTTCCATAATCATCCATATTAGATTTAGCATAGCGGTCCCTACTGACTTTTCTTGGCAATTTTGCTCAAACTGTCCTCTAAATCATCTACATGAAGTTGAAGCATTTCTTTTTGAATACTAGCAACTGCATTGTCCAGGCAGACACCATCGTAAAGAGCATTTTGTTTACAGACACTGAATATATTTTCTTCTATATCCTTTTTGTGTATTAGAAGAATATCTCTACCGTTTGTTTCAGCTGTAAGTTCTGGTATGAACACAAGAATCTTTTCTTTTAACTGTGTGCTGTGTACATATTTGTCTGCATTTTCTACGCCTAATTATGTCATATGATGAACTACAAGTGATTTGATGTTAGATAAAGTAAATACTGGCAATACTTAAGAATTTTGAAGTGTATCTTCAAGATAGTTTATAATATACCTGTCAGAGGGTCGGAGACTGCAGTCCTGTAACGGACTTTTCCTCTTCAATGCAGGACTGGGCTGGCCCCTTTAATTCATGCCTCGCCTATGAGGCAGCCTGCCCCGCCTCTGTGACGGGGGCCCCGGTGCTCCAATCAGAGGCGACTTCACTACATAGAAGGGCGGATCAGGAAGACGCCGGCGCGCTGGTGTGGAGGACGGCTACAGCCACGGACGGAAGCGATGCAGAGGAGAACGCGGATGGTGCAGAGCGAGAGGAAGTCGGAATTCCTGAGGCTGCGTCGAGAAGAAGGTCGAAGGTCCCGAGTACTAAAGAGGAACCGGAGTTCGACCCCGAGCGAGGACAACCGCGAGGAAAGGAGCCGGGGAAGCCAGGAGGCCAACGACACCGCCTACCGCCTAGCCACGCGCAGGAGGACGCGTGGCTACCACAGGTGCGTAACCGCTTGCGTAACCTGCTTAGTTTCAAGCGGGGAGGGACCGGGTAGGAAGGAGTCGGGTGGTCCGTAGGAGGCATCTGAATCACTGCACGCTCGGGTCTCTTGAGCCTTGGTGGTGGTATCTGTGAATACACGAAACGTACTCCCTCACTTCCCAACCCCAATTCATCTGTTTATAAGTGCTGTGCACTAACAGCCACGTTTGTTTCTTTTGTGCTTTCCGGTGGGTGAGCTGGACAACGGACGTCGGAATCCAGGGAGGAGATAAAGAGAAACCGAAGCCCCCAGGATTATTCCAGAGGAGCTGCTATCTACCCTTTATTTTTGTGTTTCCTGGAGAGACCTGTTGAACTCTTGTAACTTGAATAAATCCCTTGCCCATATACTTGCCTTGGCTCTGTCCGTTCTTGTACCAAAAGGTTACAATACCATGACATAGATTAATGTCAATTTGTTGTCTTCTCTTTTTTCTTTGTTCTGTATTCGCTGAAGCTGTATCTAAACATTAACAAGACACTTTTTGAGGTACTTTGCTTCGGTCGCAACCAATCACCATTACTTTTGAGTCACTTAACGCAACTGCAGCATCTCAAACTCGCTTACTCAATTCAAGTGTACGCACATTTATAATCTCTGACCCTGACTCTTCATCACAGAAGAAACACGTATCTTTCCATATCACAACTATAAATTAAGACGCCCACCTAGAAGCACTCTCTTGAAAACTGTCTTGAACTAGTTTCGTTTTTTTTTGATAACCTTGAAAGTTTGTGTTTGCCAAATTTGTTTCTACACATTTTATGGAATTTTCCACAGTTTTCCTTTAACAGTTGTTCAACTACATCATTCTTTTTTAACAATTTTGTCTTGATGATTGATGGAAGTCCTTTTATTTCGTCAAAAGCTTGCAGATCGTGAAGCAAACGTTTGTACCTATTTCCTTTATCAGAGAACTTACTATTAGCTGGACACAACATACCGTCTGGTAAATCCTGTTGACGCAAGACACACAGATCCCAACCAATCTCAGTTCCAACACTTTGTGTACCAGATATAAACTCTAAATTAATATTTACACATTCACACCTTCTTCTGGTAGACATTTTTACTCATTGACAGCGGGTAATCTTTTCACAATTTCTGAAACCTGCAACAAAAAGTTAGTTTGCAGGGGCAGTACAACATACTTTTCTATTTACATCATAAGGTATTTACTTACTGGATCCATTAGAAATTTCTCATACTTCGTCAGGGGTCAGCTAAAATGAAGAATTTGCACCACTTTTGGCATTCCTGACCACAAAAACTTGTGAAATGGTGTGATGGTTGCCGAACATTAGATTCATGATCACTATACAAACAATAGCGGCGGCCATTTACGTTTATTGCATTATACGGGCAAAGTAGCCATACGATTTTTAGGGTCTATATACTTTTTTACCTTATTATTAGCCCTGTGCAAGTTTCATGTTTGTACCATATTTTGCAGGATTCTAACGCTAAGCCACCTCCCTATCCGTGTGGATTACAGAAATTTGAACGCCTTTATCGTACTGGTTGCCAAAGCCCTTTTCCGTGCCAGATTAGACCATGGGAGATTTGACTCCAGCTCTCGTCACTTGTGTCAACTTCATGGATTCCGTCAAGACTCTAATCCTATCTAAAACATGTTGCTTCTGGCAGAGAACCGTTCCCAGCCTGGCCCCTGGCGTCTTAGCCAAGAACGCTTAGCAGCATGTGCCTGGCAGACGTCAATGCTCAGAATCTGAGGCACCCTTTAGGGTTTGCACCCCCAGATATGTGAAATGGAGTGGAAGACCCTTTAGGGTGCAATGTGCAACCCTGTAGAGTAAGGCTACTCTGGAAATGCGTACAGAATCGGAAAAGCCATACAAATGTGGGTCTTTAATGGACCATCCCCCTGTCCTTCCTCAGGACGCTTTCGTGCCAGCACCAGGAGGCAGCATCAGAAGTTAAGGCTGCCCTGCCTAAAATAAATAAAACTAATTACAACAAAGAATTGGACCAACTGCCTTTCATCTATATATTACTAACCCAACCTTGAACTGGCTTCATTTTTCACCAAGTGAGATCTGTGTGGTACCCATAATGTGGTCAGCATAAAAGTGGGAGATGAATAGAAAACTCACACCTCTTAGAAGAGGAGAAAGTGTCCGTGGGAATCGAAAGATGGATTCTAGTTGAGAGGTGCCTGCAAGCAGAGGAGATCGGGTCTATGTCACTCAGGAGTGACCAGGAGATCTGGAAGATGAATGCCCACCAATATCGGGAGTTGCAGGAGAGTTGACAAGGACGTTGACTTTGCAGCTGTGAGGGCCAGGCAATGCTGAGGAAGACCGGGAGCCATGCACGAGCTGTCCCACATCGGATGTCGATTGCTGAGGGATCAGTGTACGGCAGGAGCACCAACAAGCCTTGGCAAAAGCAACACACGCAGAAGTCAAAGAAGGTGCAATGTCGGGAACAGGAAGGTCCAGGAGACTCACCACATGCAGGGGAGTCAGGGCGTGACCTAAGCAAACAGGGGGGCTCAAAGTACCAAAGGTGACCCTCAAATGGACACACAGTCTGGAGGCACTGGAGTAACGAGAGGACCTCAAGCAGCTCGCCAAAAGATGCAGGCCACGATGCAAAACGATGTGGTGAGGCTGAAAAATCTGGTCACTGCAGGTGCGTGACATTAGGGCTACTTGGAGCCCAAAGATCTTCTTGGAAGGAAGCCAAAAAGCCTTTGCAACTGCAAGTTGACGCGGTGTACACGGGTTAGGTTATTGCAACCCCCACAATAGATACTGGCCTCCTCCAACTTGGTGAGAGGACAGGGCAGGCTTCAGGAGTTGTGGATAACCACCACCTGTGTTGCAGAACCTTTCGGAGTCCGGAAGACCTCAGGATTAGCAGACCCGTCAACTTAGTTTCTGTGCCTGTAAATGCAGGGAAGTGACTCCTTCACTTCAAGGGAGATTCCTTCAGGTGTCTTTGATGCTCTCAGGCCTTGGAAGATTCCTGCATGGTGCACAGGCACAGACGATCCAGCAGACTGAAAGAGGGACGAAGCGTAGCCCAAACAAAGTCCTGCGAAGTCCAGAGTGCCCGGACCGTAGGCGAAGAAGTGGTGTCTGATCTGAATCTTGTCCCACGACGAATCTAGGGACCCACCCACAGGTAAACCCTTAAGTACTCTAAGGAAAGGGTTAGAACGATTCAGGGGACCCTCCTGGGGAAGGGTTTGGACAGGTGGAGGTTACTCCCATGTCCTAGTCCAGTTTTGCACCAGAGCAGGAGCCAACGGCTCCCAGAGCTGGTTTGAACTGGACTGTGCACGGAGGCACCAAATGTGACCCTCATGCAGACTGAATGGCGCTGGTAAACTCACCCACCCAGCCCCAATATACTAAATCCTGTCTGGGAGGTGGTCACACCTCCCTGTGACAGGATAACTATTGTTCTGCCTTCCCCTGCTCAAGCTTGGCTCAGCAGCAGGAGGGCAGAGTCGCGTCTCTGATCAACAGTAGGCATGTTGTGCTGTCAGGGTCTAGAAGACTGACGCCGGGAGCAATGAGAGATTACCGGAGGGCTCTTCCAGTGATTGGAATCATATCTCCCTCACTGTTTATGGTGTGGGGGTATGACTCCAACATGTTTGATGACAAACATGCTAGGGTTTGTTGTAGCCGTTTTCGAGATGGTCATCTCATAATTACGCCGTGCCCTTCTTTATGGTATATGGTTGCTTCACTGACAACCCAGGAGAATGGACTCCGTAGGCTGCAGGGTTGTCCTGCTCAATGAGGGGCCCCCTCACACTTAGAACCAAGCACTCTGCGTTCAGGATTGCAAAGGCCTGCTATAGGGGTGACTTATAGGTTTTAAGTGCAGTGACCCTATATATAGGAAACCTACATCTTTAGAAAGTGGTGCTAGCACCCTCTTATGCAGGCTGCAATGGCAGGCTTGTAGATCCATTTTGAGTGGTCTCCCATGGGTGGCATAATGTATGCTTCAGGTCATGGGGTACCTCTGGGGTACCTATGCCCTGGGTACCTTAGTACCATATACTAAGGACTTATAAGGGTGCCCCAGTATCCAATCTGGGATGTACCTAGGTACTGAACACAACAGTTTAGGGAGAAAGCAGACAGACTGGGGTCCTGATTAGCAGGATCCCACTCAGACTAATCAATAACAGCATCACATCAAGCAAAAAGTGGGGGTAACTATGCAGAAGAATCCTACCTTCCTAAAGCATCTGTGGCAAGAATTTCGTACAAACCCATGGACCATCGCAAACGCCCAGAACTTGAGCTGCTGCTGTATGAAGTGCTTGTGCTTTTTGTTGTCTTTCTTTGTCCGCGTTTACTTTAAAATATAGCAACCGAGGGCCAATTTTGCACGATTGCGCGGGTATACCTAATTTTTACATTTTTTCGGTAATTATGCAGAAACAATTACATGAGTTTGGAAAACCCCTAATACACACTTCATCGACAGCTTTTCATCCACTGTAACCCCTATAATTCAACTCCCTGAGGGTGAGGTTCTATTCACACGGGATTCTGAAGGCAACATGCCTTCGAGAGACTGAACCCGGCTTTCACTTCACCTCCAGTTCTACGGCACCCCGACACCGGGGCCATTCTATCACAAAGAGGTCCCGAGACTGAGGCTTTGCCCCTATGACGTTCCTCTGCCTTCCAAGAAGTTTTCACCTCTAGAGCAGGGAGCAGACACGGGGAGGCGGACGCTCTGCGAAGAAGGGACGGTCCAGGTGATGGACCTCAGAGACATCTCTTGCCACAGCGAAGGGCCTTGATTATTGAAAGGAACGCCAGACATATCCGTGCATGAAAACCTCACGTCGGATATCCGCTGGACCGTTGACCCCTGACAGATTCTGGAAAGTTGGGGTCATATTATCAAGAACAGCGTTAAAATTATCGACACTTTAGCGGCAGGAAACTGCCACTAAAGCGGCGTTAATGGGCTGGATAATATGCCTTGGAGAATTCCAATAGAAGCCCAGGTTCACACCAGAACATGGGCTTCTATGGGAATTCACTTGGGCGTGTTATCAAGCCCATTATCGCCGCTTTAGCGGCAGTTTGCTGGCGATAATACTAACGCCATTTCTTGCTAATATGCCCCTTTGTGTAGAGTCAGTCATAAGTCCAAGAGCTCTCAGTCGCCTCCTCACCCTTCTCGGTGCCTTCGCTTTTCCTCCACAATGACGGTCTCCCTCTGTTCCACACACCCTGGGGCTCTGTTTCTGGACTGTTGTCCTCCAAAGCAGCTGTACAGCAGATACAGGGCTTCATTTGCATAAAGTTGAAGCATAATTCCAGAAGAGTTTCAGATCTTCCGAGTCTGGCTTCTCCATTTTATGCTACTGGACATTAACTTTGAATCTATTCTCCCTTCTTGCACCGTCCCCTGTCGCGCCCCAACGAATGACCCAGATTTTTAGGACCATTTCCTGCTACTCATCTTACGTGAAAAGGGGCCCTTGGGTTGGCGCTTGCGCGTCACTGCTGCATTCACCCATTCTTTCATGTCTCATGTGTTCAATCTGCCATCACATCTCCCACGCTTCCTCCTCCAGCTGTTGTGGTGGAGGACATCCCATAATTTGAGTCTACAGCTGTCAGTGGCTCCCAGGAGCCGGCTGCAGGGTTTAGTTCACTGGACCAGTTGCTTCTGGGCAGTGCTGGTCACCCGTGGGTGGTGTTGCTGCCCCGGGTGGGTGGCATGGGTCTGCAGACTGTTCCATGTGAGTCCAGTACATCAAACTGTGAGGGGGGGGCTTTATTTGTGGAGGGGGGATAGGGAAGAAGAGGAGACTTGGTGCTGTCAGGAATAAGTCTCATGACGTCGCAGGACCAACTTGACCTTTACGTAGACCCGGGTCAAATGTAACCGGCGCTGGCACGCTTTGGGCAATCTCGGGAATCTTATGTTAAACAGCCCACGTGAAGTACCTGTCACTGGTACAAGTGCAAGAGGAGGAAAGGTCGATGTACAATGTGGTCCGTAGACCCCTGGGGGTTCGCGTCAGGTTAGAAAGAAAAGTAAATAATACAAGCGGATTAATTAAGCATATATACATTAAAACACAACACTGAAAACTGAACATTTTCAAACTCTGTAAATATGAAGAACATTGAAAGTGGAGGCTACAAATGGAGTTGGTGCATTTAACTTAATTCGTGGGAACCACAATGACACCAAAAAGAATCCACTGTGGACCATTGGTCAATCAATTGATCAATCAGGATTTGTACAGCGCGGCTCATCCCCCCTGAGGGCACTGGTATCACCCCTGAGGGCACTGGTATCACCCCTGAGGGCACTGGTATCACCCCGAGGGCACTGGTATCACCCATGAGGGCACTGGTATCACCCCGAGGGCACTGGTATCACCCCTGAGGGCACTGGTATCACCCCGAGGGCACTGGTATCACCCATGAGGGCACTGGTATCACCCCGAGGGCACTGGTGTCACCCCTGAGGGCACTGGTATCACCCATGAGGGCACTGGTATCACCCCGAGGGCACTGGTATCACCCATGAGGGCACTGGTATCACCCATGAGGGCACTGGTATCACCCCTGAGGGCACTGGCGTCACCCCCGAGGGCACTGGTATCACCCCTGAGGGCACTGATATCACCCCGAGGGCCCTGGTATCACCCATGAGGGCACTGGTATCACCCATGAGGGCACTGGTATCACCCCCGAGGGCACTGGCGTCACCCCCGAGGGCACTGGTATCACCCCTGAGGGCACTGGTATCACCCTGAGGGCACTGGTATCACCCATGAGGGCACTGGTATCACCCCTGAGGGCACTGGTATCACCCCGAGGGCACTGGTATCACCCCTGAGGGCACTGGTATCACCCCGAGGGCACTGGTATCACCCATGAGGGCACTGGTATCACCCATGAGGGCACTGGTATCACCCCTGAGGGCACTGGCGTCACCCCCGAGGGCACTGGTATCACCCCTGAGGGCACTGGTATCACCCCGAGGGCACTGGTATCACCCATGAGGGCACTGGTATCACCCATGAGGGCACTGGTATCACCCCTGAGGGCACTGGTATCACCCATGAGGGCACTGGTATCACCCCTGAGGGCACTGGTATCACCCCTGAGGGCACTGGTATCACCCATGAGGGCACTGGTATCACCCATGAGGGCACTGGTATCACCCCTGAGGGCACTGGCGTCACCCCCGAGGGCACTGGTATCACCCCGAGGGCACTGGTATCACCCCTGAGGGCACTGGTATCACCCCGAGGGCACTGGTGTCACCCCGAGGGCACTGGTATCACCCATGAGGGCACTGGTATCACCCCGAGGGCACTGGTATCACCCCGAGGGCACTGGTATCACCCATGAGGGCACTGGTATCACCCATGAGGGCACTGGTATCACCCCTGAGGGCACTGGTATCACCCATGAGGGCACTGGTATCACCCATGAGGGCACTGGTATCACCCCGAGGGCACTGGTATCACCCCTGAGGGCACTGGTATCACCCCGAGGGCACTGGTATCACCCATGAGGGCAGTGGTATCACCCCTGAGGGCACTGGTATCACCCCTGAGGGCACTGGTATCACCCCGAGGGCACTGGTATCACCCATGAGGGCACTGGTATCACCCATGAGGGCACTGGTATCACCCCTGAGGGCACTGGTATCACCCCGAGGGCACTGGTATCACCCCTGAGGGCACTGGTATCACCCCGAGGGCACTGGTATCACCCATGAGGGCACTGGTATCACCCCTGAGGGCACTGGTATCACCCTGAGGGCACTGGTATCACCCATGAGGGCACTGGTATCACCCCTGAGGGCACTGGTATCACCCCGAGGGCACTGGTATCACCCCTGAGGGCACTGGTATCACCCCGAGGGCACTGGTATCACCCATGAGGGCACTGGTATCACCCATGAGGGCACTGGTATCACCCCTGAGGGCACTGGCGTCACCCCCGAGGGCACTGGTATCACCCCTGAGGGCACTGGTATCACCCCGAGGGCACTGGTATCACCCATGAGGGCACTGGTATCACCCATGAGGGCACTGGTATCACCCCTGAGGGCACTGGCGTCACCCCGAGGGCACTGGTATCACCCCTGAGGGCACTGGTATCACCCCGAGGGCACTGGTATCACCCATGAGGGCACTGGTATCACCCATGAGGGCACTGGTATCACCCCTGAGGGCACTGGTATCACCACGAGGGCACTGGTATCACCCATGAGGGCACTGGTATCACCCATGAGGGCACTGGTATCACCCGTGAGGGCACTGGCGTCACCCCCGAGGGCACTGGTATCACCCCTGAGGGCACTGGTATCACCCCGAGGGCACTGGTATCACCCCTGAGGGCACTGGTATCACCCCTGAGGGCACTGGTATCACCCCGAGGGCACTGGTATCACCCATGAGGGCACTGGTATCACCCCTGAGGGCACTGGTATCACCCCTGTGGGCACTGGTATCACCCCTGAGGGCACTGGTATCACCCCTGGGGGCACTGGTATCACCCCTGAGGGCACTGGTATCACCCCTGAGGGCACTGGTATCACCCCTGAGGGCACTGGTATCACCCCTGGGGGCACTGGTATCACCCCTGAGGGCACTGGTATCACCCCTGAGGGCACTGGTATCACCCCTGGGGGCACTGGTATCACCCCTGAGGGCACTGGTATCACCCCTGAGGGCACTGGTATCACCCCTGAGGGCACTGGTATCACCCCTGGGGGCACTGGTATCACCCCTGAGGGCACTGGTATCACCCCTGAGGGCACTGGTATCACCCCTGAGGGCACTGGTATCACCCCGAGGGCACTGGTATCACCCATGAGGGCACTGGTATCACCCCTGGGGGCACTGGTATCACCCCGAGGGCACTGGTATCACCCCTGAGGGCACTGGTATCACCCCTGAGGGCACTGGTATCACCCATGAGGGCACTGGTATCACCCCGAGGGCACTGGTATCACCCATGAGGGCACTGGTATCACCCCGAGGGCACTGGTATCACCCATGAGGGCACTGGTATCACCCATGAGGGCACTGGTATCACCCCTGAGGGCACTGGTATCACCCATGAGGGCACTGGTATCACCCCCGAGGGCACTGGTATCACCCCTGAGGGCACAGGTATCACCCCGAGGGCACTGGTATCACCCCTGAGGGCACTGGTATCACCCCTGAGGGCACTGGTATCACCCCGAGGGCACTGGTATCACCCCTGAGGGCACTGGTATCACCCCTGAGGGCACTGGTATCACCCCGAGGGCACTGGTATCACCCCTGAGGGTACTGGTATCACCCCGAGGGCACTGGTATCACCCATGAGGGCACTGGTATCACCCATGAGGGCACTGGTATCACCCCTGAGGGCACTGGCGTCACCCCCGAGGGCACTGGTATCACCCATGAGGGCACTGGTATCACCCCTGAGGGCACTGGTATCACCCCTGAGGGCACTGGTATCACCCATGAGGGCACTGGTATCACCCCTGAGGGCACTGGTATCACCCCTGAGGGCACTGGTATCACCCCTGAGGGCACTGGTGTCACCCCTGAGGGCACTGGTATCACTCCGAGGGCACTGGTATCACCCCTGAGGGCACTGGTATCACCCCGAGGGCACTGGTATCACCCCGAGGGCACTGGTATCACCCCTGAGGGCACTGGTATCACCCCGAGGGCACTGGTATCACCCCTGAGGGCACTGGTATCACCCCTGAGGGCACTGGTATCACCCCGAGGGCACTGGTATCACCCCTGAGGGTACTGGTATCACCCCGAGGGCACTGGTATCACCCATGAGGGCACTGGTATCACCCATGAGGGCACTGGTATCACCCCTGAGGGCACTGGCGTCACCCCCGAGGGCACTGGTATCACCCATGAGGGCACTGGTATCACCCCTGAGGGCACTGGTATCACCCCTGAGGGCACTGGTATCACCCCGAGGGCACTGGTATCACCCCGAGGGCACTGGTATCACCCCGAGGGCACTGGTATCACCCCTGAGGGCACTGGTGTCACCCCTGAGGGCACTGGTATCACCCATGAGGGCACTGGTATCACCCCTGAGGGCACTGGTATCACCCCTGAGGGCACTGGTATCACCCCGAGGGCACTGGTATCACCCCTGAGGGCACTGGTATCACCCCGAGGGCACTGGTATCACCCCTGAGGGCACTGGTATCACCCCTGAGGGCACTGGTATCACCCCTGGGGGCACTGGTATCACCCCTGAGGGCACTGGTGGCCGCAGCTGAGGCACTGGTATCACCCCTGAGGGCACTGGTATCACCCCTGAGGGCACTGGTATCACCCCGAGGGCACTGGTATCACCCCTGAGGGCACTGGTATCACCCCTGAGGGCACTGGTATCACCCCTGAGGGCACTGGTATCACCCATGAGGGCACTGGTATCACCCCGAGGGCACTGGTATCACCCCTGAGGGCACTGGTATCACCCCTGAGGGCACTGGTATCACCCCGAGGGCACTGGTATCACCCCTGAGGGTACTGGTATCACCCCGAGGGCACTGGTATCACCCCTGAGGGCACTGGTATCACCCCTGAGGGCACTGGTATCACCCATGAGGGCACTGGCGTCACCCCCGAGGGCACTGGTATCACCCCTGAGGGTACTGGTATCACCCCGAGGGCACTGGTATCACCCATGAGGGCACTGGTATCACCCATGAGGGCACTGGTATCACCCATGAGGGCACTGGTATCACCCCTGAGGGCACTGGTATCACCCCGAGGGCACTGTTATCACCCCGAGGGCACTGGTATCACCCATGAGGGCACTGGTATCACCCATGAGGGCACTGGTATCACCCCTGAGGGCACTGGTATCACCCCTGAGGGCACTGGTATCACCCCTGAGGGCACTGGTGGCCGCAGCTGAGACACTGGTGTCTGTCTGCTGGTAAAGAGAGACCCTGAGTTAGAAGCAAAGAAAGAGACAACGCCCCCTGCTGGGGTCGAGCAGACTGCTGCTGCTTCTCCTTCTCTAAATAAAACTACATTTTGAAAAGCTTCGACCTTCCCATTAAAATGATCAGTTTGATTTCTGCATATTTTGTTTGTGAATCAAATCAAATATTTCCTACCTTGTGTATTTGTTTGCTCCATGTGCACTTGTTTTTGCATCACTGACCCCGTGGGGGTGCACGGATGATACAAGGTGAGAACAGCTGCTGCAGTGCAGACCTGTCTGTCACAACTGTACCTGCTGACAGTGAGATGAGTGTTTTATGGGGCCCTGTGGGGTTGTTGAACGACCTTGAGACCTGTGCATGCCAGAAACTGCTGTGTGTGGGTGGGTGTGGAGCTGAGCTGTGTCTTTCTCCCCCCTCTCTCTAGCCTCCCAACCCCCTGCAGTCCTGGGCAGTTCTTCAACCTGGTGCCTCATTTACTATATGTTGATGCTCAGCAAGCACAGCAGCACAGCAGCACAGCAGCACAGCAGCACAGCAACACAGCAAGCCCTCCTGCTGCGCTGCCAATGCCTCAAAATAAAAGTGGAGGCACGCGCTGTATCTACAAGATGCGGAGCAGTCCTGTCCTTCTCCTCCGTGCACAGACAGCAGCCGTGCGCCAACGCAGACACTCGTGCAGCATGGCGCGAGGGTGCCTGTGCTGCAGGGGTGATTGTTTATATCACTCACCCCCCCTCAGCTTCCTGTCCTCCTCGGTGCACAGACAGCAGCCGTGCGCCAACGCAGACACTCGTGCAGCATGGCGCGAGGGTGCCTGTGCTGCAGCGGTGATTGTTTATATCACTCATCCCCCCTCAGCTTCCTGTCCTCCTCGGTGCACAGACAGCAGCCGTGCGCCGACGCAGACACTCGTGCACCATGGCGCGAGGGTGCCTGTGCTGCAGGGGTGATTGTTTATATCACTCATCCCCCTCAGCTTCCTGTCCCTCTCCACAGTGCACAAACAGCAGCCGTGCGCCAACGCAGACACTCGTGCACCATGGCGCGAGGGTGCCTGTGCTGCAGGGGTGATTGTTTATATCACTCACCCCCCCTCAGCTTCCTTTGCCTCTCCTCGGCGCACAAACAGCAGCCGTGCACCAACGCAGACACTCGTGCAGCATGGCGCGAGGGTGCCTGTGCTGCAGGGGTGATTGTTTATATCACTCACCCCCCCTTAGCTTCCTGTCCTTCTCCTCCGTGCACAAACAGCAGCCGTGCGCCAACGCAGACACTCGTGCAGCATGGCGCGAGGGTGCCTGTGCTGCAGGGGCGATTGTTTATATCACTCACCCCCCCTCAGCTTCCTGTCCTCCTCGGTGCACAGACAGCAGCCGTGCGCCAACACAGACACTCGTGCAGCATGGCGCGAGGGTGCCTGTGCTGCAGGGGTGATTGTTTATATCACTCACCCCCCCTCAGCTTCCTGTCCCTCTCCACGGCACACAGACAGCAGCCGTGCGCCAACGCAGACACTCGTGCAGCATGGCGCGAGGGTGCCTGTGCTGCAGGGGTGATTGTTTATGTCACTCACCCCCCCTCAGCTTCCTGTCCTCCTCGGTGCACAGACAGCAGCCGTGCGCCGACGCAGACACTCGTGCAGCAAGGCGCGAGGGTGCCTGTGCTGCAGGGGTGATTGTTTATATCACTCACCCCCCCTCAGCTTCCTGTCCCTCTCCACAGTGCACAAACAGCAGCCGTGAGCCAACGCAGACACTCGTGCAGCATGGCGCGAGGGTGCCTGTGCTGCAGGGGTGATTGTTTATACCACTCACCCCCCCTCAGCTTCCTTTGCCTCTCCTCGGCGCACAAACAGCAGCCGTGCACCAACGCAGACACTCGTGCAGCATGGCGCGAGGGTGCCTGTGCTGCAGGGGTGATTGTTTATATCACTCACCCCCCCTCAGCTTCCTGCCCCTCTCCTCGGCGCATAAACAGCAGCCGTGCGCCGACGCAGACACTCGTGCAGCATGGCGCGAGGGTGCCTGTGCTGCAGGGGTGATTGTTTATATCACTCACCCCCCCTCAGCTTCCTGCCCCTCTCCTCGGTGCATAAACAGCAGCCGTGCGCCGACGCAGACACTCGTGCAGCTTGGCGCGAGGGTGCCTGTGCTGCAGGGGTGATTGTTTATATCACTCATCCCCCTCAGCTTCCTGTCCCTCTCCACAGTGCACAAACAGCAGCCGTGCGCCAACGCAGACACTCTTGCAGCATGGCGCGAGGGTGCCTGTGCTGCAGGGGTGATTGTTTATATCACTCACCCCCCCTCAGCTTCCTTTGCCTCTCCTCGGCGCACAAACAGCAGCCGTGCGCCATTGCAGACACTCTTGCAGCATGGCGCGAGGGTGCCTGTGCTGCAGGGGTGATTGTTTATGTCACTCACCCCCCCTCAGCTTCCTGCCCCTCTCCTCGGCGCATAAACAGCAGCCGTGCGCCGATGCAGACACTCGTGCAGCATGGCGTGAGGGTGCCTGTGCTGCAGGGGTGATTGTTTATATCACTCACCCCCCCTCAGCTTCCTTTGCCTCTCCTCGGCGCACAAACAGCAGCCGTGCGCCATTGCAGACACTCTTGCAGCATGGCGCGAGGGTGCCTGTGCTGCAGGGGTGATTGTTTATGTCACTCACCCCCCCTCAGCTTCCTGTCCCTCTCCTCAGTGCACAAACAGCAGCCGTGCACCAACGCAGACACTCGTGCACCATGGCGCGAGGGTGCCTGTGCTGCAGGGGTGATTGTTTATATCACTCATCCCCCTCAGCTTCCTGTCCCTCTCCATAGTGCACTAACAGCCGCCGTGCGCCATTGCAGACACTCGTGCAGCATGGCGTGAGGGTGCCTGTGCTGCAGGGGTGATTGTTTATATCACTCACCCCCCCTCAGCTTCCTTTGCCTCTCCTCGGCGCACAAACAGCAGCCGTGCGCCGACGCAGACACTCGTGCAGCATGGCGCGAGGGTGCCTGTGCTGCAGGGGTGATTGTTTATATCACTCACCCCCCCTCAGCTTCCTGCCCCTCTCCTCGGCGCATAAACAGCAGCCGTGCGCCGATGCAGACACTCGTGCAGCATGGCGCGAGGGTGCCTGTGCTGCAGGGGTGATTGTTTATATCACTCACCCCCCCTCAGCTTCCTGCCCCTCTCCTCGGCGCATAAACAGCAGCCGTGCGCCGATGCAGACACTCGTGCAGCATGGCGCGAGGGTGCCTGTGCTGCAGGGGTGATTGTTTATATCATTCACCCCCCCTCAGCTTCCTGTCCTCCTCGGTGCACAGACAGCAGCCGTGCGCCATTGCAGACACTCTTGCAGCGTGGCGCGAGGGTGCCTGTGCTGCAGGGGTGATTGTTTATATCACTCATTCCCCTCAGCTTCCTGTCCCTCTCCACAGTGCACAAACAGCAGCCGTGCGCCATTGCAGACACTCGTGCAGCATGGCGCGAGGGTGCCTGTGCTGCAGGGGTGATTGTTTATATCACTCACCCCCCCTCAGCTTCCTTTGCCTCTCCTCGGCGCACAAACAGCAGCCGTGCACCAACGCAGACACTCGTGCAGCATGGCGCGAGGGTGCCTGTGCTGCAGGGGTGATTGTTTATATCACTCACCCCCCCTCAGCTTCCTGTCCTCCTCGGTGCACAGACAGCAGCCGTGCGCCATTGCAGACACTCGTGCAGCATGGCGCGAGGGTGCCTGTGCTGCAGGGGTGATTGTTTATATCACTCACCCCCCCTCAGCTTCCTGTCCTTCTCCTCTGCGCACAAACAGCAGCCGTGCGCCGACGCAGACACTCGTGCAGCATGGCGCGAGGGTGCCTGTGCTGCAGGGGTGATTGTTTATATCACTCACCCCCCCTCAGCTTCCTGTCCCTCTCCACGGTGCACAAACAGCAGCCGTGCGCCAACGCAGACACTCGTGCACCATGGCGTGAGGGTGCCTGTGCTGCAGGGGTGATTGTTTATATCACTCACCCCCCCCTCAGCTTCCTGTCCTCCTCGGTGCACAGACAGCAGCCGTGCGCCATTGCAGACACTCTTGCAGCATGGCGCGAGGGTGCCTGTGCTGCAGGGGTGATTGTTTATATCACTCACCCCCCCTCAGCTTCCTGTCCTCCTCGGTGCACAGACAGCAGCCGTGCGCCATTGCAGACACTCGTGCAGCATGGCGCGAGGGTGCCTGTGCTGCAGGGGTGATTGTTTATATCACTCACCCCCCCTCAGCTTCCTGTCCTCCTCAGTGCACAGACAGCAGCCGTGCACCAACGCAGACACTCGTGCAGCATGGCGCGAGGGTGCCTGTGCTGCAGGGGTGATTGTTTATGTCACTCACCCCCCCTCAGCTTCCTGCCCCTCTCCTCGGTGCACAGACAGCAGCCGTGCGCCGACGCAGACACTCGTGCACCATGGCGCGAGGGTGCCTGTGCTGCAGGGGTGATTGTTTATATCACTCATCCCCCTCAGCTTCCTGTCCCTCTCCATAGTGCACTAACAGCCGCCGTGCGCCATTGCAGACACTCGTGCAGCATGGCGTGAGGGTGCCTGTGCTGCAGGGGTGATTGTTTATATCACTCACCCCCCCTCAGCTTCCTTTGCCTCTCCTCGGCGCACAAACAGCAGCCGTGCGCCGACGCAGACACTCGTGCAGCATGGCGCGAGGGTGCCTGTGCTGCAGGGGTGATTGTTTATATCACTCACCCCCCCTCAGCTTCCTGCCCCTCTCCTCGGCGCATAAACAGCAGCCGTGCGCCGATGCAGACACTCGTGCAGCATGGCGCGAGGGTGCCTGTGCTGCAGGGGTGATTGTTTATATCACTCACCCCCCCTCAGCTTCCTGCCCCTCTCCTCGGCGCATAAACAGCAGCCGTGCGCCGACGCAGACACTCGTGCAGCATGGCGCGAGGGTGCCTGTGCTGCAGGGGTGATTGTTTATATCATTCACCCCCCCTCAGCTTCCTGTCCTCCTCGGTGCACAGACAGCAGCCGTGCGCCATTGCAGACACTCTTGCAGCGTGGCGCGAGGGTGCCTGTGCTGCAGGGGTGATTGTTTATATCACTCATTCCCCTCAGCTTCCTGTCCCTCTCCACAGTGCACAAACAGCAGCCGTGCGCCATTGCAGACACTCGTGCAGCATGGCGCGAGGGTGCCTGTGCTGCAGGGGTGATTGTTTATATCACTCACCCCCCCTCAGCTTCCTTTGCCTCTCCTCGGCGCACAAACAGCAGCCGTGCACCAACGCAGACACTCGTGCAGCATGGCGCGAGGGTGCCTGTGCTGCAGGGGTGATTGTTTATATCACTCACCCCCCCTCAGCTTCCTGTCCTCCTCGGTGCACAGACAGCAGCCGTGCGCCATTGCAGACACTCGTGCAGCATGGCGCGAGGGTGCCTGTGCTGCAGGGGTGATTGTTTATATCACTCACCCCCCCTCAGCTTCCTGTCCTTCTCCTCTGCGCACAAACAGCAGCCGTGCGCCGACGCAGACACTCGTGCAGCATGGCGCGAGGGTGCCTGTGCTGCAGGGGTGATTGTTTATATCACTCACCCCCCCTCAGCTTCCTGTCCCTCTCCACGGTGCACAAACAGCAGCCGTGCGCCAACGCAGACACTCGTGCACCATGGCGTGAGGGTGCCTGTGCTGCAGGGGTGATTGTTTATATCACTCACCCCCCCCTCAGCTTCCTGTCCTCCTCGGTGCACAGACAGCAGCCGTGCGCCATTGCAGACACTCTTGCAGCATGGCGCGAGGGTGCCTGTGCTGCAGGGGTGATTGTTTATATCACTCACCCCCCCTCAGCTTCCTGTCCTCCTCGGTGCACAGACAGCAGCCGTGCGCCATTGCAGACACTCGTGCAGCATGGCGCGAGGGTGCCTGTGCTGCAGGGGTGATTGTTTATATCACTCACCCCCCCTCAGCTTCCTGTCCTCCTCAGTGCACAGACAGCAGCCGTGCGCCATTGCAGACACTCGTGCAGCATGGCGCGAGGGTGCCTGTGCTGCAGGGGCGATTGTTTATGTCACTCACCCCCCCTCAGCTTCCTTTGCCTCTCCTCGGCGCACAAACAGCAGCCGTGCACCAACGCAGACACTCGTGCAGCATGGCGCGAGGGTGCCTGTGCTGCAGGGGTGATTGTTTATATCACTCACCCCCCCTCAGCTTCCTGTCCTCCTCGGTGCACAAACAGCAGCCGTGCGCCGACGCAGACACTCGTGCAGCATGGCGTGAGGGTGCCTGTGCTGCAGGGGTGATTGTTTATATCACTCATTCCCCTCAGCTTCCTGTTCCTCTCCACAGTGCACAAACAGCAGCCGTGCGCCATTGCAGACACTCGTGCAGCATGGCGCGAGGGTGCCTGTGCTGCAGGGGTGATTGTTTATATCACTCACCCCCCCTCAGCTTCCTTTGCCTCTCCTCGGCGCACAAACAGCAGCCGTGCACCAACGCAGACACTCGTGCAGCATGGCGCGAGGGTGCCTGTGCTGCAGGGGTGATTGTTCATATCACTCACCCCCCCTCAGCTTCCTGTCCTCCTCGGTGCACAGACAGCAGCCGTGCGCCATTGCAGACACTCGTGCAGCATGGCGCGAGGGTGCCTGTGCTGCAGGGGTGATTGTTTATATCACTCACCCCCCCTCAGCTTCCTGTCCTTCTCCTCTGCGCACAAACAGCAGCCGTGCGCCGACGCAGACACTCGTGCAGCATGGCACGAGGGTGCCTGTGCTGCAGGGGTGATTGTTTATATCACTCACCCCCCCTCAGCTTCCTGTCCCTCTCCACGGTGCACAAACAGCAGCCGTGCGCCAACGCAGACACTCGTGCACCATGGCCTGAGGGTGCCTGTGCTGCAGGGGTGATTGTTTATATCACTCACCCCCCCCTCAGCTTCCTGTCCTCCTCGGTGCACAGACAGCAGCCGTGCGCCATTGCAGACACTCTTGCAGCATGGCGCGAGGGTGCCTGTGCTGCAGGGGTGATTGTTTATATCACTCACCCCCCCTCAGCTTCCTGTCCTCCTCGGTGCACAGACAGCAGCCGTGCGCCATTGCAGACACTCGTGCAGCATGGCGCGAGGGTGCCTGTGCTGCAGGGGTGATTGTTTATATCACTCACCCCCCCCTCAGCTTCCTGTCCTCCTCAGTGCACAGACAGCAGCCGTGCGCCATTGCAGACACTCGTGCAGCATGGCGCGAGGGTGCCTGTGCTGCAGGGGCGATTGTTTATGTCACTCACCCCCCCTCAGCTTCTTTTGCCTCTCCTCGGCGCACAAACAGCAGCCGTGCACCAACGCAGACACTCGTGCAGCATGGCGCGAGGGTGCCTGTGCTGCAGGGGTGATTGTTTATATCACTCACCCCCCCTCAGCTTCCTGTCCTCCTCGGTGCACAAACAGCAGCCGTGCGCCGACGCAGACACTCGTGCAGCATGGCGTGAGGGTGCCTGTGCTGCAGGGGTGATTGTTTATATCACTCACCCCCCCTCAGCTTCCTGTCCTTCTCCTCGGCCACAAACAGCAGCCGTGCGCCAACGCAGACACTCGTGCAGCATGGCGTGAGGATGCCTGTGCTGCAGGGGTGATTGTTTATATCACTCACCCCCCCTCAGCTTCCTGTCCCTCTCCACAGTGCACAAACAGCAGCCGTGCACCAACGCAGACACTCGTGCAGCATGGCGCGAGGGTGCCTGTGCTGCAGGGGTGATTGTTTATATCACTCACCCCCCCTCAGCTTCCTGTCCCTTTCCACGGCACACAGACAGCAGCCGTGCGCCATTCCAGACACTCGTGCAGCATGGCGCGAGGGTGCCTGTGCTGCAGGGGTGATTGTTTATATCACTCACCCCCCCTCAGCTTCCTGTCCCTCTCCACAGTGCACAAACAGCAGCCGTGCACCAACGCAGACACTCATGCAGCATGGCGCGAGGGTGCCTGTGCTGCAGGGGTGATTGTTTATATCACTCACCCCCCCTCAGCTTCCTGTCCTCCTCGGTGCACAGACAGCAGCCGTGCACCATTGCAGACACTCGTGCAGCATGGCGCGAGGGTGCCTGTGCTGCAGGGGTGATTGTTTATGTCACTCACCCCCCCTCAGCTTCCTGTCCTCCTCGGTGCACAGACAGCAGCCGTGCGCCATTGCAGACACTCTTGCAGCATGGCGCGAGGGTGCCTGTGCTGCAGGGGTGATTGTTTATATCACTCACCCCCCCTCAGCTTCCTGTCCTCCTCGGTGCACAAACAGCAGCCGTGAGCCATTGCAGACACTCGTGCAGCATGGCGCGAGGGTGCCTGTGCTGCAGGGGTGATTGTTTATATCACTCACCCCCCCTCAGCTTCCTGCCCCTCTCCTCGGTGCACAGACAGCAGCCGTGCGCCGACGCAGACACTCGTGCAGCATGGCGTGAGGGTGCCTGTGCTGCAGGGGTGATTGTTTATATCACTCACCCCCCCTCAGCTTCCTTTGCCTCTCCTCGGCGCACAAACAGCAGCCGTGCGCCATTGCAGACACTCGTGCAGCATGGCGTGAGGGTGCCTGTGCTGCAGGGGTGATTGTTTATATCACTCACCCCCCCTCAGCTTCCTGTCCCTCTCCACGGTGCACAAACAGCAGCCGTGCGCCAACGCAGACACTCGTGCAGCATGGCGCGAGGGTGCCTGGGCTGCAGGGGTGATTGTTTATATCACTCACCCCCCCTCAGCTTCCTGTCCTCCTCGGTGCACAGACAGCAGCCGTGCGCCATTGCAGACACTCTTGCAGCATGCCGCGAGGGTGCCTGTGCTGCAGGGGTGATTGTTTATATCACTCATCCCCCTCAGCTTCCTGTCCCTCTCCTCGGCGCACAAACAGCAGCCGGGCACCAACGCAGACACTCTTGCAGCATGGCGCGAGGGTGCCTGTGCTGCAGGGGTGATTGTTTATGTCACTCACCCCCCCTCAGCTTCCTTTGCCTCTCCTCGGCGCACAAAAAGAAGCCGTGCACCAACGCAGACACTCGTGCAGCATGGCGCGAGGGTGCCTGTGCTGCAGGGGTGATTGTTTATATCACTCACCCCCCCTCAGCTTCCTGCCCCTCTCCACGGTGCACAAACAGCAGCCGTGCGCCAACGCAGACACTCGTGCACCATGGCGTGAGGGTGCCTGTGCTGCAGGGGGGATTGTTTATATCACTCACCCCCCCCCTCAGCTTCCTGTCCTCCTCGGTGCACAGACAGCAGCCGTGCGCCATTGCAGACACTCTTGCAGCATGGCGCGAGGGTGCCTGTGCTGCAGGGGTGATTGTTTATATCACTCACCCCCCCTCAGCTTCCTGTCCTCCTCGGTGCACAGACAGCAGCCGTGCGCCATTGCAGACACTCGTGCAGCATGGCGCGAGGGTGCCTGTGCTGCAGGGGTGATTGTTTATATCACTCACCCCCCCTCAGCTTCCTGTCCTCCTCGGTGCACAGACAGCAGCCGTGCGCCATTGCAGACACTCGTGCAGCATGGCGCGAGGGTGCCTGTGCTGCAGGGGTGATTGTTTATGTCACTCACCCCCCCTCAGCTTCCTTTGCCTCTCCTCGGCGCACAAACAGCAGCCGTGCACCAACGCAGACACTCGTGCAGCATGGCGCGAGGGTGCCTGTGCTGCAGGGGTGATTGTTTATATCACTCACCCCCCCTCAGCTTCCTGTCCTCCTCGGTGCACAAACAGCAGCCGTGCGCCGACGCAGACACTCGTGCAGCATGGCGTGAGGGTGCCTGTGCTGCAGGGGTGATTGTTTATATCACTCACCCCCCCTCAGCTTCCTGTCCTTCTCCTCGGCCACAAACAGCAGCCGTGCGCCAACGCAGACACTCGTGCAGCATGGCGTGAGGGTGCCTGTGCTGCAGGGGTGATTGTTTATATCACTCACCCCCCCTCAGCTTCCTGTCCCTCTCCACAGTGCACAAACAGCAGCCGTGCACCAACGCAGACACTCGTGCAGCATGGCGCGAGGGTGCCTGTGCTGCAGGGGTGATTGTTTATATCACTCACCCCCCCTCAGCTTCCTGTCCCTCTCCACGGCACACAGACAGCAGCCGTGCGCCATTCCAGACACTCGTGCAGCATGGCGCGAGGGTGCCTGTGCTGCAGGGGTGATTGTTTATATCACTCACCCCCCCTCAGCTTCCTGTCCCTCTCCACAGTGCACAAACAGCAGCCGTGCACCAACGCAGACACTCGTGCAGCATGGCGCGAGGGTGCCTGTGCTGCAGGGGTGATTGTTTATATCACTCACCCCCCCTCAGCTTCCTGTCCTCCTCGGTGCACAGACAGCAGCCGTGCACCATTGCAGACACTCGTGCAGCATGGCGCGAGGGTGCCTGTGCTGCAGGGGTGATTGTTTATGTCACTCACCCCCCCTCAGCTTCCTGTCCTCCTCGGTGCACAGACAGCAGCCGTGCGCCATTGCAGACACTCTTGCAGCATGGCGCGAGGGTGCCTGTGCTGCAGGGGTGATTGTTTATATCACTCACCCCCCCTCAGCTTCCTGTCCTCCTCGGTGCACAAACAGCAGCCGTGCGCCATTGCAGACACTCGTGCAGCATGGCGCGAGGGTGCCTGTGCTGCAGGGGTGATTGTTTATATCACTCACCCCCCCTCAGCTTCCTGCCCCTCTCCTCGGTGCACAGACAGCAGCCGTGCGCCGACGCAGACACTCGTGCAGCATGGCGTGAGGGTGCCTGTGCTGCAGGGGTGATTGTTTATATCACTCACCCCCCCTCAGCTTCCTTTGCCTCTCCTCGGCGCACAAACAGCAGCCGTGCGCCATTGCAGACACTCGTGCAGCATGGCGTGAGGGTGCCTGTGCTGCAGGGGTGATTGTTTATATCACTCACCCCCCCTCAGCTTCCTGTCCCTCTCCACGGTGCACAAACAGCAGCCGTGCGCCAACGCAGACACTCGTGCAGCATGGCGCGAGGGTGCCTGGGCTGCAGGGGTGATTGTTTATATCACTCACCCCCCCTCAGCTTCCTGTCCTCCTCGGTGCACAGACAGCAGCCGTGCGCCATTGCAGACACTCTTGCAGCATGGCGCGAGGGTGCCTGTGCTGCAGGGGTGATTGTTTATATCACTCATCCCCCTCAGCTTCCTGTCCCTCTCCTCGGCGCACAAACAGCAGCCGGGCACCAACGCAGACACTCTTGCAGCATGGCGCGAGGGTGCCTGTGCTGCAGGGGTGATTGTTTATGTCACTCACCCCCCCTCAGCTTCCTTTGCCTCTCCTCGGCGCACAAAAAGAAGCCGTGCACCAACGCAGACACTCGTGCAGCATGGCGCGAGGGTGCCTGTGCTGCAGGGGTGATTGTTTATATCACTCACCCCCCCTCAGCTTCCTGCCCCTCTCCACGGTGCACAAACAGCAGCCGTGCGCCAACGCAGACACTCGTGCACCATGGCGTGAGGGTGCCTGTGCTGCAGGGGTGATTGTTTATATCACTCACCCCCCCCTCAGCTTCCTGTCCTCCTCGGTGCACAGACAGCAGCCGTGCGCCATTGCAGACACTCTTGCAGCATGGCGCGAGGGTGCCTGTGCTGCAGGGGTGATTGTTTATATCACTCACCCCCCCTCAGCTTCCTGTCCTCCTCGGTGCACAGACAGCAGCCGTGCGCCATTGCAGACACTCGTGCAGCATGGCGCGAGGGTGCCTGTGCTGCAGGGGTGATTGTTTATGTCACTCACCCCCCCTCAGCTTCCTTTGCCTCTCCTCGGCGCACAAACAGCAGCCGTGCACCAACGCAGACACTCGTGCAGCATGGCGCGAGGGTGCCTGTGCTGCAGGGGTGATTGTTTATATCACTCACCCCCCCTCAGCTTCCTGTCCTCCTCGGTGCACAAACAGCAGCCGTGCGCCGACGCAGACACTCGTGCAGCATGGCGTGAGGCTGCCTGTGCTGCAGGGGTGATTGTTTATATCACTCACCCCCCCTCAGCTTCCTGTCCTTCTCCTCGGCCACAAACAGCAGCCGTGCGCCAACGCAGACACTCGTGCAGCATGGCGTGAGGGTGCCTGTGCTGCAGGGGTGATTGTTTATATCACTCACCCCCCCTCAGCTTCCTGTCCCTCTCCACAGTGCACAAACAGCAGCCGTGCACCAACGCAGACACTCGTGCAGCATGGCGCGAGGGTGCCTGTGCTGCAGGGGTGATTCACTCACCCCCCCTCAGCTTCCTGTCCCTCTCCACGGCACACAGACAGCAGCCGTGCGCCATTCCAGACACTCGTGCAGCATGGCGCGAGGGTGCCTGTGCTGCAGGGGTGATTGTTTATATCACTCACCCCCCCTCAGCTTCCTGTCCCTCTCCACAGTGCACAAACAGCAGCCGTGCACCAACGCAGACACTCGTGCAGCATGGCGCGAGGGTGCCTGTGCTGCAGGGGTGATTGTTTATATCACTCACCCCCCCTCAGCTTCCTGTCCTCCTCGGTGCACAGACAGCAGCCGTGCACCATTGCAGACACTCGTGCAGCATGGCGCGAGGGTGCCTGTGCTGCAGGGGTGATTGTTTATGTCACTCACCCCCCCTCAGCTTCCTGTCCTCCTCGGTGCACAGACAGCAGCCGTGCGCCATTGCAGACACTCTTGCAGCATGGCGCGAGGGTGCCTGTGCTGCAGGGGTGATTGTTTATATCACTCACCCCCCCTCAGCTTCCTGTCCTCCTCGGTGCACAAACAGCAGCCGTGCGCCATTGCAGACACTCGTGCAGCATGGCGCGAGGGTGCCTGTTCTGCAGGGGTGATTGTTTATATCACTCACCCCCCCTCAGCTTCCTGCCCCTCTCCTCGGTGCACAGACAGCAGCCGTGCGCCGACGCAGACACTCGTGCAGCATGGCGTGAGGGTGCCTGTGCTGCAGGGGTGATTGTTTATATCACTCACCCCCCCTCAGCTTCCTTTGCCTCTCCTCGGCACACAAACAGCAGTCGTGCGCCAACGCAGACACTCGTGCAGCATGACGCGAGGGTGCCTGTGCTGCAGGGGTGATTGTTTATATCACTCACCCCCCCTCAGCTTCCTGTCCTCCTCGGTGCACAGACAGCAGCCGTGCGCCATTGCAGACACTCTTGCAGCATGGCGCGAGGGTGCCTGTGCTGCAGGGGTGATTGTTTATATCACTCATCCCCCTCAGCTTCCTGTCCCTCTCCTCGGCGCACAAACAGCAGCCGGGCACCAACGCAGACACTCGTGCAGCATGGCGCGAGGGTGCCTGTGCTGCAGGGGTGATTGTTTATATCACTCACCCCCCCTCAGCTTCCTGTCCTCCTCGGTGCACAGACAGCAGCCGTGCGCCATTGCAGACACTCTTGCAGCATGGCGCGAGGGTGCCTGTGCTGCAGGGGTGATTGTTTATATCACTCACCCCCCCCCAGCTTCCTGTCCTCCTCGGTGCACAAACAGCAGCCGTGCGCCATTGCAGACACTCTTGCAGCATGGCGCGAGGGTGCCTGTGCTGCAGGGGTGATTGTTTATGTCACTCACCCCCCCTCAGCTTCCTTTGCCTCTCCTCGGCGCACAAACAGAAGCCGTGCACCAACGCAGACACTCGTGCAGCATGGCGCGAGGGTGCCTGTGCTGCAGGGGTGATTGTTTATATCACTCACCCCCCCCTCAGCTTCCTGCCCCTCTCCTCGGTGCACAGACAGCAGCCGTGCGCCGACGCAGACACTCGTGCAGCATGGCGTGAGGGTGCCTGTGCTGCAGGGGTGATTGTTTATATCACTGACCCCCCCTCAGCTTCCTTTGCCTCTCCTCGGCGCACAAACAGCAGCCGTGCGCCGACGCAGACACTCGTGCAGCATGGCGTGAGGGTGCCTGTGCTGCAGGGGTGATTGTTTATATCACTCATCCCCCTCAGCTTCCTGTCCCTCTCCTCGGCGCATAAACAGCAGCCGTGCGCCGACGCAGACACTCGTGCAGCATGGCGTGAGGGTGCCTGTGCTGCAGGGGTGATTGTTTATATCACTCACCCCCACTCAGCTTCCTGTCCTTCTCCTCGGCCACAAACAGCAGCCGTGCGCCAACGCAGACACTCGTGCACCATGGCGCCAGGGTGCCTGTGCTGCAGGGGTGATTGTTTATGTCACTCACCCCCCCTCAGCTTCCTGCCCCTCTCCTCGGCGCATAAACAGCAGCCGTGCGCCGACGCAGACACTCGTGCAGCATGGCGTGAGGGTGCCTGTGCTGCAGGGGTGATTGTTTATATCACTCACCCCCCCTCAGCTTCCTGTCCTTCTCCTCGGCCACAAACAACAGCCGTGCACCAACGCAGACACTCGTGCAGCATGGCGTGAGGGTGCCTGTGCTGCAGGGGTGATTGTTTATGTCACTCACCCCCTCCTCAGCTTCCTGTCCTCCTCGGTGCACAGACAGCAGCCGTGCGCCATTGCAGACACTCTTGCAGCATGGCGCGAGGGTGCCTGTGCTGCAGGGGTGATTGTTTATGTCACTCACCCCCCCTCAGCTTCCTTTGCCTCTCCTCGGCGCACAAACAGCAGCCGTGCACCAACGCAGACACTCGTGCAGCATGGCGCGAGGGTGCCTGTGCTGCAGGGGTGATTGTTTATATCACTCACCCCCCCTCAGCTTCCTTTGCCTCTCCTCGGCGCACAAACAGCAGCCGTGCGCCGACGCAGACACTCGTGCAGCATGGCGCGAGGGTGCCTGTGCTGCAGGGGTGATTGTTTATATCACTCACCCCCCCTCAGCTTCCTGCCCTTCTCCTCGGCGCATAAACAGCAGCCGTGCGCCAACGCAGACACTCGTGCAGCATGGCGCGAGGGTGCCTGTGCTGCAGGGGTGATTGTTTATATCACTCATCCCCCTCAGCTTCCTGTCCCTCTCCACAGTGCACAAACAGCAGCCGTGCGCCAACGCAGACACTCGTGCAGCATGGCGTGAGGGTGCCTGTGCTGCAGGGGTGATTGTTTATATCACTCACCCCCCCTCAGCTTCCTGTCCCTCTCCACGGCACACAGACAGCAGCCGTGCGCCATTGCAGACACTCTTGCAGCATGGCGCGAGGGTGCCTGTGCTGCAGGGGTGATTGTTTATATCACTCACCCCCCCTCAGCTTCCTGTCCTTCTCCTCGGCCACAAACAGCAGCCGTGCACCAACGCAGACACTCTTGCAGCATGGCGCGAGGGTGCCTGTGCTGCAGGGGTGATTGTTTATATCACTCACCCCCCCTCAGCTTCCTTTGCCTCTCCTCGGCGCACAAAGAGCAGCCGTGCACCAACGCAGACACTCGTGCAGCATGGCGCGAGGGTGCCTGTGCTGCAGGGGTGATTGTTTATATCACTCACCCCCCCTCAGCTTCCTGTCCCTCTCCACGGCACACAAACAGCAGCCGTGCGCCAACACAGACACTCGTGCACCATGGCGCCAGGGTGCCTGTGCTGCAGGGGGGATTGTTTATATCACTCATCCCCCTCAGCTTCCTGTCCCTCTCCACAGTGCACAAACAGCAGCCGTGCGCCAACACAGACACTCGTGCAGCATGGCGCGAGGGTGCCTGTGCTGCAGGGGTGATTGTTTATATCACTCACCCCCCCTCAGCTTCCTGTCCCTCTCCACGGCACACAGACAGCAGCCGTGCGCCATTGCAGACACTCGTGCAGCATGGCGCGAGGGTGCCTGTGCTGCAGGGGTGATTGTTTATATCACTCACCCCCCCTCAGCTTCCTGTCCCTCTCCTCGGTGCACAGACAGCAGCCGTGCGCCAACACAGACACTCGTGCAGCATGGCGTGAGGGTGCCTGTGCTGCAGGGGTGATTGTTTATATCACTCACCCCCCCTCAGCTTCCTGTCCCTCTCCACAGTGCACAAACAGCAGCCGTGCGCCATTGCAGACACTCTTGCAGCATGGCGCGAGGGTGCCTGTGCTGCAGGGGTGATTGTTTATGTCACTCACCCCCCCTCAGCTTCCTGTCCCTCTCCACAGTGAACAAACAGCAGCCGTGCACCAACGCAGACACTCGTGCAGCATGGCGCGAGGGTGCCTGTGCTGCAGGGGTGATTGTTTATGTCACTCACCCCCCCTCAGCTTCCTGTCCTCCTCGGTGCACAGACAGCAGCCGTGCGCCATTGCAGACACTCTTGCAGCATGGCGCGAGGGTGCCTGTGCTGCAGGGGTGATTGTTTATGTCACTCACCCCCCCTCAGCTTCCTTTGCCTCTCCTCGGCGCACAAACAGCAGCCGTGCACCAACGCAGACACTCGTGCAGCATGGCGCGAGGGTGCCTGTGCTGCAGGGTTGATTGTTTATATCACTCACCCCCCCTCAGCTTCCTTTGCCTCTCCTCGGCGCACAAACAGCAGCCGTGCGCCGACGCAGACACTCGTGCAGCATGGCGTGAGGGTGCCTGTGCTGCAGGGGTGATTGTTTATATCACTCACCCCCCCTCAGCTTCCTGTCCCTCTCCACAGTGCACAAACAGCAGCCGTGCGCCAACGCAGACACTCGTGCAGCATGGCGCGAGGGTGCCTGTGCTGCAGGGGTGATTGTTTATGTCACTCACCCCCCCTCAGCTTCCTTTGCCTCTCCTCGGCGCACAAACAGCAGCCGTGCACCAACGCAGACACTCGTGCAGCATGGCGCGAGGGTGCCTGTGCTGCAGGGTTGATTGTTTATATCACTCACCCCCCCTCAGCTTCCTTTGCCTCTCCTCGGCGCACAAACAGCAGCCGTGCGCCGACGCAGACACTCGTGCAGCATGGCGTGAGGGTGCCTGTGCTGCAGGGGTGATTGTTTATATCACTCACCCCCCCTCAGCTTCCTGTCCCTCTCCACAGTGCACAAACAGCAGCCGTGCGCCAACGCAGACACTCGTGCAGCATGGCGCGAGGGTGCCTGTGCTGCAGGGGTGATTGTTTATATCACTCACCCCCCCTCAGCTTCCTGCCCCTCTCCTCGGCGCATAAACAGCAGCTGTGCGCCAACGCAGACACTCGTGCAGCATGGCGTGAGGGTGCCTGTGCTGCAGGGGTGATTGTTTATATCACTCATCCCCCTCTGCTTCCTGTCCCTCTCCACAGTGCACAAACAGCAGCCGTGCGCCAACGCAGACACTCGTGCAGCATGGCGCGAGGGTGCCTGTGCTGCAGGGGTGATTGTTTATATCACTCACCCCCCCTCAGATTCCTGTCCTTCTCCTCGGCCACAAACAGCAGCCGTGCACCAACGCAGACACTCTTGCAGCATGGCGCGAGGGTGCCTGTGCTGCAGGGGTGATTGTTTATATCACTCACCCCCCCTCAGCTTCCTTTGCCTCTCCTCGGCGCACAAACAGCAGCCGTGCACCAACGCAGACACTCGTGCACCATGGCGCCAGGGTGCCTGTGCTGCAGGGGTGATTGTTTATATCACTCACCCCCCCTCAGCTTCCTGTCCCTCTCCACGGCACACAAACAGCAGCCGTGCGCCAACACAGACACTCGTGCACCATGGCGCCAGGGTGCCTGTGCTGCAGGGGTGATTGTTTATATCACTCATCCCCCTCAGCTTCCTGTCCCTCTCCACAGTGCACAAACAGCAGCCGTGCGCCAACACAGACACTCGTGCAGCATGGCGCGAGGGTGCCTGTGCTGCAGGGGTGATTGTTTATATCACTCACCCCCCCTCAGCTTCCTGTCCCTCTCCACGGCACACAGACAGCAGCCGTGCGCCATTGCAGACACTCGTGCAGCATGGCGCGAGGGTGCCTGTGCTGCAGGGGTGATTGTTTATATCACTCACCCCCCCTCAGCTTCCTGTCCTTCTCCTCGGCCACAAACAGCAGCCGTGCGCCATTGCAGACACTCGTGCAGCATGGCGTGAGGGTGCCTGTGCTGCAGGGGTGATTGTTTATATCACTCATCCCCCTCAGCTTCCTGTCCTTCTCCTCGGCCACAAACAGCAGCCGTGCGCCAACGCAGACACTCGTGCAGCATGGCGTGAGGGTGCCTGTGCTGCAGGGGTGATTGTTTATATCACTCACCCCCCTCAGCTTCCTGTCCCTCTCCTCAGCGCACAAACAGCAGCCGTGAGCCAACGCAGACACTCGTGCAGCATGGCGTGAGGGTGCCTGTGCTGCAGGGGTGATTGTTTATATCACTCACCCCCCCTCAGCTTCCTGTCCCTCTCCACGGCACACAGACAGCAGCCGTGCGCCATTGCAGACACTCGTGCAGCATGGCGCGAGGGTGCCTGTGCTGCAGGGGTGATTGTTTATATCACTCACCCCCCCTCAGCTTCCTGTCCTTCTCCTCGGCCACAAACAGCAGCCGTGCGCCATTGCAGACACTCGTGCAGCATGGCGTGAGGGTGCCTGTGCTGCAGGGGTGATTGTTTATATCACTCATCCCCCTCAGCTTCCTGTCCTTCTCCTCGGCCACAAACAGCAGCCGTGCGCCAACGCAGACACTCGTGCAGCATGGCGTGAGGGTGCCTGTGCTGCAGGGGTGATTGTTTATATCACTCACCCCCCTCAGCTTCCTGTCCCTCTCCTCGGCGCACAAACAGCAGCCGTGAGCCAACGCAGACACTCGTGCAGCATGGCGTGAGGGTGCCTGTGCTGCAGGGGTGATTGTTTATATCACTCACCCCCCCTCAGCTTCCTGTCCTTCTCCTCGGCCACAAACAGCAGCCGTGCGCCAACGCAGACACTCGTGCAGCATGGCGTGAGGGTGCCTGTGCTGCAGGGGTGATTGTTTATATCACTCACCCCCCCTCAGCTTCCTGCCCCTCTCCTCGGTGCACAGACAGCAGCCGTGCGCCGACGCAGACACTCGTGCAGCATGGCGCGAGGGTGCCTGTGCTGCAGGGGTGATTGTTTATATCACTCACCCCCCCTCAGCTTCCTGTCCCTCTCCACGGCACACAGACAGCAGCCGTGCGCCATTGCAGACACTCTTGCAGCATGGCGCGAGGGTGCCTGTGCTGCAGGGGTGATTGTTTATATCACTCACCCCCCCTCAGCTTCCTGTCCCTCTCCACGGCACACAGACAGCAGCCGTGCGCCATTGCAGACACTCGTGCAGCATGGCGTGAGGGTGCCTGTGCTGCAGGGGTGATTGTTTATGTCACTCACCCCCCCTCAGCTTCCTGTCCTTCTCCTCGGCGCACAAACAGCAGCCGTGGCCAACGCAGACACTCGTGCAGCATGGCGCGAGGGTGCCTGTGCTGCAGGGGTGATTGTTTATATCACTCACCCCCCCTCAGCTTCCTTTGCCTCTCCTCGGTGCACAAACAGCAGCCGTGCGCCAACGCAGACACTCGTGCAGCATGGCGCGAGGGTGCCTGTGCTGCAGGGGTGATTGTTTATATCACTCATCCCCCTCAGCTTCCTGTCCTTCTCCTCGGCCACAAACAGCAGCCGTGCACCAACCGAGACACTCGTGCAGCATGGCGCGAGGGTGCCTGTGCTGCAGGGGTGATTGTTTATATCACTCACCCCCCCTCAGCTTCCTGTCCTCCTCGGTGCACAGACAGCAGCCGTGCGCCATTGCAGACACTCTTGCAGCATGGCGTGAGGGTGCCTGTGCTGCAGGGGTGATTGTTTATGTCACTCACCCCCCCTCAGCTTCCTTTGCCTCTCCTCGGCGCACAAACAGCAGCCGTGCACCAACGCAGACACTCGTGCAGCATGGCGCGAGGGTGCCTGTGCTGCAGGGGTGATTGTTTATATCACTCACCCCCCCTCAGCTTCCTGTCCCTCTCCACGGCACACAAACAGCAGCCGTGCGCCAACACAGACACTCGTGCACCATGGCGCCAGGGTGCCTGTGCTGCAGGGGTGATTGTTTATATCACTCATCCCCCTCAGCTTCCTGTCCCTCTCCACAGTGCACAAACAGCAGACGTGCGCCAACACAGACACTCGTGCAGCATGGCGTGAGGGTACCTGTGCTGCAGGGGTGATTGTTTATATCACTCACCCCCCCTCAGCTTCCTGTCCTTCTCCTCGGCCACAGACAGCAGCCGTGCACCAACGCAGACACTCGTGCAACATGGCGTGAGGGTGCCTGTGCTGCAGGGGTGATTGTTTATATCACTCACCCCCCCTCAGCTTCCTGTCCTTCTCCTCGGCCACAAACAGCAGCCGTGCACCAACGCAGACACTCGTGCAGCATGGCGCGAGGGTGCCTGTGCTGCAGGGGTGATTGTTTATATCACTCACCCCCCCTCAGCTTCCTGCCCCTCTCCTCGGTGCACAAACAGCAGCCGTGCACCAACGCAGACACTCGTGCAGCATGGCGCGAGGGTGCCTGTGCTGCAGGGGTGATTGTTTATATCACTCACCCCCCTCAGCTTCCTGCCCCTCTCCTCGGTGCACAAACAGCAGCCGTGCGCCATTGCAGACACTCTTGCAGCATGGCGTGAGGGTGCCTGTGCTGCAGGGGTGATTGTTTATATCACTCACCCCCCCTCAGCTTCCTGCCCCTCTCCTCGGTGCACAAACAGCAGCCGTGCACCATTGCAGACACTCTTGCAGCATGGCGTGAGGGTGCCTGTGCTGCAGGGGTGATTGTTTATATCACTCATCCCCCTCAGCTTCCTGTCCCTCTTCACAGTGCACAAACAGCAGCCGTGCGCCAACGCAGACACTCGTGCAGCATGGCGCGAGGGTGCCTGTGCTGCAGGGGTGATTGTTTATATCACTCATCCCCCTCAGCTTCCTGTCCCTCTCCACAGTGCACAAACAGCAGCCGTGCGCCAACGCAGACACTCTTGCAGCATGGCGCGAGGGTGCCTGTGCTGCAGGGATGATTGTTTATGTCACTCACCCCCCCTCAGCTTCCTGCCCCTCTCCTCGGCGCATAAACAGCAGCTGTGCGCCAACGCAGACACTCGTGCACCATGGCGCCAGGGTGCCTGTGCTGCAGGGATGATTGTTTATGTCACTCACCCTCCCTCAGCCGCTTGCAAGAGTGTATGCTCTCTTTTAGCAGAGCCTAATGTATGTAATCCTGAGTAATCCATAAGGATCTCCTTAACCCCTTCTATGCTGGCGACGGAACCACTCCGTCACCAGCCACGGGTGGACTGTGCTAATGACGGAGTGGTTCCGTCACGGCCCGCCCGCCGCGCCTGCTCAGCGTTAATTTTGCGCCTGCACGGCACATTCTATTAGGCAAGCGGAGCTGTGACGGAACCACTCCGTCATTAGCAGGCGCGCAACACCCATTGGCCTTAAAGGGTTTCAGCCCCCCCCGTGGTGTGTGGCAGCCCGGGATGAGACACTTCCCGGGCCCGCTCCCAGCCGCACCCGAGCACTTCACAGGTCTTTAAAAGACCTTGTGCATGTTAATGGGGCTTTGTTGTTTCGCCCCTTCTAGGAGCCCCTGCAGCTCGACTCTGCTGATTGCCTAAAGATTCAGCCCTCCCTGAAATTTTTTCTTAGCCCCCCCCCCAAAATTTGACTCTAGTTGCGCCTCTGGTCATTAGCACAGCCCACCCATGGCTGGTGAAGGAGTGGTTCCGTCACCAGCATGTCGGCGCCGTGTGGCCCCCACTCCCCCCAGCACCGCGGCGAAATTACCGCCACGGCCAAGAGGTTAATTCATCATCTGACACCGCTAACAGGAGCATCAGCGCCTCCATGCATGTCTATAGTATATGAATAAGGAGACAGTTAAAGGGGCTCCTGCTTTAAATAACTCTGTTAAGTGAGACAGTCTGAAGTTGTAACGTTGGTGCTACGGTGCTTCTTCCGCTGTCAACACGGACGCCTGGTCCTAAGAGCAAAGAAAACAGCAGGGGGGGCGCTGGTACCATGCACTGGCCACTGTTTTTTAAATTTTTTTATCAAAACCCCACTTGGGGAATTTTTTGTGCAGATCTTCGTCGTCTTGAGAATGCGGCCCGATGCATTTCGGGACAAAAGAGTCCCTTCCTCAGGGGAAACCTACAACAAATATTCCCTTATTATTTTCCATTTTGATAATACAACGGTGTGATTTATACACTCAACAGCTGATGATTGACAGAAATGTTGCAAAGTAGATATGTAGAACACAACTAGGTGAAAACCATTGGAAAAAAGAATGTAGACAAAAAGAACACGCAAAGATTGGAGAAGTGTGGCTCAATGGTTAGAGCGGCAGACCCTGATGCGGAGGTCTGGCCCGGGACCCGGGTTCAATTCCCGTCGCGGCGGCTCTTGGACTCAATCTCCCCGGACCTGTTAATTCTCACCTCGGTGTCTAGTCTAATCATGGGTCCCACTCTGTGACTCTGGTCAATAGCTTGCTTAATCTCCACAACGGCCCCAGCAGCGCTTGGATGCCTGGCCTCCACCTTGGGGGTGCCCAGGAGTGAACATTTCACAGGAAAGCCAGGATGGGTTCCACAGTGGTATACAGCGCCAGGATGCCCCGAGATGGGGCGGCAGTGCGCTTTACAAGTATACACATATTTACATTTACATGTGCATTGTCAAAGGTGAAGAAACAAAGTCCAGTGCATCAAAGTATATTGTGAAAAAACAACTGTCGGACGTGAGGCTTGTCTGGCACCAAACAGGTACAAGCGTGACACACTCCCCATTTCAATGGAAATGCATCTATTGTGAAATCTGAACGAAACAGCGGCGCTGTAGAAAAACAACTGGGTTAGGCAACTCGGAAAAAAGAAGAAAGACGAGGTCTGGTATGTACCAGCGAACTGGCAAACTCACCTCGATAGAACAAGCATTGGCATAGCCAATAGGTCTCGCCTTTGGGACCTTATAAGTATTTATGCAGCACAATATCCTTGGTGCAACAACATTAACTGTTGCATGGCTAAACCCTTATAAGGTCCTAAAGGTGAGACCTATTGGCTATGCCAATGCTTGTTTTCTGTAGTTTTAGATAGCGCAAACTCGACCCTAATGTATTGAAGCGCTTTACATTAGCACTAATTATATTACACAAGGGCATATTCATTGTTGGTAGGCGCGGGGACATGAAGTGATTTGCCCAGAATCACAGTATGTTGAGCAGCCGCCGAGACTCGAACCTGCTGCTCCAACTAAAAAGTCGGCAGCTCTGGTCGTTACGCCAGATCCTCTCCCCTCATGGGAGGAATAGCGCTTATACCGACAAAATGACACTTCGAAGCACCGAGAGGCAGCAGGTGTTGAAGGAGGGAACATGACAGGGAACAGGAGAAAGAAGAGGGAGACGAAGGAGAAGGAAGAAACTGTTGATGGGAAAGGGGTATGAGAGAGTGAAAACGGGAGAATGTGAGACGAAAAGCGAGACCAGGACATGCATAAAGGGAATGGGGGGCACAGGAGAGAGCAAATGAGGGAATGTTAGAGCCAAGGAGGGAGGACAGAAGGCATGAGGAATCAAGAGAGACTAGAGAGAAACAGAAGATAGAGCAATGGACGAAAGATGCAAGATAGAACACGACAGGCAAGGAGGGAACAGAACGGAAAGAGAGAACAGCGGCGGAACAGAGGAACGAGAGAACAAAAGGAATGACCAGTAGAGGAAATAAAGGAGGAGGAAATAGGATAGTCAGGGACTGAGGACAGGGAAGGAATTAACTGCGGTGGGAAAGATGGTGGGAGCGTAGAAGGGAACAGGAGAGGGATTAATGGAACAGATGAGGCGGCTGGGGAACTAGTATTGTAAAGGCAAGTGTCAGCGCTCAAGTAAAGCTGACTTAAGTTATTAGGAGCAAACAACGTCTTTGGAGACTAGCTGTGTACGCTTTAACACATTATACCTCATGATGTGCATTGGGAAGGCTGTGGTTTGAAAGTCCCAGTGGGTGGAGCAAGCTTCGTTCTTTAATTGTAAACTAAGATGGAGTCCCACTGTATAAACATGAGAGCAATAGTGGAGTCAGCAGATAGTGAGAAAAGCAATGTAGACTGAAATTACCGTAGCAATATAGTGCGAACAATTGGGATGTCACGGAGTGATCTGGTGCAAGGAGACGGCGTCAAAAGTAAACAAGAATGAAATTCCAAAGGCAGGGGAGAGGGGCTGCCCCAGGACCAGGGGAGACTTAGATAGGAGGGGAAGGAGAGCGAGCTGTGAGGAGAGGGCAGAATGAAATCAGGAGAGTCTGAGATAGCAAGGGGAAGGAGAGCGACCTGCAAGGGGTTGTTTAATGACTTGTTTAATAGAACTAACATATACGTAAGCATTGGAGGTGAACACTTACTTACATGCTCCATCTCAGATGCGTGAAACTTGTTTAATTTTGTAGATACAGCTAATGTTGTTAAGAGACATTGATTGCATAGGGAATGTTTCCTCATGTAACAAGAGCGGCCGGGAAACTGAAAGTACGTCCGGCCACCGGCCAGCCATGAATAATTAGGGGAGGAGAAGCCGTGGCCGGCCAGCCATGAATAATTAGGGGAGGAGAAGCTGCACAGCGCACGCTGGGCGAAGCCCTTTGATGTGCTGTGCGGGCGTTATAAAAAAAGCAATTAGGAGGGAGGGAGGCTGATGCGCGTGCTTGTTTGCTCACGTGATTCACGTGAACTTAATGAAAACCGCAGCACAAGAAGCCCTTGGTTTCACTAGGATTTCGAGCACTTGAATTCTCGCTCCGCTCAATTAGGTCGCGAGACCTAAAAAAGAATGAATCCGGCCTGGCGGGAGGACAGGCAATCTATGATGTATCCGGAACACCGAAAGACAGGCAGCCCAACCATTGGGAATGCAAGTAAAGCATTGGTAAAAGCATGTATAATGCCACAACAGTCAACCGGTACACTGCTTGTAAATAAAGAGACAACAAGAATAGCCTTATTGATAACGAGATCACTGAGTATCCTGGCTCACCTCGAATGTACTTCTCTCCTGGATTTTCGGCGTTCATTATACAAATGGTATCTCTTTGATCCAGTATATATATTTGATATCATCCTGTGATTCTGGGCAAATCACTTCATCTCCCCGAGCCTGAATGTGTAAGTAACCGGTGCTCGTGTAAAGCGCTCCAATACCTTCGGGTCGAGTTTGTGCTATAGAAAGATGCAAAAAAAAAAGGTATCTCGTAGTATTTCGATTGAACTACAAATTGTCCATTCTTTATTTTGTTTACACTGTCACGTGATACTGCAGTAACACCTGTGGGATGGCCGTTGTTGGGAAATAGTGTGGAGTTATAAACCAAGGTCAGTGAGAAGGTCAACAGCGGAGGACACAGGGCCAAACCGACACAGTAACAAGGTCAGTGTTTTAAATGGGCCTGCACTTCAAAATACTCTTCTCTTCAGTAATGGAACTTTTGTTTCGCAGTTTCGTAGCAGTTCAGAGGTGTTAAAAGTACTACAATGTTCCTTGAATATTGAGCAGTTTTCGGGCAACACCCAATGTCAAGTAAACTCTGGTGATTAATTTACCTGCTGGAGAGAGATGGGAGTTTCATCTAGTGGCAGGTTTCATTTGTGTGAGGTAGCGCAGGTGGTTAATATCATAGCTGCCAAGTATTCACATTGCTAATGTGACATTTTGATTGATGCAGTGACTTATGAAAGACTTTCCACAGCGAAATGTGACACTTCAAAAACATTTCATACTGTGTTAAAATAATGAGTTGCATATTCATTGTGCTTTAAGTCATAGGCTGGGGCATCGTAGTACTTTAAATACAGAAGTCGTTAACCACCACTCCTTACCCACCACCACCAGGAATCTATTCTTTTACTGTCTGGTTACACTCATCTGTAGTGACTGAATTATTCAATAAAATATCATAATGCAAACAAATGAATTTCCTACTGATTACTTTAACTTGGATTTGTTTTTAAACATACAGTGTGTCTTTATATGCTGCTACCTGAAGGTGAAGACAATCGAAACTTGGGACAGAATAAATATATTTTGTCCTTCTAGCTTTGTTTTTAACTTACTGCCCCTCCCAACCCTCTTGCCCCTCATCCGGCCTGGTACTGCCCCAACTGCAGATCTCAAGTTAGTCGAGTGATCAGGTCCAAAGAACTTACCTGTAGTATCCTGAAGGTGCTGCCAGGGGAATTGTGGTCAAACCCCGTGTCGTCGACCGGTCTGCAGACATTGCTGAGGTCATGGGCGGGGCAGACAGCGGACACGGGTCCTGCACAAGCTGTGATGTTATGAGTGAGATGACACAAACAGGGTAGGTAGAACTGATGGAAGTTTTGAGTTTTCTTCTGCTTTTCCTTCAGCGGCTTAGCTAGGCGTGGGCGGTCCACCCCAGGCGGTACTATTTTGGGGACGGGGGCTGTCTAGCCCTGGACCGTGTCATGTATGTGTATGTAACTTGCATGATCGAGGTAACTTTAGCGGCGATACTACGTGTTTCTCAGACCTCTTTCAGGTGCTCGATGTCATTTTTCCCCAACACCCCCCCAGGGGTCGGCAATCTGAAGGATAGCCCCGGGTGCCACAAGCTCTAGCTACGCCTCTGCGGTAGATTAATGGGAACGAATGACAGGGAAGAGAGTGTCGACAGGGGGCGCAAGTGGCAGGTCTGTGATCAGATCCGCTGCGGGTATTTTGCCTGGTCTGTACGTCATGCTTTGAAGAGAGGTTGTTCAAAGTATTATTTACGCCATAGGTTCTGGCTAGCCAAATTTGTAAGTGGCATCAGAGTTGGCAGGGCGTTGCCCACCATCAGGGACAACAGATACATGTGGTAACCAGGTAAAAAATACACAGAAAGAGAAGACTCTTTTGGATTCCTCTGGGGCCTCCAAAGATAACAGGACATGTTCAGTGCTGACCAGGCGCGGTCTTTGTTGAGGTCCAAAGATGGGAGAAGGGGCAAGTGTCCTTTGACTTCTTGAAACAGGATGGATGGGTGAGGTCTGGCCATCTTGAGAAGAAATGTTCCGCGGCTGCTTGAGGTGGGTCCTGGCGCGACAGTGGGTGAAGACCAAGGGTTGTTCACATTCTTGACACTTTGGAACTTTGTGTTTTGGACCCTAAGAGTGAAGAAGCGGATGGAGGAGAGGACCACAGTGGAAGCGGACAACAGACGCCCAGGAGGGACGTGGGGTCGGTGTGGTCAACTCTGGGTAACCGATCCTCCTGGAGCTGGTTTGGAAGTCAACTCCAGCTGGATTGTTCAGCTTACTCCCAGAGAGCCTTGGGAACCAGCTTGGGACAGTGAATTGCACATTTGTGCAGTGGTACAGTAGAAAATAAGTCTGCCTAGCCTGGTCCCTCTGGGTGACTTCTAGTTCTGGATGTTGTGGGAGTCGTGATGCACACCTGACCTGTTCTCAGGTGTCCGCCACGTGTGCGCTGTGTGAAAAGTGTAGCTCCTCTCATTGATGGCTACATGTCCTGACACTACGCGAGCAGGGATGGAGTAAACATAGACATAACTGGACCCATGATTGAAACCAGTGTGTGTAGGAGACCTCTGTCTTGTGGTATCAGGGCTGGATAGAAGGCTGTGGAGGAAAAGGGATGCTGACAGAGTCAAAAATGAAACACTGACCAGAGGAACCGCTGGGCTGTGAGAAAGTGAATCATTAGTTGAAACGGGAGGTCGCCCTCTTCGAGTAATAATCGCATTATTCCTTAGTGGGTCCAGTTGGGTTTCAATAATTTAAACCTGGGCTTATAGGGGAAATGTGTAAAGCCTTTCACTGAATCAAAACAGCTAATAAGTAGGAAACCCAACATATTAAAAATCCCACTCCAATTTATAAAAATAGATTAACATTTTAATGTTAAAAAAGCCATTAAAATGGCAGCAATGGGCTCTAGGGAACCAGCGGTGTGATTTTTCCAAGTTTTAGATGCTTCTACCTAATCTAGCACATAAAAGCACAAAGAATCAACTGATAGTATCTAGTTGTTGTCGGCCGAGTCAAAGTCAAAATGTAACACTGACAGCGATGGACCTCGGTTGGATGCAAGGACCAGGTTCAGTCAGGTGAAAAGTTTACCTTCTGAATTAGCGTTTTTCTTGGTGAAAATCATTTTTGACAAACCTGTCAATGGGTTGGGGCGCCACCTGAGATGGTCGTCGCCAGCCACCTGGACCTGAAGAGGAGCTGGTCGTCGTCAGCCATCGGGATATGAAGAGGAGCTGGTCATCGTCAGCCATCGGGATCTGAAGGGGAGCTGGTCGTCGTCAGCCATCGGGATATGAAGAGGAGCTGGTCATCGTCAGCCATCTGGATCTGAAGGGGAGCTGGTCGTCGTCAGCCATCTGGATCTGAAGAGGAGCTGGTTATCGTCAACCATCTGGCGTGCAGGGCCTCGGTGGGAGCCTTAGGTTTGGTGAGAAGTTCAAAGCTCGCGGCGTCACGACATAGGCCCCGAATACCTCAACAACCGCCTCACGTTCTACACTCCAACACGCAAACTCCGCTCCGTCCCCCTCGCCACTGTCCCGCAGAACCACCGCTGGAGGAAGATCATTCTCCACCTGGCGGTCAAGACGGGGAACTCCCTCCCCCCACCTACATCTGACCCAGGACCTCCTCACATTCAGGAAACACCTCAAGACAGTAGCGGCACTTCCCTCCCCCCAATCCCCCGTCCCCCAGCGCCTTGAGACTCTCACAGGTGAGTAGTGAACTCTACAAGTGCATTGATTGATTGATTGAACAGCAGGAAAGTTGAGAGCTGGCTATGTGCGAAGTCTGTGGGCGAGGAAGTCTCATCGGTAGTCGGTTACTCCTTGACGTCGGCCTCGGTAGAATCCCTCTATTTCGGACGTAATTTTTTTTCACAAAATCAAACCTCTTTTAGCGGTCCAACCCAGCAAGTTGAATCTGACTAGCGAAGTGACATCATCGGCTGCAGCTCGGCAGCTGTCTGGCGACAGCCTCTGGTTCTTTTTCAAAAAAGTTTGGTAAAAATGTAAGATATGGAAGGAATTCACAGGACCACTTTTTCTAAGGTGAGAGAGCAAAAATTGCCGAGCACTCTGCCAGAGGTGGTTTTTGTAGCAAACTGCCAGGTTCCATTAAGGGTGCCTACCACTAAGGAGTAGTTGTTCTCGGCCAATGATGTAAATATGTATGCATGCATATATGTGTGTATGTGGTATTTCTACAGTGCAAACCTCTCCAAAAGGCAGAAAAGCCCAGTGCAGGAAGCGAGGCAATGTGTGTGGCTGGAGTGGTACTTGGATTCTAAGAGTGAGCGTGGTCTGCTACTACATCATGATGTGGTGTTCTTCTCAGTGCTGTCTCTTCAGCTCTTTCCTAGAGTGGGCAAGGTGTGAGGCGGCTCTCATGGATACAGTGATGTTGGTCCGGCGTTGGATGCACAGACAGAGGTCTGTTGACTGTTTTTATTTTTTCTTCTTTTTCATCTCCTTGTCTTCAATCTGATGCTGTCCTGGCTGTGCGTGGACCGAGAGCCACCGAAGAGGCTAGGCTGTCTTCCAGGCAGGGAGGCGTGCTGGTTGTGATGGCTTTGTATATGATGTATTTGGTTTGAAGACGGTCCAGGTTGGCAAGGGGAGCCAGTGTAGAGCCGTCTGAGTGAGGGTACTGTGGAGTCCTATGTCTGCCAGCTCTTGGTGTGACGTGCTGCGGCATGCAGCGAGGACAGTCTGGGTCTGGTCAGCCAAGGAGATGTGGGAGCATGAGGGCTTGAACAGCAGTTCTGAAATCTCTTTCTGCGGTGAACGCGTTTGCTTTCTTTAGTGGGGGCACCAGGTCCCACGCCATCTTGTTTTCCTTGATGATGTGTCCCTCAATGTGAGTGACTTGGCATTGGGTGAAGGTTGGCATTCTTACCCATCCAGGCTCAAGCTACTGAGTCAGACTTGGACGACTTGTCACTTGTTGTTCGTGGTGAATTGCAGGAATCTTATCTTGGTTGGCGTAGGCGTCAGGTCAGTGCTGGACGTCCAGATTCGGCTGAGGAGCGGGCAGTGTTTGAGGCATTGATACCTGTTGGACCTGTCAGCCCTAGGGTGGTCTTTCCCTGTGATTTTTTTGCCCTGGCCTCATTTTTTCCACCTATTTTTTGTTGGCCCTTAGGTCTTTGGGCACCTTTTCACAGCTAACCTGTGTTAGGGTGCAGGTGCGCTCTACTTTCAACATGGCTGCCACTGGCCCCTGCTACTGCAGCGTGGTCTTTTTAGTGTAGCTCCCTAGTTGCCAGGAGCAGGCTGGGTCCCCATACAATGTTGCAACACCAGCCACCCAGCCCCTGTCCATAGTTAGAGTGGGGAAGCTCCTGGATCCTTCCAGAAGGAAGGCGGACCTGACTTTTCCCGCCTTAGAGAGTGGTTACCTGACCTGGGCATATATAAGCCAGGGAGGGAACTTTTTCCAGGCAGTTGGGGCATCACTGACCTGGGGAACCCACGCAGGAGTTTTAGGCGGGAGGGCCTAGTGAGGAACCTATGCTACTGGGAGTGACACGATCTAGGTGCTGCCTCTTAAGCTGGGTGAGGTGTCCAAAGCTAGCCCCCTGATCTGGCCCAGTGGTAGGGAACCCCAGGGCCCATTTGCGGTGACTGAGGAGAAATTCTTCAAGCCTTCAACTCATCACCCCCCCCCCCTTCTTCAACCTCAAGAAACAAACAACTAAGGGCGCAGAACCATCCAAGCGCCAATAAACCTACTTCCTGATACCAGGTACTTGACTGAGCTGTCCTGCGCATCCCCTGCCTTCAGCTGGGCCTACCTGTCTCCCCCTGACTAAACTGTGTGACAAGCGCTATAATTTGCCCCCATCCTGCCTGCAGTTCTGACTGACTAACTTGTGGAGCGCTGTAAACTGCCCTCCTGCCCAGCGCTGTGTCAGAGGCTGCCTGCCCTGTCAGGGATCGTCGAAATTGCCTCCCTGCCCTGCCGGCACCTAGCGCTGAGAAGCGCCCCCAAGCGCTGTACCTGACTGCCTGAGGAGGCCCCATGTCACCGCGGCATCAGCGCCGCCCACGCGCGCCTTTGAGGCGCTGCCGGCCTGCCCTGGGGCTGCCCGCCTTCGCGCTGTGTTCAGCGCCGAGTTTGACCCCCCTCGGCGGCCCTCGATGCCAGGAGAGGGCCGCCGCATTGAATCTGACAGGCCGCGCTAGGCCTGAAGCCGCCTTGGGCCGACACACCCTTTGATGGGGGGTGGAGCGCCGCCGCGTCATCGGCCGCGCCCCCTGCCCAAGCTGCGCAGCTATTGGCTGCCGGGGACGAGCCCCTGCCTTTGAGGCTCCGTACCCGGCAAAGTTTCGATTTGCCGCGGAGGGGGGGTGGAGGACCACGAGAGCCCCCTCCGCCTACTGCGCATCATGCCAGATTCCCCCCTGGGGTGCGCAAGAACCACCACTGCCCCCCTTTGCCGCCGAGGCCCGAGTGAGAGCCCCCGCCTCGGCCCCAGCGCCGGTGCCCTGAAGCTGCGTCGGCACTGCGCTGGGTCGAGTGAGGCCTCGAGAGGGTCAGAGCGCCCTCTCCCTCCCCGAGAACCACGCAAGGGCCCCAGAGGGCCGAAGAAGTGAGGTAACTCCCTGGGGAGGAGGGCGGTAGGCCGAGTGAGGCCGGAGGTCGCCCCTCCCCCGGGGTTAACTGTGACTGAGCCCTGTTGGCCCCTTTCTAAATGTGCCTCATTGCATTGTTTTGCCGACATATTTACCAGCCTGAATTATTCTTCGTGAACCATATTTACCAGCCTGAATTATTCTTCGTGAACCATATTTACAAGCCTGAATTATTCTTCGTGAGCCATATTTACAAGTCTGGAAGGGTTAAAGTGTACCATGTTTACAAGCCTGTTAAAAGAGAGGGAGAGTCACTTCACTGTACTGAATTTTCTTGCAGAGGTGGACTTCCATAACATTCTGTTGATCTGATCTGGGTCGCAGCCGACCCGTATTCACAAGAAGAAAGGCTTGTCACAAATTACTAAAGGCTTTGTTCTTTGAAGTTCTTTGTTAGCCTGATAAGTACTTGCTGATATGTTTTATTCCTTCTAGGAAAAGCGTCCATGAGAGGTTTGATGTGCTACTTAGATGCATTATAATTGTCGCTTCTTGTAGGATCCTCCAGGTTTATACCATTACCCCTTTGCCTGTCAAAGAGTCTGATGCGACAGGCGGGATTAGTTAATGTTTCACGACATAGATGAGCTGGCTGTAATTTTAATGAAAAGCCTTAATGAAATGCTTACTCTTCACAGGAAATGCAACCTGCACGTGATTCATGAAACATCTTAATGAAATGCTTGTCTGAAATGCTAATGAATTACCAATGCCTTGCTCTAATTTAAAGCCTATATAAAAGATCTTGATTTTTCAAATACGACATCTGGTGTGGTCTCCATTATTGCGCCACGGTGTGTTTCAGTGGATGCGTGTGTTAAGTAGCTGCTTTACACATAAGCCCCTGGCCGCCTTCCTGCTCGAGCCATGCTACGCCCCGGAGAACTGGCGGTCCCAGTTCTTACAATACCTGGACCCCGATCAGCACCGAAGACACCATCCACATGATGAACTCCATCCACCCCCGGATCGCCTACCGACCCATGCCCCCATCACATCTTCAACAAGGCCGACTCCGCCATCGCACCCAACTCCGGGACATCATCAACTGCTCCTTCAACACCGCGACGTCCCCGGAGAGCTGGAAGCATGCCGAACTCAGCGCCCTTCTGAAGAAACCTTCAGCAGACCCCACCGAACTTAAGAACTACCGCCCCATCTCGCTCCTCCCATTCCCCGCCAAAGTCATAGAGAAGACCGTCAACAAGCAGCTCACCGCCTTCCTTGAGTCTAACGGTTCCCTCGATCCTTCACAGTCCGGCTTCCGAGCCAACCACAGCATCGAGACCGCCCTCATCGCAGCCACAGACGACATCCGAACCCTACTCGACAATGGGGAAACAGCGGCCCTCATCCTCCTGGACCTCTCCGCAGCGTTCGACGCGGTTTGCCACCGCACCCTAGTACAACGCCTCAGAAACGTCGGGATACAAGATAAGGCATTGGATTGGATCATCTTGTTCCTAGCCGGAAGAACCCAGAGAGTCCGCCTCCCCTCTTTCAGATCAGAGGCCACCGAAGTCATCTGCGGCGTACCACAAGGATCATCACTCAGCCCCACCCTCTTCAACATCTACATGAGCCTCCTCGCATCCATCGCACACCAACACAACCTAAACATCATCTCCTACGCGGACGACACTCAGCTAATCCTCTCCCTCACCAAAGACCCAACCACCGCCAGAACCAACCTACACGAAGGGATGAAAGAAGTAGCCGAGTGGATGAAGAACAGCCGCCTAAAACTGAACTCAGACAAGACAGAAGTCCTCATCCTAGGATCATCCCCCTCTGCCTGGGACGACTCCTGGTGGCCCCCGGCCCTTGGTAGCGCACCCAAACCAACGGACTATGCTCGCAACCTGGGCTTCATCCTAGACTCCTCCCTCTCGATGACCAGACAAGTCAACGCCGTCTCATCATCATGTTTTAACATCCTACGCATGCTCCGAAAGATCTTCAGATGGATCCCCATCGAAACAAGGAAGACGGTCACCCAAGCACTTGTCACCAGCCGACTGGACTACGGTAACACCCTCTACACCGGAACCACAGCCAAATTACAGAAAAGACTTCAACGCATCCAGAACGCCTCCGCTCGACTCATCCTGGACATACCTCGACAAAGCCACATAGCCGAACACCTAAGAGACCTTCACTGGCTCCCCGTCAGCAAGAGAATCACGTTCCGTCTCCTCACCCACGCACACAAGGCCCTCCACGACCTAGGACCCAAATACCTCAACAATTGCCTAACCTTTTACACTCCCACCCGCCAACTGCGATCATCCAATCAAGCCCTCGCCACGATTCCACGCATCCGAAGAGCCACCGTGGGAGGAAGATCCTTCTCCTACCTGGCGGCGAAGACCTGGAACTCCCTCCCAACCCATCTCCGTCTTACCCAGGACCACCTCTCCTTTAGAAAACAACTCAAAGCCTGGCTGTTCGATCAATAGCGAACCCCTCCCCCTTAAGCGCCTTGAGACCCTCTGGGTGAGTAGCGCGCTATACAAATTTCTGATTGGATTCGATTGGAGCAGAGGGGACTTTCAGATCCAGTTGTGCATTGTCAGCGTACGGGGGTGGCAGGGATCTTCTGGAGCTCAGAGGGCCAATGAGAACCACTCGCATCAGTTAAACTACTAGGAGAGGCCGTGAAGATTGTTGCTTGTGAATCCCATTTGAGACTTCAGGGGTGTTTGAGGCAAGGATGGTTGATGGTGCTGAACGTAGCTGAGAGATCCAGCCATATCACACGGCAGGGACTAACTTTATCTGCCACACCATGTTCTGAAGCCAGATTGGTGGTCGTGCAAGAGACAGATGGTGTTGATATGGTTTAAAGTGGTGCATAGACTGTTTTTTGAAAATTTTTCAGCTGAAGGGTAGGTGAGTGATGGGGCAGTAGTTGGCGAGGTTGTGAGGGTCTAGTGTGGGTTTCTTCAGGACTGGAAGGATGTGGCCCGTCTTCAGCGCTTCTGCAAAGTGAAAGAGGCAGTGACGAATGAGGAGTATGGTGGTCGCTGCTATATAAGGCCGGTGGGGGGGCGGGTCATGAGGGTGAGGGAGATGGGGAGTGAATGAAAAAAACCACGTACCTGTGTGCCGCTGCCTCTCAGTCCTCTTCACCCACTTCCAGAGCAGGAAGCAGGAACACGAACCACCCAGGCCTCCCTAAGCCACTCGCAATGCTACAGCTTTCTGATTGGTCTGAGCACCATCGTTCGGCAGTCAGATGGGGACAGTGAGCCTGGGCAGGTTCTCTACCAAGGCTGCAATGTAGCCTGGGAGGAGAACATGCAAAGTGCGCATGACTGTTTGACCGGCCCGAGACAGCGGGACAAACATTTATGCGCACTTAGGAATTGCCAACCACTCCTCCTCTAGCTCCTCTGTGAGAGACCAGCCCCAGCCCTACCCAGCTAACAACAACAGAAAAATAAAATGATAATAATGAGTTATTATTGTAGTATCTTATCCTTTTTGACCTGCTCAGTGGCGCGACGCTCCTCTGCCTTAGTGGAGGAGCCCTCTCTAGATGAGTAGGTATGAGAGCGCTTCTACAATGTAGGTAAGACATCAACTTCATAGGTAGTAGCTTCAAGAGAGTAGATAATGCTGACAGTGTCTTCGAGAGACAGCAGAATGACCCTTTGGGACCACAGCGGGGAGGGTGTTAGAGGAAAAGCAGGCTTGGTGATGTTGATGTGCGGTCGGGCCTTCAGTAGTTTTTTCACTCTAGAATTGGCTAAGAATATTACCCTTATTCATGGCCGGATTGAGGCAAGGGGTTCATGCATTTTGCCGCTTCACTCAAGATATCAGGTGATCTTTATTACTTGTTATCAATTTGTTATGACAATAAAATCTAGAAAATGTATCCACATTTTATAGAGTAAGACCCTCCTTACAATTTGCCTAGCAAATAGCCTGGATTCTACCCACCCGCAGAGATGCAGCTACCAGATATGAGTTGTATTACATAACAAGGGGACCCCTATTATCGATCCTGGGGTTTCAGATAGTTTTGTAAGAGACAATGGTTCGTAGAGGACCACTCGATCCTGGTAGAGATAGAGATTTTCAGAGAAGCGGATCAATCAGTAATCCTGTGGCATGAGGTACTTTTTTAGAAAACATGTATAGGACGGGACACACGAGAACATTGTAAGGCAGTTGATTTATTTAACAAAATGTGATATATCATTACAAGCAAATTATAGATTCAGTGCTCACATTACAGTGAAAAGGAACGTGATGTGGTGAGAGAAGGAAAATTTTAAAGCATACATCGCATTGACAACAAGAGCAAAAATTCCCTACAAAATTAGGAAGTTTAGTTTTAAAAGGGTCGATGGCGTTTCGATCTCATTAATTTAAGATCTTCATCAGGACAGAACTGTGAGCAAGTGATATCTATAGGGTAAAAGCAATACGAGGTTCAAAATCCATGAAGTGGTCCCAAAATAATGTCAATAAACAATGTTTACTGTTTAACATTTCCATGTCGACTAATGAGGGAAGACCTATATGGAATTATCATGCAAGAGAGAGGATAGAATAAAATTCAACAAGGTATAAATGAGAAATCACACAAGACCAAAGGATGTAGAAATATAGAATATTGAGAAGGGTCTCAGTGGTGTGATTAGTGCCTAATTCAACTATATATCAGTGAATCACATGAGACCAAGAAGGTCTCCGCAGCGTGGAAGGTGCCTGCCTCAATGGGGTAGTGGCACCCTGGTGAACGCGATTAATAAGCATCGGTGAAACATGCAAGGGCACCAGGAGGACTGAGTGAGTGTACCCACACATATTAAACAGAACTTACTGAATGACCCTAACGTAGCGATTCACATCTTGGATTTAGAGATCAGCACAGCATCGTGGGCTGATAAATCATATTATGAAAGCACGCCCTGCAGAAAAATCGAGAAGTTCCGAGAATGACAGGAGCGATAGTGGTGTCGGTATACACCATGAGTTGTGAAGTAAAATTCACTTACTTATAGAAATAAAATAAGATAGTGCCCAGTAGAGTAATCACCGATCTCCTATGACCAGGAAATTTAAATTGGAAGGAGGGGAACTAAGACCTAATTAGGGATAATGTGTGGATAATCGCTGTGCCATGAGATCTATGAGGGACTTAAACCGAAAGGTGAGATGGATGTACAGGACATCATTAAATGGGGAAAAAGTAAAGTGAAGTGCACAGAACTTACTTATGGGTGTACCGCATTAGTCGATAGAAGAAGAGGGCGGGCAGGAGCTCTGTCTGTCTCAGGTATGCAACTCAGTCGCGTGGCCTGATTGTGTCATGGTTAAATACCATGAAGTGAGGCACGCAGGCAACCAACTAGACCGCTGCTCGAGGAATAAAGCATGCATGCTCGAGCTAATGCATGCATAGTGAGAGAGAGTTCCGAAAGAAGATTTGGAAAGGGAAATTATCTCTTCATCTCTTCACAATTGTCCATTTGGTAGACTTGAAAACTGACAGTGAAGGAAGATGACTCAAGATACACATATAGGAGAAAAATTGGAGTCAGGATAGATTAGAAGATGTAGAAGACAGGCAATGGCCTCAGGAGCAGACATATGCACAATGACATGAATATATGTTCATCAATTTATGAAAGGGACAAATGGAACAGCTGGGTAAAGATACAAAACATTCATTACAACACATTATCTAACATTATTAAAACTCCTATTGCAAGAGTGCTATGGACTCAGGTACTGGTGCATTCAGTTGTGTATATACAGTGACTGCAAGATTGGCTGAAGGAGGAAGAAACCAGGAGATTCAATGAATGGCATTCCACTCCTCCTGTGCATTCAGTCCATGGTTGATTGTTTGGCAATTGGAGATCCATTTACATTCCATACTGTTCCGGATCAGTTGGTTGTCGCCGCCTCTGGGCTGTGGGCGCAGAATGTCAATTACTTGCTCTTGAAGTCATTTTCAGAATGTCTTTTTTCCAAGAAATGTTCCACTAGAGCGGCTGTGATGCCTTGGCAACAAATTCTGCTTTTGTGCTGGGATATTCTTGCCTTGATCTTCTGCGTAGTCTGGCCTGTGTACAGCAAGTTACAAGGGCAGCAAATGCAGTAAATAACAGTACACGGATTGCAGTTAGAGTAAAAGTCGAGAGTGCTTCTGATGTTGCCATACTCACAGAATTGTATCTGTGGTGGAAACACAAGCCAAACAGTAGCTACATTTATAATGACCAAGGACGGGAGGAAGTCCTACATACAAGTGATTAGAGGTTTCGGGTCTTTTGGGCTTGTATGCTTTCGTTAAATGATTTCTGATGTTGCGACCTTTTTTAAAAGAGAAGAGAGAGACTTCACTGGTGATATTGGCTAATGTGAGAACACACCAATGTTTTTAATGCTTTTGGTCAATTTGTTACTGACGAGATAGAAAGAAGTAACGCACGTGATTCTGGACATGGTAGGTCTTTGTTTAGGTTGTAACAGGAACTCCCTATGGGAGTACCAAGCACGCTTAAGTGAGTGTTTTATAGGTGTCTGGGATAGCCTCTGTCTATGAGTTTTTTTGAGAATACTTCTGATTCTCTAAAGAAATCCTCCTTGAGTTTACAAATGTGGTAGATCCTCAAGAACTGGCCACAGGGGAGGCCATCCTGTAGGGCTCTGGGATCTGAGCTGGTGCAATGAAGCAGGGTATTGCGTTCAACCGGCTTACGAAACAGTGGGGTATATAATTTTCCTTCTAGGGTTTTAATCATAACATCCAAGTAATCGATTTGTTCATTGCTCATTTTCTGTGTGAACTAACGATCAGGGTGGCAGGTGTTGAGTCAATCGCAGAATGTGAGGAGTTCCCTGTTATTACCAGAACAAATCATGAAAACATTGTCGATGTATCTCCTTCAGAGACTGATTTTAGGAAAATATGGATTTTGCTCACTGAGGATATGAGTTTGTTCGATGTCATCGACAAATAGAATAGCAACATTTGGAGAAAACACGGCCCCCACCAAGGTGCCTTTGCACCGTCTATAGTACTTGTCATTGAATAAAAAATTTGTTTTTAGTTAAAGCCAGTTGGAGAAGGGAGAAAATGAAGTCAGTGGAAACTTGATGAGGAGTGGGTCGTGAGTTGAGGTGTCTTCTTATAACTTCGATGCCCTTGTCCTGATGTATGTTGATGTATTCTGATTCTATGTCCAATGTGACAAAAATTCACAGTGGGATCAACATTTTCCACCTTTACTAGATTCAGAAGGTGAGTGGTGTCCTCTACATAGGACACAGTTGTCTGGACCAGATGCTGAATAAACAAATCAATGTACATACCTAGGAGATCCAGGATAGAACCACAGCCAGATAGAATGGGTCTGCCTGGGGTAGCCTCTAAGTTCTTGTGAATTTTGGGGAGAGTGTAAAGCACATGGGTGTGTGGGCTCTTAATATTGAGCAACAGGTGTTTATTATGGCTGATGAATCCTATTTCTTCTGCCTCCTTAGTGAAGAATTGAAATAATTCAGTCTGAAGCGTGAACCAATTGGGTTTTTCAGTGATGACAGAAGAGAGGCCCCTACTCAGTAGAGTGATCTCGGTAGAAGACAACATGCGTTTGGACAATTTAAAGATGGGTAGTTTATTAACAGTGGATAACTGGTCCTTGGCAGGTAGATCTAGTATTGGTACCCCCATTGGTAAAACTTCTGTCTCGTCTAATGTTCCCCGGGAGGGAAGTTGTACCTGAGTAGAAAGTAGGGATACCATTCCTCGTCATGCGTGTCCCCAAAAGTGACAGGTCTGTGTGTCCTTAAAAGTGACAGGTCTGTGTCCCCATAAGTGACAGGGTGTTCCTGTCCTAAAAGTGACATGCATGTGTGTTTCCTTAAAAATGACAGGCCTGTGTCCCCATAAGTGACAGGGTGTTCCTGTCCTAAAAGTGACATGCATGTGTGTTTCCTTAAAAATGACAGGCCTGTGTCCCCAAAAGTGACAGGGTGTTCCTGTGCTTAAAAGTGACAGAGGGTGAGCAAAAAGTTTGGTGACATGAGGAATGTGTGGTCTCCTTAACTGGAGCTGGTCTGTGGGGGATGTAGCATAAGGGGGTGTGTCAGAGCACGAGACAGTGTTAAATGTTATGTTAGCCTAGCAGGGCATTTAGGTTAAGGGAAATGTGTGCGCAAAAAGTGACAGGTCTGTGTGTCCTTAAAACTGACAGGTCACAGCCCTCTATGATGACTGTAGGTGTCCATTTGTCCCATAGGGAGGTCTTCCAAAGGGCGGGGTTTGTTTTGGGACCATCAGCGAACCAGAGTCCTATGACGTTTGTATGCCATTGTTATGGTGTAGAGGTGTACGCCCCTTTTAGAGGCTGCTTAGGATACATATAAGACTTCCTTAAGAGCCTCATACAGCAAGCAGAAGCCTGAATACGAAAAGGTGCCCTCACCCCACATCAGAATGAAGAGATACAACCCATTCGTGAAAAGGCCAGTGTTAGGCGGCTCCCAACCCACTATCAATAGATATTACCGCACTTTAAAACCCCTGGTAATGGACGAGGATACTCAACAAGAAACCCCTAGGGATATGGGCTGCGACGTTACTGGTTTTGGCAATGGCATATGTAGGCCTATGGAAGCTCGCCGTCTCAAGGATTGCGTATGTCCGATGTCCCCGATTAAGGGAGACAGCAGCGAAAGTGAGGTCTCATGTAGTGGCAGCCTGCTTGCTGGCCTCAGTTCAATGGACCTGGAGGAAGCTGAAGAAGCTGTAGCACCGCATAATACACCCGTCTATGAAGACATGGACCTTCAGGAGGATAAGGCTGCTGAGAAGGTCGATCTGAAACAGCCATCTACAAGCGTCGAAGATGATGGGGCATCACAGGACATTAGCGACTCTCAAGATTTCAGAGCCGCCGCATATGACGATGAAAATGCGAAGGTTAGTAACATTTTTAAAAAGAGAATGTTATGAGCAGGCAATTACATAATGGTTTATTTTATTTCTTCAACTAACAAACTGTCAATATTTTCTTCTTTTTTGACCCTAGAGAGCAAACCCAGTCGAATACACCTACTTAATAAACTATGGTAAAAAAGATGTAGCACCTCCTAGCACACCCAGCTATGATGCCATGGACCTTCAGGAGGATACGGATGTTGAGAAGGGTGTTCTGCAACAACCTGGTACAAGCGTCGAAGATGATGGGGCATCGCAGGACATTAGCGACTCTCAAGATTTCAGAGCCGCCGCAGAGAGCGGTGAATATGCAGAGGTTAGTAAGAAAATGTTATGCGCGGTCACCTACATAACGATGTATTTTATTTCTTCAACTTACAGATTGTAATTCTTTCTTCTTTTGAACCCTGGAGAGAAACCCCAAAAAGGCCTGCGCCAGAATGGCGGTCTACAAAAGCGAGCAATGTAATTTTCAATTGTCTGTGGTGCTCAAAACAGGCTGAAAGTTCCACATGCCAAAACCGTGATGGCTGCGACAAGTGTGTATGCGACTCTGACATGTGTGAAAAGGAAGATGAAGGCTTGTCCTACTACGCAAGGCAGGAAGTTAAGGCTTTCACCGCACAGGTGGTCCTAAACTGTGTCAGGCGTGACTATTACAGCCTTTGTAACGGCCATCAAATCAACGATCCTCAGCAGGAGGCTCACGAATGTTTGTGTGAATCATACAGAACAAGAACAATACGCTATATTTGTAGTTTGATAGATCCATACAAGGTGTATAAACTGCTAAGGGTGGTGTATGGGTCGTACGCTGAAAAGAAGCTTGTCCACCCGGATATGTTGAGAATCTTGGCATCTGCAATCAACGAGATCCGATATGCCTATGACCCGAGCTTAAAATTACCGGGTATGCAGGGTATGGGCACCACTTTCAACAGAAAGATGATAGAAAAACTTGTAGCAAGACGTATGTGTAATCTGTATAAAAAAAAAAGAAAAATAGGGTCTTTGGCCCCCCGAAAACTGTTTTAAACAGGGGCTTATTTAACGTTACATGATAGCGTGTATTTAGAACAAAGTAATAGAATGTTACACCTCAAGGTGACTCTGTGTTAATATGTCCTTACGACACTTACTGTGAAAAATGTAAAGTATACTCTGTTAATGATTTGTTACATTTTTTCTTTACTTTTTTAATAAAAGGCACTTACGCAAAACAAGTGGCATTCATTGTCTGGTGTGTAGCGGACAATAACATGTCGGGGTCCCTGTTAAGAAAACTTTATTATGATACACGGGGAGTTGGAAGCTTGGGAAGCACCGAAGCTCTATATAGAAGGGCTGTAGATGAAAACGAACCTGTAAGCAGAGATCCGGTGAAGAACTGGTTATCAGGAGAGGAGGCATATTCACTACATAAACCCGCCAGAAGACGTTTTAAGAGACGGCCTACAATCGTTAATGCACAATTAGATTATCAATGGCAGGCGGATATCATCAGCCTTCAAGATTTAGCAAAACATAACAACGGAGCTCACTATATATTAACTGTTATAGATGTGCTGTCCAAGTATGCCTACGCAGAAGCGTTACGCAATATAACTGGGGCTAGTGTCAGGGCCGCTTTTAAAGCCATCTTCGCGAAAGGGCGAATTCCTCAAAAACTACAAACTGATGCCGGTAAAGAATTTCTTAAACAACACATTTCAGAAATTATTAAAGCACCACAGCGTTCAACATTTTGTAACACACACAGAGGTAAAAGCAGCGGTTGTAGAGCGGTTTAATAGAACTTTAAAGTCTAAGATGTGGCGGTATTTTACGGCCCACAACACCTACAGATACGTTGATGTTCTACAGGCCTTTTTAGATGTATATAATGGCAGTTATCACAGGACCATCAAAACAGCCCCCGTAGAGGTAACACATACTGATTCGTTAGCTGTTTGGAGAACTGTGTACGGACATAATTTCGCTACAAAGGTGAAGAAGCCTATTTTTAAAAAAGGTGACCACGTAATAATTTCAAAATTGAAAGGGGTCTTTACGAAGGGTTACCAACAGACTTTTAGCGATGAAATATTTATAGTGGAAAGTGTGGAGCTTAAAGAGGGTTTGTATATCTACAGGTTAAAGGACTATGATGGGGAAAGGGTGTCTGGGGTATTTTACAAGGAAGAGTTACAAAGGATACCCGCCGATCCGCACAGGGTGTATAAGGTGGAAAAGATTCTGAAAAGGAAAGGTAGAGGCGCTAATAGTCAGGCATATGTCAAATGGAGGGGGTGGCCGGAGAAATTTAACAGTTGGGTGCTGGCCAGCTCCCTGAAGGGTGTGTGAGCCGAGGATCGTCTAAAAGCTGATGTCAAGATGGAGACAGCGCCCTTTTATATCACCCTGCCGTCCAACGCTTCTAAAGACATGTTCCCCGACAACCAAATTTCTAATTATACAGTGAAATTGGCTAAGCCTGTGGACCTGAAAGGTGATTGGGAGGTCGCCCTAACCGAGATCCAATACCCTAGAACCTGGAACACATTTACACAGAGCGAGGCTAAGTTTTACCTAAAACGTGAGCATGACCCGGTGAGCATGCACGAGAGCATCCCATACGGCTACTACCCCACTGTTTTAAGTGTTGTCGACGCCATCAACAAAGCCATTGGTACCATCGAAACATATACGAATACCCATCTGTCACTAGATAACGTCAGAAGGAAGGTGTTTCTTAAAACATCAAGTCGCACCACAACGTTTAACTGTACCAGTAAATTAAGCCGAGTTTTAGGAACAGTACAGAATGCTAAAAGTCCGGTCGAGCCAGATCACACGTGCCCTGATATTAACGGGGGGTTCTACACGCTCTATGTGTATAGCGATATTGTAGAGGCACAGAGGATCGGAGATAGTTACTCGCCCTTGTTAAAATGTGTCCATGTACAGGGCGAAAATAATACGATGGTCAATATTCAATTCAACAAACCCGACTACATGGCAGTTTCTAAAAACCATTTTGACACTATTTCAATTATGATCTTCGACGATCAGTCGCAGCCTGTGTCCTTTAAATACGGGAAAGTTATTGTAAAGCTTCATTTAAGACCGAGACGCGACAGAAGTTATTAAGCAGATGTCATGGTGGTGGTGAAAACATATGGGGACCCTTCAATATACAGGGACTATTACCGAAACCAGGCCGGCTATGGAGGCCCACCGTACTTTCAAGGGTCACCTGTTATGTATGGGGCTGGTCTAGGAGGTTTCTTCCGCAGTCTTTTTAGAAGAGCTATGCCATTCTTGAGAAAAGGCTATGAAATTGTAAAACCGCATGTTAAGGCGGCGGCTTCGAACATTGCCCATGATGTTGTTGGCTCTGTTACTTCGGCGGTTGCCGAACGTATGATCAAACAACCGCAAGAAGGCGCTGGCTTAGTGTACAAGCCGTGCACGAGCGTTAAAAGGAAGCATCGCGCAGAGGACCTCCGGACCCCTATAAAAAAAAGAGGAGTTCTTTAAAGCGTGCTCAGAAAAGAAAAACCCCAAGGCGGAAGAGAGCTACGAAGAAGAAGAGATCCTCCTCTAAAGTAAATATTTTTTAAAGCGGCACAGCCGAAAGCATGGCCTTCGTACATTGTGCATCGGGCGAGTGCGCCAAATCCGAGTTAGACTTGTTTACTCTAAAGCCTACACAGACAAGTATCGAAAACAGCTTCTTCATGGAGGTATCGCCTTTAGCCGATTTGACGCCGTTGGCCCCTATAGAGTTTTATGTATCAGGGTCCACGGATATGTATCTGGATCTCAACAACACGCTACTCCACCTTATGTGTAAAATTGTAAAAGCTGATGGTTCCGACATAGCATCAGACGCTAAAGTGGCTACGATAGCTTATCCCCTCGCAACCCTGTTTAATCAGGTGGATATCACCCTGGGCGACCGCCTCATCACACAGAACGATAACATGTACGCCTACAGAGCCTACCTCGAGAGCATTCTAAATTACAGTAGCGACGCCCTCGACACGCAGCTTTCATCGGGGCTGTTCTACAAGGACACCTGTGAACATTTTGAAGTCAAGGAGTTGGACGCTGAAAATCAGGGCTATGTGAAAAGAGCCAGTTTTGCGTTGGGCAGTCGCCAGTTTGACCTCCTGGGCCGCATACATTCAGACCTATTCTTCCAAGATAAACTGCTCATCAACGGCATCGATCTTAAGATCAAGCTCACGCGTAACAAGGATTCATTCTGTCTCATCAGCGGGGATGCGGAATAGTACAAGTTAGACATACTGTCAGCGAGTCTGTTTGTAAAGAGGGTAAAAGTGTCCCGAGTGTCAGACTAGCTCACGCCGACGCTTTGCAAATATCAAACGCCAAGGACGCAGTGGAAAGAGTGGCTCTGAAGGTATTCAGCATCACAGCCGGTACAAGGTTAACACCACTTGTGGGACACCCCCGCGCCGCACGGCCACCAGCTGCTGCGTGTGCCCCATTGCCTTGCCCTCTGCCTCGCTGCCTGCCTCGCTGCCTGCCTCGCTGCCGGCTGACCCTGCTGTCGTTTGTTTTGTTTTGTTTTGTCTCCATTTGTGCCATTTGTTTTGTCTCCATTTGTGCTTGTTTAATTAGTAGTTTTTGCCCGTGTTAGCGTTTTTGATATCCATTTGTGCCTGTATTTTGTCAGCTTGTGCCCGTATTAGCGTTCTCCTTCCTGTTTGCCCGCCTACCTCGCCGCCCCCCGTCTTCCCTCCCCGCTCCCCGCTTCCCGCCACCACCGCTGACCCCGCCCCTTTTTGCCTTCTGTTCCCTCCCCGCTCCCGCCTCCCAGCTGCTCCGCCCACCCGCGCACTTGGCCTTATATGGCGACCGTGCGACGCAGGTGAGTGTGACCCACTTGTGGGACACCCCCGCGCCGCACGGCCACCAGCTGCTGCGTGTGCCCCATTGCCTTGCCCTCTGCCTCGCTGCCTGCCTCGCTGCCGGCTGACCCTGCTGTCGTTTGTTTTGTTTTGTTTTGTCTCCATTTGTGCCATTTGTTTTGTCTCCATTTGTGCTTGTTTAATTAGTAGTTTTTGCCCGTGTTAGCGTTTTTGATATCCATTTGTGCCTGTATTTTGTCAGCTTGTGCCCGTATTAGCGTTCTCCTTCCTGTTTGCCCGCCTACCTCGCCGCCCCCCGTCTTCCCTCCCCGCTCCCCGCTTCCCGACACCACCTCTGACCCCGCCCCTTCTTGCCTTCTGTTCCCTCCCCGCTCCCGCCTCCCAGCTGCTCCGCCCACCCGCGCACTTGGCCTTATATGGCGACCGTGCGACGCAGGTGAGTGTGACCCACTTGTGGGACACCCCCGCGCCGCACGGCCACCAGCTGCTGCGTGTGCCCCATTGCCTTGCCCTCTGCCTCGCTGCCTGCCTCGCTGCCGGCTGACCCTGCTGTCGTTTGTTTTGTTTTGTTTTGTCTCCATTTGTGCCATTTGTTTTGTCTCCATTTGTGCTTGTTTAATTAGTAGTTTTTGCCCGTGTTAGCGTTTTTGATATCCATTTGTGCCTGTATTTTGTCAGCTTGTGCCCGCATTAGCGTTCTCCTTCCTGTTTGCCCGCCTACCTCGCCGCCCCCCGTCTTCCCTCCCCAATCCCCGCTTCCCGCCACCACCGCTGACCCCGCCCCTTTTTGCCTTCTGTTCCCTCCCCGCTCCCGCCTCCCAGCTGCTCCGCCCACCCGCGCACTTCGCCTTATATGGCGACCGTGCGAACGCGCAGCATTCACGCGCAGCGGGCGCGCCGATTGTGCGCCGAAGGCACGCCAAAGGTAAGCCCGTCTGCGCCCGTCCGCGACCGGACCGCGCCCAGCACCAGGACCCCTGGCCCACGAAGACCCCGACCGCGACCGACCCGCCTGACGTACTCCGCCGCCACCCTCATCGCACTCAACACCGGCCGACTCCCAGAATGCCACCAAGCCTCACCACGACGCACCCACGGACCTTTCAGCTGCCACGCCTGCAAATTCTCCTGCACCCGGACCTGCCTCACACCAGCACCCGCCAAGTCGAACACCAGCAGCACCCACCTCAAGTGCATCCTGCTCAACACCCGCTCCGTCCACAGACACGCCATTGAACTCTGGAACCTCCTAGACGCCACAGCCCCTGACGTCGCCTTCCTCACGGAGACCTGGATGAACGCCTCTTCAGCTCCCGACATCGCCATCGCTATCCCAGAAGGCTACAAGATCGTCCGGAGGGACCGCAACGCCAACCAGATGGGAGGAGGCATCGCCATCATCCACAGGAACACCATCCGGCTCACGACCAGCACCGACAACACCCTGACCACCGCCGAACACCTGCATTTCCAGATCCACACCGACCCGAACACCACCCTCAGAGGCACCCTGATCTACCGACCCCCAGGACCACGCACACAATTCAGCGAGGACATCGCCGACTTCGTCAGCCCGCATGCCCTCCCCTCCGCTGACTACATCCTCCTGGGGGACCTCAACTTCCACCTGGAGAACAACAACGACCGCAACACCAGCTCCCTGCTCGACAACCTCGCCAATCTTGGACTCAAGCAGCTGGTGTCCACCCCCACCCACCTCACCGGACATACACTCGACGCAGTCTTCTCCTCCAGCCCAGACATCGACTTCAGCCACGCCACAGAGCTTCAATGGACGGACCACAGCTGCGTCCACTTCACCTTCAAGAGAACGACGACCCACCACCACCAGCAACAGACCGCCCGCAGAAGCTGGAACAAGATCACAGCAGACCAGCTCGCCACCTCCCTGAGCCAGCACCCTCCTGCCAGCTCAGCGAACCCCAGCCAGGCTGCCGACAACCTCACGAAGTGGATCAGCATCTGCGCGGACGAGCTCGCCCCGCTAAGGACCCCGCCCAGCAGACCCGGCAGCAAGAAAGCCCCGTGGTTCACCGACGAACTCAAGAGCTCCAAGAAGAACTGCCGAGCCCTCGAGAAAGTCTGGAGAAGGGAACCTACACCGGACAACAGGACCACCTTCAAGCTGGCCACCCGGAAGCACCACCAGCTGATCCGAGCCGCCAAGAAAACTGCATTCAAGGACCGGTTGGACAACAACGCACACAACTGCAAGGAACTCTTCAACATCGTGAAAGAGCTATCCAACCCCAGCGCAGGAAACAACGACATCACCCCATTGCAAGACCTCTGCAACTCCCTCGCTTCATACTTCCACAACAAGATCGCAGACATACACAACAGCTTCAACAACCAACCAACGCACACCAGGACCGAACAACCACCCCCCACCACCACCCGCCACGCCTGGACCCCGATCAGCACCGAAGACACCATCCAAACGATGAACTCCATCCACTCCGGATCACCGACTGACCCCTGCCCTCACTTCGTCTTCAACAAGGCCGACGCTGTCATCGCACCCCACCTGCGAGACATCATCAACACATCCTTCGACACCGCCACCTTCCCTGAGAGCTGGAAGCACGCCGAACTCAGTGCTCTACTAAAGAAACCAACGGCGGACCCCACCGAACTCAAGAACTACCGCCCCATCTCGCTCCTCCCGTTTCCAGCCAAAGTCATCGAGAAGACCGTCAACAAGCAACTGGCAGCCTTCCTCGAGACGACTGGATCCCTCGACCCATCTCAGTCCGGCTTCCGAGCCAATCACAGCACCGAGACCGCCCTCATCGCCGCCACCGATGACATCCGAGCCCTGATGGACAACGGAGAAACAGCGGCCCTCATCCTCCTAGACCTCTCCGCGGCATTCGACACTGTCTGCCACCGCACCCTAGTACAGCGCCTCAGCAACGTCGGAATCCAGGACAAGGCGCTGGAATGGATCATCTCCTTCCTCGACGGAAGAACACAGAGAGTCCGCCTTCCACCGTACAAGTCAGAGGCCTCCGAAGTCATCTGCGGCGTCCCTCAAGGATCCTCTCTGAGCCCCACCCTCTTCAACGTCTACATGAGCCCCCTCGCGGCCATCGCACGCCAACACAACCTCAGCATAATCTCCTACACCGACGACACCCAGCTGATCCTCTCCCTGACCAACGACCCAGCCGCCGCCAGAGCCGACCTGCACGAAGGGATGAAAGAGGTAGCCGAGTGGATGACGACCAGCCGCCTGAAACTGAACTCCGACAAGACGGAGGTCCTCATCCTGGGCTCTTCACCCTCCGCCTGGGACGACTCCTGGTGGCCTCCCGCCCTGGGCACCGCACCCAAACCAACAGACCATGCACGCAACCTGGGCTTCATCCTGGACTCCTCCCTCTCCATGACCAGGCAAGTCAACAACGTCTCCTCGGCGTGCTTCAACATCCTACGCATGCTACGGAAGATCTTCTGGTGGATCCCCACCAAGACCAGGAAGACCGTCACCCAGGCCCTCGTCACTAGCCGACTGGACTACGGCAACGCCCTCTACGCCGGTACCACCGCCAAGCTCCAGAAGAGACTCCAGCGGATCCAGAACGCCTCTGCCAGACTCATCCTCGACATCCCACGAACCAGCCACATCTCCGGACATCTGAGAGACCTTCACTGGCTCCCCGTCAACAAAAGAATCACCTTCCGCCTCCTCACCCACGCACACAAAGCCCTACACGACCAAGGCCCGAGCTACCTCAACAGCCGAATCAACTTCTACGCTCCCAAACGCCACCTCCGGTCAGCCAACCACGCCCTCGCCGCCGTCCCCCGCATCCGAAGAGCGACTACAGGTGGAAGGTCCTTCTCCTACCTGGCCGCCAAGACCTGGAACTCCCTCCCGACCGACCTGCGCCTGACCCAAGACCACCTCTCCTTCAGGAAGAAGCTGAAGACCTGGCTGTTCGAGCAGTAGCGGCACCCCCCCTCCCCCAGCGCCTTGAGACCCTACGGGTATGTAGTGCGCTCTATAAATGTCATTGATTGATTGATTGACACCAGCAACAGAATTTATTTCTGGGACAACTACCAAAGCTTATCATCATCGGATTTGCGGACAATACCGCTTTTAGTGGCACCTACGCCTCAAATCCCTTCAATTTTAAGCACTACAGCATCAACTATGCTGCGCTGGTCCACGAGGGCACCGTGATTCCTGCAAAACCCTAAACACCCAGTTTTATAAACTCCAACTACATCAGGGAATACCAGGGGCTGGTTTCGATAACCGGGAAGCATCTACGGGACTGTGGTGTAGCTGTGACAAGAGAAGGCTATGGGACCGGATACACGCTGTTCGCATTCGACCTGACCCCTGACATGGAAGACGGTGATCACTACAACCTTGTCAAAAACGGAAATCTAAAAGCTGAAATACGATTTAGTAATCCGCTACCTACGAATGTGAACATGATCATATTCTCGGTATTTGACAGCATCATTCAGATCAACCACGCCAGACAGATTTTGTTTGACTATCTTTAAACGTTTGTGAAATGGACACTGTGCAGATACGGGACTTCTTAAGGTGGCACAAATACGCTAGGAAATATGTTTTAGGTGTTTTCCCTAGCGATGGGCTGCCTGCCGAAATAGGGTCAGAAAGACCACGCACCCTAGTCTTTAACACCGATCCTCATTACAAGGGTGGAACACACTGGGTTGGCATGTTTATAGATAGTGACAAGGTTACGGTGTTTGACAGTACATCAGAGTTCCCCGAACACAGTATCTATACAAAACCCATATTCAAGTTTGTGAAAAAAGCTGCGGCGAGGGTGGAGTATAACAAGCTACGGGTCCAGGATTCGCTAGCCATCACATGCGGGGAACACTGTATTTATTTTATCAGTAAAATGTCTGAGGGTACGTCGTTTAGAAATTTCTTAAATTTATATTCGAGTGACCTTGTTAACAATGACAGTATAGTTGTGAAATAAGTAAAAGAGAACACAAGGGTCTCGGTCCGGCCTGTGAAAACAGAATATAGCGTCTGTCAAAATTGTAAGGGATTGTAACACATGTATGTTTAAAATAAATAATTTTTTTAAAGCACACATTCAGACTCTGTATTTCTATGCTGTCTCATACACCATAATTAAAATGTTTTAAAAAGACGAGTGAGAAGGGTTGAAAATTTATAAAAAGTGTTTATTACAAACATTATGTAGGTTACGCATTATATTGACAGTCATTACTAAAGAAATATATGAAGAAAAATCACTGTTATACACGTAGCAGGCACAGTTATTCAAAAAGTCTGTAGAAACATTAAGGATTAATCCACGTGTGGGTCTTGGACATGTGTCTTTTTCGCCGTGCTGAAGGCCCCATGGGGTTGCTCCAAGAGGGGAATAGTAGGGGCCCGTCAGAGGCGGCAGGCGATGGCGGGAGGGGAGCCTTTAAACTTTCAAGCATACGGCGGTGGTCGTTATTACCCACGAGTGTGGAAGGGATGTTGAGTTCAGCGGCCGCTTGTAGAAACTGCTCCCAGCCTCTAGGAGCATTTTGATGCGTTAGGATCTTGGGGTGAGTGAGACCTTTGACCAGATCGTACATGTGTGATCCAACAACCGGCTGGCCCTTGTAGAGAAATTCACCCCGGTCATTCCAAGCTGTTAGGTCTTTAGAAGCGGCTAGTTTACTCATCAACATTTGCGCGGCCCCCCTATGCCTCTGGCTTATATTTTTTAGGAGGTCATCAACAAAAATATCCGAAGGAGGGGTCTGGGAAGGCTGCGGCTGCGGCTGCGGCTGTTGGGGCGGTGTAGCATGCGCAGATGCTACTGGCTGTTCAGAGTCCGGGGCATATAAAGTTAACTTGTTTTTTTCGGTATCCCACTGTTTGTAGTAGCTTAGAACATTTTTAAGGGTGCTGGTGTAAAGGGTAGCTTTGTCGTAAGGGTTTAGATCCGTCCGGTTCACAATGTCTGTAATTTCAGCATCCAGGTGTAGAGTCTCATTACGGCGTATATCCCAGGCATTGTCCGCAGTAGAGCCCAGTTTCTCCAATTGTTGCTTAGGAACCAGGTACATCTTTGAGGCATGCTCCATCACAGTCCTGAGAGGAGGCTTGTAATTACGGGTATAGCTATGCCCAGCAATGAGCCTATAAAACCCCCAGACTGTTTCACCAGTTTCTTCTTGGTGATGAGTGAGGCCCTTTTATTACTGAGCTTCCTGATAAGATCTCGCTTCTTCTTCAACACTTGAAACTGGCTCTTTGATATAGGGACGTTGCCTTTTAGGGTGTTTAGAGCTATTTCTGAAATGACTGCCACTAAATCGTCAGAAGCTGCGCTGAGGAGGGCCTTTCGGTGTTGGGGATTGGCTGTTACCAACATTTTCAGAAGTGCCAAATTGCGACGTAGGCGTTCAGACATTGTCAGCACCTGGGGGGTTATAAGGTCTGGCTACAAATGTCTCTAATGGTCTTCAGCGCTGCTTTTTATAGGCTCGGGACTTAGTCTTTGGGGTGTAAGCGACTGGGAGATCAGGGGGAAAAATATCCGCCCTTAGTCTGTAGTCTTCTAGAGTATTATTTTTTAAGTCGACCAGCAGGTAGCCGTGGGGTTTTGATGTAGCGTCGTTAAAGGCCTCCATGAAGAAGTGTGTGTTCCCAGGGTACATCTGCTTAGCTATGATGGATATTTGCTGCTTGTCACGGGGATTTTTAAATAAAACAAGATATGAGGCATTGAGTGCTATAGAGCGGCTATTCTTACCCTTGTAAAACAAGTTCTGCACAATGTAACATATGCTTAGATTGCGGTGATGTGAATATTGAGTAAAAGCTCGTTCTAGCTCAGGATGGTCACCACCTTCGCGCATAAGGTCATCGGCAATCACCATGTTTACAAGGGTCGGTGGTAGCAGCACATCATCGTTGAGATTCTCAGGTATACCTTCTATAAATCTGATATGAGGGAAGCTGCGGGACAGGTCGGTATAAAGCTCTTGCCAGCACGAATAAAGCCATATGATGTTATTAGGTTTTTGGGATAAAGCACCTGCAGCATTTTCTAAGAGCTTTTTTATAAAGTAGTTTTTACCGCAGTTTGAGGGCCCTGCTAACACACAGGAGAATGGGTGCTGTAATCGGGTGTCCATTGTGCTGGTGGTGTCCTCTCTAATGCTCCTAATATCCATACGGCAGTGTTTTATAATCAGTAGTCAGGACCCTTTTGTCAAAAACAACGCGTAAGGTTTTATGTAGGGGCTGTGTTGTAATTTCCCACTTCTTTTTGGATCTGACTATGCAGGGCTGGTTAACAACTATGGTTTTATCATTTTCATGATCGGCCGCTGCAGAGTATTCATGCACCAGATCTTTCAGACTGTCAAAATTAATTTTTAGGGTGTTGCTGACGTTTAATGTTATACCTTTGACCTTCATACACACTTTGTTGGTGTTCGTTTTGTACGAGTATGTCTTAGGCCCGGCTGCGGTATATTCTATTATGTACTCATCATTATCGAGTTCGCTGGTCAAATTACCTAGATAATCCCCAAGAGGAGGATCTTCATCCCCCGGTTTACTCAGAAAAATCACTGAGTCGGTATCATGATACAGACAACGGTCCTGGAGTTTATCCATAACACCGTAAAGCTCTAGACGGGCGTGTGCAGTCGTGAAGCATGCTATAAAGATGTTTATGTTGTTACACGTTGTGGGATACTCTTTTGTGTATTTCCAGCACACAGCAGCGGTCTCGTCATCGATATACTCGCAGCTGGACACCTTGTAACAAGGTGAAAAAAGGTACTTAAACAGTTCGTCAGGATCTGTTATTAAGGTCGTATTTGACATGTCTCAACTCCTTATGGGGAAAATTCGCACAGCGTACAAACATGTCAAATACGACCTTAATAACAGATCCTGACGAACTGTTTAAGTACCTTTTTGCACCTTGTTACGAGGTGTCCAGCTGCGAGTTTATTGATGAGGAGACCGCTGCTGTGTGCTGGAAATACACAAAAGAGTATCCCACAACGTGTAACAACATAAACATCTTTATAGCATGCTTCACGACTGCACACGCCCGTCTAGAGCTTTACGGTGTTATGGATAAACTCCAGGACCGTTGTCTGTATCATGATATCGACTCGGTGATTTTTCTGAGTAAACCGGGGGATGAAGATCCTCCTCTTGGGGATTATCTAGGTAATTTGACCAGCGAACTCGATAATGATGAGTACATAATAGAATATACCGCAGCCGGGCCTAAGACATACTCGTACAAAACGAACACCAACAAAGTGTGTATGAAGGTCAAAGGTTTAACATTAAATGTCAGCAACACCCTAAAAATTAATTTTGACAGTCTGAAAGATCTGGTGCATGAATACTCTGCAGCGGCCGATCATGAAAATGATAAAACCATAGTTGTTAACCAGCCCTGCATAGTCAGATCCAAAAAGAAGTGGGAAATTACAACACAGCCACTACATAAAACCTTACGCGTTGTTTTTGACAAAAGGGTCCTGACTACTGATTATAAAACACTGCCGTACGGATATTAGGAGCATTAGAGAGGACACCACCAGCACAATGGACACCCGATTACAGCACCCATTCTCCTGTGTGTTAGCAGGGCCCTCAAACTGCGGTAAAAGCTACTTTATAAAAAAGCTCTTAGAAAATGCTGCAGGTGCTTTATCCCAAACACCTAATAACATCATATGGCTTTATTCGTGCTGGCAAGAGCTTTATACCGACCTGTCCCGCAGCTTCCCTCATATCAGATTTATAGAAGGTATACCTGAGAATCTCAACGATGATGTACTGCTACCCCCGACCCTTGTAAACATGGTGATTGCCGATGACCTTATGCGCGAAGGTGGTGACCATCCTGAGCTAGAACGAGCTTTTACTCAATATTCACATCACCGCAATCTAAGCATATGTTACATTGTGCAGAACTTGTTTTACAAGGGTAAGAATAGCCGCACTATAGCACTCAATGCCTCATATCTTGTTTTATTTAAAAATCCCCGTGACAAGCAGCAAATATCCATCATAGCTAAGCAGATGTACCCTGGGAACACACACTTCTTCATGGAGGCCTTTAACGACGCTACATCAAAACCCCACGGCTACCTGCTGGTCGACTTAAAAAATAATACTCTAGAAGACTACAGACTAAGGGCGGATATTTTTCCCCCTGATCTCCCAGTCGCTTACACCCCAAAGACTAAGTCCCGAGCCTATAAAAAAGAGTGCTGAAGACCATTAGAGACATTTGTAGCCAGACCTTATAACCCCCCAGGTGCTGACAATGTCTGAACGCCTACGTCGCAATTTGGCACTTCTGAAAATGTTGGTAACATCCAGTCCCCAACACCGAAAGGCCCTTCTCTGCGCAGCTTCTGACGATTTAGTGGCAGTCATTTCAGAAATAGCTCTAAACACCCTAAAAGGCAACGTCCCTATATCAAAGAGCCAGTTACAAGTGTTGAAGAAGAAGCGACATCTTATCAGGAAGCTCAGTAATAAAAGGGCCTCACTCATCACCAAGAAGAAACTGGTGAAACAGTCTGGGGTTTCATAGGCTCATTGCTGGGCATAGCTATACCCGTAATTACAAGCCTCCTCTCAGGACTGTGATGGAGCATGCCTCAAAGATGTACCTGGTTCCTAAGCAACAATTGGAGAAACTGGGCTCTACTGCGGACAATGCCTGGGATATACGTCGTAATGAGACTCTACGCCTGGATGCTGAAATTAAAGACATTGTGAACCGGACGGATCTAAACCCTTACGACAAAGCTACCCTTTACACCAGCACCCTTAAAAAATTTCTAAGCTACTACAAACAGTGGGATACCGAAAAAAACAAGTTAACTTTATATGCCCCGGACTCTGAACAGCCAGTAGCATCTGCGCATGCTACACCACCCCAACAGCCGCAGCCGCAGCCGCAGCCTTCCCAGACCCCTCCTTCGGATATTTTTGTTGATGACCTTCTAAAAAATATAAGCCAGAGGCATAGGGGGCCGCGCAAATGTTGATGAGTAAACTAGCCGCTTCTAAAGACCTAACAGCTTGGAATGACCGGGGTGAATTTCTCTACAAGGGCCAGCTGGTTGTTGGATCACACATGTACGATCTGGTCAAAGGTCTCACTCACCCCAAGATCCTAACGCATCAAAATGCTCCTAGAGGCTGGGAGCAGTTTCTACAAGCGGCCGCTGAACTCAACATCCCTTCCACACTCGTGGGTAATAACGACCACCGCCGTATGCTTGAAAGTTTAAAGGCTCCCATCCCGCCATCGCCTGCCGCCTCTGACGGGCCCCTACTATCCCCCTCTTGGAGCAACCCCATGGGGCCTTCAGCACGGCAAAAAAGACACATGTCCAAGACCCACACGTGGATTAATCCTTAATGTTTCTACAGACTTTTTGAATAACTGTGCCTGCTACGTGTATAACAGTGATTTTTCTTCATATATTTCTTTAGTAATGGCTGTCAATATAATGCGTAACCTACATAATGTTTGTAATAAACACTTTTTATAAATTTTCAACCCTTCTCACTCGTCTTTTTAAAACATTTTAATTATGGCGTATGAGACAGCATAGAAATACAGAGTCTGAATGTGTGCTTTAAAAAAATTCTTTATTTTAAACGTTCATCATTAAACATACATGTGTTACAATCCCTTACAATTTTGACAGACGCTATATTCTGTTTTCAGACCCTTGTGTTCTCTTTTACATATTTCACAACTATACTGTCATTGTTAACAAGGTCAGTCGAATATAGATTTAAGAAATTTCTAAACGACGTACCCTCAGACATTTTACCGATAAAATAAATACAGTGTTCCCCGCATGTGATGGCTAGCGAATCCTGGACCCGTAGCTTGTTATACTCCACCCTCGCCGCAGCTTTTTTCACAAACTTGAATATGGGTTTTGTATAGATACTGTGTTCGGGGAACTCTGATGTACTGTCAAACACCGTAACCTTGTCACTATCTATAAACATGCCAACCCAGTGTGTTCCACCCTTGTAATGAGGATCGGTGTTAAAGACTAGGGTGCGTGGTCTTTCTGACCCTATTTCGGCAGGCAGCCCATCGCTAGGGAAAACACCTAAAACATATTTCCTAGCGTATTTGTGCCACCTTAAGAAGTCCCGTATCTGCACAGTGTCCATTTCACAAACGTTTAAAGATAGTCAAACAAAATCTGTCTGGCGTGGTTGATCTGAATGATGCTGTCAAATACCGAGAATACGATCATGTTCACATTCGTAGGTAGCGGATTACTAAATCGTATTTCAGCTTTTAGATTTCCGTTTTTGACAAGGTTGTAGTGATCACCATCTTCCATGTCAGGGGTCAGGTCGAATGCGAACAGCGTGTATCCGGTCCCATAGCCTTCTCTTGTCACAGCTACACCACAGTCCCGTAGATGCTTCCCGGTTATCGAAACCAGCCCCTGGTATTCCCTGATGTAGTTGGAGTTTATAAAACTGGGTGTGTAGAGTTTTGCAGGAATCACGGTGCCCTCATGGACCAGCGCAGCATAGTTGATGCTGTAGTGCCTAAAATTGAAGGGATTTGAGGCGTAGGTGCCGCTAAAAGCGGTATTGTCCGCAAATCCGATGATGATAAGCTTTGGTAGTTGTCCCAGAAATAAATTCTGTTGCTGCGTTAACCTTGTACCGGCTGTGATGCTGAATACCTTCAAAGCCACTCTTTCCACTGCGTACTTGGCGTTTGATATTTGCAAAGCGTCGGCGTGAGCTAGTCTGACACTCGGGGACACTTTTACCCTCTTTACAAACAGACTCGCTGACAGTATGTCCAACTTGTACTGTTCCGCATCCCCGCTGATGAGACAGAATGAATCCTTGTTACGCGTGAGCTTGATCTTAAGATCGATGCCGTTGATGAGCAGTTTATCTTGGAAGAATAGGTCTGAATGTATGCGGCCCAGGAGGTCAAACTGCCCGACGCAAAACTGGCTCTTTTCACAAAGCCCTGATTTTCACCGTCCAACTCCTTGACTTCAAAATGTTCACAGGTGTCCTTGTAGAAGAGCCCCGATGAAAGCTGCGTGTCGAGGACGTCGCTACTGTAATTTAGAATGCTCTCGAGGTAGGCTCTGTAGGCGTACATGTTATCGTTCTGTGTGATGAGGCGGTCGCCCAGGGTGATGTCCACCTGATTAAACAGGGTTGCGAGGGGATAAGCTATTGTAGCCACTTTAGCGTCTGCTGCTATGTCGGAACCATCAGCTTTTACAATTTTACACATAAGGTGGAGTAGCTTGTTGTTGAGATCCAGATACATATCCGTGGACCCTGACACATAAAACTCTATAGGGGCCAACGGCGTCAAAGCGGCTAAAGGCGATACCTCCATGAAGAAGCTGTTTTCGATACTTGTCTGCGTAGGCTTTAGAGTAAACAAGTCTAACTCGGATTTGGCGCACTCGCCCGATGCACAATGTACGAAGGCCATGCTTTAGGCTGTGCCGCTTTAAAAAATATTTACTTTAGAGGAGGATCTCTTCTTCTTCGTAGCTCTCTTCCGCCTTGGGGTTTTTCTTTTCTGAGCACGCTTTGAAGAACTCCTCTTTTTTTTATAGGGGGCCGGAGGTCCTCTGCGTCTCGATGCGCGACGCTTCCTTTTAACGCTCGTGCACGGCTTGTACACTAAGCCAGCGACTTCTTGCGGTTGTTTGTTCATACGTTCGGCAACCGCCGAAGTAACAGAGCCAACAACATCATGGGCAATGTTCGAAGCCGCCGCCTTAACATGCGGTTTTACAATTTCATGGCCTTTTCTCAAGAATGGCATAGCTCTTCTAAAAAGACTACGGAAGAAACCTCCTAGACCAGCCCCATACATAACAGGTGACCCTTGAAAGTACGGTGGGCCTCCATAGCCGGCCTGGTTTCGGTAATAGTCCCTGTATATTGAAGGGTCCCCATATGTTTTCACGACCACCATGACATCTGCTTAATAACTTCTGTCGCGTCTCGGTCTTAAATGAAGCTTTACAATAACTTTCCCGTATTTAAAGGACACAGGCTGCGACTGATCGTCGAAGATCATAATTGAAATAGTGTCAAAATGGTTTTTAGAAACTGCCATGTAGTCGGGTTTGTTGAATTGAATATTGACCATCGTATTATTTTCGCCCTGTACATGGACACATCTTAACAAGGGCGAGTAACTATCTCCGATCCTCTGTGCCTCTACAATATCGCTATACACATAGAGCGTGTAGAACCCCCCGTTAATATCAGGGCACGTGTGATCCGGCTCGACCGGACTTTTAGCATTCTGTACTGTTCCTAAAACTCGGCTTAATTTACTGGTACAGTTAAACGTTGTGGAGCGACTCGATGTTTTAAGAAACACCTTCCTTCTGACGTTATCTAGTGACAGATGGGTATTCGGATATGTTTCGATGGTACCAATGGCTTTGTTGATGGCGTCGACAACACTTAAAACAGTGGGATAGTAGCCGTATGGGATGCTCTCGTGCATGCTCACCGGGTCCTGCTCACGTTTTAGGTAAAACTTAGCCTCTGTCTGTGTAAATGTGTTCCAGGTTCTAGGGTATTGGATCTCGGTTAGGGCGACCTCCCAATCACCTTGCAGGTCCACAGGCTTAGCCAATTTCACTGTATAATTAGAAATTTGGTTGTCGGGGAACATGTCTTGAGAAGCGTTGGACGGCAGGGTGATATAAAAGGGCGCTGTCTCCATCTTGACATCAGCTTTTAGACGATCCTCGGCTCACACACCCTTCAGGGAGCTGGCCAGCACCCAACTGTTAAATTTCTCCGGCCACCCCCTCCATTTGACATATGCCTGACTATTAGCGCCTCTACCTTTCCTTTTCAGAATCTTTTCCACCTTATACACCCTGTGCGGATCGGCGGGTATCCTTTGTAACACTTCCTTGTAAAATACCCCAGACACCCTTTCCCCATCATAGTCCTTTAACCTGTAGATATACAAACCCTCTTTAAGCTCCACACTTTCCACTATAAATATTTCATCGCTAAAAGTCTGTTGGTAACCCTTCGTAAAGACCCCTTTCAATTTTGAAATTATTACGTGGTCACCTTTTTTAAAAATAGGCTTCTTCACCTTTGTAGCGAAATTATGTCCGTACACAGTTCTCCAAACAGCTAACGAATCAGTATGCGTTACCTCTACGGGTGCTGTTTTGATGGTCCTGTGATAACTGGCATTATATACATCTAAAAAGGCCTGTAGAACATCAACGTATCTGTAGGTGTTGTGGGCCGTAAAATACCGCCACATCTTAGACTTTAAAGTTCTATTAAACCGCTCTACAACCGCTGCTTTTACCTCTGTGTGTGTTACAAAATGTTGAACGCTGTGGTGCTTTAATAATTTCTGAAATGTGTTGTTTAAGAAATTCTTTACCGGCATCAGTTTGTAGTTTTTGAGGAATTCGCCCTTTCGCGAAGATGGCTTTAAAAGCGGCCCTGACACTAGCCCCAGTTATATTGCGTAACGCTTCTGCGTAGGCATACTTGGACAGCACATCTATAACAGTTAATATATAGTGAGCTCCGTTGTTATGTTTTGCTAAATCTTGAAGGCTGATGATATCCGTCTGCCATTGATAATCTAATTGTGCATTAACGATTGTAGGCCGTCTCTTAAAACGTCTTCTGGCGGGTTTATGTAGTGAATATGCCTCCTCTCCTGATAACCAGTTCTTCACCGGATCTCTGCTTACAGGTTCGTTTTCATCTACAGCCCTTCTATATAGAGCTTCGGTGCTTCCCAAGCTTCCAACTCCCCGTGTATCATAATAAAGTTTTCTTAACAGGGACCCCGACATGTTATCGTCCGCTACACACCAGACAATGAATGCCACTTGTTTTGCGTAAGTGCCTTTTATTAAAAAAGTAAAGAAAAAATGTAACAAATCATTAACAGAGTATACTTTACATTTTTCACAGTAAGTGTCGTAAGGACATATTAACACAGAGTCACCTTGAGGTGTAACATTCTATTACTTTGTTCTAAATACACGCTATCATGTAACGTTAAATAAGCCCCTGTTTAAAACAGTTTTCGGGGGGCCAAAGACCCTATTTTTCTTTTTTTTTTATACAGATTACACATACGTCTTGCTACAAGTTTTTCTATCATCTTTCTGTTGAAAGTGGTGCCCATACCCTGCATACCCTGTAATTTTAAGCTCGGGTCATAGGCATATCGGATCTCGTTGATTGCAGATGCCAAGATTCTCAACATATCCGGGTGGACAAGCTTCTTTTCAGCGTACGACCCATACACCACCCTTAGCAGTTTATACACCTTGTATGGATCTATCAAACTACAAATATAGCGTATTGTTCTTGTTCTGTATGATTCACACAAACATTCGTGAGCCTCCTGCTGAGGATCGTTGATTTGATGGCCGTTACAAAGGCTGTAATAGTCACGCCTGACACAGTTTAGGACCACCTGTGCGGTGAAAGCCTTAACTTCCTGCCTTGCGTAGTAGGACAAGCCTTCATCTTCCTTTTCACACATGTCAGAGTCGCATACACACTTGTCGCAGCCATCACGGTTTTGGCATGTGGAACTTTCAGCCTGTTTTGAGCACCACAGACAATTGAAAATTACATTGCTCGCTTTTGTAGACCGCCATTCTGGCGCAGGCCTTTTGGGGTTTCTCTCCAGGGTTCAAAAGAAGAAAGAATTACAATCTGTAAGTTGAAGAAATAAAATACATCGTTATGTAGGTGACCGCGCATAACATTTTCTTACTAACCTCTGCATATTCACCGCTCTCTGCGGCGGCTCTGAAATCTTGAGAGTCGCTAATGTCCTGCGATGCCCCATCATCTTCGACGCTTGTACCAGGTTGTTGCAGAACACCCTTCTCAACATCCGTATCCTCCTGAAGGTCCATGGCATCATAGCTGGGTGTGCTAGGAGGTGCTACATCTTTTTTACCATAGTTTATTAAGTAGGTGTATTCGACTGGGTTTGCTCTCTAGGGTCAAAAAAGAAGAAAATATTGACAGTTTGTTAGTTGAAGAAATAAAATAAACCATTATGTAATTGCCTGCTCATAACATTCTCTTTTTAAAAATGTTACTAACCTTCGCATTTTCATCGTCATATGCGGCGGCTCTGAAATCTTGAGAGTCGCTAATGTCCTGTGATGCCCCATCATCTTCGACGCTTGTAGATGGCTGTTTCAGATCGACCTTCTCAGCAGCCTTATCCTCCTGAAGGTCCATGTCTTCATAGACGGGTGTATTATGCGGTGCTACAGCTTCTTCAGCTTCCTCCAGGTCCATTGAACTGAGGCCAGCAAGCAGGCTGCCACTACATGAGACCTCACTTTCGCTGCTGTCTCCCTTAATCGGGGACATCGGACATACGCAATCCTTGAGACGGCGAGCTTCCATAGGCCTACATATGCCATTGCCAAAACCAGTAACGTCGCAGCCCATATCCCTAGGGGTTTCTTGTTGAGTATCCTCGTCCATTACCAGGGGTTTTAAAGTGCGGTAATATCTATTGATAGTGGGTTGGGAGCCGCCTAACACTGGCCTTTTCACGAATGGGTTGTATCTCTTCATTCTGATGTGGGGTGAGGGCACCTTTTCGTATTCAGGCTTCTGCTTGCTGTATGAGGCTCTTAAGGAAGTCTTATATGTATCCTAAGCAGCCTCTAAAAGGGGCGTACACCTCTACACCATAACAATGGCATACAAACGTCATAGGACTCTGGTTCGCTGATGGTCCCAAAACAAACCCCGCCCTTTGGAAGACCTCCCTATGGGACAAATGGACACCTACAGTCATCATAGAGGGCTGTGACCTGTCAGTTTTAAGGACACACAGACCTGTCACTTTTTGCGCACACATTTCCCTTAACCTAAATGCCCTGCTAGGCTAACATAACATTTAACACTGTCTCGTGCTCTGACACACCCCCTTAGGCTACATCGCCCACAGACCAGCTCCAGTTAAGGAGACCACACATTCCTCATGTCACCAAAGTTTTTGCTCACCCTCTGTCACTTTTAAGCACAGGAACACCCTGTCACTTTTGGGGACACAGGCCTGTCATTTTTAAGGAAACACACATGCATGTCACTTTTAGGACAGGAACACCCTGTCACTTATGGGGACACAGGCCTGTCATTTTTAAGGAAACACACATGCATGTCACTTTTAGGACAGGAACACCCTGTCACTTATGGGGACACAGGCCTGTCATTTTTAAGGAAACACACATGCATGTCACTTTTAGGACAGGAACACCCTGTCACTTATGGGGACACAGACCTGTCATTTTTAAGGACATACACATGCATGTCACTTTTAAGGACAGGAACACCCTGTCACTTATGGGGACACAGACCTGTCACTTTTAAGGACACACAGACCTGTCACTTTTGGGGACACGCATGACGAGGAATGGTATCCCTACTTTCTACTACTGTTCTTCACCCTGCCTCTCCCCCGTTCTCCAAACGGTTGTCCTTTCCCTAAAAACATCTGTGTGTGGGATAAGGTACTAGGCCCAGCTCCTGAGTCTGAGGTATCGGATTCAGCAGAGGAGTCTGAGAAAGTGACAGGTTCTCTTACCCAAGAACGAATGAAGATCTTTTGAGTACCCTTTGGTGTAGACGTAAAAAGTCATCCTGTAAGTATGGGTATGTTCTTTCCCTATTGTAATTTTTTATATCCTGAGATACTTTTGTGGATTTTTTGTGATGTTCAAATTTTTGGAAGTCTAGAATTGTTCTTTCAAGTTTGTCTAGAACATTTTTGGCATCTATCCGCACCCGGCCTAATTGGGCTCCCCTCCTTCCAATTTAAATCTCCTGGTCATAGGAGATCGGTGATTACTCTACTGGGCACTGTCTTATTTTTATTCTATAGTAAGTGAGTTTTGACTTCACTACTCATGGTGTATGCCGACACCACTCGCGGCTGTCATTCTCAGAACTTCTCATTTTTTTGTTGCTAGGACGCACGTTCATATAGTGATTTGACTGGGTCTAAACTGGGGTGGCGTGGGGAGCAAAACACCCCTAGATTTAACCCAGATCTCTTGACTGGGGGTGAATGTTTGATTGGCTCTGTATTCCGTCCATCATCTGAGTGTCTTCTGCAGAACCGCTGCATCGAGCCCTCTGTCATGTCTGATTTTCATTCCTCAAAGCTCTCAGTAGCTTTGACACCTTCAGAACAAACCTTTGTCCTGAAGTCATCCTCCACAAAAGAAGCAAGCATGGGCAGCGTTCCAGGACATTCTCCGAGCTCCTTGCAGAAAACTTTGGAAATTGTTGAAATCCAGATTACAAAAAAAATCGTTTAAAAGGTTGCCTCAAGTTACTGTGGTGGGTTTGGAAATATTTAAAAATTATCGAAAAGAGATTGACAGTGCGTTGCCAAACTCTGGAAAGTGAGCTGTCCCGCCTGTTCTGCATAGAGTGACAGCGACATTCCATAAACAGACAACGTCATCTGGTGTGAAATGCTGACTGTAGGAGAGAGTAAACATTAAGGCTGCACCAGCATGACTCGGCAGAAGAAATCCTTTTCACAATAAGTACAGCTCGCACTCTGGGTCACACCTGCACGAGGAAATAGCAAAATAATTCTGTACTAAAAAACCTAAAATGATGCAAAAAAAACCACATTTTTCCTTGGAAACGCACTTTTAATGGGATGTTTAATTTGTAATGTATTCAGGGGACCCACCATCTCTCCACAGCCCCAAGTGAGGGGTGTCCCAGCCCAGGGGCACTCACGCTACGTGCAGACGGAGCCCTCACGGGGAGGCTGAGGCTGCACACACGGACCCACAGTGACCTGGGGTGAGACCTCGGTTCTCGAATCGAGGCATCGGCAGCAGTGCCAACACCTTCTGAGCTAGCCACAGACACACACAGCACAGCAGGGTGCCACGAAACGCAGTTCAGATGAAGGCGCACAGTCCTAGCTGCGCGAGACGCTCTAATAATGCGCAGACAAAAGACACTTGTACATACCTGTAACCAGGTGACCCCCCCTTACAATACCGCAGTGACGCGTACCAGACACCAGCCACTCACCAACAGAGGCACCGGGGGTTCTGCGGCTGCGGCCACCAGAGGAGCCGGGCCAGTGCTCGACTTCAATGTTAACTAGGCACACAACACGTCACGCCCAAGGGTCAGGGCCGGAGTCTTTCAGCAGGGGGAGGATGTGGTGTAATGGCCAGAGCTGCTGACTTTGGTGCTGGAGATCCAGGTTCGAGTCTCGGCGTCCGCTCAACATCCTGTGATTCTGGGCAAAGCAGTTAATCCCCCGGTGCCTACCATACCTGAATGTCTCCTTGTGGAACACAACTGGCGCTCCTGTAAAACACTCGATACCTTCGGGCAGTATTTGCGCTCCATGAAAATGCAACAAAACGCAAAACGCGTCTCATCGGAAGGCATGGCTCGCAGAGCTGGGCTCCAGGGCACACCTTCCCCGCATGTCATATTTGCATCGGGCAGACTCGGACACACGCGCACACACTCGTACCCTAATTACATTTTAAGAGCCTGTCACAGTGGGCTTGAAAAGCCGAAAAATAGATAATGCCATCTATGTCGGATGTGATTGCCAGAACGGGCCGACTTCATGATTCACTTTGGGAAATAAGGCGCTCGTGTACAAGCTTTGGGCCCAGGGCAGCGCCGCGAGGCTTCTTGCAGTGGCTGCCCTGCGTGGAGAGAAGAGGGCAGGAATGCGCTGTATCTATGAGACATGGTGCCTTCTTGTCCACTGTCAGTGGCTGGTGGACAGATGGCTGCCTGGCGCCAGCGCAGACACCCGTGCACCACGGTGCAAGTGAGTCCATGCTGTAGGAAGGATTGTTTTTGTACGGGAAGGGACAACTTCCCGTACAAAAACAATCAATGGAGGCTTCTCTTTTTATGTGTGCAGAATGCAGCACACGTAGAAAGAGGAAAAAATTAGGAGAAATCGCGTTTTTTTCTCCTTGTGACACCACCCCGGGGAGACACATGGTTTCCCAGATTCATGCTATGTTGTAAATATGAGAATGTGTCATAATTAGGCTGTCCTGTTTTCAGTTTCTATTTTTGGTAAATTCTGGTGGGGTTTTTTCAGTGTTTTCAATATCTTCAAAAACAGTGGTTATCAGTGGTTACACATTTTTGCACCACTAAAAACAACAGAAAAAGTGTTTTTCCGGTGTTTATGGAACGTTTTGCTTTTATCATGGCTTGCTTTCTGCACTGAAATAACATGGTATATGGACAGTGTACGTATAGTGTATATGAGGTCCAAATAGATTTTAGCAAATTAATCTTATTGTAGTACACCATACAATACTTCTTCAGTGAGTCTTTGGGTCATGTGAGCTCGCTCTTTCCTTCCCATGTAAACTTCTGTGAAAAGGCCCTCTCAGCATTCATAGCCCCTTGGGCTAAGAACCGTCAGCTAAGGGGCAGAGTCGGATTACTCTTTCTTTGATGGCACATAAAGCACGAAATGATAAATATTTGTGTTTTAGTTCCTGGGCATAGGAAAACAGTGCACGAGAAAGGACTAAAAAGTCAATAGCATCCCTCCTTAATACTGAAGATTGTAAAGATGCTTTCAGCATACCATCTAACAAGTGGCAAGGATCTCCTACAGGGAATCACTTCAGCTCGGGTATCAATTTTGACTGGTCATCACACAACTTTTTTATATACGTACCTGAATCACTGCAAATACAAACAATATCACTCCAACCTAACATGCGCACTTCAAGTCATGACTTAGTGGAATCCCAGCTCAGCATGCAATTATAAGCTCTAGGGTGACCAACCGTCCGTAAATTTCACAGACAGTCCGTAAATTAGGGCTTTTGTCCGTTGTCCGTGATGAATGTCTTAACGGACGGCATTTGTCTGTAATTTTAACTTTGCAGATAAATAACAAAAGTTAATTTCCACAATTTAGACTCCCCAGCTGAAGTGCAGGGGAGTCTCCTGTGCGGTATTCCGGAAGGAGGGGCAGAGGGCTGAAAGGGTGTCTGCTTCCAAAAAGAAATGCAAATATGTGTAAATGGTTACGTGGCAAAAGTAAAGGCCACTTGGGAGGCGTTCATTGCTGGAATCCTTGGAGCTTCCTGATGACAGGATATTTACAGAGTTTATGAACTATAAGAACTATTGAAAGATCAAGAGTTTATGTCAAAGCAAGTGTGGAAGGGGATTTCAAGACACACAGAGAAGTTTACTGCAAAAGAAAGAAAAGGGCACCGATATCGAACACCTTAACCCCTTGTGTGCTACCTCCCTAGTTCTGCCGTCGGCCAACGGCCTATGGAGCCCCGCCCACTCTTTAGAACGCCAGCACTGTGGCGGAAAAAACGCCGCGGTTAAGGCGTTAATACTAGGTGATGTTTCATTTATTTTGAACTGTTGTATGGCAAGCGTTGGGCAGCCACTTAGAAGTTTGGCAAAGAGAATATAGTCCTCTAAGTGTATATTTTCTACTTTATGTTACAGTATGCAGAAGTGTGCAACAGCACCGTAAAGGTTTGAGTGAGCGCAGTTTTGTGTCACTTCAGCGTACGTTATTTCTTGAATATTCCAATGATTTCCTTTCTCTGATTAGGAACTTCAACAATTTGATTAGAAACTTAAACTTTCTTCTGTAGTTTTCTTTTATCAGCTTTTTGTTTTTCCTCTGATTCCTACATCTGGCATTGCCACCCTTTGACATGAAGGTGTACATTTTCATTTATGTACCACACCACCTTTTAATTTTGGTCGTCTCGTAATAGTGCCACCTGAAAGCAGAAGTATTAGATGTTTTTTCCCTAAAACCTTAGGAGCCATCTTGTCCATCAAGTTCTGGCCTGCTACTTAGACCTCACATTTGTTTGGGGTTTGTTCTCATGTGCTTTCTTTGTTGCTCTTTGCTGTAGTTGCTGAAGTGGCTGACACACCAGATTTTGTGGGGCAGGACTGCAAGCTTCAGCCCCCACTAGCACACATGAGGCCAGAATGCAGGGTCCTGAAATTTGCACCAGTCAGGCGCATAAACAATGGCTCTTTCACCCGCTGCGCAGGATACCCCCAGGCAAAGACCGGGCCAAAAGCGGGCCTGTTTGCGCCTGGAAGGACTGGGCCATCGCCCGTGGTTTTTCGGCTAGGGGAATTGTAATATCGGACTACAAGTCTGTAATGAGCGTGATCTGCGACTTTAATTAGCTGTAATTGTCTATTAAAAGCACCCTACCGTATCTTGTTTTCTGTCCGCTAGCATTGTTGGATGGCTAAGCGAATGCTAGGTCCTAACATGGAGGGAGCCACTGCCCAAAAAAAAGATCAGTACACTATATGAGTATATTAAAAGGATTGAAGATTCCTTGACTTAAATATATCAACTTGGAACTGACGAATCTGGGAAGGCCGGCCCTCTTCTCTAATCCAACCGCCATAACTATGGGGCATATGTAGGTAATTTCCATTTTGCGATTCCCAAATAGCGATTTTTAAGGAATCGCTATTTGAGAATCGCAAAATGGAATGTAGGTAATAATTCAGATTTTTTTTGCGATGACCTAAAATTCCTTAATTGCAATTAGCAAATTGCGAATCGCAATTAAGGAATGAGTGTCCCATTCATTCCTATGGGCCTCTTTCTATGAGAAAATCGCAATTTGAGATTCGCAATTCCAAGGGTGCCAGGGTGTCCAAAGGACACCTGTTGCACCCCTGGAATGTGCCTGTAAGTACATGTGGCGCACAGACATGCCCTAAGGGCATGTCTGTGCACCACATGGCATTTTGAATTTTTAAAAAAATGCATTTTTAAAGGAAATCGCAAAATACCATCTACTTGGAGTAGGTGGTATTTTGCGATTCCTTAAGCCTGAATCGCATTTTTTATTTGACTCCTACATAGCATTTAAGGAATCGTAAAATTGAGATTCCTTAAATGCTTGAGCAAAATAAGGAACCGCAATTTTTGTGATCGATTCCTTATTTTGCTAATATGCACCTACATATCAAAACGCCGTTTGCGATGCGATTGCGAATTGCAAACAGCTACCTACATATGCCCCTAAATCAGATATAGTCTGGGCTAAAAAAAAATGTTTAAATATTGTGGCACTGCCAAAGGGAGGAACTCGAAATCTCAAAAACTACTATTAGGGAGTATGTTATGTTACAAACCTCACCAGCCGTGGAGCCGTATCTTGAGTGGGTGGATAAACTGAGACAGATTGCTCTTAATTTGGTTTAGACGAGGCTTCGTGAGATGGCACCTCGGTTTCCCCCTTGGGCAGTTTGATTCATCTAGAGTTTTAATATGTCCATCAGAGGAAATCCCCCCTCAGAGTCTGCTGCATTTTTGGGGGGTCAATTTTACTCTGTTTTACGAAAATAAAATGTACTTCCATTCACAAGGGATTGGGGAATTAAGAGATGTGGAGCATCCCAGGTCTATCTGCAACAACTAAACTCCTCTTCCATCTTTGTAAATTTTTGTTCTGTTTTTTAGAAAGTGCAGTTAACGAAGGACAATTTATGTTATTCTGATTATTAACAATTTTGGGACCTTTTGAGTTGCTCTTTTCTTTATGAAATGTTTGTATGTGGGTATCATCTCATCTTTTTATGTGGCTTGGTTAACTATCCCTTATGTATATTTTATCTGCCCTTATTTTGTCTGGCAGTAAACAAAAAGAGGGCCCTGACTAGGCTTGGGTTGGTCTTACTTATGCAGATGGATTATTGAGTTTTTCTTTAATTTACTCTCCATCGAGCTTGTTTTGTCTGGCCTGACTGTTTTTATATGCTGTATTTTGCTCAATTAAACAAAATGTATATATCATTGATGTGATTTTTGACACAATTTTTTGGTTACTTTTGCAGCTGAAATAACATTTATAGACTGACTAACTGGCTAAACGTGACTATTTCTTAGCGGTAACAAAATATGTTTGCTTTTGAGAAGAAGTGTAGTGGCTGCATGGTGTGTAACCTGTCGGTGTGTAATCTGAGGTGCTGTTTGAGGTGTTAGAGGTTAGAACCACAGACACTGTACAACAGAAAATTAAGCGCACTAAAAAATAAAAGTTTTATTGGGAGACAGGTAAATAAACATATTGTATAAGTAAACATAAACATCCTAGCCTTTTCTGGTGCAAAATAAGACCCCAAAGGTTTTTATAACTCTTTAGCACTTGGTGCAGTACATTTCTATGAGTTTGGCCAGGCCATTGTTAGTAGAGTTGACTTCTTTTGGCTACACTTTAGGTTCTCTACACTAATCAGGCCGTACCTACCTCAAGAGTTTTCCTTGCAGTTGATGCAGTTTTCTGAATTTTGACCTTCTGTCCTGAATTTCTGTCATGAATTTTGACTCTTTGTCCGGAATATTTACACTCACCGTCCTGAATTGGCACCCATGCCAGTTGGTCACCCTAATAAGCTTCCTTCTCCCCACCACACTCAAAGAAAGGCACCCATGCCTGGATAAACAGCAAAGCTGTGTCGTGGGCAGAAAATACGTAAACACTCTAAAAAAACAACGCAATTCATACCTTAATACGGGGGCAACAGATACGGGCAATGCCCTAACGCCCCTATAGAGGCACCACCCCTGGCTGGAGAACCCTTGGGTCTATCGTAACTCCTAACTGCCTCCGCGATACGGTTATGGGGCAGTTTGACGATGCATCATGGATGGTGTAATTGCCATCCTTTTAAGTGGAGAATCCCTGCTCCAGCCGTTATACCCTTTGTGGTTACAAGTGCACAGACAGTCCTTCGCGCCGCCTTCCTCCTCAGATCGCTTAAGCCACGAGTGATGTACATGGATGGTTCTCTAGACGGGAAGGAATGTCTGAGTCAAACCCAACCCTTTAGAACAGGAAAGTGGGAGATTTTGGAAAGAAATTCGGGGTATGTTTTATCCCCGTTGACTTTTATAAAATCAGGGGCACTTTTTGGCAGGAGACAGCTTAAATAAAGGCATTTTGGCTTAAAAAATCCGGAGTCTTCCGCCTGAATCGGGACTGTTGAGATGTACACTGTTAGACCTGGCACCCTTGGCGTGGTTTCCCCCTATCTTTTTGCCTCTACCTCCTGTATTTTTTCAAAACCGTATTTATTAAAAGTTCAAGCAGATCAAGTGTACAGCACCCCAAGAGCAGGGGAACACGACAATATGCAAAGTACAGTAGAAAATACGTATGGCTCAAACTTTCGATTAACCCCTACCCGCCCCTGTATCCCCCCCACAATCCCAACAGTACCAACTACCCACCCCTTATCCCACCCTAACCCGATGCACGTGATCACAATTAGCTGCAGAAGACAAGAGAAAACACACTAAGTGTCTTGGAGCTATCCGGGCCCCGAGGCTTCAATCATCAGACAGACCATCATCCGTTACAATGGGAGGATCTAATGTCAGGTCTCTGTAGTCCGCCCACCGCTTCCAGATCTTGTAATGTTTCCTAGGGCAGCCCCTGGCCTCAAACACCGGCTTTTCCAGCCCCATGAGGAAGTCTAAGCCCGCCTTCCAGGCGCCAAGTGGGGGGGCACGGTCACTCTTCCAGGCCCTCGCCAGGTCTCTCTTGGCCACAACAAGGCCCAACAGCAGGAGATGGCGCTTATAGACGTTACCACCCACTTGATCTAGGACATGAAGAAGACCCAACCTAGGTGTACGAGGTAGCTCCCACCCCAGCACCTCCGACAGGCAGTCCCACACCCCACCCCAGAACCGGACCAGGCCCACACATGACCACACAGTATGCACTAATGTGCCCCTCTCGGCCCCACAGCGCAGGCAATCTGGGGAAGCAATAAGGCCCGCCCTCCACAGTCTCTCCCTGGTGTAATAGGCCCGATGTAGGTATTTAAATTGTATGAATCTCAACCGTACTGCAATAGCCGCACCCCGGGGGGATTCCAGCGCCTCTCTCCAGTCATCCTCATCCAGCGGTCCAACATCCATCTCCCAAGCGGCCTTCAACGACACCAGGGAAGAGGAGCAGTGAGTGACCAACGATTGGTAGATTTTCGAGACTTTTTTATCCCCAAGGTCTCCCATGAACAGCTTAGCCTCAACGGGGCTGAAGTCTGGAAGCTGGTCCAGCTCCACTAGGCTCGGCGCCAGCGCATGACGAAGCTGTAGGTACTTAAAAAACTGGGTCTTGGGCATCGCAAACTCACCGCTGAGCACTTCAAAGGACTTAAGGGTAGTCCCGGTAAGTACGTGACCAAGCGACGAGATCCCTATGGAGTCCCAGCCACCAAACCCTTGCAAAGAAGCCAGCGCCGGGAGTCGCCCGTTGTGCCACAGCGGAGTTTCGGCCGTCAGCCGTCCCCACCAACCCATTCGACGTAGTGCCTGCCTCCAAATCAGGAAGACCACTTGTGTCGCATGTGGCAGCGACTTCCGCCGCCCCGCTGAATACAAGAGGGTATGGAGCGTGGCATCTCCCATCAGAAAATGTTCCAGGGCATACGCCGGGTCGTCGCGGCCCCCGTACCACCACTCATTCAAGACCAGCAAATGAGAGGCTTGATAGTAGGACAATATGTCTGACGTCGCGAGGCCTCCACAGTACGTGGACAAAAAGCAGGTCCGCAGTGCCACCCTAGAAGCACCCCCAGCCCACAAAAACCGGCCTAATAGGGAGTTCACACGCCGGAACCACTGCGGGTCCACTCTGTATGGATGGTTCTGTAGTTGGTAAAGTAGTCTAGGGAGGGCCACCATCTTAAAAATGGCAGATCTGCCATAGATGTTCAGAGGCATGCGTGACCATGTCTTAACGTCGGATTGAACCCTGTCCCACACCGGTTGTATGTTACGCTCCCAGGCAACAGCGGCAGACTCCGACAGGAAGACTCCGAGATACTTCAGGCCACCAACCGCCACCTGCAAATCCACTGCCCAAGGAGACACCTCGCGCCGGCCCCCCAACAACCAGAGGGTCGATTTGCGTGGGTTAAGGTATAGTCCCGAGACTTCCCCAAACACACGCATTATCTCCAATATACGCGGTCCTGAACGATCCAGGTCTGTCAAAAAGAAAAGAACATCATCCGCATACAGTGCGATTCTGTCCGTGAGGCTCGCACCCCACACAAAGCCACGAAGCTGTGCATCAATGCGCACCCAGGCCGCCAGCGGCTCCATGGCTAGCGCAAAGAGATACGGGGACAGGGGGCACCCTTGCCGGGTCCCCCTAGCAATCGGGAATTTCTCCGAAATGGCGCCCGAGACACGCACCGAGGCTGTGATGTCGGTGTACAGCAGTCGGACGTACGAGACAAAAACTGGGCCTAAGTTGAGGCGCGGCAACAGAGCAAAGAGGTATGTCCAACTGACAGAATCAAACGCTCTGTCGATGTCCGCCAGTAAGAGCGCCGCCCGCTCCCCAGTCGCCCCCATCGCACTAACCGCCACCTGCGCCCGTCTGATGTTGTGCCTTGTCGCCCTGCCCGGCATAAATCCCGCCTGATCCGGGTGGACCAGATCCGTCACATATGGGAGAAGGCGATTTGCCAACGCCTTAGCCAATAATTTGGCCTCAAAATTAATAAGAGAAATCGGGCGATACGACTCGTGCCTGTCAGGGGGCCTACCCGGTTTCAGGAACACCACTATTTCAGCCTGACGCCAGTCGACCGGCAAGCAACCACCCTCTCGCGCCGCCTCCAAAGCCTTCCGATAGTGCGGTCCCAGCTGCAAATGAAATTTCTTGTAAAATTCGCTAGGGAAGCCACTCGGTCCCGGCGCCTTGCCTGTGTTAAGCTGTCCCAGCGCATCGCCCAGTTCCTCCGCCGACAGGGGAAGGTCAAGGGCTGTCCTGGCCTCATCCGATAATGCCCGGGGGGGTAGGTCAGCTATGAATTTGTCAATCGCCTCCGGTGGGAGACAATCACGCGAAGCGTATTGTACCCTATAATAGTCGGCAAAACTCGCCGCAAGCGCAGCAGGGTCCGTCATAGCAATCCCCTCCCTGTCCGTAAGGCCCGGCAGAGAGATCGGCTGTAGAGTTCGCTGACACAGGCGGTGAAGCATAGTGCACGATTTGTCACCCCACTGATACACCCTACTGCGCGTGGCCAGCCAGGCCTGACGAGCCTCGTCCAGCAGGATCGAAGCATAGGAACGCTGCGCCTGGAGAAGTAGCCTAAGCGCCACATCCCCTGCATTGTCACCACACTGCCCCTCCAAAGTTCTCACCGCAGCCGCAGCCGCTACAGTGGCCTCCTGACGCCCCCGACGGGCGGCAGCACACCAGGCGATGTCTACGCCCCGTAGCGTGGGTTTCATGGCCTCCCAGACCGTCACACTGTCCATGCCTTCGGTCAAATTCTCCCGCCAATATCGGGCTATCGCACCGCGCAAGTGGGTCGTATATTCCGCCCGTTGGAGATGCCACGAAGACATCCGCCAACGGAACGGCTGACGGGGTTTACATAGTGCAATCCGCACTGCGACCGGGGAATGATCTGACAATCCACGGGGCTGGATCACGGCCTGCTGCACCCTATCGAGGAAGGCCCCGGATACAAACACACAGTCTAACCGGGAAAAGGAGCCATGCACCGCCGACACAAACGTGTACTCACGCGCCCTGGCATGCAGATGTCGCCATGCATCCACCCAACCGAGCCCATCACTCATAGCTCTCAGACGAGTAGGGGCAGGCGCCCCCGCGGCCACTTGCAGTCTCTGCCTGTCTAGAGTCACATCCATCACATCATTCCAGTCACCCCCTATGACAGCTAGGCAGTCCGGAATATCGGCCCACAATTCAAACAGGCGCTCCGCTAGAGACCACTGCAGGGGAGGGGGAGCATACACACTGCCGAACACCACAGGTTCCACACCAATCATGCCCTTGACAAACACAAACCGACCCTGGGGATCAAGCCAATGGCGCTCGTGAACATAAGATAAGCGTCGATGGATGAGGACCGCCGCCCCTCTCGACCCCCTGGTAAAACCTGCATGGAACACCTGGGTATAACCAAAACGTTGTAGACTCAGCACCTTCGTCCCTAACATATGTGTTTCTTGCAGTAACATGACATCTGCCGAGTCCCTCTTACCCCAGCGCAGCACTGCCCCCCTTTTAATTTTGTCCAGCATGCCCCTGACATTCCAGCTAAGAATCCTCATGGAGCCACTAATAGGCGCCGCCCCTGGAGAATCACCCATAGTCTCGGTGGGAGAGCATCTGGAAATCCCCGGACCCAGCCCAAGCACCCAGTAGTACAAAAACCACAGCAGCAAAAATCACGTGCATCCCTATCCAACCACCCTGCATCCCCCCCCACCCGAACACCCACACAACATCCTCAACTACCAAACCCCCGCCTATCCCCCCTCCCCCACCCCTATACCTCATGAAACAGTGAAGTACCTGTCGCGGCATAAAGAGCCCCGGGCCCAAAACAGAGCGCCCAAGGTCCCCCAGGCCAATGGATCCCCCCACACTCCCCAACTAACAGTACCTCCCCTTTGGGCCCCCCTCGAACATGGGAGGAATGGGCCGCCCATGGGTCAGCACCCCGAACCCCATTACTCACATGTGGCCCACCGCTTAAGCGCAGCGGGACAGAGCTACTATAAACATCACGCCCATCCCCTGTGGGACCAGCCACGACCCAGACCACCCCACACCACACACCAGCCCATCAATCAATAGTGTCACCCCTATGGCCACCAGCCCAGGCTAGAAACGAAGGACATGCAGGAGATAGGAGAGGGCCCTACGCCCCTCAGGTCCCAGTCCCAGACTGAGCAGTATCTGACTGTGCACCATCCAGTAGGTCACCCCCGGATCGGGAGCGTCGTCGCGATCTGGACTTCCGGCGTCTCTTGCTCCCGTTGGAAGAGTCGCCCCTCTCCGGCGATGACCCACGCGATGCTCCGGAGTTCAGGCCCGGCTGGGCATTCGGACGGATCCTGACAGTCTCATCTGTCCATTGAAAAACCGCCTCCGGGGTGTCAAAGAAGTGGGTCTTGGAATGAAACACAACACGCAGACGTGCAGGGTACAACAGCGAATACTGAATTTTCAGTCCACGTAACTTGGCTTTCGCATCCTGGAAGGATCGGCGCTGCTGCTGCACCAGCCTGGTATAGTCCGGAAAGATCATTATCCTGTGACCCTCAAACGACAAGTCCTCCTTCGCCCTTGCTTCCCTAAGGATCACATCCCGGTCATGAAAATTGAGGATCTTAGCGATGACCGGACGCGGTCGCTCCCCCGCCGGTGGTTTCTGCGCCAAGGCTCTATGGGCACGCTCCACCACAAAGCAGCGCGATAAAGCGTCCGGGGGAAGCCAGCTCTCCAACCAGTGCGCCAAGAATGAATCCATGGACCCCTTCTCACAATCCTCCGGAAAGCCCACAAAGCGCAGATTATTCCTTCGCGCCCTCCCCTCCGCATCCTCGACACGGAGCGCCAGCCCTTTTTGGATCCTGGCCATGTCCTCCACCTTCTTTTTCAGGGCCACCACATCGTCCTCCACTCCAGTAATCCGAGTCTCGGTTTCGGTGATGCGGGCCACAGCATTGCGGAGATCTTGACGCAGCAGCATGACATCGGCGCCAACGGCCCCAATCTTGGCATCAAGCATGTCTCTGGACTGCGTAATGGCGGCCATCAGGGCCGCATTATCAGGGCCCGCGTTCTGGCCACCACCGGAGGCCCCGGATCCTCCACTGGGCCCCGTGAATTTATCAATTGTCCCTTGCTTGGTGGACCCAGTGCCGCCCCCTCCTCTCGTCATGGTTGGCGGCAAGGAAAATGGCCACACTGCCCCAGTGGGGGGCCCCTCGTCGACAGCAATGCAACAGGTACGGCCACTCAGGGGGGCCAGGGAAACTCCGTCGGGGTTCAAATGCCGTCTCCAGTGAGCACCCCCAGCACACCAACACCGCAGCCCAGCTCCAGGCAGCAAGCCCCAGCGGGAATGCCTGGCAGGATAGTCACGGCACTAGGGAAGGGCTTCCAGGATCGCAGACTGGACCCTACCCCGGACCTATGAGCCGGGACGCGCAGAGGAAGGTTCCAGGAATCGGGGACGTCCAGCCCCGTCGACCGCCCGGCCACTCCACACCCCACCCGAGTCACAAAGCAGCGGCTAACGCAGAGGAGGGGGGGGGGCACTCACAGTTCGTCTCGGGCTATCCGTAGGAGACCTCCACGCACCATCCGGGCAGCAGGCTTGTCCCTCCAGGTACCACCAGCTCTGGCCAACCAAGACCGACGTGGCGTGCAAATCGCTAGGACTCTATCTGCTCTGAGCCCACCTCTCGGTCCAGGAGCCAGGGAAAGCACCATCCGGCTAAGGCCCACCAAACTCGAGGCCCCGGCGACTCCAGGGCCAGGCAGGCAGCAAGGACACTCCAGCGCCCCAGTATCCGAGGCAGGATCCAGCGGGGACTCCCTCCGTCGTCCCACCGGCCCCAATCAATCCTGGGAACAGGCCCGGGGAGTCGCGCCTCAGAGCGCACGTCACGAGGAGATTGCAAGGCCACCGGGCAGTAGGGGGCGATCCGCGACCCAGTCCTTCAGGGTCCCCCTGGATGATGACAGCGGTCACCGCTCACAACAGGTGCCGCACTGACCCCAGGAGCCAACTTCCGCGACCCCCGGTCGCACAGACACGGACCGGCCCGGGGTCGCAAAACTCGAGGCCCCGGTCTCCCGGGGTCCACACAGGCCGCGGCGTCCCCACACCGTCCCGGGAACACCCCAGGGGTAGCCTCCGATGATTCAGGCACTCTCAGCGGTCCCCGCGGGTTCCGGTGCCGATGCAGCTGGGTGAGGGTTCTCCCGACCGGCTCAACCGCCGGCCGACGGTCTCGGGTCGCGAAAATCGAGGCCCCGGCTCTACTCGTGGGCAGTAGGCCGCACCTCGTCGCCAGCAAGTGCGGGTCGCCGGAGCAGCTGAAGAAGCGGGGCGGCACACCGGACAGCTCTCGGTGCCACCCGGAACACTGCCAGCACAGGTAGGGTAGTTTGCGGGGCTCGGGGGCCAGGATAACAGTCGGATAACGTGTGGGCCGGCGGGAGCTCCTCTAAGCTGCGACCGCCATCGACGCCCTCCAAGCCACGCCCCTACCTCCTGTATTTTTGATGCTGTGCTGGATTTCTTTTTTGCTCGTTTAGATGCTTTGGACACTCTGCCACTGCTGATCAGTGCCAGAGTGTAAGTGCTCCCTGTGTCAATTGTGATTGTAATTGGTTATCCATGATTGACATATTTGTCTCACCAAGAAGGACCTAGTGAAGTGCACTGAGTGTGCCAGGGCTGGTGATGACAAATACTACTAGTGGGCCTGCAGCACTGATTGTGCCACCCACATGAGTAGCCCTAAAACGGTGTCTCAGGCCAGCCATCGCAGTGCCTGTGTGCAGTCTGTGAACTGCCATGTCCTCCTGGTCAGTGTCCCCACGACCAGGCCTAACCCTTCCCTTTTTGTGCACATTGGTCACCCCCTATGGAAGGCCCAGGGTACCTTCCATAGGGTGCAGTGTATGTGAAAGGTAGAGCATGTACTAGTGCAGGTGACATGCTGTGTTAGTGAATGGCAACCATTTTTGTTTTTCACTATTGTAAGGCTACCTTGCCCATAGACTATCATGGGTAATGCTGGGTACAGTGGCTACCAGCATATCTTCCCATAGGAGCAAGGTAGGACATAAAAGTATGGTATCCCTGAACTCAGAATTTAATAACAAATTGTTAGAAGGGGCAATCTTCGAGGGCCAGGTTATGCTTACCCGGTCACCCCAAGATCCACCTCTCCTACAGATCTTTGCCGAGTCTTATGGTGAGGTCCTCACCGGGGAGGACTTCGAGTCTAGGATTGTACACACTGAGCTCACACCACACCCACGAACAGACACCACGCCATTGGATTCTAGTAACAAGTTCTTTATATAAGTAATAAAAGCAGGAAGCACTATTATGTACACAGTGATCGAAGGTCCACAAAGTCTTGGAGGGTTCGGAAAGGGGGAAGCGGGACAGTCTTTTAGTCTCTGGGCCGGTACGAGGCGTATCCCGCGCACAGCTCTCAATCCTCGAGCCGGGGGATACGGAAGATGGTGGTCGTACTGGCTGCTTCACTCACGTCGAGTCGGCTCGGTCGGGATAGTGGTCTCAATGGTCCAGCTGGACCAGAGTACTCCTCGAACCGCGACGAGGTTAGCAGGGCTCGATCTGGAGAAGTTCGTGAGGAGCCGCGACAGCGTCAGCAGGGCTCGGATGATGGCAGGTTCAAACTTGAACCGCGACAGCGTCAGCAGGGCTCCGATGGATACAGTTCCACTTGAGCCGCGACAGCGTCAGCAGGGCTCCGATGGTTACGAGATCAGCTTGAGCCGCGACAGCGTCAGCAGGGCTTCGATGGTTACGAGATCAGCTTGAGCCGCGACAGCGTCAGCAGGGCTCTGAGGGTTACAAGATCAGCTTGAGCCGCGACAGCGTCAGCAGGGCTCCGATGGTTACAAGATCAGCTTGAGCCGCGACAGCGTCAGCAGGGCTCCGATGGTTACAAGATCAGCTTGAGCCGCGACAGCGTCAGCAGGGCTCCGATGGTTACAAGATCAGCTTGAGCCGCGACAGCGTCAGCAGGGCTCCGAGGTTCCAGATGAGTTCTTTTTAGGGTCAGCCGTGATCAGATCAGCAGGCTTCAGGTCCAAGATACAACTGCCCGCTAGTTGTCGGGCGGGCCCAGATATAGTCCAGGGGCTCTTTGATGTCCGGACCCTCGCAGGCGGAGGTCTCAAGCCCTGGGGGCTGGTCGTTGGCGAGGTCCGGCGGTTGGCTCTTTGATTCTTTGAGAAATGGGTCCGGGAATTCCCAGACGCCCAGCAGGTCTGGAGCCAGCACTCAGGGGGGCCAAGGTGCAATCGAAACTGGCCCCCAGGGGAGGGCCAAAGGTGTGACAGATACCAGTCTCTCAGGGGAGGCCGGAGGTGCCATCGAAACTGCCTGGCTTATCACACTCGGGGAGCCCTTTACCCCCCAGCCGGGACTGGTGCGCCTTTGGAGTCTGGGTTTCGCCGGGGCTGGGGTCACGCTAGGCCCAGGGGGACAGGGATCTCGGGAAGGGAAAATGGCTGCCGGGCCTTGTGGGGCATGCAAGGTTAGGCGCTCGGAGCCGGGAGCAAGACGGGGACCGGCGGGCCTGGTCGTGGGTTACGGGGAGCTCGGGCTTATCGGGGGTGAGACGACCAGGCTTCAGGGTGCAGGCTACTCTTACGGGGATGCTGCGCAGGGGGCCCAGGGTGCAGGCCTACGCTCGCAGGGGGTGGCGGGACAGGCGCGAACCACGCCACGAGGCCGGGTCCAACACGCGTCCCCCCCAGCTGAAGGCGGGGAGAACTACCCATCCTCTTGGGGGTTCTCTTCGCTGAGGCGGAAGAATCGGGACAGGCCGTCTGCGTTGGCGTGGTCAACACCAGGCCGGTGCTCAACAGTAAAGTCCATCCCCTGGAGGGAGATGGACCAGCGCAGCAATTTGGGATTCTCCCCTCTCATCTGCATTAGCCACCGGAGAGGTCGGTGGTCGGTTTGAACCCGGAAGTGAGTACCGAACAGGTAGGGCCTCAGCTTCTTCAGGGCCCAAACCACCGCGAAGGCTTCCCGCTCGATGGTGCTCCACCTTTGTTCTCGAGGGAGTAGTCTCCGGCTAATGAACGCCACTGGCTGATCCAGGCCGTTCTCGTTCACCTGGGACAGAACGGCTCCGATGCCATGCTCGGACGCGTCCGTCTGGACTACAAACTCTCGGGAGTAGTCGGGGGCTTGTAGGACTGGGGCCGTACACATGGCATCTTTCAAGGTTTTGAACGCCTCTTGGCAGGCGGGGGTCCAGCTGACCTTTTTCGGCTGATTTTTGGAGGTTAACTCCGTGAGGGGGGTCACAATGCTGCCGTACCCCTTGATAAATCTCCGGTAGTACCCTGTGATTCCTAGGAACGCCCGCACTTCCGTCTGGGTCGTGGGGGCCTCCCAGGCCACGATTGCATCGATCTTGGGCTAGAGGGGGGCTACGAGGCCGCTTCCGACCTGGTGCCCGAGGTAGATTACGGACCCTTGTCCGATCTGGCACTTGCTTGCCTTAATGGTGAGACCAGCCCTTCTCAGGGCGGTCAGCACCGCCCAGAGGTGCTGGAGGTGCTCGGGCCAGTGGGAACTGTAGACTGCGATATCGTCCAGATATGCAGCGGTGAACTCTTCCAACCCAGCCAGTACCTGGTTCACCAGACTCTGGAAGGTGGTGGGGGCGTTCTTCATTCCGAAGGGCATCACTCGGAAATGGTAGTGACCATCCAAGGTGGAAAAGGCGGACCTCTCTCGGGCCCCTTCGGTGAGAGCGATCTGCCAGTATCCGCTGGTCAGGTCGAAGGTACTGAGGAAGCGAGCAGCCCCGAGGCGATCAATAAGTTCGTCTGCTCGGGGGATGGGATGAGCATCGGTTCTGGTGACTGCGTTGAGCCCGCGGTAGTCGACGCAGAACCTCAGCTCGGGAACAGCACAGGGGGCGGCTGCCTTCGGAACCAGGACCACCGGGCTAGCCCATGGGCTGTCAGAGGCTTCGACCACCCCGAGAGCTAGCATCTTTGATACCTCGGCCTTGATGCAGGCCCGGACCCGGTTGGGGACGCGGTAGGCTCTGTGCCGTACCGGGGGACTGTCCCCGGTGTCCACGTCGTGGACGCACCAGCTGGTGACGCTGGGGGTGAGGGAGAAGAGGTCTGAGAACTGTCCCAGTAACTGGCGACAATACTCGCGCTGCTCGGGAGAGAGGGAGGAGGAGAGACTCACTCCCTCTACGGAGCCGTCTTTCTCTCTGGTGCACAAGGGATCGGGGAGAGGCTCCGTTTCTTCTTCTTCCCCGTCGTCCGTGGCGAGGAGCAAGCTCAACTCGGACCGGGCGAAGTGGGGCTTGAGGCGGTTCACGTGAAGGACCCGCAAGGGGTTCCTGGGGGACTCTACATCGATGAGGTAGGTCACCTGACTCTTGCGCTCTACCACTTTGAAGGGCCCTGTCCACTTGTCTTGCAGGGCACAGGGCTCCACGGGGGCCATCACCCAGACCTGCTGTCCGGGTTGAAACTCGACCAGAGTGGCATTCTTGTCGTACCACCGTTTCATCTCTTCCTGACTGGCCTCGAGGTTGGCCTCGGCCAGTTCTCGGAACTTACTAGTCTGGTTCCGGAGGGCCAGGATGTATCGAAACACATCCGGAGGGGGCTCTGGGGCCGCCGTCTCCCAACCTTCCTTGACCAGGCTGAGGGGTCCCCTGACGGGGTGCCCTTAGAGGAGCTCGAAGGGGCTGAACCCCAGGGACTTCTGGGGGACTTCGCGGTATGCGAAGAGGAGACAGGGAAGGAGGACGTCCAACTTACGCCTCGGGGGCTCTTCGAGACCCATGATCATTCCCTTGAGGGTCCGGTTGAATCGTTCCACCAGACCGTTACCCTGGGGGTGATATGGGGTGGTGAATTTGTACGTCACCCCACATTGTTGCCAGAGGGACTTCATGTATTTCGAGATGAAGTTGGTCCCTCGATCGCTGACGACTTCTCGGGGGAATCCCACCCGAGAGAAGATCCCCATGAGGGCCCGCCCCACTACGGGGGCCGTCACCGTTCGGAGGGGAATGGCTTTGGGGTAGCAGGTGGCATGGTCCACCAGGACAAGGATAAAGCGGTGGCCCACGTAGGTCAGGGGGTCGAGGGGGCCCACGATGTCGATTCCCACCCTTTCAAAGGGGGTACTGACCACGGGGAAGGGTTGGAGGGGGGCCTCGCGCCTCCCGCCGCTCTTTCCACTAGACTGACACGTGGGGCAGGACTTGCAGTGGGCCTCCACATCGGAGCGCATGCCCGGCCAGTAGAAGTGTGTGACTAGGCGGTGATACGTTTTGTCTTGACCCAAGTGTCCCGCCAGGGGCACATCATGGGCCAGGTTCAGGAGGAAGCCGCGGAAGCGTAGGGGTACCACCAGCACCCGGGCCGACCCTAGCTCGGCAGACTTTTGTTCGCTGTACAAGAGGCCGTTTTCCCAATGGACAAAGTGGGAGCCGGACTGGTCACCGGCGGCCTGGGCGGCGGCCTGCTGCCGCGGCCCGACCAAGGACGGACAGGAGGTCTGTTCTAGGCAGAATTCTTCTCGGGACGGTCCTCCTTCCTGGCGCCACTGGGCCAGCTCAGGAAGCTCGGGGTCGGTTCGACGCCAGGACCGAGGGGACCTGCGTCGGGGCGGAAGCTCTCCCCAGGGAACAGCTCAGGGGTCTCAGAGGATTCAGGGACCTCGGGGTCCTCGGGGGTAGCCGGTGCTGCCTCTGGAGTTGCCCCTCGGGCGGTCATCGACCGGGTGTTCACACAGGCCCATTCGGGCAGACCCACCATCTCCAGGTGGGTCCTTTTCTCAACCCGCTGCCATGGGGAGCTCTCTAGGTCGTTGCCGAGCAGGCAGTCCACGGGCATGTCTGAGCAGACCGCCACTCGTAACTCTCCGGAGACGCCCCCCCATTCGAACGGGACTTGAGCTATCCGGCAGGTGCGGACGGAGTTATCAGCTGCGATCACCCTGCAGGAGATGTGGGGAACAATCTGGGCTTCGGTGACTAGGTGGCGTTTGACTGCGGTGATACTGGCCCCGGTGTCCCGGAGCGCCCCAATGTGGTGGCCATTGACAGTCACCTGCTGTCGGTATTTCTCGGTGTTGTCGGGTAGGGGGGCTCCTGGGACCATCTCCCTATCACCCAGGGAGACTAACATCATAGCTGCGGGGTCGTTTCCCTCGAACTCCTCTTCTCCCTCTTCTTCTAGGGCTACTGAGGTGATGTGGCGCACTGAGGGCCCTGCAGCGGCAGGCTTCTTGAACAAAGGGCAGCGGGGGTCATTGGCATAGTGCCCTGGTTGCTGGCAATGGAAGCAGGCTTGGCTGACTCGGGGCCCTGGCTTGGCTGGGGGGAACCCTGCGCGCGCGGTGGGAGGTGAGGTGCCGGGCTGGTTCCTGGGGGGACTGCGTGGGGACCCTATCTGGGATCCCCTCTGTCTATTCTGACCCCCCCTCCCCTCGGACGGGATGGTCCTTGTTCGTTTCGGCCAGAGTCTCCCCCGGGCCCCCGGGGTACTCTGGTGCTCACCCAGCGATCGGCCTCGACGGCCAGCTTCCGGGGGTCAGCCAACTTGCTGTCCAGGAGGTGCTGTCGGAGTTCCACAAAGCAGTTCAGAGACAAATGTTCGTAGGCAATAAGGTCAATGAGCCCCTCGAAGGTGGATACCTTGCTGCCCTTGATCCACCCTTCCAGGGCCCGGCTGTAGAAGTTGACATATTCTACCCATGTGGTGCCGGGCATCTTCTTGAATTCTCTGAAGCGTTGGCGGTACATTTCAGGGGTGAGGCCGTACCTTGTGAGGAGGGCTTCTTTCATGTGGCTGTAGGAGGTCTGTTCGGCAGACGGTAGGTCGAGTAGGGTGTCTCTCCCTTCACTCAAGAATCAACCCCACAGCCCGGCTCCCCAATCTTTCTACAGAACTCGGTGAGAGGTCATGGCGACCTCGTAGGCCTTGAACCATTGCTGGATATCATCGTTCTTATAATATTCTTTGACCACATCCTTGGGAATATGGACCTTGGGTTCCACCGGGGGAACGGACTCTCGGGTTGCTGATGTTCTGTTGTCTTCGGTCCGCGCCTTTAGTTCGATCTCCTTCATGCTGCGCTTGTGCTCCAGCTGGAGTCTTTTCCCTTTGTGTTCTCTCTGGAGTTTCTTCTCCTCCAGTTCTCCTTGCAGCCGCAGCTGCTCGATGGCTAGCTTTTTCTCGGCCAGTTTGAGTTCTCCTTCTATTTTCAGACGGGCTAGTTCCATCTTGTGGTTTCGGTTGCGTCCTCGGTCGGTCATCTCTTCTCGAGACAGACCTCTCTCCATGCTGTGAGTCCGCGTCGGGGACTCTGCTCTTTCTTGCTCTGGGGCGTGGGTGTCGGTCAGGGGTGCTCCCTCTCCACCGGCTTCTGTCGGTGCTGGAGGTTGTGCTCCGGTCTCCACCCAGGCGGTCAGGGCTTGATGAAAGTCTTCTTTGGTGTTTAATCCCGTTGTCGGGATGTGGAGGTCTTTGCAGAATTGCTTCATTTGTCGTGCGTATAGTCCTTCAGGAGCTCCACCCGGAAGGTAGTCTCGTCTTCCGTGATGCTCATGGTTGTTTTTCTTCGTTCGGGTAGTGTGTCAGTACTGTATGATCCCTAGACGTAGGTTCTTATCGCAACACTGCCACCAATGTTAGAAGGGGCAATCTTCGAGGGCCAGGTTATGCTCACCCGGTGACCCCAAGATCCACCTCTCCTACAGATCTTTGCCGAGTCTTATGGTGAGGTCCTCACCGGGGAGGACTTCGAGTCTAGGATTGTACACACTGAGCTCACACCACACCCACGAACAGACACCACGCCATTGGATTCTAGTAACAAGTTCTTTATATAAGTAATAAAAGCAGGAAGCACTATTATGTACACAGTGATCGAAGATCCACAAAGTCTTGGAGGGTTCGGAAAGGGGGAAGCGGGACAGTCTTTTAGTCTCTGGGCCGGTACGAGGCGTATCCCGCGCACAGCTCTCAATCCTCGAGCCGGGGGATATGGAAGATGGTGGTCGTACTGGCTGCTTCACTCACGTCGAGTCGGCTCGGTCGGGATAGTGGTCTCAATGGTCCAGCTGGACCAGAGTACTCCTCGAACCGCGACGAGGTTAGCAGGGCTCGATCTGGAGAAGTTCGTGAGGAGCCGCGACAGCGTCAGCAGGGCTCGGATGATGGCAGGTTCAAGCTTGAACCACGACAGCGTCAGCAGGGCTCCGATGGATACAGTTCAACTTGAGCCGCGACAGCGTCAGCAGGGCTCCGATGGTTACGAGATCAGCTTGAGCCGCGACAGCGTCAGCAGGGCTCCGATGGTTACGAGATCAGCTTGAGCCGCGACAGCGTCAGCAGGGCTCTGAGGGTTACAAGATCAGCTTGAGCCGCGACAGCGTCAGCAGGGCTCCGATGGTTACAAGATCAGCTTGAGCCGCGACAGCGTCAGCAGGGCTCCGATGGTTACAAGATCAGCTTGAGCCGCGACAGCGTCAGCAGGGCTCCGAGGTTCCAGATGAGTTCTTTTTAGGGTCAGCCGTGATCAGATCAGCAGGCTTCAGGTCCAAGATACAACTGCCCGCTAGTTGTCGGGCGGGCCCAGATATAGTCCAGGGGCTCTTTGATGTCCGGACCCTCGCAGGCGGAGGTCTCAAGCCCTGGGGGCTGGTCGTTGGCGAGGTCCGGCGGTTGGCTCTTTGATCCTTTGAGAAATGGGTCCGGGAATTCCCAGACGCCCAGCAGGTCTGGAGCCAGCACTCAGGGAGGCCAAGGTGCAATCGAAACTGGCCCCCAGGGGAGGGCCAAAGGTGTGACAGATACCAGTCTCTCAGGGGAGGCCGGAGGTGCCATCGAAACTGCCTGGCTTATCACACTCGGGGAGCCCTTTACCCCCCAGCCGGGACTGGTGCGCCTTTGGAGTCTGGGTTTCGCCGGGGCTGGGGTCACGCTAGGCCCAGGGGGACAGGGATCTCGGGAAGGGAAAATGGCTGCCGGGCCTTGTGGGGCATGCAAGGTTAGGCGCTCGGAGCCGGGAGCGGGACGGGGACCGGCGGGCCTGGTCATGGGTTACGGGGAGCTCAGGCTTATCGGGGGTGAGACGACCAGGCTTCAGGGTGCAGGCTACTCTTACGGGGATGCTGCGCAGGGGGCCCAGGGTGCAGGCCTACGCTCGCAGGGCGTGGCGGGACAGGCGCGAACCACGCCACGAGGCCGGGTCCAACACAAATCTTTTAGGAAAGGTGGTTTTTAACTCCTGTGTTTGAGAACAGCACTTTTAGAAAGTTGCTGTTCTCTTGTCTGACCTCTCTGTGTGCCTTGGCCTGTTTGTGAATTGACTGTAAGGCGGTAAGGGGGACGGTGGCAGCTTTCCTTGAACCCGCTTGGCGCCAATTTTAGAGCATTATCGCTCGTTATCATTTTAAAATTGCTAAACTGTAGGAAACGGCTCCGTGAGCTTGTGACTATTTTTACTGTGAAAGTATTGCCTAGCTGTGTTGTAGACTGATTGCTAGTTTGCACATTATTGAAAAATACCACTCACCCACACGCACTGAGGGACCAGCTCTTGCTGAAAGTTGATTTGTGTCTGCCCGCCCAGTCCGACCCTCCAGCCTATCACGGGTGCGGAAGGCGGGGCAGAGCCAGGAACATCGTGGGAGGGGAGCGGTTAGCGCTCTAGCTTCCCAAACTCAAGGGCCATAAAGCAACTCGTCGGTCCAACGCGCAGTGTTGACGCGCAGTGTGGCGCCTAAGCCTGCGCCTAAGACGAGCCAAAGACCAGCCCGTCTGCGCCCGTCCGCGGGTGGACGGGGCTAGGGGCAGGGGGCCATGGCGGTCAGGACACTTCCTGCAGAGAGGGGTCATGGCACTTTTCTGTCATACTCACGTAGGAGTCTTACGGAAATAGGCAGATATGTTACTACACTGTGCCCCCACTGGACTCGCTCCAGTGTGGGAGGACCTTTCACCTGCTTGAGATGTCACACCCAATTTTCTAATACCGCGGTAATTACACCCGGCCCAGGAAAGTGTGCCATTTCAGCTCATAGCAATAACTCTGTAATACTGAATTCCAATGCCCCTAATAATCCGCCCCTAACATGTAAAAACCTGTTGTGTAATGTCCGCTACCTAGTCTCTCATGCTACACAGGTTTGGGACCTCATTACAACCGAGAGGCCTCATCTGTGTTTCTTAACGGAGACCTGGCTTAAGCCTCACACAGTCCCAGCTATTACGCTGGGGGTACCAACTGGGTACAAAATAGCCAGGTTGGACCGCCCGATTAAAACGGGAGGAGGGCTAGCTATTGTGTTCAAACAGGAGATGGAGGTCGCAGTTATAGAAACTGTGTGCACCCCAGATATGGAGCTCATGATTTTTACGATCAACCCTACTGCTAGGGAAACGAGGAAGGGTGCACTTTTGTACCGCCCTCCTGGCTCGTGCGGGACCTTTTCCATTAAACTAATGGAAATTCTGGCACCCCACATGCAAGCCAACTCTGAGTTCATTCTGGTGGGGGATTTTAATATCCACAGTGAGATCACCACGTGCATCGATGCACAGACTGTGTTAACAGACCTGGCCACACTTGGACTTACTAAAAAGAATCAGGGGCCGACCCATTCTGCGGGCCATACCCTCGACTTAGTGCTCTGCAACTCAGTAGCTATTAACTGTCTTACCCCCAACCAAGTTGATTGGACTGACCACTCAGTTATTGTGTTTTACACTCGCTCCAATAATAAAGCCAAAGCTATCCATAGGAAGATGGCCAATGTTAGAAGGCCCTGGAACAGATTAATCCCTGCTAACTTCAGGGTCAATTACTCGGAACCCAAGTGGGAAGCATTTGGCGATGACGCCACCCTAGCTCTAAAGGCATTCAGTGACGCTGTATTAACAACTATCAACCATGTGGCCCCGCTAAGAACCTATAAACCACGACCGGCCCCCAAACAAGAAGTCTGGTTTACTGGAGATCTCAGGCAGCAAAAAAAGACCATGAGAAAGTTGGAGAAAAAATGGAGAGTCACACACAAGGCAGATGATAAGGAGAACTTTAGGAAGTCATCTAAAAACTATCATAAGGCTATCCGAGCTGCCAGGAAACAACACATAGCAGCTCAACTATCAGCTGCTGGCTCTAATGCAAAAACCCTGTATACAATTTTGCAGACGTTCACCAAGCCCACTGCCTGTGACACTGATGGGATTGAATCCCAAGAACTCTGTGACAACATCTCACAGTTTTTCGTAAGGAAAATTGACGCCATTTACAATAAAATACTAACGTCAAACTCCCTCTCTAATAATCCAGTGACAACTAACTGTCAATTCCCGTTATATACCATGACTTCAGACAACGAGACTAAGACGCTTACCGCCTTCCCATCCATCTCTATGGAAGAGTTGACTGCCCTTGTCATGCAAACTAAGAGTGGGTGCCAGTCTGACATCATCCCAGCACGTATCATGCCACTTTTGCTGGAGGAGTTGGGGGCTGGAATACGGCATATAGTCAATTTGTCTTTGCTTACTGGGGAAGTACCGTTAGAGTGGAAACAGGCACTTGTGAGACCTCTGCGCAAGAACAACTCGATCCCTTGGTCTGAGTTGACAAATCTGAGACCGATCTCTCTTCTCCCTTTTATAGGGAAGCTTGCTGAGAGGCATGTGAATCAGTATTTGTCAAAATTTATTGAACACGCAGGCGGACCCCTCCCAGTCGGGCTTCAGGCCCAGGCACAGTACTGAGACTGCCTTGTTGTCTGTCGCTGACAATCTCCAGAGGCTACAGGACAAGGGCTATTCCGTTGTTCTGGTGCTTCTGGATTTGTCAGCAGCGTTTGACACTGTGTCACACGACATCATGACCTCCAGACTAGCTGACATCGGTCTGGAAGGCAAGGCCCTGGCCTGGCTCAGGAGCTTTTTCAGCGAACGCACCCAGAGAGTCATCTTGGGGCCATACCAATCAGAGGAGGTGGTGATCTCAAAGGGGGTGCCACAGGGCTCCTGTCTGAGCCCTACGTTATTCAACATCTACGTGGCCCCCCTAGCTAACATCATGAGATCCCACGGGTTCATTCCAGTATCATACGTGGATGACACCCAACTCCTCTTCCCTTTCAAAACGATGACTCCTGAGGTGCGGGACTCCTTCGCCCGAGGGATGAAGGAGGTGGCACGTTGGATGGCAGCTAATTTTTTGCAGTGCAACGTCTCCAAAACGGAGGTTATGCTTTTCGGAGAAGCCAAACGATCCTGGACCCCGGACTGGTGGCCTCAAGATCTTGGCCCGGTCCCTGTGCCCAAAACCGTGGTAAAAGACCTGGGAGTGAAACTGGACCATGAGCTTACCCTCACACAACAAACTAATCAAGTGGTGGGCTCATGTTTCCATGTCATCGGGCTTCTCAGGAGAGTATTCCCCCTGCTACCAGATACCACCAGGAGAACGTTGGTCCAGTCGCTAGTTTTAAGCAGGCTGGACTACTGCAATGGATTAATGCTGGCTGCCAACGAGGGCATCTTTGCTAGATTGCAGGTTGTGCAAAACACGGCTGCACGACTAGTTCTGAATGTCCCGCCCCGCACTCCCTCAAAACCATTGTTGGCCAAACTGCACTGGCTTCCAGTTAAGCAGAGGGTGATGTTTAAGATCTGCTGCGTCATCCACAAATGCCTGATCGGAATAGGTCCTAGTTACCTCACTGAGAAATTTATCCCTTATGTGCCGTCCAGATTCCTGAGATCAGGAGATCAGGAACTGTTATGTGTCCCCAGGGCCATGAAGGCAAGAAAGGGGGGAAGGGCCCTATCGGTTGCTGGCCCAAAGCTGTGGAACTTACTCCCTAAGGAAATTAGAGTATGTAGGGAACATTTCCCTTTTAGGAAAAAACTCAAAACATTCCTCTTCAATCTCTAATTTGATCTCTTGCCTATTTCATTAAAATAATGACGAGTTTCTGTTCTATGGTTGTGGCCTAAGGCGCGGAGATACTCCTTCGGGAGTCGATTCACAGCGCCATACAAACTTGTAAATAAAAAACTGTCTGGTTTGAGAGTGACAGGGGCTGGGGAGCCCCCAGGAGGCTGGATGAGTCAGCCCTAGGCTGAATGACTGCATCTGCATCTTGAGTGGTGGGAGGAGATAGCACCTGGGCCTGAATAGGGCTGTGCCTGCCTTCCACAATGCTGGCTCTACCTCCTGCTGGGTGGCTGACGACCCTGCCCCTCACTCTGAAAGGAAAAGGAGAAGCCAGGAACACAAAGTGCTCAAGAAACACCCAGAACTGGTTCAGACCGGGCTCAGAGCCCTCCTTCAGAAAGGGAACAAGACTTTTAAGGGTATAAGTACAGGACCCCTGACTACAGAAAATTAGATCATCCTGGAATCAAGAAGGAACCTCTGCCAAGGAGAAAGCTGAAACTGAAGAAGGAAGACTGTCCTGCTGTTGCTCTGCTGGACTGACCTGCTGTTGCTTTGCTGCCAAGGAGAGGAGAAGTACTTTGCTTTGTGCTGTGTCCCCTTGCTTGAAGGAATCTCCAAGGGCCTGAGAGAGAGCTGGCTCCCTGTTATGAAGTCCCAGGAACAAAAGAACTTCACCCCCAGCTTCCCTGAACTCTGCTGAGAGAGTTCTGTCCTTCCTGGAGTGCTTGGCCCAGGTGTGTAAATGTAAATTGATACTTGTATAGCGCACTACTCACCCGCAAGGGTCTCAAGGCGCTTGTACGAATACCGCTGTGGAACCCATCCTGGCTTTCCCTGTGAGGTGTCCACTCCTGGGCACCCCCAAGGTGGAGCCCAGGCATCCTTAGCGTTGTGGGGGCCGTTGTGGAGATTAAGCAAGCTATTGCCCAGAGTTGCAGAGTGGGACTCCATGATTGGAATAGGCACCGAGGCGAGAATTATCAGGTCCGTGGAATTTTGAGGTGTGGTGCCTCTGGAAGTTGTACCTGTGTTGGGAAGCTGGAAACCAAGCTTTTAAAGAACTTTCTGCACGTTTTGTCGCAAACCCGGCTGAGCGAGAAAATTCCCGCCGCTACGAGGACCGAGATCGTCGCAGCGCCAGTCGCTGCTGCCTGAAGACATCGCACCCTTCGTTAGCGGGAAGATTTCCACCGCTGCGAACATCGTCGCAGAGCCTGTCGCCGCTGGGTGAGATCATCGCATCACGTGGCTGCGAGAATCGTCACAGAGCCATCGCATCAAGGATCTGCGAGTGAAAGATCGCAGCTGAGCCGCGCATCGTCGCCCGGAGATCGTCGCAGTCCCTAAAGATCATCGCATCGTGCCTTTGCAAGAGGAAAGTTCCTACGGAACCTACGCACCAGAATCCATACAAGTCATTGCCTTCCTCTCCATACAGACCGGATTCTTCGCAACACGCCGCTACATCCAGTGGAATTGTCGCATCGCCTCCCCAAGGTCTCAGGAGTAACGCATCGCTTGTTTTCCACCACAACAGCTTCTGTTTTGGAACTTTGTTGCATTTAAAGGTACTGTTGGCTAAACGTGACGCAACTGTGAACTTTCACGCAACTGTGGATTATTTTAACGCTAACATTAAGAACTCTTTTTGCAACCATATTCTTGAACTGTGTATGCTGGATTTTTGTCGTTTGGTCTTGTGTAGTTTAGATTAAATACCTTTATTTTTCTAAACTGTTGTGGAGTCAGTTTTTGGTGTTTTCACTGTGTTACTGTGAGTTTTGGTACAAATACTTTACACATTGAATCTTATAAGCCTTGACTGCTTATGCCAAGCTGCCAAGGGGGTGAGCAGGAGTTATCACGGAGGATTTCCTCCTTACCCTGACTAGAAACCTGGGTCCCTATTTGGACAGTGGTACCTACCTCTGCCAACTAGAGACTCCCAGTTCTAACATACACTCAATTGACAACAGAAGAATTTCCACTTGGTGTCCAGGGCCGGACTGAACCAAAACTGGCACTGGCAAAGAGCTCGGCCACCCCCCCTGGGAGCAGGCGAGGTGTTTGCCAGGGTCGGTTTCACCCGTTTTTGTTACAGTAACAAAAACGGCCCCACCCTGGTGGCTCACGGAGGAAATGCCTGGTACCTGCAATGGCCAGTCCGGCCCTGGTGGTGTCACGCCAGTGTGACCATATGGCAGCCATTTTTTACTTCTGTGTGCTAATAAGACAGAAGAGGCGCACGTAAGTGAAAGATGGTGCTGCAGCAAATAACCCTACATGTGACGGGTAGAATTGAGCAACGGGGCGTTGCTGAAGCCTTCTACCGGTGTTACGGGTATCTTCTACAACCTTGTAGTGAGGGCTGGGCCTTGTTATTCACATTGCCATGTTAGCATAGGCTTAATAGAAGTTTAAACGCCATTTTTCCTCTTTGCTGCTTTTGCACACGACAGTGCATATAACTGTTGCTGTAAGTTAGGCTGCGTGAAATGCTCCACATGAGAACGGCTTGTTTTCAGCATCCCTGATGCATAACTTGTGACTTTATAACTGTTTATCCTTCTGCCAGTGTTACGGGATGACTTCTACAACCCCTTACTATGATGCGTATCTTGTAACTTTAAATCTGTTTATCCTTCTCATCATAATTTCATTTCCACTGGAACCTACTGCGTGGTGAAGTAGGTGAAATGGAATTTCTATTTCTTATTACTGTGCGACCCTTAGAACAAGTTCACTTCCTTATGGTGGCTAATGATGCTATTACAGTCAACCCTCCCAAGGATCGTATGTGTGATCCTGGCCAACCTCCCTGCAATGCTTTCAATGGAAGGAGTGGCCTTTAAATTACATTAAAACCACTGACCCCTCTGTCAGTCTTACTACAGGAAGAAAGAAAAGTTTACTACTCCGTCCCTTAGGTCCTGAAGCCCTAAGGTTTACAAACAAATACCAGAGGAGGGGGGCCGGGAGATCCCAATGTATCTAATGATGCTTCATCAGATCTAAATGTGCATTTCTCTCCTAAGGTCTATATTGGTATCATAAGGTATACATTTTTTTCACAGGAAGCCAATGATAAATGGAACTGTGGCTGATTACATCAATGCACTAAAGAAATTGGCGATAGATTGCAGCCTTGGCGCATTACATAATGAATTGATCCATGATAAGGTCCCCGTGCATGCTTATAATTCTGCGGCTTGGGAGAATTTAGGGATTAATACTGACTCGGATTAAAAAATGTAACTGCCATTGTGAGGTAGGCTGAGCCTTTGGGCTGTTGAGCTCTAAAGAAAGTTACCTGAGACTTGGGGCCTCTCGTCTTCTTGCTTTTACGAGGATAGACAGCCCTTTCCAGATGATAGGTTGACAATAGCAGACTTGGCCATAAACTGTTCATGGCGGGGAAAAAGGTACGGGGCACAGCTGCACATGTAGGAGGAAGTATGTTGTTACACGTGTGACAGTACTCCCCATTTAGCGTACAGTAAGAACTGTCCTGCCCTGAAACGTGTGGTGAGTGTGGAAAGTCCTACGCTTTGGCCAAGTCTGCAGAAAGAGAACAGGAGGAAGATCCAAAGTGAGAGTATTGATAATGTTGTAAAAAGAAATATTGAGCGCTGAGGATGTTCAGGGGCTTCCAACGCTTTGAATGTCAAAGAAAGGTTTGAGTGTTCTTGATAGGAGTATACTCAGGATCCAATCCCTATGTTTCACCAGTATTGGAGCTGTGTGTGGGATCTGCCGGTCTCGGGTGGAATCTGGAACATGGATTGGGGGGACCAGCTTCCACACAAGGATGGTTGGCCCATGCTTAATAGAGAAGTTTGTTATCGATCTTCCTGTTGAATAAACTTACCTTGACATGTGATCTTGTTGCTGTGATCCATACGTGAGAATGTAACACTGTCAACGAGCGGAGAAAGACCTAAGAAGCCTGGAGCCCTGCGATGTGCAGATCATGAGTCCGGTGACCCTGACGTCTACGGAGGTCTTCTTAAATCATCGGGACACCTGTGGCATGAATTTTCCCATGAACTGTCTCAAAAATCCCAACGTTGTATGTTATTGTGTTGAG